>NW_023336283.1:2400000-3000000 GCF_013340325.1 Aspergillus tubingensis
AGTAAGCAGTAAACAGTCAAACCCAAATGATATATACAACCAACAAATCTCTATCATCTATCTATCTACTCTAAACCCCCATCCCCACCAGTGGAATACTCTACTCCTTCTTAGCAGGCAAATACCCCTGCTCATCCAAATACCGAATAATCTGCGCAACGGCCTCCTGCACGGGCACCTCATGATTCTTGACATGGACCTCGGGCTTAACCGGCGCCTCATACGGGGCACTAATGCCCGTAAACTCCTTAATCACACCCTCCCTAGCCTTCTTATACAACCCCTTAGGGTCCCGCTGCTCCGCCACCTCGACAGGCACATCAACGTACACCTCAACGAACGGCAGACCCGTCTCCTCTCCGGGCGTGGGCACCTCATGCAACTGTCTCGCGGTGTCGCGGTCCTTGCGGTACGGCGAGATGAAAGAAGTGATGGCGATAGCGGACGAATCGGCAAACAGCTTCGCCACTTCGGCGATCCGTCGGATGTTCTCGTTCCGGTCGGCTTCGCTGAATCCCAGGTCCTTGTTGAGTCCGAACCGGATGTTGTCGCCGTCTAGGCGGTAGGCGTGCACGCCACGGTCGCGGACGAGTTGGTGCTCGAGTTCGACGGCGAGTGTGGATTTGCCCGAGGCGGAGAGGCCGGTCAGCCAGATTGTGAGGCCGCGCTGGGAGCGGAGGGTGTTGCGCTCGGTGCGGGTGAGGCCGCTGGCGTGGTAGGTGATGTTGCTGTTTGGGGGATTGGTTAGTTGGGGGGGTTGGGGATAGGGGATTGGGGACGTACGTGGCCATTTTGGAGGGTTGGGTTATTGGGAAGAGGAGGAGAATGGGATGGGGTTTGGAGAGAGAGGGAAGAGGAGGAGGGGTTGAAGTACGTAGAAAAAGGATTGGGATAGAAAAGGGTGAAACAGCGGGGCGGGCGCCGATCGCGGGGTCGATTTCATTTGACGACTTGCACTTACGTACTCCTGCGTTTCCTTGGATGCGTTTCTGCCGGGAGAGGAGTCATTGGCTCGGAGCGATGGGCGACGTTACGTACCTCGCTTTAATGCCATGTGTCTAGAACGTTAATTCATCTAGGGTGATGGATTGATTGATATTGATTATCTATCTAGGTGTTGTATGTCAGTTACTCTACTGCTTGTCGGCCAAGTCAATCACTCGCTTTGCTGCCGCTTCGAAACTGTCAAATGCCTCCAGTGGCAACCCACTCTCCGCGATCTATCCGGAACATTAATTAATTAGCTTTTCATGATTAAGTGTCGGAAAAAAGTTTAAGGAATCAAACTGACCATCTGCTGCCCACGCTCCTCGTTTGTCCCGCGCAGTCGCACCACCACGGGAACTGTCATCTCCATCTCCTGAAATGCGAGGATGATCCCTTCCGCGATCATGTCGCACCGTGTCAAACCCCCGAAGATGTTCACGAAGATCGCTTTCACGCGTCGGTCCGACGTGATGATCCGAAATGAGGACTTGACTGTCTCGGTCGTGGCTTTGCCGCCCGTGTCCAGGAAGTTCGCGCAGTGTCCGCAATGGATCGTCAGCGCGTCCACCGTGTTCATTGCCAGGCCCGCGCCGTTCACTACGAGGTCAGTGGGATGGTAACCTCCAGATGTGGGGGTTGGGGGATGTACTTACCTAGGGTTCCGATGCTTCCTTTCCCTTCCAGTCTGTGCTCGGTCAGCGTAGGTTACACCGGGATGACTGGGGTGGCTTACTTGACGTAGACAATGCCATCCTTCTCGGCTTCGACTTCCTCAGGCACCTCTTCTGCTAGGTTTCTCAGTTGCTGTACGTCTTCCTGGCGTCCTGAGCTTCGAAAAGCAGCGTCATCGAACCCAAAGCGGGCATCGCGGACTTCAAAGGCGCTTGTGGCGTTGGCGCGTACTTCTAGGAGGTACGCCTCCTTTTCCTTAAAAACCCGCCATAATCCCTGCAGCAGCTGCGCCAGGTTGTCGTGTGCCGTTGCGGGAAGCTGCAGGTGGGAGGCAACCGTTTCAATCAGGGGGTTTGTGCTGCTAAAGTCCGTGCCCTCGTATGCAAATGGGAACCGGCCCGTCTGTGCTGGTTCGAAGCCAGCGGATGTGGAGGCAAGAATACACGGCGACAATGCTGTCCTATCAACGGTGAGGGACAAGAAGATGTCCGATTCGGAGGGTGCAGCCTCGTTGACAGGGATTGATTCTTTTCTGAGCATATCGAGAGCCTGGAACGGCTTAACGAATAGACTTCTTGTTTGCTGGGGCTGAGAGACGCCGTAACGGTTTGGTCTGATGCGCCTCATTGTATGTAGGCCTCGCCGCTGATTCCCGCCATTGATAGACTACTCCATGTAAGTAAGCTGTCGTGTTTCGCATGTAACAGACCTACAGTAGTGCCCACGCGCCCGCGAGTTTTCAGAAGTGACTTCATTCCCTCTCCGAACTTCTCGGGATGGTTGACCATCATCACGCCGGCCCGTTCGAGCGCTTCATACTTGGCCTTCGCGCCAGGCTCCCCAATTGCTGTCCATGCACCTGCGTGGCCCATGATCCGTCCAGGAGGAGCATGCAAGCCTCCAACGAGGGCCATTATCGGTCTGTACTTGTCAGCATTGCTTCCCATGAGAAAGAATTGGCTCTCCACATACTTGGGGTTAGCAGTTCTCTGATTGTAGTCCTTGATCCACTCCGCTGCATCGATCTCTGCCGTACCACCAATCTCGCCAACCAGGATAATTCCCTCGGTGTCAGGGTCTTCTTCAAAGATCTTCAGTGCATCGACGAAATTAGTTCCCGCTAGGACATCTCCTCCCATGCTAATACAGAGACTTTGTCCGAGACCTGCCCGCGTTGTGGACGCAACAGTCTCATAGCTCAGAGTCCCTGACTTCGCGACAATGCCAATATTGCCAGGTGCGAAGCAGGGCAGAGGCTGGAATCCGATCCGGCATTTGCCAATTGCAGAGATGATTCCCGGGCAGTTGGCACCGACCAATCTCGTCTTCGACTGTGTCTTCAGCATGGAGTGGATCTAAGCACCATTAGTTCATAGCTCTCACAGACAACGTTTTCAAACCGGATTGCTTACTCGAAGAATATCATGAATAGGAACGTGTTCTGCCACTGCTACAACAAGGGGGATTTCCGCTTCTATCGCCTCTTCTATCGCCTTGGCAGTCTGGTTACCTGGCACGTAGATCGCAGATGCGTCCGGTTTCGCTCTCTCTTGGGCCTGTCTGTGTAAGTAATATACCCGGATAAGTAGACAATCAATCATACCGCTTTTACAGATGGGAACACTGGAAGACCGAGATGCTCTCCTTCGACGCCCGGCTTAACGCCCCCGACAATCTTCGTGCCCCATTCTAAGGACTCCTTGACGTTGGCAGTGGCCTGGAATGTTAACTAAGACCTATGGCAATTACACTAGAAGCCCGCTTACCTGTCTACCTAAACTTATTGTCAATGTATGATCGTAGATATTGAGAGACAGACTCACCTGTAAATCCCTGAAACAAGACCCGCGTGTGAGCTCCTATCTTCAAATTCTGTAGCGTGTCCGCATAACTGCAGGTCCTGGACGAGGTCGAGAACCCCTGTGATTGTCTCACTGAAGCACGGACGAGAGGTCTTCTCGCCGGCGTAGACAATGAAGCCAGGCGGGACATGGTGGGTTCCGTGCTGTGGTTACTTGATGGAGATCAATAGCCGGCTATCTCAGTGGGGGGTTTTATAAGAACATCAATTGCGATAATGATAGGTTTAAATGATGGAAGTGACAACAAATCAGTGACTACCTCTCACGGCCACTTCGGAAAGTAGAGCAATATCAACAGCCAGTTGCTAGACTGGTCTACAGGCCTGGAGAGAGTTGAAGGGGCGGAAGACTAACCTCGGGAATTGATGTCTTATAAGACGGATACTCCGCCGGTCTCGGACAACCTGCCGACTGTTTCCGAGGTACTAAATAAGAGGAAGTGGGCTCTCGGGACAGTCATGCATTGCTGTGATTGGTGGTCTCGGAAACGTGTTGCCGGGTAGCACTTGGGACTCGGAAAGGCAAATGCCACATGCTCCGCCGGCGGTGTTAAGAGCCACAGCTTTGGTGTAGAGGCTGAAGAAAGTGCAGATTGGCACTGAAGATATTAGTGCATGTATAGCGTGCAGACTGCCCTATTCTTATTTTCAAGTTCGCGTATGTTTTCATCTATCTGGTGGGCATTTGTAGGTAGTGGCGTACAGCAATGCTCGGTGCAGTATATCCTTATAAAATGATATTGTACCAGCCCCCAACACCTCGTGAGGTACATAGACCTTTCAATTGTTCTTTTACGGCCTCTACTCGATGGAATCATGTCTTAGCCTGCGTTCGCAGTCATGGTGCACTAGCACTAATGATTCCTGTCAGCAAGTATGTTCTAGATCTCTTGGGCAGCACAACTTGGTGATAAGACTTCACATGAATGAAAATCTTACTCCCTTCGCCCACAAAAAAGGCAATCTTATCGAATTGCATCGACTAGTGAGAGATTGGTAGATGATGTCAAGTGGTCTATTTTTATGAATTCTAGGCTCTGGCAACAAGGATTGGAGATCACCCCACACTCCCAACTGCTTAGTCAGTATTTCAGTACAGAATGCGAACAATGCGAATGTGAGAACATACTTTGGACTACAAAGTAAGTGTCCCAGATATTGAGAGATACACATCCTGAGATCAGATCACACGACTCCAGTAATCCTTGCTAGTAGCGTTACAGCCTTGAACTGGGGTATGTAGATCAATGACCCAACTCTCCCATCACAATGTACACACAGCAAGAAACCGGCCAGTCAAACAACCAATCTGTGCCATGCTAAGTCACTTCCCAACGCAGATCAGCCACCACACAATGGTGGAAACGTGAACCGTTCCCCCAAACTGCAAATTCTCGCCAGAAAGACAAAAGCGATGGACCAACTCGAACTCTGGCCAGCCCCAAGCAGAGCCAATCACGGGGCGCGCCTTCCCCGAAAGGCGGGGTCGCACTGCCGGGACTGACGCCATTCATGATTTCACCTTTTCGCTTTGCTTGAAAGCGGTCGGACCACTCTGCATTGTTCTGCTACGAACCACTCCAAGATCTTCAATAATAGAATTTCATCAATTCGTAGTCGATATGGCGGCCGCACATGCTAGTTCCAATTCCAAGGGTTCGTTCCATATCCCCCTTTTATTAACCTTCCCTTCTCCCTCCCCAATTGTACTGCCGCCGCAATAACTGAGCCCCTCCTCAATCATCTCTTCCTTTCCTTCGCTATTCTTTCCTCCTTCCCCAGACTTCCCCCCATTGTTACTACTTCCTCACCCCACAGTACCCCATGGTACTCCCATAACATAATCAGCTGCAACAAACACCAACACTAACACCACCCCCAATGTCCGTTCCAGCCACACCACCAGCAACAACACCGCCAACAGCATCAGCATCAGCAACCTCCGAACTACAATCCTCTCTCCGCGAACTCTCCCTCGCCAATAAAAGCCCCATTAAAGATATTCCCCGACCGACTCCCCCCACCTCTGTCCCAAAACAACACCATCACACGGTGAAGAAGAAGAAAGAGCCTGCTCCCGTCGCCGACTCCTGGGAAGATGAAGTAGACTCAGCCTCCGCCTCTGACCCCGAAGGAGGAGCAGCCGACATCTCATCCACCTCCCCCGCTACCTCCTCCCGCTTCGCCAGCCCCGCATTGTCACCTTCTATCCGTTACACTGAAGGCCCCCTAGACCCCCCGCCCACGCCTATCTCACCGCAGACGTCTGCATCGCAGCCGCCGTGGCCTACTTATGGTGGACGATCAGAGGCGAGATCGCCGGCGAGGAGGCCCGAGAAGCAGACGGCTGTAGCGGGGAGGATGATTGCAGGGGCGCTGGGAATTCGGGCGCCCAAGCGCACGGAGGAGCAGCGGGCGTATGACCGCGCGGTGAAGGAGCAAGAGATGAAGCGGCGGAATAAGGAAAAGGAGGAGGCAGCGAAGGCGAAGGAAGAGGAAGAGAAGGCTAAGGCGGCAGTGTGGGACATGTGATTGACACTATCTTATATCAACGGAGTATCTACTCCGTATTGCTGGGTGTGGGGTTGGTGGAGATACATATTCTTTGCTTCTACTTTCAGCTTGGAAGGTGACGAGGTGTGCCGGGTGCTGCGTTTCTCATCTTCTTTTCGCTCCTTAATTGTCTGCTTGCGGGGTGGGTCGATTGTCTGGTTTCTTCTTGTCACTTTCCTGTCCTACTACATACACTCAGACTCACTGGGTCCAAACTATACAGGGCTGTAATATAGTCTTTCGGTGAATCTATACCAGTTCAGACGGATGCACTTCCAGAAAAGGAAACCCCTATCTAGTTTTGCAAAAGCTGCAACCCAGCGTAGCTTGAACATAGTGCTCGAGAACCTATCCAAACGGTAGACATCTGCACACAGCAGATGCTAAACACTCACTCTTTTCCTTTCTCAGCTCCCCAAATCCTTGCAAAACAGCGAAGATAGCAAAAGAAATGTAGAGTAACCATTCATCATATTTTCGTCGACGTCAACAACCCTCTTATTTATCACTCTGAAAAATTCCTGATCCCTACCCAGATACACATCTCATTATAGGACGCTCTCCAAATCCGGGCCCGGCTCCGACCCATCAACCAAGTAGAACACCATGTTGCGCCTTGTATCTGTTCAGCAGAACGGAAGAAACAGATCGGAGGATGGTCGGCAGAAGATAAAGTTGGGTAAGTAAAGGTAAGAAACACAACGGGGCTGGTAATGTATTTTGAAAAGACATAATAATCATGATTCATAGAGAGAGAGAGATTATGCTATCTAGCCACCGATTTGTTCCTGGTGCACTTCGAGAGTGTCCCCATCGGCCATCTCGAGCTACATAATTTCAGGATAAGTTAGCCGTGTGCTTTGCGGTTCTCTAGGGTCTGTCTGCCAGAGGAGATGGAAGGTGTTCGTGCGGGGAAGGGTGCCGCAGTGCGTGCACATAAGCACATCACAGAAGAGAAGGGTTGTCATTGCTAGAACATACAGTATCGGGTGTATCTTCAGGGCGCACACGGGTACCATCGAATAGGAAGCGGACCGTAGACGGCTGCTTTCCTTGCCTTTCGCAGAACGCGTCCATCAACTTCTTCAACTGGGTTGTGCGCTTGATCTTGAAGAACACTTCATTGTTGTTGTCGGTCACCTTGATGTTGAGGTGCTCGACAGCCGCGGGGGCCTCTCCGGAGTCGGCCATTGTTGTAGAAGGGAATAAAGACGATGGAGGGCTTGGGAACTGGAGGAGGGCGAGTTGTCAGCTTTGGGAGGACTTCCCGTCGCAAGTTAAGTTCGTCAGACTGCGGTGACTTACCCTGTTTGCCGCTTTGAAGGGATCGGGGTTATGCGCTAGAGCACTGGCGGAGAGATGGACGAGGAGAAGAAGCTGGTGGACGTGAGATATGACTGAGAGAAGAAGAAAAAGGATGGGGTGTTGAAACTGAGCTGGAGGCGATGAAGGCAACCCCCACCAGTTATAAATATCGGAGAATCTATTTTGCGGCGCAGGTCCAAGTTCCCGTTGCTTCGCTGCAGTGAATGAGATCAAAGGTGTTACTACTACTTCTGATACTTGATTTTCTCTTGATACATCTTTCAGTGTTGGCTCATGTTTTTTTCAGTTTTCTGATTAGGTTTTCTTTTGTTTCAGTCCTAGCCTCTGGGATCCTTCATTTGTGATTTCACTTCTGTCTTGTTGCCAGTTCTTTGGCTCAGTATAGTATATTGCGTCATGGTATGAGTGTAACCATTGACTCCCGTTTGAGTTGAGAGTAACAGATAGCAGGGCGGACTTAAGGAAGACATAGCATTTGACCCGCCTTGCCATCCACGAGCTGTAGGTCACTGATACTAGTTGGAACATTTGTTTGGTGCATGACTAACAATTGCCAGTGTGCCATACAAGGTGACCAGCACCATAGAACATCCACGTGCAGAAACGGCACTAATTCTTGCAGCATGCCTCACGAAGAACTCGTACCAGGAAGAGAAATGTCAATCCCAGATCAATGCTCTTTATGAATGCTGCAATGCCTTCTACCAGGCACGAGGAGAGGACGCAAAGACCCCAAGCTGTCCTAAGCCCAATTTGCTGCGTCTGAAGATGAAGCAACGCGGCATGGAGCCTTAGCTTGTCTTGAAGAAAATTTCGTCTCTCATCAAAGTTCTACGGACCGTGTACATACTACCAATTATACCGTCGACAATAGAGTAGAGACCACGTCATTTAAGGCTCTTGACAACGTGTCGAGTTGTTGCCGGAAAATAGTGACAGTGATAAGACTTAGTAGACAATCCATCTCAGTTGAAACTGAAGCTGGAATGTGACAATTCCCTTGCAGTCTGAGCTCCCATTCGAGGAAAGAGCTAGGCTAGTTGTGAAAATTGCCAAATTTCTCTAAGACAATCTTGAGCACGCTGAGAGGCCGATTGACCTGAACGAAGATTGAAGCGCTCGTTCCGAGACTCTAATGATTGCCTATAGACATTTGATGAAGAAAGAAAAAAGAAGAAGAGGGAAAAGCCGAAGTGCGCGAGTTTTTATGGTGTGTTGTTGGCGCTAGTCCCCATGTGGGCTAGTGGCCCGTCGGCCCAAAACACGGCCAAAAAGAGTAAGACGAAGAAGATTGGAAGTTGCAGTTCTTCCCCGAATCCTCCTGGGAAGCTAAAGGTCCCTTCGCAAACACCCTCCATCTCTATCATCGCCCTTCCCCCGACACACCCCTTCTCTCCCGGTCAACCTCCCCGGCCTTTCCTCGCGCTCATGGCACCCTTAACCAGGGCCACGGGCTCGGGCGCCCCTGCCGGGTTCACGTCCATTAATGTGAGTTGCTTTGTTTTGGCTTTCTTGTTAAGGCGGTGCGCTGACCGACCGATGTTTTACTGTCCAGCCCTCTCAACAACCAACGAACGAGTCGGATGTTATTGAAATCGAGGATGATGACGATGAGCCCATGGACGAAGAGGGAGACGACATGGAGCCCAATGAGGATGAAGACATGGAAGATGATTACGTTGACGAAGACGAGGAATCAGAGGAAGAGGCCGCTGACGCGCTGAATGGGAGCGAATCACCACTGGATCTGGGGTTCGCTCCAAATGGACATAGTATGCTCCTCATGACTTCTGGGAGTGCTAGGAAGGCTGACTTTGCTAGATGGTATAGACGCCGCAACACCGGACTTGTTTACGTCGGCAGGCGCGCAGGAGGCCTTGCATCCCCTTCGCCGCACCGCAGATCGAGTCACGCGCCAGATTGAGGCCTTCGCCGAAAAACTGGATCGTTTCAAGCAAAAAGGAAACCGCTCGGAGGACTTGTCGAACTACCAAGCTGCCTATAACCTGGTGAAGAGCTACCAGACCCTCGCGCAAGATGCAATCAGCGACATCACGAAACAAAACACGTTGAAACGGGCCAAGCTTGGATTGGGTGCTGCTCGAAGCAACGGATCCGCATCGTTCGATCCCAAGACTGCAGAGGAGCTCCGGCGTCTACAATTGGAAGCCGACACTTGGCGACTTCTCCTCAACCTTATTAGCAGGGACGATCCGCCCCGCAGAGCCGACTCCAAGAAGTCGCAAGAATCTGTCTTCCAGAATCTACACCGGTACTCCCCTGATCGCGACGTCTGGGACCAATTCTTGACTGCGGACCATTATGCGACGGAATGCGTTATCATCCTGAAGTGGCTCGAACGCTCGGCAAAATACAGCACGCAAGATGTGGACTATCTAATCTCTGAGTTAGAGTCACAGGCCGAAAGAGGGCAGGGATCATGGTCCCATGGATGGCTTTACACGAAGGAAACAATCAAGGGACAGAAGCGACTGCGAGCCTGGCCCCAACCCCTCGAACCCAATGACCCGGGCATCACCGCTACGCTTCTGAGCTCGGATAAGTCGGAGCCACTAGTCACCCAATTAGATCCGGACGCCGTCACCCGTCAAAGGCAGAGCCTACAGAAGCAGGATCAGTTCTACGAGCGCGCTACATGGATGACGTGCTGGAAGATGCTCAGACATGGGGAGAGTTGGTTCAAGATCCGCGAATGGTGTGCAGAGCGGTTGGAAACATGGCGGGCCGTCAGCATCTGTGGTACAAGCGTGGATGTTGAAACACACACTGGAAGGACCCCTGTTGATGATGGGCACACACGCCTGATGAACTGGCGTTCCCAGGAATCCTGGAGGGCCGCCTGCAGTGCTTTGGCACGGAGTCCACACGCCGAGGATTTTGAGCGGGCGGTTTATGCGTTGCTCTGCGGCGAAACAGAGGCCGCCTTCAAGGTCTGTCATACCTGGGACGACTATCTCTTCGTGCACTTCAACAGTGTCCTCCTGTCTCGCTACCAGGGATTCTGCAAGCAGTTCCAGCGGAAGCTAAGCCATTCGCCTACAACCCCCGTTGCCTTCGTGCCCGAGCCGGCAGGATATGCCGAATTCAACAAATTCGTGCAGTACACTAGAGGAAACGAGCGCGTTGGAAGCGAGGCACGGAACCCGTACCGCACTATCCAGGCGACAATCTTAGGCAAAGGATACGACACATTCTTCTATTCCTTAGCCCAGGCAGTATCCCAGGTTGCGAACAACAAATCTGATGCGTCATCCTTCGTTCCTGATGTGTCACCTACCTCCGTCGATGACAGTCTTGTCATTGCTGCAGAGGACGGCGATGCGCTCCGGATTGCCACCCATCTTTACATCGTCGCTCATTCCATTGGATACGTTCGCGCCGACACTCAATTCTACAACACTGCCTGCGTGAACGTAATCGGGTATATCGCTAACCTGGAATCCCTCGGTGTTGTGGATATCATTCCGCTTTATGCTTCCCTTCTCCCGGAGGATTTGACGAGGTCTGTTCTGGCTCAGGTATTGATCGAGATTGTTGATCCACGGGAGAGAAAGAACCTGGTTCGACTGATGGAGAAGCACGGTATCGACGTCGAGGCTGTTCTGCAGACCCAATGGGAGTGGCTGAGCGTGAATGTCTCTGCCATCGACCACTCCAGGACGGTCAAGCGGCACCCGAAGGTTGTCAACCGCAAGGATGGCAACCTTGAATTGGTCCCGGTCAAGACGGATTTCATTGGAACCGAGATATCTGAAAGTGATGAGAATGTCATACGCAGTCTCGAATGGCTTCGCTACGTGGATGGACAGTGGGGGCGGATCTGTCAGCTCGGATCTTTGTTGTACCGCAAGTTCTATAGTATGGACATACCCTTGTTCCGTGTAGGAGATGCAAGGCTAACAATATCACAGTTTCGGGTCGACTCTCTGCAGCTCGGGAGCTGTGTCGGCGGATGAAGCTATCCGACATCTCGCGGGAAATGTTCGGCTTTGACATTTCGGAGTTTAGCCTCGATGTGGCGGCGATGCAAGAGGTCAACACCCCAGAACCTTCCAGTCCGACGAAGTCGAGATTGCTTAGCTCCCCTCACAAGCGTTCTCGGTCGCGAACCAACGGAGTTGCGTCGGGAAGCCAGGCGAGCATCTTACTCCAGCAATCGCAGACCATGCGTGACCTGGAGGTCCTTATCCTGGCATTAGACGCTCTGGAGAGATATGCCATTATCTATGAAAAACTAGAAAAGTATGTCATGACAATCTATGGATGGGTTTGCGTTGTACTTACCACTGGCGCAGCAACAAACGGCGGCGTGATTCGGGTATGCTCAAGGACCTGAGAGAAGGGCTACAGGAAGCCCTAGATGACACTAGCGTCCAAATCGATGTCATGTTGGACGAGTGGCTGGTCAACTACGAGAATGGTAAGCAACCTTGTCTGCTTGAGGTTGAGTGGATCAATACTGACATGGTCAATATAGAAGCCGAGAAAGAGGAGTTGGAGGAGATTCGTAACACCTACATTCCCGAAGTGTTCCTCGATTACCACAACACGATGTATTTCTCGGCTCATGTGCTCAGCAGCGAGCTCTTGGTGCAGTGCATGAACTTGGCAACCCAGGTGGCCGAAGTGGAGCATCTGACGAGCAGCTTCGTTGCGGCCCGCCGCGTTGGAGAGCTGATGAACGCGTTGGCAGTGTCCAGCAAATCCATGGTGAACACGCACGCAAAGCCCGGCGTCAGGCTACTGGGAGGCGAGTCGTTGGGGATCTGGGCCCCGCAGGTGTCTGACGAGGAGAATGACACGACCCAGGAGCAATGAAGCGTGTATTTGAACTAACGATGGTGGACCGGCGTGTATATTACCCTCATGTTTCTCGTTTTCTATGACTTCGCCAAATCTCTTCTGGCCGGAAGGATTATGGGCATCTTGCATGTACAAGGGTCGGAGGGATGATCATATCCGGCGCATTTCCAGGATTTACATCGATCTGAAAATAAAGAAATCTAACTATGGATTTATCAGATGGGTTCATGTCAAACTTAGCGAACTGCGTTTTTCAAGTGGGGAACTAGCAGATTCGAAAATAGCGAGTACTACGGCAAGTAGAGGCTGACCTGATAAGAACGTGGAATTTAATAGAAAGAACAAAGAAGAATATCGAAGTTCAGCTGAGAGAGCAGGTAAGCTAAGCTAAGCTGATCGTAAAGTCTCTGGTCCAGTGAGGTCTTGTCTCATTCTAACTTCGGGCGGTTTGATAAAAACAAGATACTGAAGATGCGGGAACTCACTCAACCGTATATTGGTCACATTGGCAATGAACCGGCGAGTGATGTCTTTGACTGTTATTGGCGTCAGAGGGGCATGGGACCCTTCGTTTCGGAAAAGTTGTTCGATGAGTGGGCGTTGGAGAAAATACAGTGTCCTGTTTCGAGGGTGTGTGTTTTGGGATTGCTGCACATCCGTTATGAGGGATGATAATATGGAGGAGCCTTCGCGGTTTGTCTTGACCCATGGCCATCTGGTCGCTGATAATATCATGGTAAAGCATGGCCGGATTACTGGTATTGTGGGGTGGAGATGCAGTGCATTTCTCCCTGGATATATGGAATATGCTATGGCCACAGTTATTCATCGTAAACGTGTCCAGGACTGGTGGCTTCCTGTGTTGAAAAGGGTTTTGGGACCGCCGGATTACCTTCGGTGTGGAGTTTGTCGCTGCGGCTCGCGTTAAGGGGTTTAAATAGTCAGTGACTACTTAGTTGTTTTTCTTGCTTATGACTATCTAGAGTACTTCGGTATGTGTAGTATCTCTCCATGTCATCTTTAGGGGACTCGCTTTAGGACTACTAGTCTGCGTAGATATCACGCAAGTTGGCAGCTAGGATCTAAGTAACTAGAACTTCTTTCTTCTCTCGCCAGTTTCAAGTCTAATGTCTTCCTTGAATATAGTACTCCTAATCAGTCATCGAACCAGCAGTATATACTATATACCACCATCCTACCTTGTCAATACATCTACTCAACCTCAACAACACAAATTACAATATAATCTCCTCCTTTCTCCTCCGAACAGACACCTTTGCCACCGGATCCGCCTGCCATATGAACCCATACTTCCTCACTGTCGGGCTCCACCCATCAGCCACCTTGAAATCATACTCTGAAAGAACATGACACAGAATGATCTTATTCAAAGCAATCGCAAAGAAACGTCCAGGACAAGCATGCTTCCCTAACCCGAACGCCAAATGCTGAGGCGAAGTCGTAACTGCCTGCGCCACCGTCTCGAATCCGGGCGTCTCGCGCAGCTTCAGAAACCGATATGCGTCGAATGTCTCCGGCTCTGGATAGATGGTAGGGTCCCAATTGGACTCACTGGTGAGAACTGAGATTGTGCCTTTGGGGAGAACGGTTCCATCGGAGAGCGTCACGTCTTCTTGTGCGAAGCGTCTCATTCCCGCTGTTGTGGTTGTGTTAGGTGAATTCTCGGTTGTGTGTAAGAGTTGATGGTGGGGAGAAAGCTTGCCTATACTGTGCGGCTTCAGCCGTTGACTCTCTTTTAATACGCTATCCATAAGCTTTAAGTCGTTGAACGTCGATTTTGTCCATCCGTCGTTTTGCAGAACTCCGATTACTTCGTTTCGTAGCGCCTTAATAACATCCTCACGTTCAGCAAGGTAGAAGATCGTCTGTGTGAGCAGGTCCGATGTAGTATGTATAGCGGCAAGTGAGAGTGCTACCTGAGCAAGAGTCGGGTCGTAAGGTCTACCCTTTGCGCATTCCTCCATCCATTGCATCGCATCCTCGTAGTGTTCAGGCTCCTTTCCTTGACGGATGGCTTCTTGCTTGGCGGACCGTCTTTCTTCGACGACGGGAGTGATGATGCCTTCAGCTTCCTTAATTTCGTTGCGTATCTTACGGCAGAATGGTAGGATGTATGCCACATAGGGTCTGGTGCAGCGCGGGAACATTCGGAGAAATAGAGCGGACATGAATGTGTGAACGGCATAGTCGGCTGTGACTCGATGCCAGTCCGGATTGCGATATAGTTTCTCCCCGAGGAATACCCTTGATGTCAGTCGGGAGATTAAACTAGCCACATTCGGCTTCAATTGTAAATCATGCCAATCTGGTGGTGACATGTTATTAACATCATTGTAGGGCAAGTGAATATATCGCGAATCACTGAGCTTACTGGGATCATCTGTGAACATCTCTCCTAGCGCACGACGAGTATCTTCAGACAAAGGCCGAGCCAACTTATTTACCAGACATGACGGTTAGAATGTGTTTGACTAGGTCGATTGTGTGTAGACATGATTTACTTACCCAATTTCGGTGTCAACTTCGTGCGTAGAACATCTTTCACAAGAGCTGGATCCTGGTTGAAAGGGTCAAACCCTCGAATATGAGCATGAAATTCTTCCGCAATAGCATCCAATAAGCTTAATGCAGGTTGAGTTCGAAAGTCATCTGCATGCTTGGGGGCCAGCACGATCTTTGGCCCGAATTCCGAGTAGAGATAAAAAGCGCTGCCCTGGTAGACAACTTATCAATACCTATGGTTCGGAAGTAGAGTTTAGAGGTGCATACCTGACTGAATCCAGTTCTGATTAAGCCATGTGCATCCTTGAAAAACCGTTTTAGGGAGCCGAGGCTTCCGATCTCGAATCGTTGCCTCTGATTAATTACAGGAAGGGGTGTCTTAAGGGACGGAGTGCTTAGAAGCCAGAAGATAATCGCTGCTAGGACGGGAGCCCAGATCCATGTGGTTGACTCCATCTTGATTAGGTATGATATAGTCTTGGTAGTAAGCATGGTGTGTGCTAGAGTACAAAGGGATTTGATATTCTAATATCAGTAGGAGTGATCATGAAAATCATCTGAAGGAGCGCAGGCCGACTTGGGGTGTTATGCGTGACTAGAATGTCATACTGGAGGCTGTATAATTCCGTTCGACTTCGAAGTAAACAGGCGGAGGTGCGGAGACTGAGACCGGGATTTGCTACGTTTTAGTACCCAATATCATCTCCGATGCGTGCCATCGGACTTGTCAGACTAAGAATGCGGGATTGACTAGTCGCAGCTGCTAATGCAAGGACTACTGCAATAGAGTACGGATGCTGGAAAATGTGGTTGGCCGACTGGCTGGCTGGCTAGTCGTACATTAGGAATGAAGGGAGAGCGGTGCAGCCACGCTATAATGCTTTGGGCACTGCATGAGGGAAGTCTCAGCATTAAGCATGGCAAGCATTGATAAGCCTGCAGAAGGAATATGAGGATGAATGAATGAACAAATAAATTCAATGAATGAATCAGATCTGGATGTTTCAGAGATCACCTTCAAATGTGCTCAGCCTCTCTACTCGTGTGTGCTGAAATGCCTATACAGCCACTGGATATTGCATCGCAGAAACCCCACCAGGTGCGGCTGAAGGGGCCCACAGTATCCCAATCTGCAGAGATGGGGATAGTTTGATGCTAGGATCATTATCCCATCAGCTGATGGAAGAAGTCATCACATCAAGAGTTCAGCTCGTCATAAGCATCAATCGGCAGTCAAAGCTTGGATGGATTAATCCAAAGCCAGCACGCTTTGCCAGAGTGAACATGGGAAAAGGAATCTAGACAGTCAGCATCGACTGTAAGTAAACATGGATAAATCAGGTGACCTGTCCGACTCACCGCTCCACTCTAATCTGGGCTAATCAGAAACATTGAAATGACAGGGCGTGGTTGTCTCTGCCTGGGGCACCCAGCATCCATGCCCGCACTAGTCGGACTATTAGTAGTCGAGCTAACACACACTTACCAGGAGGGAAGAAGAGGCCTTTCTCCCAATAATGATCTCCCTCCTCAGAGCCTTGCCGAGTGACCCAAGTGACAGGCTCTCATCCTTTGCGTCTTGCCATGCAAATCCAGTGCAGATGCATGGGAAGGTATCACTGCCAGTATGCACTGGAGATATGAACAACCCTCCCCTCTGAAGCGTGTCCCCGCACATAGCCAGCCAACATGAGAAGACAAAGAGCATTCACCCATAGATCCAGAAATGGATGTCGCACCTGTCGGTCAGTCTTCATCATCCATTCCCCTACTACTCCACTTCCGCATCTGATTACATGCGTCAACATCAAGACTAGGCTCCTGATCCTAGGGTAAGCAGCTAATCCCCCAGTCCGTGCACGCAGGTCCCGCCATATCAAATGTGATGAAACCCCAAATGCATGCCGCAACTGCACTTCCACAGGGCGCAAATGCGACGGGTACACTCAATATCGACTACCTTCTCGTAAGGTGACACTACCAGTCTCCAAACCATCCAAGAGCCTCATCCTCTGTCTCCCTGGACTGGATTCCGATGAGCGTCGATGTCTCCAGTTCTTCGAGCACAACACCATCCCCATGCTAGTGGGGTATGCGGACTCGGAAGTATGGCAACGTCTCGTACTACAAATGTGTCATCGAGAACCCGCCGTCTGCCACGCAGTAGTCGCGCTCAGTGCCTTTCATGAGGACTACGAACGGAGCATCAAAACTCTGAAATCAAAACCTGATCATCGCCATCACCACTTCGCATTGGAACAATACAACCGCTCCATGGCAATGCTGCGCCGGCGCATCCAATCCAATGACCCCCAAGTCCGTGGCATCACACTCATGTGCTGTATCACCTTCATCATCCTCGAACTCCTTGAGGGGGACTACACCAACGCGTTCGCCCATCTCCAACAAGGCCTCAACATCCTGAAAACCCAATCATCCCACCACACACTAACCACCGAGCGCATCCTCGCCAAAGCCTTCCTGCAGCTCAACACCCCGCGAGCCTACTGGAATGGCCCTGACGTCGTCGTAACCGGCCACCCTCCCAAGGGCAGCGTGCGGGAAGTAGCATACGAAGTCACGCCAATCCACAGCATCGCCGAAGCAAAAGATCGTCTACGCGTACTAATGAACAACATCTTCCACCTTCAATCCCTCTGCAACATCTTCTTTCGCGGCGAACAAGACCCACACCTCAACACTCTAACCCTCTCCGCAAAACAAACCGCCCTCCATCACGACCTAGCAGACTTCACCCTCGACCTAAAATCATTCATCTCGTCCCACAAATCCCACACCGCCTGGGCGTTACGAGAAACCCGCAGCGTGGACGTCATCCTCACACACGTAGCAACCCTAACCAGCATGCTCGGCTGTTCCCTCGACTCAACGGAACTAGGTTACGACAACTTCCTACCCGAATTCAAACGCATCAACCACCTCTGTGAACGAATCATAGCCACCTTCGTGACTGAATACGGGAGTTACGAGAACCTCCCCACCATGGTCACTGATATCGGTGTCCTGCCATCGTTGTTCTGGTGCTGTGTGAGGTGTCGGGATGCAGAGACGAGAGAACGAGCGCTTCAACTGTTGAAGGTGTGGCCCCATCGCGAGGGGTTTTATGATTCATATCTAATCGTGAATATTTGCCGAGGACTGATTGATCTTGAGGACGAGGGAAGAGATACTGAGGGGTTTATCCCGAGAAAGTATCGTGTGCATACGCATACGATTGAAGTTGTGGAGGATCGAAGAAGTATGGTTATTAGGTATGTGATGGCTGGTGGTGAAGGTGGGGAGCAGGAGAGGGTGGTGGTGCTTGAGTAGTAGTTATTAATAAATAGTACTTAAAAGGTACAGTTCATCGCCGTTAGTATGCTTACAGATAGTAGAGAAATAGTATATAAGAACCCCCCGTGCTGATACTATAAGAGAAACAATGCCCTACCCTACTTACTACACCGGTTATCTGTTAGTTATCAAGAGTACTTAGTACTTTATATACCGTACGTATCATTGACAGGGACAAGAACGAAGGAGGACGGAACAGGCTGCTGCTCTATTAGCAACAGTTTCACTAATGACACATTCAGTACCTAAGTCCTACTTACTAGATACTACTACCTAGACCCATGACACTTCGTCTTACCTGGTATCACAATATGCATACTACGCAGCTACTAATGTAGTATCACCCTCTCTTCATCTGTTGTCCTACCATCCATCTCCATAGTATGCTGTGTATTAGATTTACGTTGCCTGAGTAGGACGAAATTAAGAACTAATACTAGAACTAGAACTACTAGTAGTACCTAATGTTGTGTGTGAGCCTTTACTAATTCGGACACACACACTTATAAATATATTCCTCCCATTCCAGATCCCCTCTCATAAAAATTCCACCACCATAGTCCAGTCAGCATAAGTCCGGCACCCAGCCTGTTGGAAATCACATTCTTTTTTCTTCGTACACGAACAACAATAGTGGTAGTAGCATAACAATGGGTATGTCTCAAACAATAATAAAACTAGTAAGCAGAAATAAAGTGTCGTCGTTCATATGGTGGAAAGAACTCGTTAAGAAATCATCATTTCCCAGTTTTTGTCTGTGGTGCCAGCCCTGGAGCTATTTCATCTCCGGTTCATTTGCTCTTTGATTTTCATTTCAGATGGTTGGTTGTATCTACAGTCCCGTGTTGGCGCAGGAGAAAGGAGTGCCGACGGTTCCTTCTCGGTAGCTGATAATGACGCTTTCAATGGATGCCTAGGAGGGTTCTGTTAGTGTCGGCTTCTTTGGTATCAGGAGAGAGAATGAAGACTTACATAAGTTCCTGGTCCTAAGAAAAAGAAACCAGCGAAGATAAGAGTAACATTGAGAATCGCGCCCAGCCAGCCGCGGATACCACGGTTCTTGTAGAAATTGGGTCCATAGTCCTCCCGGCGCATGCGCAGGTAGGCCGTACCCCAGAAAATGAAGCCGAAAAATGAATCGAAGAGGGAGCTCATGATCGACTCCAGGTCGGAAAAGAAGGGGATCACCTCGGCGATGATGAAGGCGAGGATCCAAAGGATGGTGAGGATACCGGTCCAGGCGGCCCATCCGAGCACGGTGTGGTTACCCTTGTGGCGGGTGCCATCGAACAAGCGGAAGAAGATGAAACGCGCTGACACAGAGGCATACAGCACGCCGAGGAAAATCAACGTCGGGATCATGAACGAGAAGGACACCTTCTTGTATACCTCGTTACCCAGAGAGCCGAATGCCGGCGACGTGATGTACTGGTTACCGGTGTAGGCGTACACGATAGAGCCGACCAAGCTGAACACGATGATCTCGGCAATGGTGACGGCGGTGACGGACTTCCAGAAGTCCTTGGGCTCCTTCATCTCCGCGATAAAACTTGGCAGCGTGATCTGACCGATGAAGGTGTAGCTGATATTGAGAAAGGCGCTCATTCCTGAGACAAAGGTCGTTCCGGGCACAGGGATCGCTTTCACAATGGGGTCTCCCATCTCCGGGGTATAGCCCGCGGGATGGTCCTCAATGGCGGAGAAGATGAGGGCTAACATGACGGAGATGAATGTGGTAAAAGCCGACAGGGTAGCCACCTTGGATAGGGCACTAAAGGTGCGTGGAAGTGAGCAGATCAGCGAGATAATAGCCGTGACCAGTGAGAACACGATGGTGCAGGCTCCATGACCACTGATGGTATTGAGGTACTCGGCGCCAACCAAGCAATGCAAACCCTAATCCAGGTTAGCGCTATAAATAACTTCGCATGCAAAATAAAATTACCTGAATGAATGTGTTGTTCAACAAGAACATCACCGCAGTCAGGTACCACACAACTTTGGAGTCCCAGAAGATCATTTGGCCGATGTCGCACACGTCACGGACATGTGGGTGTCGTAGACAAAACTTCCTACACGATATGAGCGATTATCTTCGCAATCGATGCGATGACGAAAAACATACCAAATAACCAGGGAAGTATAAAGCACGATCATAGCGATGACAACGGTGAGGATCAACCCCGGGACCAAGCCGAGAACGGAATAGGACCATGGAAACGACATGATAGCCAGACAGATATACTCGGAGAACAGGAGGGCGGCCGTCTAATGAAACACAAGTCTGTGGTCAGCCATTGCAACTCTGCGCACATCGCACGCGTGCACTGCTTGAAGGCGGATTGTAGTACATACCTTCTGCCAGCTACAGGTACGGTACTTAATTGAATTCTCCGACTCCATTTCAATCTGACGACCGATCTCCCCCTCCGTGTCTGAGCCGGAGCCCACCTGCTGTTTCTGATTTTCCAGATCCATCTGCTTCAACTTGTCTGCTGCACTGGCATTGTCGGAGACAGACGACCGACGGGAAACGACGGGCTTAAAAGTGTTGGACTCCGCCATTTTATCGAGCGGACAAGCCGCAGGTGGTAGGAAGCGATGAAGCTAAAGGAAGAAGAGACACTAAATGCCTTTGGATGCATGTACTGCGCCTTAAGATGCGACAAAATAGGACGACTCCAAATCACTGAAATAGATCGTTTAAAGATAGCTCTGGAACGATCAGAGGTGACAGATGGTAACCAGGAATTGCCTTAGCGAAGACCGGCAGCGAATGAAGGAGAATTAACGAGGCGAGTGACGGAAGGTGAGAGAAGAGCGAACAGGAAGAACGGAGGAAGGATCTAACATCTTTTTAGCTGTCAGGTTCAGGCTAGAGAAGAATATCACTGGCGAAGGCACGTGCGGGCAACCTAGTACTTACTGGAGATAACCGTGAGGCAGATCGACACTACAAGACCAGGGGGGTTTGCGATATGCGCGACAAAGAATCACAAAATCACCCAAGGTAAGAATATAGATGAAAAAGTGAAAAATGACGTGCTAAGCTTGTGAACACGAGCAGATTGAAAGAAATGAGCGAAAAAGTACCGCTGAGGCAAAAGGGAAAAAGAAATTCAAGCAAAAGAGATTTAATCTGGATGCGCTTATTTCCTTAACCTGGACTGCCCTGGAAAGCTGGGTTCTCCCAAAGCGCGCGCCGGATGGGTTTTAGTTGCCTAGCACCGGTGGTTTCTGCGCACCCCAAGACTATCTGGGCAAAATGCAAACCCACAGGGAGAGGCGATTTAATTTACGATTTTATTTAATAAAACTGGGGAACAAATAACAACCAGAGCAGCGGTCGCTGATTGCGAATCGAGGGCTCGGAGATCCAATGACCGGCGTGCAATGCAGCCGGTCAGTCCGACTGTCCGGAATGGCCGATGACAACATCTACTTTGTATGACGTCCTCCAGCGGGATTGACCACCGGTGCATCCTTTGCTACTACTAGTAGAGTCTGGTAGGTTACTGGGACGAACCTAAGCAGAAGCAGTATTAGATTTTGGTCCAGGGACTACCACAAGATACTCGAGGTCTCTTGTGTCCCCTTCCAAGTTACTATAGTGATAAATCATTCTCCCCCATCTATCCTGACCATCATTACCTTCACTACAAAGTAGCTAATAGATAACTCTCTCCACCTCCGTAAAGCTCGACTCGGCTAAGAACAGCAATGCCGCGTTCAGACCCCACCCCCATGAGTCTCCACCGCCCATTGGTCCGTTCCCGGTACAACCTTTGCCTGTTTCCCCAGCCAATCAGCGTCTTGTCCAATGTCCGCGGCGGAACCGCCCGATCCAGAACTGCCCCGCATCCGTCCTGAGCTTTTTTCCTCTTTTCTCTTTTTGACGGAAAACCCCTCTTGCAGAGAATTTCCGCTCCAAGAAGTAGGAAGGAAGTGAAGGAACAAAATGGAACCATTTGTTGCTACCTTATCCCGATCCATACATTCCCCCCCATCAGCTCCTGGATTAAGTTGCACTAAGCAAACGATGTCGTGTGGCATGACCAGAGCTACGCCTCTCTCTTATGCATGAATGATAAGTACCAAGCATAAACGCCCCCCAGTCATACGACGACAACGCATGGCTTCGATAACTTTTCCATGACCCTTGTTCGAATATCGTATGGAGATCTTCTTACTGGTTTTCCCTTGTGCATGGATCCATGCATTCGCATTCCTTCGATGGCAAAAAATTTGAAAAAGAGACTAAGCTAACTGTAAAGGTTCGGTTGGGGAGGAAGAAATTTCAAACAGATGAATGAAAAAAAAAGCCGCCACTGCCAGTAAATATCTGACACTGCTTATATTATTATTTTCTGCTTCTTTTAAGCCTTGTCGAGCACGCTATGCGCTAGTAGATGGCGTGATAAGCCACTTCCCCACGTGCCTGGGGATTGACTGGTGGGATTACTTACTTTGTTGGGTAAGGAGTGTACTCTTAGACTCTTAAGTAGCAGCCATGTGCCTTTATGCGCATATGCACGCTCAGCACTAGTACTGCAGGGAGATCTCACCAACAAATACCCTTTTCCTTAAGACTAAAAACTCTTTTGCTTGGTATGTTAGGTAGTGTAGCTACTATGTAACTTCAGCGTACAAATTCAACGATACTAAATACACTATTCCACTCGCTATCCCTCACTGTACTTAAAAGCGCGCCTGATTCTCTATCATTATTTCAGTCTCACAAGAATGGAACATGGCTATAAAATAACCCGGAAACAACCCCCCATAACACAACACGGCAACTCTGCCGAGTCGACAAAATCTCTCTTCTCAAGGTATGCACGCCTTACGCCAGGCGCTAAGGCTGACACTAGTCTTACGCCTCCAGCAGTCTTGTATCTGTCCACAATCTAGACTAGTCCTCCAATCTATCTAGGACAACGGCTGGCTTGATCTCTAGTGGCGCCGCTTTTACGCCACTTTCTCACGGCGGGAGCGATTGATGGAACCTTATCGGCAGCTAGCTATCAGTTATAGCGAGCTGGATGAAGGTGTAGTTCTCTATGGGATGGTGGGTTTTTATTGTGTGTATTTTTGATGGCACTAATAGTAGACTTGTATTCCTATTGACAAATTGCATGGTGCAAAGTCTCGGAGAATGAATCCGAGTCTTTTGACTGTCTCTATCGCTGGGTCAGGGGGTGCTGGCGCAAGGGGGATCTGGAGTGGGAATGGAATGGAATGGAAGCCATTATGGCGGCCCGTACCATATTTGCATACTACTTTATTGAGTAGTGTGTTGGTGGTATGTTTAAAGTAAGGGGTATTTATTGGGTTCTATTGCATTTTACTGCAGCTATAGCGCTGTATATAACTGGATTACAATGGAAGATAGACTCCGAACCAAGTGCATGCTTTTGTGGTATACTGCAATAGATAGCATATCAGGGTAGTAACTACAAGCTCCGAAATCACATTCCCTCGTCCTCCCCGGCCAGCAGGGCCGCATAGTCGTCCGCAGAAGCAAATGTCGGCAGATGCTTGAGCTTGCGCCGCTTCTTCCGCTCAGACTGCTTGTCATCCTTCGGAGGCTCCTCAACCGCTGCGAGTTCCACGTCAGAGGGCAGTTCCTCGTCACTGTCAACGAAGGCCTCGTCGTCTGAAACGTCCATGTCGAATGCATCCTCGTCGTCGGATGGCTCTTCCTCCTTGGCGGCCTTGCCCTTCTTAGCCTTGGGCTTGGTGGCAGGCTGCTCCTCTTCGATGTCCTCCATCTCGTCGTCCGAGTCGAGGTTGAGTTCGACTTCGCTGTCACCGCCTTCTTCGTCTTCATCGTCAGACTTGTCGTAAGCGGATTCGAGGTCGTCCATGTCGAGATCGTCGTCGTCGCTGCCTGCTTCCAAATCGGGACGGGAATCAACCAACGCCTTCCAGATCTCGGACTCGGCGCCACTGAGTTCGGCATCCTCCTCGTCTTCGTCGGCCGCATCCTTGGCCTTCTTGGTCTTGTCCTTGTCTTGGCCCTTTCCAATGCGGTTGAAGTATTCGTGGAAGAAGACATCTTCCGCCGCAACTTCCTCTGACTTCTTCTTCCAGAAGGCCTCCGAGTTGAGAGGCAGCTGCTGGATCGACTTGCCGCCCGCGACCAACCGATCCTTGGCCTCGCTGCCTGCCAGAGGTTGCATGATGGATGAACCACGGGTGAGCGCAGACGCCTTGGGGGTCCGGTAGACGAAGCGGTCGAGGAAGTGGGACAACGTGTGCAATGTGAGATCGGGCTGTCCGGACATTGGCTTGTGGTCGAGCAGATGAGTCGCGTTCACTGACACGGACGGGTGGAAGTGAGACTGGTAAGGCAGCTATGATACCTTATTAGCGCGTGACAACATTTCATTAGCAGATTAAACTTACCAGTTCCCACAGACATGTCCGGTCGGCGTTGCTGTGGCCGGGATCTCTCTTGCGGGGGTCGTATTGAGTCGACGGCTTCTCCGGCTTCTGTGTGACCTCTGGCTGCTCCTGGGGCTCGTCATCCTCATCAGGAACATCGCGGAACACCTCCTCGTCATCACTGTCGTTCTCTTCCGGCTGATCGAACAAGGAAGCGAGATCGGGGAATGTCTTCTCCAATTCACGGATCAGGTAGAAGACACCACAGATGAAAGCGGGCTGATGCAACCCGAGAACCTGAACAATACGCTTCACGAACGCCTTCACACGGCGAGTGTTCAGGTCGTTCTTCAAGGCCTTGAACAAAAGGTTGAGGTAGAGTGACTGCTTAGAGGATGTAGTAACCCGAGGGTCGAGAAGAGACTCGTATAACGTGCGGTAGAAGCGATCAGCGCCAACCTGGTGAGTCGAGGTTATCTGCTGGATCAGCATGAGCGCCTGGATACTGGTGTTGAAGTTGGCGGAGTGTGTGATGCGGAAGAGAGTATCGATGTGCTTGGAGAGTCTAATGACGGATTAGTGATATATAGAAAGGAGGGATATGCGAAACGTACCGTTCACTATCTGAGCTGGTAAACGGGTAGGCTCGGTTGACACCAGTCAGAACTGCAGAGGTCAGTTTATCCCGCACCTCTTCAGTCTGAGCCAGACCCTTATCAGCGTCCTCCTTCCCCTTGTTCTTGTTGTGCTTGTTGCCATACTTCCCATTCTTCTTGCCCTTTGGCTCCTTGTTAGGCCTCAAGAGAGCAACAAAGATGGAGAAATAGATGTCGAGCAACTTCAGGGCAACGGTCTCCTCCTTGACACTCAAGACCGTCTGGTTCAGCGTGATAACTGCATAGTATTTGGCGTGCTGACTCTGACCAGGACGGAAAAGAACTTCCTCGACGGCGGCGATGATGGTGGGCTTCATCAGAGGGTGCGCCTGTTCAAGTTGCAACAAGAGGTAAGATGCCCGCGAAGCAATCTTCTTCGAAGTATCTCCCAATTTGTTGACCAACAGTCGCAAAAGGTTCGTTTCCTGCTCCGGCTTCTCCTTGAGCAATTCATAAACGTAACTGACAGCTCTGGAGCGAGAGAACTCAATCTCGTCATTACACCAGACTTCAAGGATCTTAAGGACTTCAAAGAACTGATCCTTCAAGAAGTGCTCGTACGCCCAGACAATCAAGTGGCTCTTCTGAAGCCCTCCAGGGAGAGGGTCTCCTTCGGACCACTTGCTGCCTGCGCCTTGCAACGCAGCAATAAGAGACGGCTGGTTGGCAAAAGCCCGGAGTCTCCTGTCGCTAGGAAGTAGTGTTCCCTGAGCGAACATATCCTTGAGCGATCTCAGGACTTCCACGGCCTGAGCACGACTGCGCTTCTTTCCAAGGGCAATGAGGTTTTCCATTGCCTTTGTGTTGTGAAGAGGCGATTCCTGTACAGCAAGAGTCAAGGCAGAGGTCTTATCACTAAGCGTACCAGTAGACATGATCGTGCTGTAGAACTTGTGGGATGAAGAGGCAGATGCTTGCTGCGCTTCCGCGTACATCTTGTTTTCCTTCTCGAGGAGGGAGACGGCGTAATCGTAGAACCGATCCACCACATGGCGAGGCAGAGACTTCGCTTGTGCTGTCGGTATAGAGGGCAGTTCCGTCATGTACCAATCGGATCTGGGTCGAACAGACTAATGGCTACATTAGAAGGATATATGTGGATTGGGCTGGTTATACTCACGAGTTTGGCGAACTCCTTGGGGAAGACAACTTCGGCGGTAGGTTCCTTGTTGGCTTTCTCTTTCTTGGCGGGTTCTTTGCTCTCCTTCGCGGCGGGAGCAGGAGCTGGCTCCTCATCCTCTGACGGTTCCTCCTCGTCATCCTTGACTTCTTCCTCGTCATCCTCTTCGCCATCATCCTCCTCGCTTGCTTCCTCCTCCTCGGCTTCCTCTTCCTCCACCTCGTCGTCCTCTAGGTCGTCAGGGACAACCTGACCGGCCGCTGCCAGAATACTCGACAGTTCCTTCCGGAGCGAAGCGTCGTCGGACTTGCCCTTGGACTTCTTCTCTGTAGCATCTTCAACTTCAGAGTCCGAGCCAACCCCGGCGATGAGATCCAAGTCTTCCTCAGTGCCTCCGAGGGCCAAAATCTCCTGCCGCAAAACATCGTCCTGGTTCTCCTTCGATGCCGGCTTCTTATCCTTCGAAACAACCTTGTCCTCCCTCGCGATCACCTCACCATTGCGGTCCCGCTTCTTGCCTTTGTTGTTCTTGTCGTTGTTGAACGCTTGCTTCGGCTGGGGCTTGGGTGCAGGTTCTTTCTTCTGTGGCGTATCACTGGGACCCGATTTTCCCTTGTTGTTCTTGGGCTTCTGCTTCGAGGCGCTCTGGTCCTTCAGTCGCTGTTCGATCTTCTGTCGCAAGCCGGCAAATGCACTTTCCTCTAGTTGTGGAAGGGCATCAGGACCGGAGGCGGAGTCGTTAACTGCGACACCACCGTCGGGGATGATATCGTTTGCTCCGGAGGAGCGCTTCCCCTTACTTTTGGCCATGACGGATAGTTGTACGGCCAAATGTAGACTTGATGATGGGGATTTGCATCTACTTTTTTTCTGCCGCCAAAAAATTGAGGAGAGCCGCCAGGCCGCCGGAGAAATGGCGGGCCGAGACCGATGGGTCGGCGCACGGACCATCCGAAGTTGTCGAGTTTCGCATGTTTGCGATCTATTTACTTGCGATTGATCTGGCTTGGTTATGGTGTCATCCATTGGTTTGGATGAACATTACTGCCAAGTACTGAGGGGCTGTCCTGATCGTCCGGCCTCATGATTTCCGGGTTTCGCCCGGTTCCGGGCCGTTATTCCGCAACATGTCGAGCATACTTTGGCATTGCTCGATTCCATAGAACATCAAAATGCGCCTTTCATGTAGATGCCCTAATTCACTTTAAACCCAGCAGTCCCACTGACTATTCTCTAGGTAGATGGGCGCAGTCGTGTGTCTAATTTCTGGATCCCGACGGGCGGTATTACCAAAAAGCCCGTCCAGGGTGAGAAAGGTATTGATTATGGCCATCCATCTCAATGTTGACCGCTTCTAATGTTGCTCAGAGGATGCCAATGACCTCTTGATCCGAGGTGGCTTTTTGCGACAGGTGAGTGTCATCCCCAATTTGATAGATATAGTTCTAACTCAAATCCAGGCTTACTCGGGAATATTCCATATGCTACCTCTGGGACTGCGTGTGCAAGATAAGCTGGAGCGTCTCATTGACAAGCATATGCGAACAGTCGGTATGTATACAATAGGCCCGCAGTTATAGAGTTCTTCCTTATCATGTGGATCACTGCAGGCGCATCTAAGGTGTCGTTATCATCTCTATCCGCCCAGGAACTTTGGGAGCAGTCTGGACGTCTCAAAGAGGGCTCGGAGGTATGGATTTCGCTGTGTAGTCATCGATTTTTGCTAATATCTGTCTCAGATCTTTCGCTTTCAGGATCGGAAAGAGTCCCGCTTTCTTCTTGCCCCAACTCATGAAGAAGAAATCACCACTCTGGTAGGACATCTTACCAAATCTTATAGAGATCTGCCTGTGCGGGTGTACCAAATATGTGAGTATATCATCCACAGCTGAGAACAACAGCTCACATCAACCTAGCAAGGAAATACCGAGATGAACAACGACCCAGACAGGGCTTACTTCGTGGGCGTGAATTCATCATGAAGGATCTCTACACTTTCGACTACAACGCTGAGAATGCCCTTAAGACGTACACGGCTGTTAAGAAGGCTTACACAGAGCTCTTTGATGAGCTCAAGATCCCCTATCTGGTTGCTGCGGCGGATTCTGGAAACATGGGCGGTAGCTTAAGTCACGAGTTCCACTTTGCTAGCAACAAGGGCGAGGACACGGTTATCAGCTGTTCCAGCTGCGATAGTGTCTACAATGAGGAGCTTGCCGACGGAAAGGCCCATAATATCGATGACCAGCAGGTCCAAGTCGGTCACGCATCCGGCTTTGACACCGGCGAAGTTTCCGGCGAATCAGCGAAAGCTGTTTCTGTTGGCCTGTGGATGGCGATATCACACGACAAAAACACACTGCTGCGCTGCTGGTATCCGCAGTATACCTTGAAGGACCCTAGTGAACCGCCAGCTGAAAGGGAAGTCAACTCCCATGCCGTCAAATCCATAGCCAAGGCAGCCGGCATAGACCTCGATATCAGTATTGAGAACCCCCTGGAACAATGGGCGACTCACATTCAGTCAGAGGAGGCTTCCAGCCAGCGGCCCCGAGTGTTGGATGTGTATGACTCATACGTACGGGCATACAAGCGCCCTCCCTTGACGGACACACTGGACGGGATCAACCGCGCGGTAGAGGATATTGACTTTTCAAAACTCGATCGCTTCCCAGGAACCAACAACTATCTCAACCTTGTACGGGTGCACGAAGGCGACCAGTGCTCGAAATGCGGCCAAGGTCTGACAAAGACCCACAAAGCCACCGAACTTGGTCACACGTTCCACCTTGGCACGCGATACAGCGATGTCCTCCAGGCTTCTGTGGTGGTTGACCGCGCTCACCTCGACGCAGGCGACCGTTCATTGTCTCAAAAAGACCAGTTGGTCCCAATGCAAATGGGCTGTCACGGTATCGGAGTATCGCGCATGATCAGCGCGGTAGCAGACAACCTGGCGGATTCCAAGGGACTCAACTGGCCCCGGGCGATCGCTCCCTACGAAGTCATCGTCGTCCCTGCTAAGGGATTGGAAGAGGAAGCCGAGAAAATCTACGACGCGCTCACCTCAGAGACCACCACTGCCTTGGACGTCATCCTGGACGACCGCGATAAGCAGATGGGCTGGAAGCTGGGCGACGCAGATCTTATCGGGTACCCTGTTATTGTGGTCGTAGGCAAAGGCTGGAAAAAGCAGCGCACCCTGGAAGTGCAGTGTCGGCGACTTGAAGTACGTGAGGATGTTGCCTTGGAGGCTCTGCCGGAGTTTGTGGGTTCTTTGCTTGAAAAGCTGTAGGGAACTTCACTCACTCGGGCTGTGTTACGGGCAGGCAATGCAAGCTGCGCCACACTATCACATTGGTAGAATCACTGTACACTATCACTCTTAATTACTACTAGGTAAATTCCGTTAATATATACCCCTCCATTCCGTTAATTAAGCACCCGCCACTTTGCATCAGCCTAGTCTGTTAATCCCGCCTTGCAGTAGTCACTTTCAATATTGGTGAATCTATTCACACAGTATAAAAATTAGACAAGTAGACTCGATCTCGCTGCAGTATTGCAGCCTACGCTCATCTCTCATCACCTGAACATTACCACTACTAAAACAAACTCATTCCGGTCCCATTCATTCCACATGTTCAAACGCTTGCCATTCCGACCCGAACCAAACCATCAGAAAATGACCACCCACACAAATGCCCGCGTCGGTGTCGCCGTCTTCATCTTCAACGGTCACAACGAATTTATTATCGGTCAGAGAAAAGGCAGTCACGGTGCTGGTATGTACCTACCATCTTGATCACTATAATGATTACCACGAGAACATCATCGTCTAAATCAATATAAATTGGCCGCTACTACAAATTTCTACAACATACTGATATACTTCCTCATTCAGGAACCTGGGCCCTCCCAGGCGGACATCTCGAACTCAACGAGTCATTCGAGACATGCACAGAGCGCGAAATCCTCGAAGAGACAAATCTCAAGGTCCAAGACATCCGTTTCTTGACTGTCACTAACGATATCATGAAAGCCGAGGGAAAGCACTACATTACTGTGGTAATGGGGTGTAAGCTTTGTGATGTTGATGCGCAGCCTGAGGTTAGCTTCTTCCTCTGCCATTTTCTTCCTTTTTCATTATTTCAAGTCATATATACGTGCTTGATATTATTACAAATATCTTGTGGTTCTATGGATTTTTTTCTCCCATATTCTCTGTCTCCCATACAGAAAGACATACTAACAACCACCAGCTCATGGAACCCAACAAATGCAGCGGATGGGAATGGACAACCTGGGAACAGCTACGAATGGATTATTATGCTGGAAAGGGTCGTCCTTGGGTTGAGAGAAACTCTCGGAAGTTAACACCAGCAGCTGCCTACGATGAGGCTGTCTTTTCTGAAAAAGGAGAGATTATTCCTGAGAGTGATTCGATGGAGGTGGATGAAAGTACCGAGATTATTTATCCTCCCACTCGACAGCTCTTTCTTCCTCTGGTGAATCTGTTTGAGCAGAGGGGTGGCTTTGATCCTGTTGCGGATTATTGGATTGCAGATTAGGGGAATTGGGTGTGGTTTCTGTCTCCCTCTTTTTGGATGTTGAGGAGTGGTGATGTCTAGTGATGTGCTGGTGCACGGTTTATTGCGACAGGAATAAAAGAAATTGTGCTTTGTTCGAGTGTAATTTGGCGGGCTTGATGAGTAGTAGTTTCAAAGGGATGTTCCGATACTCTGAATATTAATGCTCATGACAATGGTGGTGACAGTGCCTCAAACATCATTTCTTTGAATGACCCGTCCTTGATGAGTGGCATGTTATCAACCTTGATTTCTCCACAATGAAAAACGTTCCTTCCTTTCGAAGAGGCAATGCAGTCCAATACTTTTTTTCAGCTTGTCTTCTCACATTTACCAGAAATGCTGGACATACCAAGGATATATTCACAATACTGGAAATTTCCTGTACAAGTTGAGAACAGGAAAGAATAAGTTCAAGCCTTTAATGTAGAACTATGCAGCATCGAAAACTGCCGCTTTGGCTTGCATATCTCGAATCTCGAGATATGAGGTTATTGAGTAAGTGCAATAACGGATATCAGCATCAAACCCCATTACTCAATGGCATTTTCCCTAACAAGCAGGGTACCTCACATGTCCTCTTTATAAAGACCAGAAAGCCCCCTCTTCTTTTCTTGTCTCTGAAATAAAGTTATATATTTAAGTTCATACAACTCGGACGTCATCGGCCTAATGGCTCTCGCCATTTTGTTGAAGATATATCCCATAAGCCTGGGCAGATTCCGTATCATCTATATGACCTACCTGGATCTACGAAAATAGACTCATTACCAAATCCGAACACAAACCAAGAGGTGAAACAGTCTGGGATATACCTGTAAGTATTATACAGGGCATTTCTACCCACCTCTTTACGACTATCACGATACTCCCCTGCTGGAATTATAAAACCCATACCCAACTTCCCAACCAAATGTACAAAACAAGCCCACTTTCGAAAACGAACAGCAACACACAACCCTTCAACATGGGAATCGAACTGACCTCACCCGAAGGCAGCCGTCCTGCATCACCCGTCTTCGAATGTACACTTACTTCAAAGGCAGAAGCGAGCCTCGCCGAGAATTGTCTCACATATAAGATCTCACAACTTTTCCGTGACGCCCATGGAGCCGTGTACAGCTTAGTGGTTTACGACAAGTTCGGTGTGAGAAAGTTGACTCTTGAGAAAGTCCGACGGTTTGGAGTTGTTGAGCGTCAGCTGAATTACTATCTGGAGAAGTATCCAATCGAAGATGCTGGTGAGTACATTCAATTTCACGAGTCTTTGATCGCCTCATACATATCCCAAGCTTTTAACTGACTCTCTTGTAATTCTAGACGACCTCGTGGTAATGCGAAATGACTTGCAAATCATAGCCTTATCTTATGACCCGTGATGATTTGACTTCGCACTGAAATTGCAGAGTCAAGCTGTCGTTCGTGATGTACTATTTATACTTATCTTCACGAAGCTTTTGTCTAACGGTGGGATGACCGTCGGTTGTGTTGCTGATTACTAGATATACTGTGCTGCCTATGGCCCTGATTATCTATACAAACTGTTGGATATAGAGAAGAGATATACGCACAAAATATAAATACACTCGTTGCTTGGTGCAGAACAATTTGCGACTGCCATTTGTAGAGCTACCTAGTAAACATTCTATACCATCAGTATCACATAGGATAAAGTCTCTAAGCCCGACCAACAGCATACACAACTCAACAATGTAAAGCTCATACACTATAATATCTCTATAGCACCTCCATCATAAAACAAATAATATAATACTGCAATAAAGCAACCACATAACCCTCCTTTACACTCCAACAGTTAACCAACAAATATAGGGCTGCACCAACCACCCGCTGACTAACCCACCCAGCACAACCCACCACTTATGCACCCTATGCACTTCCATCCCCACCATACACTCGACTTGAGACCGCGGGCCACCCTCAAAGCTCAAAGCCAGCATCACCACCACCACTACCACTACCATACAACCCAGTAAGTAAGTACAGCACAAACCCACCCACAACCTTCCCCCCTCAAACCCCAACACCACACCCCCAAACCCAACTATCTAACCACCATCTCCCAGATCCAAACCAAAAAAAAAGCCCCAAAATGCCACCCCCCAACACCCCCGCATCATCCGACTCCCCCCCTCCGGGCTCAGGTACATCCTTCCTCCCCCTCTAATAAACCCACCACCCACACCCCCCTAACAACTCACACTCCAGTAAACATCAACTCCCTCTCCGTGCCCCAACTCCGCGCGCTCCAAACCCGCCTATCCTCCGAACTCGAACACCTGACGACCTCGCACGCGAAGCTGCGCGCCGCACAACTCAAATTCAAAGATTGCGTGCGCTCCATCAACGAAGGTGTAATTGGGTCTCAGAAGAAGGGCACCGATGGAAAGGAGGATATCCTGGTGCCGTTGACGAGTTCGTTGTATGTGAAGGGGAAGTTGGCGGATCGGGAGAAGGTGCTTGTTGATGTTGGGACGGGGTTTTATGTTGAGAAGGTGAGATACAGATACCCCTTTGTTTTGTTTAAAGTGTCTAGGTGGTTGTTGTTTGGGAGGAGTTGTGAAGCTAATGAATGTGGTGGTAGACTGCTGCCAAAGCTATCGAGTTCTACGAAAATAAGGTCAAGGAGCTGGAGACGAATCTTACCGAGTTGGAGAAGATTGTGCAGACGAAGAGTCAGCAGCAGAGGTTGTTTGAGGATGGTAAGCCATGTTTTTCTCTTCTTTCGATTGAGTGCATTTGGGTTTGGTTCGTGCTATACTAATGATTGCTTCTAGCTTTGAGACAGAAGTTGCTGGCTGAGGGTGCTGGATCTGCTGCTACTGCGTCTGCGGGTGCCGGTTGAGTAGATCTGGACTTATAGCATAGGAGATTGCGTGGCCTTGGGATGGAGGTATAGTCGGAATGAACTACGACTGGAACTGTTACACCCTAGTAAGGACGCATTGGAACAGACCTGTCCGATGTCACCCAAGCCGCGGGTTGCAAGAGACAGGTCCGCTACGAGCACGCCAGCTCCATTGAAGGAACTCCACTGTCACCTGCAATTCAGAAGGACATAGACTTGGCTGACATTCTGGAGGTGGTAATATCAAAAACTGGCAATTTGGAGCTAAGATATATCAATGCACAACACAATACCATATTAACGAACCCCTCCGCCTCCATCTGCCCTTATCTCCCCCCACGCCGCCGTAGTCCTGCGTGTTGTCGACACGCCAAGGAAGTCTCGGTCTGACGCCACCTCGGACCTTGTCGCCTCAATGAGACTAGAACAAGGTTCCGAGGTCTGCATTGAGCAGTCCAGCCAGATCGGTCATGCCCATGACCGGCGACGAGTCGCTCGATCGGCCCTGAACCGTCGTGGGCTTGACGCTCATGGCAGAATTGGCCCCAAGCCGAGACTTCTCTTCAGAAGAGGTTGCGGTGGTCCGTACAGGACCCATTAGTCCCGCAACCTGCTTCACCGTGTCGACAAACGCCCAGAAACCTTGGCTTTTCTCCGAATTGTCCCCTGCCCCTCTTGCCGGGAAAAAGCTCTCCAGACTTGAGTCATACTGAGCAGCATGCCCAATAGCCAAATTGGCATGTTCACCCAAGAGATTGTCCCAGTGAGGGTCGAACAATGATGCGCCCCAGGAAGTGTTAGGCTCCGTGGTGAAAGGACCCGCATAACTGGCCGGCAGCTTGTTGGACAACGCTGACGCATTTGCACGGCTATACTCATCGTAGCGAGCAATCTCTAGGGTATAGTTGGTGCCTTTGATTTTGTACCGAATGGCGGACTTCTCGATAAATCTAGCCACCGGCGCGGATTGGGAGAATTCGACCTTTCTCTCAGGCTTGGCCGAGATATCGTGCATCGTAGCGGTACTTCTGAACTTGATGGCACCTGCAAAATCTCTCAATGCAGCGTCAATCGAACTGGCCTGGTAGAATTCCAGAGACTTCAACTCGAGCTGCCAGTCAGACTTTTCGAAGTCAACGACGGCTACCTGTAGGGGTGGGCGTTTGTCGCTAGATTGGCCGTCCTGACGGGGTTTAAGCCACCTTCGCTGGGTGGTCTCGTATTCTGATGCACCGGGGCTCCTGGCGAACTCTGCCTCCAGTCGAAGCATGGAGTTGCTTTGGCCTAGGAATTCGAAATTCACTGAAAATGCAGGCTCGGCGCTGCTCAGCGATTGTGCCGTGCTGAGATATGGCTGAAGCAGATGGGTAGCCCGGTAACATCTGGCAAGAAGTTCGTCTTTATGGACCTTGAGGCTGTAGGGATGACGAATGATCAGTGACATCGCCACAAACACAACGGAGGGGAGCTTACCCTGGTATCAAGCGTCCCTTAGTCTGCTCGTGCAGTATCATCTCTCTGAACTCTTCCAGAACATAGTATGGTTTGTCGTCCGCCGGAATGCGGTACTGGTCGAGTACAAACGAGCCGAGATTGACCCGCATACGCAAGTGCCCACGAACAACGACCACGCCCTTCAGACATCTCTCGACCATGCTCAGAAGCCGGGCATTATTCTTTGATTGGATCAGACTCGCTCGATCGGGCCACTGTTGCGCCTCTGAGCCCTGGAGTGGGGTCCCACGGAGTAATGGCTTCGCTAGGCGGGCGTCCTTCTTCACGACAATCTTACTTTTCATGGCAGTCGGAGGTTCGACGAGGTAGAGTTTGCCTTTCACAACATAGTTGGCAACAACCTCAGTCCACTTTGTTCTGAGGCGTCGGACGATCTGTCTCATGGCTTCATCGTTGTGCCCCATAGCACAGATATGATTGGGGAGATCTTTTGGAACAAAGACATGACAATTGAACTTGACCCGTATGTGATCGAGGGCCTCGAGCTGCGGACCCAGGGAGTCCGTAATAGAAGGTCCTTCCTTGGGCCATAAGAAGAGCATCTACAAGGGAGTGTCAGTCAGGCGGTCGAAGAGGTATGTAAACGGGTGAGCCTATTTTACTCACAAGGTCCGAAAACTCGGAAGAGGGATCGGGTTGCTTTTGCAGTATCTGGAGCCTGGCATTGTATCTCTCCTTCAACTCCACACGAGCTTCTTTGCTGACTGAATGTGCCATGATCTTCTCCCATCCCACCTTCTTCTTTCCCGCGTTGCTGCACTTCGCAACGATAGTGAGAATGATATCTTTTGCAGCTGCAACCTGAAACGGCTCGCCCCATAGGTAGATGGTCTATCTCCGTTAGTGTGCGCCTTGGTGGAGGCAAAGGAGCTTACATTGTCGTTATAGAAGGGAGGCTTTATGAAGGCACCTGTACGTCGGCTAATCTCTTCAAAGACCTCATAGCGGCCATGCGCCCCCGGTGGCTTCCTGATCGAGCCAGTCAATCTTGCAATGCCAAAAAATCTGTCCCAGCTTTAGTACCTTTTGAAATAATAATGTAAAAGGCATATGTATACTCATTTTTGAAGGTACCGAAAGGCGCGGGTAATTTGACGAGGCCTGTAGTTTTATGAGCGACCTTTGAATCACATCGCAGCATCTGATCTTACCCGTAGGCTCCAGCTTGCCTCTCCACTTAGATTTCGCAGGTGAGTCTCCAAAAAGGTTTGCCTTAGGAGATACCCCGTTTGAGCGTCCAATCCGTCCGCGATACCCTCCACGGCCTCGTGCTGGTCGTGGGACAACTGCGGGGCGCACCGGCGTGCTGAGAGTGCCTTTATTGGCAGGTGCAGCTGGGGGCTGCTTGGGAAACTCATCCGGAGTGGGTTTGGGAGCGTCTGGTATAGATTGATTAGTTCCGGTCTTTACTGTTGCTTGGGATAGATAGTAACCTTGCTTTCCGTAGCCCGGAAGCGTCCATTCTGGGACACACAGAGGTCAGTTATACGCAACTAAGGAATAAGTAACCAACAAGGACAAAGACAGTATCTACCCTGGGCTCCTGAGGACTCGAAGCTATTTGCAGTTAGCCAGTGTCTGTCACAATAGATTCTGGGACTTACTCGACGCGTGTCTTGTTTGCAGCCATTGTGAACCGCGTGAACTTATTTATCAACGCTAGACTTGAAGATCACAGAAGGATCTAAACTGCAGTTAACACAGCGCTGGTGAGGATTCGGAAAAGTTGATCGAGAGAATGGGGAAATGACGGGATTTATGAGAGGGAGTGGTAGTGACGGTAGAGTTGATGGTGAAGGGACAGTGCGAGGACGGTGAAAGCGAAAGAGAGACTGGAGTGAAAACGGTGGGATGGTTAAGTTTACCGAGAAACACTTACTGGCTGGCAGGAAGAACCCGGTGAATCCTCCCAAGAATCCGTTTTGCATTAGAGACAAATCTACAAGCAAACCACGAGGATCAAATTCCTGGAGCAGCTTCTTACTGGGAAGGAGCAGGTCAAGTGAAGGCAGTTTAGGTAATATTGCTTCATTCTCTACGGCAAGAGCCACGTACGAGACCTGTGAAGCTGTGTGAAATGATTAACAGCAGCAGGAGTCAAGTGTGAAAGAGTGGAAAGAGAAGCTGGGGCTTTTAAATATGGTTCAGTTCTTAATGAAGAAGTAGCAAACAAAATGAAGCAAAAAGTACTAAATTATGGGCATTAGTCATGGATTGCAACCATATTGTATTACAAACTTGAAAGCTTCTGTTGTAAAACCAGACATTACTAGGAGTACTTAGTAGTAGTTAGTAGATAAAGTAGTACTGGAGTGATGGTTTGTATGGCGTTTGCTATACGGGCACATTCGAAGTATACGGGAGGCAATACCTGCTGTCATTGGCCAGAAGCGGCTGCGCGTTGCCCAAAGTGGACAACGCGCAGCCGGCGCGCCTTTCCCTTTTCTGTCTTTTCCGTCGCCGGTCCAACAAACTAATCAATCGATTATCATCCATCATCCCATCAATCGCTCCAATCACTTTTGTACGGCCATCGCTGCCCCTTCCATCCTTCTTCACTGGTCTCTGCAGGACAATGGCTTCTGACTCTGCCGATGAGGCAGACAAGTCGCGGTCCCGCAAGTCTAGTGTCCGCAAGCGTGCTCAGCTATGGATGACCAAGGGAGGTCTTGTCCGTGACGACTCCGACGACGAACTCGGCGAAGAAGACCACCCCTGGGAATGGATCTATGACCACAACGATGAGAACAACAATCATAGCGAACAGGCGACTGCAGAGGATACCCCAAAATCGAGCCGGAGACGCACCCCTCGCCCCAATGCCAAACGCCGCCGGACTATTGTCGGAGCTCGGATGGGCTCGTTCGAATGCGCCTTGGGCCAGGTGGTGCTTTTGAAATCCCCAGAACCAGGCAAAGATTGGATTGGCATTATAACGGAATTCCTGGAACAGGAGGACCCAGATGCTGAGGACGAGGTCATCAAATCGGCAAACATCATGTGGTTTGCTTCCCCGGATGAATTCATGTCAACCCGGAACAAGCGACGAACCGACGCTTTGCCCAACGAGCAATACCTGACTGCCGATTTCAACGTCAATCCTCTTACGTCGATCAATGGCAAAGCTACGGTGATGTCCAAGGATGCATTCTACGCCAAGTACCCAGACGGTGTTCCTCCGAAGGGAAAAGAAGAACTCGCGGAGTTCAACAAGTGCATTGTTGTTCGGAGAGGAGTGAACCAGCTGCAAGGACGTTATACGGAAGAGTTTGTCTGGGAGGATGTGTACCGTGAGGATAGGGTTTTCGATCTCATTAACTTGATCAAGGATGGGTTGAAAGCAGCCAAAAAGCGCAAGCAAGTCGACGAGGATGTGAGTGAGTTCCTGATCGTGGTGGATTCACGATGCTAACGTCTATTGAAGTATGACGAGAAGAAGGATATCACCAAGGAAGAGGATGAATTCGTTCCCACCACACCTAGGAAGAGACAGAAAGTGGCTACAAACGCTACTCCCCAGTCGCGGCGTCAAAAGACCTTTACCACCCCAGCTCATAAGAGGTAGGCAGACAAGCCTTTCCAAGCAAACATTGATTAACATATCCCACAGAATCGTCGTCAAAAAGCCCCTCGAGTTCACACCTCTTGGTACTCGTATTCTTTCACCCACTCATTTCGCCTCCCCGTACCGCCAGGCGCGCACGTTGCTGCACGTTTCCACTGTGCCTACATCGCTCCCATGCCGAAAGACAGAATTCGAAACAGTCTATAGTCATCTCAGTGCCGCGATCATGGAAGGGACAGGAGCCTGTATCTACATTTCAGGGACGCCGGGTACTGGAAAGACAGCAACGGTTCGCGAAGTCGTTGCGCAGTTGAATTCGGCCGTGTTGGCAGAAGAGATGGACGATTTCATCTTCGTTGAGATCAACGGCATGAAGGTCACCGATCCCCACCAATCTTACTCAATGCTCTGGGAAGCGCTCAAGGGTGACAGAGTATCGCCTTCACATGCCCTCGACCTTCTTGAGCGGGAGTTCTCACATCCATCCCCACGACGAGTGTCTTGCGTCGTTCTTATGGACGAGCTCGATCAGCTTGTCACAAAAAATCAGTCCGTGATGTACAACTTCTTCAACTGGCCTGCACTTCGTCACTCTCGTCTTATTGTCTTGGCTGTCGCAAACACCATGGATCTTCCGGAACGTACACTCAGCAACAAGATTTCCAGTCGTCTAGGTCTCACCCGTATTACCTTTCCAGGATACAAGCACACAGATCTGATGGAAATCATCAGCACCCGCTTAGCCAACGTACCAGGAAACATCGTTGACGCAGATGCCATTCAATTCGCCAGTCGCAAGGTCGCCGCCGTTAGTGGTGACGCCCGACGTGCCTTGGACATCTGTCGACGCGCCGTCGAAATTGCCGAACAGGCTAGCGAAGCAGCAGCCCAGGACCCAGACACAGACAAACCCGACGCAGACGACACCGAATCCCTACCCCCAACACCCAGCAAGACCCCAGCCCGCAGAGAAAGATCTCTCAAACAATCCGCCCAGTCCTCCCCTCAAAAGAAACCCCCTGCCAAACCACAAACAGTCGGCCGTGTCACCATCGCCACAATCAAACAGGCCATCCACGAAGCCACATCAACCCCTCTCCAACAGTCCCTGCGCTGTCTCCCCCTCGCCGCTAAGCTCTTCCTCGCCGCCATGCTAGCCCGCGTCCGACGCACCGGTATCTCCGAATCAGCATTCGGCGACGTTATCGACGAAGCCAAACGAATCGCCGACGCGGCCGTGGTCGTGGCCGGAGCAGCAGGCGCCGGCATCAAAGAGTTCCTATTAGCCGGAGGGACCGGCGCTCGCGTACAAGCTTTGGGTTACGCTGCGATGGAACTGACCAACTCGGGGGTTCTTGCCCTGGAGTACGGAGCCGGTGCCAAGGGACCGCTAGGTAGCGCTGCTATACCGCATCGCGGCGATCGCAGCGGAAAGGTACGACTACGTATCGCTGCAGAGGATGTCAAAATCGCTTTCCGCGAGGATGACGAAGCCAAGGGGCTTGGGTTGGGCTTGGATCAGTGATTTACCACTCACTATATTCGGGACAATTTAGATGATAGATACTGTATAAGAACAATGATACCCATATGTTTTATTAATTAATGAAACAATACAAATACGAAATGAAACTATACTAAGACACCATCTAACTTCTACAACTTACAACTATTAGAACAGACACTTCCAATCTAAGCAATTATATGATACATTCCTCTTATGAGCCCTTCCCAGGGAACCAAGCTGACATCCCAAATAATTAACGCTAAACTCCTAAGTGCATACACAGCATGACATAACATCAAAGCTAGAAAACTAATCCCCCCTTAAAGTAGCTCCCCCCACACACCAAGATAAACAAACTGAAAAAAAAAAAAAAGACATCGGGGTATTGATGATAATGAGCAGAAGCACACCACAAGCCACACTAACAAACTAATACCTCTGTCTCCCCAGAGTCGGGGCCCAAGTAACAGGGTGAGATTCCTCCGTGGCCTCATCATCCGGCTTCCAGATCTTGATAGTCTTATCAGCCTCACCAGTAATAAGACGCAGACCAGTACGATCAAACGTCGAAGCCATAATACCCGCCTCGGCTTCCAGCGAACCCGGCTGAGCAACAGCATCGATGCTCTGGAACTGGTACCCAGTCTTCCAATCCCAGAAGCACATGGAGCCGTTATCACCGCCGGAGAACATGACGTTGTCTTCGTTGACGGAAAGGGTGTTAATGATGGCGTTTTGACCATCGAAGTTCTGCATGAAGTCGCCCTCCGGGCACTTCCATTGCTTGATGGAGCCGGTGCTAGCGGAGGCGAAGGTGAATTCGCGGGGGTGGGTGGCCAGAGCGCGCACGCCCTTCTTGTGGTGCGTGAGCACGCCCATGGATTTACCGGCTGCGAGATCCCACAGGCGGACGGTGGCGTCGAGGGAGCCCGAGATGATCTGCGGGTCGGCTTCCTGGCACTTGACGTCGGCGACGGTGCCCTTGTGGCCGGCGAGGACGTGGACGTTGGCGCGGGTGCGCATGTCCCAGACGCGGGCTACGCCGTCGCGACCACCTGTGACGAGGAGGTCCAGACGGGGGTGCAGGTCGAGGGTGTAGACGCCGCTGAGATGGCCGTGGTAGTGGCGGATGACTTTGTTGGTTTCGAGATCCCAGCACTTGACCATTTTGTCTTCACCGCAGGAGAAGAGGTAGGGATGTCGGGGGGATACGGCCAGGCCGCGGACGGTGGAAATGTGACCCGTGAGAGTGAGACGGAGGGCACCTGTAGCCAGGTTCCAGATCTTGATGGTTCGGTCGCCGGCACCACTAGCAAACCATTCGTTGTTGGGCTCGACGGCCAAACTGCGCACCCAACCCAAGTGGCCGGAGATGACCCGCATGAGCTTCCATGGCGCGTGCCAGTCGGGTCGTTGCTGTTTCGTCGCCGAGGGACGTTGGATGAGACTCTTGGGAGCGTTTTCACCGCCGACGCCGCCGGCTGCTGGGCCGGGGGCCTTCTTGACGAGGGCCATGGACGCGCCGCTGCCGTCCACGGCGGCTTGGGACTGTGGTTGGATCTTGGGACGTTTGGCGCGTCCAGCGGCCACGGCTTTGGCTTGCTTTTCGGCCAGCGCTGGGGGGAGTTCCTTCACATCTTCGTATTCTGCTTTGCGCCGGTAGGACGTGGCGATGGAGCCATTGGCGACGGAAGGGGTGACCATTAGGTAGTCGGAGCCGAAGAGCTCGGCCGTCCGCTTGGCGGAGAGGCGCACTGCCTCGTCTGGGGTGGTGGAGGGAACGACGTCCATTGTGGTGGATTGGAGGGTATTCCGACGCTCGGTATGGAGGTTTGAGCTGCTTGCTGCGGAGACGTGTCGTTGGCGCGTCCTGAGCCCCGGGGCGGGGTGTATTGGGCTTTTAGTCGAAATCAGAGGTGCGCCTCATGCGGAGTGTACTAAGCACCGGGATGACAGGAGAAAGCGCGGCGCAGGCGTGGAATTGGGGATGATTGAAAGTGAAGGCGAAGTTGGAATCAGCGGCAGCGAAGCTCGACTTGATTTTCGGCGGGCGGCGAGCTAGTTTATGCCTGAGGCATCATAGTTACCTTCAGGTGTCGAGGCCCAGATGCCAACCCCGCCGATTGATTAGTTGATGCTATTCGATCCCATGTAATTCTGCCACATCCATCATGAATACCGGTCAGGAAGCTAAGTTCCCTCTTCACGAGGCTGCCCGGGAGGGTAAAAGTACGAGGCACCCAACCCGATCATTGTGATAAGCTCTGACAGATCTACTACAGCTCAAATCGCCGAATCTCTCCTCAGTGTACGTGCTACTCCGAAGCTGCCCCGCACCGCCATGAGAGAGCTCTATACAACCTCATTATTAGCTCGAAACATCCCCCGCTGATGGAATCTAGGCCAACCCCAAGCTAGCAAACGTCAAAGATGACGATGATCGTCTCCCCATCCACTGGGCGGTAGCATACAACCGCCTTCCGATCGTGGAGCTACTGATATCCAGCAAGCACTTTGATCCCGATGTCGAGGTCCGCATTATATCAACGTCTAAGAACATACCACGTCAGAGCCCTCACTAACATACCCACAGGATGGCTCCGGCTGGACACCTCTCATGATTGCATCCAGCTTGAAGAACGCTGAAGGCGATCCGATCATCGACCTCCTGCTCAAGAAAGGCGCCGACGTAAGCACGAAGAGCGTCTCGGGCCAGGTACATACCCTTCCGTTCTCCTAAGCCACCTTCTCCCTAACATGATATCTGTACCTACGATAGAACGCCCTCCACTTCGCCACCTCCAAAGCCAATCTCTCCACCGTCCGCACCCTCATCGCCAACAAGTGCAGCGCAAGAGTAAAGGATAGGCGCGGACAACTACCTCTGCACCGGGCAGCGGCGATTGGGTCGTCGCCCATCATCAAGATTCTCCTGGAAGATGGAAAAAGCCCCGTGAATGCAACGGATATAGATGGGCTGACGGCTTTACATCACGCGGTGTCAGAGGGCCACGGCGATGCGGCGATTACGTTGCTCAAGGCTGGGGCCGAGGCGGATAAGAGGGATTCGAATGGCGTTTTGGCCATTGATATGGCTCCGGATAGCAAGGTTAGTCTTTTCACTTTTACTTTGTGGTCCTCTTGAGGTTGGAGTGTGTCCTGATAGTGGTGTGTCTATAGGTACGGAGCTATATCCTGCAAACGGCGGAGAGGGAGGGGATTGAATTATAGTTTATCCATATGTTGGATAGGGAAGGACAGATGGTTGGAAGATATAAGAAGGATTAATACCCGGAGTCTATCTTTGATACTCTCAGGCTCATCGAATGACTGTTTCCATATTATTTTTTTGTCTTAGTAATTAACGGATTCATGACATCTTCTCTTTCAAGGCATGTCTCACATCACATCGTCTAAATCGGAGTCTAGCCCGAACGAACAAATCTATGTACAGGGCAGCAATAACAAGTCTACTACGCACAAGCACCTCTTATTTCATGGTGCTGTCAACCAACTCCCGATAGATCTTTTTGAGATCTGCAATATCGGCCTGAAGCTCTTCCACCTGTTCGCTCTTCTCGCCGAGCATCTCGAGCGTCGTCTGGTATCTCTGGTCAAGATCCTCGAGCCGCTTCTCAAGATCTTGCACGCGAGCGTCGGAGGATCGCTTCTCCTCCGCCTCGCGCATCAAGTCGACGATTTGCTGGCGCGCTTCATCACGTTGTGTGGTGATTCGAGCGAGTTCGTCTTTCGATGCTGCGCGTTCACTCTCGAGGCGACGGACCGTGGCGCTCATGCGCTCAACAAGCTGTACGGACGGTCCCGCTCCTACAGTGGACTCGGAGATAATGTCGTTGATACCGCGCGAATGCTGTGTCGCTGCTCCGCCATAGGCCGAGGGGGTCCCGGAGCGGCTGAAGTACTCGTCGGGCTCGAAAGTAATTGACGGGGTTTCTGGAACAGCGTGGTGAGAGGAACCGTTGGTTTGAGGTGGAGAGAGCATCAGGGTCGAGTTAGGGAAAGAGTTCTGGCGAGTGGGTGTGCCAACTTCTGGCGAAGTTGGTAATGTCGAGGACCGACGGCTCGTGGGCCGGAAGTCTAGTGAGACAGGCTCCAAAGCACTTGGTCTCCGGCTGTAGGCAACGGGGGACTGCGTCCGTGGCTGCTGGAGCAAGGCGGGCGGCGAAATGGTCTGCTCGCGCCATTTGGTACGCTCTTCCTCTAGTTTCTGCGACCATGTAGCATCGAGCACCTTCTTTTGTTCAACAAGATCCTTCTGGGCCAGGGCCAAGTCATCCGCCGACTTCTTCAGCTTCTGCTCTGCCTTCTGTAGTTCTTGCATGCGCTCTTCGAGCTTTCCTTCGAGGTCATGCTCGGCCTCCTTGGCATTCTCCAGGTCTTCTTCAAGTCTTTTCGCTTTGAGGTTCTGTGCACAGTTAGTCTATCTGGTGCCATTGCATCAGAAATTTATGGCGTCTTACCACTTCGCGGATCTTCCGCCGCATCTCGCCCTCCCGTCGCGCAACCTCATCCCGCTCCTTCTCGACGTTCGCCAACCGTGCCAGTAGTGAGCCTTCCAAGGTCTGCCAATTCTCACTGGCGACGGCATACTGTGTTTGGAGGGTTTCGATCTGACGCAAGAGTTTGGCTTGCGCATCGCCAGTAACACCGGAAGATGCCTCTTCTGCCCGAGACCGCAAGGACTCCATCTTACTTTCCAGCGCCGACTGCTCCCCCTTCAGCTCGATCTCCAACATACGCGCTCGCTCCTTTTCCTGCTCAATGGTTCCCTTCAAATCGCTGATCTCTCTATTCAGCTTCTCTTCACTGATTTCACGTTCGATCTTGGCGCTTGCTAGATCCTCCTCCAACTGGGTAGCGCGACGCTTCTCCTGCTCGAGTGCCTCGGATTGAGCCTTGGCCTCTGCAGCTTCCGCTCTGGACACAGCTCGAGCGAGCTGTCCTTTCAATTCCTGTACAGTCTGGCTGAGTGCGTTACGCTCTGCCGTCGCGGCTTCCAGGTCCCGAGACACCTTCGTTTGCGCAGAGAGCGAGTCATTTGCTCTCTTCTCGGCCGCCTCAGCCCGTTTGGCTCTGATTTCTGCATTGGCAAGATCCCGTTCCAGTTTTTCAGTCTTCTTCTTTGACTCAGTCTGCGCCTTTGCATTCTCTGCCAATTGCTGCCTCAGTTTCTTGATCGCGGTTCTGTGGTCCATTTCCGACTTGGATAGCTTTTGTCCTTCCTCGAGCAACAGTGCGATCTTTTCGTCCTTTTCTCGAAGTTGCTTTTCGACGCTCCCTGGCTCTGCTGTAGCCGCTGCCTTCTTGGCAGATTCCGCGGCTTCCTTGGCCAAATACTTTAACTTGGACTGCAGCGCATCGATCCGTTCGATATATCCGTACATTTCCTCCTGCCACTGAGACTCTGCGGCTTTGTGGTCCGCCTGTAACTGCGCAATAGACTTGTCTTGGTCGCTGGAAGTTCTGGGGCTGTCCGTAGGAGTATCCGTCATTGGCAGGGAAATCGTAGGCTCGGGAGATGATGCGCTGTCTTTTTGTGTGGTGTCATGTGTCGCATTAGAGGTGTCTGCTGAAGCAGCCTCCTCAACATTAGAAGTTCCGGTCTGCGAAACGAGGTCCTGAGAGCGGCGTGACGAGACGGCTGAGTCCTGGCTCATCCGAGGAGCCTCTGTGGCTGCAATTACTTCCTGCCGACTGGAATTTCGAGAATGTCTCCCTGTACTTCCATTCTGGGAATCAAGACTAGCATCAATATCCATGCTCGAGCGTCCACCGTTGCTGGGAACCGGACTGCTGACGGGGGAGGGGGCATGGCTGGAAGGCTGCGAGGAGGTATTGCCAGCAGTATTCGACTTCACCACGGCACGAGCCAGGCGTTCTTGAAGGCGATCATTCTTTCGCGCATTCGACGAACTGCGTGATATACCTGGTAACTGTTAGCAATCTTACATAGTACAACCACCCAAATCGATCAAGTGTCTCCATACTGCTTGTCTGCTCATTCGGTTTGGGCTTTGCGGTCGCATTCTTAGCCTGTAGCTGTTTCTGGTCCTCCTCTTCAGCCAGGATCAAGTCCAGCCTGGACTCAACGCCGGCAACGGCTTGCTGCAGGAAAGAGCCCACTTTCCATTTCGGCTTGGAGCCTTGGGAACCCTGCGACATCGTGACGGCTGTGAATATTGTTGCTCCTGCAAACTAGGATACCTAGCAGCAAGAATGCGCCAATTCAATCATGGAAAGCGAGGAATTTAGACGATGATGCGATCTGATGCCGGCTTGTCGTCACTTAGAGGAAGACGAGGCCGTAGTACTAAATCGGACGCGGGAAGAAACCACAAACGAGAGACTAGCTTAGAGAAGCACGAATTCCGAGGAAGTGGAAGAGCAATGAGATCCAAAGAGAGTGAGTTGTCCGATCGGAGTCGGAGAGGAGGAGGGGCCGTTCAGTCGATACGTTGCAGCTTGCGTGGACTCCGAAGAAGCGATGAAGCGCAACCGGCTTGGCGGCCGGGGATGGAGAGACACTAGACAGAGTGACGGCGAACGTGATTCGTATCATCATCGGCTCCTCCCTGGCCGTTCCCCAACCTCCTCCTCTTTCACCACCTCCGCAACCCCCCCGTCCCTCTCTCCCCTCAATCCAGTTTTCTCCGTTCCGGTTGGCTCCTGAATTTCCCCCCCTCCTCCGGAATCACCATGTCGTCGCTACCCCTGGAGCCACCCACCTACCTCAGTTCGCTACAGAACAACATCCGAGCTCGTCCCATCCCATGGGAGGGAGCTGTCCGAGCGGGAAACATCACCGATGACCACCTGAAGAAGATCAAGGCGGTGGACAAGGTTCGCAAGGAGCAGCGGCGTCAGACTGTCGAGGGGGATCTGGCTGGTTATGTTGGTCTACTCTCTGGTGGCTCTGAAGGGAAGAGCGTGCTGGACTCCGCTTCCAGGAGAACCGATATTGTGCAATACATTCTCGTGCTGGCCGCGGATTTGATCAACGGTACGGGCACCTTCTTCCTGTTCAGATTGCGATAGTGATGATAAAACTGAATACTGATCATCCTGGTTCTCTAGATGTCCCCTCCCTCTCGACCGCCCTGGTCGCGCATCCCGACCCTTACAAGCCATTCCTTCCCCTCTTGCGTCACTCCACCAACCCCGAAGACCCGATCCCTCTGCTCACCTCCACCTTCTTGACCAACCTTGTCTCCGTCAGCCTGGGCACGTCATCTAAGCCAGCTGCGCGGGATGACGAAGCGCTTCCGCAGTTGTACACCTATCTCTCTACCCTGACCCAGAACCAAGACAGCGGGCTGCAGGATATCGGGGTTCAGGAGCTGTCCGCATTGCTACGAACCTCGAGGTCTCGCGAGATCTTCTGGAAGCAGAGGCAGCAGACCGTTGAGCCGTTGATTGAGATCCTGCGTGCAGCTACGGGTGCTAAAGATAGCAGCTCCAGCACCTTGGCTGGCAGCTCGCGCGCGATCGAGCCTGGTCTTGCCGGTGGTGTTGGTCTCCAGCTGTTGTACCGGGTCTTGCTTGTCCTCTGGCAGCTCAGTTTTGAAGGAGAGTTGATTGGTGATGATCTGCAAGCGTATGTGACCTGACTCCTAATGGGTTTAAGATGGAATGAGGCTGACAATGGTTATAGGGACTACGAGTTTGTCCAGCTGTACACACACCTCCTACGCCTTTCTCCGAAGGAGAAGACCACGCGACTCCTCCTTGCGACCCTCAACAACCTCCTGTCTAGTAACCGCACCACCCTACTCCCGGTCGCAGTCTTTGTCCGCCTCCCCGCCCTCCTCACGAACCTCGCCGGCCGCCATCTGACCGACCCCGATCTCTTGGAGGACCTTACATTCCTGTCCGAAATGCTGGACGAGTACACCAAGACACAGACGACGTTCGATCAGTACGCAGCTGAGCTGCAGTCCGGCCACCTCCGGTGGTCCCCGCCCCACCGCAACCCTACCTTCTGGAAGGACAATGCCCGTCGCATCCTCGACGAAAACAGCGGTGCACTGCCGAAGAAGCTGTCCGAAATCATGTCTAAGAGCTGGGATAACGACAAACAGGTGCTGGCGATTGCCTGTAACGACGTGGGTCACTTGGTGAAGGAGCTGCCCGAACGGCGGGCACAGCTGGAAAAGCTGGGTCTGAAGACTCGTGTCATGGAGCTGATGACGGACAAGGACGAATCGGTGCGGTGGGAGAGTTTGCGGGCGGTTGGCGAGTGGCTGCGCTACACGTTCGATGACTAGAGCTCAATAGAGCAGTGTGACGTGATGTGACATATTACCCCGTGCTTGTTTGATCTGCTTCTGTCTGGCCGAGCACAGACCTGCTCCGGCTGTATTGTATGGATTCTCAGCGTAAATCATTTTGAAATGCCATTGTCGTGTGCACATAGCCAACAAACTCGGCCCCGATAAGGTTTCCGCTCCGAAGCACGCAAGCCATGCATAGCCCGCCCCCTCGTGGCGACGATCAATGTCAAAGTAGATAGATAAATCTGGAGAACATGTCTGGGGAAAAATTAGGGTACTGTGTCATGCACACTCTGATCTGAGACATCAGAATCCGATCTACGCAGAGCGCCCAACGGCTGTTCTGAGCACGACGATTGGTAGCAGCGGTGGATCGATGATCGGCCGCTATACAGAAAGCCGCGGGTCCCGCTTGGGTTCGCCTTATCTCATCGGTCTCAACTTTTAGTTTCTCGCACTGACCGGTAAGACTTTCCACGGGCTCGTGGCACACCTGCGGCTTGGGATTCATCTCCTCTCCATCTTCTCCGCACAGAACTTGACAACGTTCATCGACAGTTGGTGACACCTATTCCCCCACCTTGTCACTCTTATCAGCTGCGGAGAAGTAACCAGAGGACGAACCCCCCTGAACCGGGGAAGAGCCGAAGACTCCGCAGAGGGAAAAAAGCAATCAGCAACATTTTCTGCGATCCCCTCATCCCCGCCAACTCCATGTCTCGATCTTTCAATGGGTGCAAACGATGTAAAGCCCGACGGCAGAAATGCGATGAGCAGCGTCCCAGTTGTGGTCGCTGCATGACGGCTGGCACGCAATGTCGATATGCGATGCAGCTGCAGTGGGGGGGGCGAGCCTTTTCGCGCTCACGGTTTGGGGCTTGCGTGGGACCGGGAGGCATGCAAAAACTTGGTGGGTGAATACCATCTAGCCTGTGGTATACCTGGATATACTGGTCTAACTTGAATACTTGCAATCAGAGTACTCCCCTGGCGAATTCATCTACACCACAAAAGCTGCGGCTGCTCTTTCTCCGGGCACAATCGCAACATCTCCGTCTACCCAACCCACGAACACCACCTTAGTCCGCCATATTGATCCCTTCGCCTCCCTCTCTACCGACCAGAAATCCCTCCTCCATCACTTCCTCAACGATGCCTCTCAGATCACGGCTTGCCACTCCGGCATGCAGCGCGATATCTGCAAGATGCTCGTCCCCATGGCGCTTCAGACTCCGTCCCTCCTCTACGCAACCATGGCCCTCTCCGCTATCCACCTTCAAGCCCTCCACAATCAATCCGAGAATGTCAAGTCCGCGCCCGAAATCGCACGCTTCATGGCCCTCAGCTTAGAACATTTCAGAACGGAACTACAAAATCCTGCGAGCAGGGGATCGGATGCGCTGCTCGCAACCGCCCGAACGCTCTGTCTCGCAGAGATACACTCCGGTGCAATCCACCCCAATTCCTGGCGCGCACATATCGAAGGTGCGCGGGCTCTGATGGAGGCGTCAGATCAGAGCGGGGCGCTGTCGCCCAAGTCGCCAGAGGGGTTCAGGCGGTATCTGGATAGATGGTATCGGTCAATCGTGTCGCTGACTGCGTTGACGGGGAATGGGCCGCCTATAGGTGAAGCCACAGATCAGCTGGTCTCCATTGGGCCAAATCAGTCGGCGTCGCCGGATTACTTGGATGATTACTGGGGGTTTACGGTGAACTTGGCCACGATCTTCCGAAGGATTGGGGCCGTCGCTTGGCGGGAGCATCAGAGTCGGGGGCAGGAAGGCGATGAGAGTTCTGTCCAAGGGAACGAGGTCAGTGTACACAATGAAGCTGCAGCGCTGGAGTCGTCGCTCCGTCATCTCATGGAACAAGATGTGGCTTCGCAGCCCGCGTTCTACCCGGGCGTCGTGGAGGGTCTTTCTGCAGAATGTATCCAACAGCTCATGCTCTGTAACGAGGCCTTCCAACTCAGTGCTCTCATTCAGATCCATCGTCGACTACGAAAGACACCAGCATCTGCACCTGTGGTGCAGGACTCCGTTAAGAGGATCCTCGAATGCACGGCTCAGATCGGGCCGTCTCCGGGGCTGAGTCCGTGGGTAATGCTGACTACCCCGCTATTCATCGCTGGGTGTGAGGCGCGCGGAGAAGATCGCGAGCAAGTGCGGCGGCTACTGTCTTCGCTGCACGATACGATTCGCGTACCAAATGTGTTGCAGTCATTGAAGTTCCTGGAACAGTATTGGGCGAATCAAATAGATGAAAACGAGGGATGGAGTCAATATCTCGGTATGTACTGTTCCTTTATTTGCGATGATGATAATACTAATGGATGTGTAGATCGGATGAGATTCGATTTCATCCCATATTAGACTTGGGATGCAATCTGAACGAAGATATGGTTATGTATGTTATGCGAGCATCGGTCTGGATGAACATTATTTGGGATGCAATGTTCTCAATTCTGCGAAAAGCTGAAAAGCGTTACGAGCCAGGAGCAATGAGCTTTTACGTGTACATGGCGTTGGTTGAATGATTGATTTGAGTCAGTTGAGTTTAGCGATGAGTTAAGGCGTCGATACTTGAACCCCAATTATTAAATATACGCAGAAACACCCAGTTGAATAAAATCTCAACAATACTTACTTACTAACAAGTATATGCGAACCCCCAGTGGATAAGTCCTATATACCAAATGTATCAAATAAACAAAGCTACTTCCAGTAGTAGAAGTAGCTGACCAGGGCCGGATATGAAACCGACCCGAGCCCCATAATCAAACTACTACTAACCACCCAACCACCCGAAGCTACGTACTACTGCTACTGACATCCTGAATCACCGACCACTTAACAAACAGTACTATTGTATATACTTACTGCATCATATTTCCCAAAAATAGAACCGGAATACTGCAGCACTACTGCACGTTTGACACCACCTGAACCAAGGAAAAGAGAAAAAAAGAAAGGAGCGCAAAAATAAGGGTCTACATACGGGAGTAGTAAGGGGGCCGGAGGGGGGCCGGGGGAAGCTACCCCTGCAGCCCTGTATTTATGCTACTACTACTATCTATCCTTCCTTGGCTTTTTTAGGTAGTAGATAAGTGCAGGCTAAGACATAATTTGCATGGGATGGCGCCACTTGAGATATGAGGTGGGAGGGAGGGGATAAATATAGAAGCAGGAGAATTTCTTCCGTGAAATATGTAGTTATTTTCCATTGTTTTATTTTTGAACTCGATGATAATGATGGGGTGGTGTCAATCACAATGGAAGTTGTTGTGTTGTGTTGGCTTAGAGTTTAGGAGGAAGGTTTCGCCCCCTTGCTGATTGGGGTATATTTTACTTTTTGTTTTTTTATGTGTTCTTAAAATTGGGAGAATGATAGAAACAGAGTTTGGTAGGAAGAATGGATAGGATGGTATAGAAATATTTTATATATGAGTGTCTCATTAGCAAATATATTTAGGTAGTAGTATAGTACTTGGTATATATTTCTCTCGGAGGTGAATACCTAGAAGAGATGGGATAGACAAGGAAACACGTACTGTACTTATTAGTACATGCTATCATAGTTACTACTGAGTAGTAGAATGATGAACCATTTAATTTATACACAGTAGTAGACACGGCAGAACTCATCAATCTAGTTAGCTAAGTAGTTGCCCGTTAGCACTACTAGTCAGGATGATCCATAATAATAACCCTTCCCCCACCAGGGTTGTTAACCGTGGTCAGACCATCTCCTATCACGTTTAATGTCATACGTAGTAGAATAAAAATAAGTAATAAATAGTAGCCAAATAATAATACTACTGTATAGTAACCCTACACTATTGCAGCCAACCGTCGACGATCAAAGGTCTAGAATAAGCCTCAATAGTTATCTATCGGTTGGCAGTCGTTTCACGTCGCAAAAAGATAGTAACTATATTTAGTAATTGGGATTCTGGACTGGTCGTGTGTCAGTTTCTAACTGATGCAGGAGGGAGGGAAAATAAAATGTTGGTTCGGGACGGATACGTAGTACATACTATCAATCCAAGCGAGTTTGAGCCGGGCGCTTACTTACAACTTATGACTACTAAGTTACTAACAGCCCCATTGCCATGGCCCCCTCCCCCTAAGGCTATACAGTTGCAGACGGGAGTCTCACTTTTCTACCACGGTTCAGGTCTCAAACCCAATCACATCGCCAGTCATCACATGCAGGAGATCCGCAAAAAGTGGAGATCTGTGCACTGAAAGAGAGTGTAGTGTGTGTGTGACGATGTCTGCGTCTGCAAGCTGCACTCTGCATTGACAGTCTCCTGAATCTTAGTACTGTACAGCAGAGGGTGACGACTACTTCTGTACTGTGCAGTAAATAGATGGTTTGGTAGTGGAACTAGTTCGGGTCATAACTGCTCGGGTGCAGGACGCACCGGCCACTAGGCTAGTTAGTACGTAGTAGAAGTAAGTAGTAGAGTAAGAGATTTTTTGCTCTCTCTCTGTCGGGAGAGGAAGAGGTTGGGGCCAGCCGATATGCTGACTATAGGGCCGGCCACATAATTTGTTTTGCAATTTTGTTTGTGCTATTTTCAGTATCCAAGCCTCCTTGTTGGTGAAACAAACAGATGTCAGCATATCTTTGGGGGTGGTTTCTGAAAATGGATCTTGGTTGTTCGTTGACCTTGTTTGTGGTTGTGGTTGATGCTGCAACCATGGTTTGGGTGGACTATGGGAAAGTCAGTAAACTGCTCTCTCTAATCTACCCCTGACTAGACCTGCGGTCTTCCGACTACCGTGATATCGAGTGGGGCTGGACTCCGATCGGCCGTCTGGACTGGAGGCGAGCTGGTCTCGGGATGGCAGAGAATACTAGAGATAGCTTGAAGATGGGAGAGAAAAATGTGTAAAGAATTATGGGAGGGAGCTGTAGGAATGTTGACTTCAGCCTGGTGAGAATTAACCAGCAATGCCCTCTGAATAGTGAGAACTTGGGTGTCCACAACCAACTACTTTGTATCTACCAACTAACTAAAGATTCAGCGGATTATTATTATGGATTATTTCTGTAACTGAGTAGTTAGTAGTAGAGCAAATCCCCACCAATTCGGGAATTAGTTTTATCGGCACCAATCAGCAATTGGCTTGAAGCTATGGTCAATCTCACGATCCTCTCTCTCCGAAGCCTTTCTTTCTCTCTTTCTCTCTCTCTCTCTTCCTCTCTCCGCCCCTTTCAATCCGCCCTCCTTTTTTTATTTTTTTTTTTCTCCCCTTCGCCCTTGTCGCCCCGATCTTCCCTCTAAACCAACTGAAACTAACCCATTCAGAAACAGACTGCGTGTAATCCATATGTGCATGTCTGCTTTTGTGATGGACTGATTGATCCAGCTAGATTGGGATTGTCTGAACTTTACTTACTGGACTATCTACTTACTTCCCTCTCCCGTCCAATGGGTCCGTTCCATCCACTATTATTCCCCTGAACGTCTTGTCAAACCTGCCTCTCCTCCCATTGAATGATTATTGCCCCGTGCCAAAACTAAACGCCTCCTGCCCTCGTCACCATGAGGGTGCGTCGATCCTGAACCCATTGACCAACGATTGTTTCTGATCTTCCCTCCTCTCTGTGTCTTTCACCCCCCTTCCCTTCCCGTCTTTACCTGTTCTTGTCAATTGTCCCGGGTTTGGCGCTCAACCTTGCCAATTAGAGTGTCTCCTCCCTCATGGCCCCAGGCTGGACTTCTCCGCCTGCCTCGGGCGCTTTATCCTCAAGCCCCAACCATAGTCATCCCCATTCCTTGTCCCAGACTTATCATCAGTTGTCTCCATCTCCTGTGTTTGATGACCCCGGCGCTTGGCCAAGTCCTCCTCCTCATCCTCGTCCTCCCTCCTCTGCTTCCTCCTCCACCTCCGCTGCCGCCGCTGCTGCTGGTCCTGTCACCTCTCCTGCTTCCCATTTGCCGCCCTCTACCACCTCTCTGGCCTCTCCCCCTCCTTCGGCCACCCTTGTGCGCAGGAAACCGCTTCCCCAGGATGCTGTGATCCTGTCGCGCCAATCCAGGCCTCCTTCCTCGCCCCTGCTACCCTCCCACCCCCCGGGCGACTCGCCTGCAGATCCGCTGTCACTCCCTGTCTCTTCCTCTCCTCTTGCTGCCGGCCATCATAACTTGGCCTACTCCCCTGCTTCAACCTATTCCTTCTCCGGTTCCGTGTATGAAGTTGACGGCCAGGAGGACGACGACTCCCTTCATTCGGTTCCAAGGAACCTGGACAGGTATGACAGCCGTTGCCCCCTGCCCGTGCTCTCTTCCCCTCACCTTCTCCCCCTGCTCCCCCTCACTCTGGTGCTTGCGGTCCTTGCAATCTCACGCTACTTCTGCAGCCGGGAGAAGGCCTTTCCATGTCCACTTTTCCCTTCAGACGTGGCAAGACTAATCTCGGACTTTTTCTACTCTTCTCCAGATCTCCCCGTGGTGGTCCGTCCGCGTCCCATCTACGTATAGATACCTCCGCAGCCTACGTGGACGACGACGAGGAGAGCAGCAACAACAATACCCACAACCCCAGATACTCCTCTCAATTCTCGAATGGGACGTCCCTACACAGCCGTCTTGTGAGCGAGCCATTCGTTCCCATCCTTAAATCGCCGGCATTCCTCCCCAAGCGCCCTACGACCATGGCCTTGCACCTCCCCTCACGCCGTCCTCCACCGCTACATATCGAATCCCCCAGCCGGTCCTCGTCCGGTGACTCCAAACAGCCGAAAACACCGGCGAACAAGATCAGTTCCTTTTTTGGGTGGCGCGCTACAACATCTTCCCCCGGCGCGGAATCCTCCAGTACCGAGATCTCCGAGACCGGTCGTTCCCCGGTGCCTTCCCCGATGCCTGCCTCCCTCCACAGCGCGTCCTTCTCCATAACACCGTCCACCACGGTGCCCTTCGACCCCTCCAAGCCGCAAGTGCCTCTCCCGCAGCGAAATCCATCTCTGAGCAGTGGAAGTATCCTGGACTCCAGGGCGACGACGCTGGTGACCGAGCTTGAGAATGAACTGCGGGAGATCAGCTCAGAGCTGGCCGGTTCCATCCGGCGGGAGATGGAGTTGGAGGATCTGGTGGAGAGATTGCAGTCGGATATGCCCTTAGATACCCCCAATCGCCGGACTAGCGATTATTTCTCCGATTCGGGCAGCAGCTCCATCCGCTACGCGTTTGAGTCGGGTGGTCGGGTCGAAGACATTGAAAAGTACAAACGCACTGCAGAGCAGGAGCGGGCTCAGATCAAGGTGGATCTGGGTCAAAAGTTGCAAGAAGAGCGCAGTCGCCGGGCAGCGTCGGAAGCACACGTCCAGATACTAGAGTCCCAAGTCCAGCAGGTATGACTTCCATCAGCTTAGAGAACTTGAACTCCAAGACTAACACACATTAGCTGCGACGGGAGAGAGTAGACCTCTCGGACCTGTCCTCCCGGACAAGGGAGCTCGAAGCCGCATTAGATGATACCCGTAGGAAGCTGGCCGAAGAGCGCCAAATCAAGGATAATTTTGAAGACTTGTTGACCGCCATGCGAGTAGAACTCGAACAGTTGCGAAACGAACGGGATCATATGCGTGACACCGTTATCCCTCAATTGCAACAAGGCAGTCAACCTGCCGCGCCTCCATCCGATCCGTCGGAAGTCCAGCGGTTGATGGAGGAAATCGAAGCGCTGAAGATCGAAAACGCCTCTCTCGCCCAGCTGCAAGGCAGTCGATTCGCTTCAATTGCCGAAGAAGATGGCATGCCCACTGCCAGAAATGTCGGATTGGGACTGTCGCGGTCGAATTCCTTGGCGCGCGTGCGTACTAAGCCGTCGCCCGGTCTATCCCGCTCCAGTTCTTTGTCGCGCTCGAACTCCGTATCCGCCAAGGAGCGCAATGAGTCTCCCCGCGAGAACCTGGCAGATAGAATCGAGGATGTTGAGGCGCAGCGCGATGCGCTTCACCAGTCTCTTCGGCGTCTGCTTGATCGCCAGGCTCACGATGCCCGTGAGTACGAGAAGCGGCTTCAGCTCATGGAGATGGAGATTGCGCGCGCACAGCAAGTGGGTTCTCCGCGCAAGCTGGGCTATGAGCGCGAAGTGCGCAACTTGCGCGAAGAAGTAAACGACCTTCGGCAGCGTGCCGAGGAAGCTCTGGAACAGAAGTGGCAGTGCGAAAAAGGATTGGCAGGTCTGAAGATGGACCTGGACCGGGCTGAACAGGAGACCACCTCCTTGCGCGTAATACTCCAGGAGCATGACATTACCGTTCCCGAAGACCTCGAATGTGATCGGGATGGATTCGCCGAGGTCCTCGCAACCTCTTCGTCCCTGGAGTCCGCTTACAGACAACTTCAGGCGGATCGGGAAATTGCTGAAGCAAGCGCGGCCCAGTCGCCCCTCGCCGAGCAAAACTCACTCGTGGAGTCGGTCAACCGGACCGACGTGCTTGCGCAGCATGTGCAACAGCAGCTGGCCAGCAACAATGCCCTGCGGAGCCGTCTGGCTGAGGCCATTGGCAAGGGTGAAAAGGAGCAGCAGCTGTCAGCCGCTCGTATCAATGAGATGCAGGCCCGTCTCAAGGAGATGGAGGACATCCTGCTGATGGCGCAGCAGTACTCCGAGGATGAAATGGCGCGCCACGAAGAAGAAGTGCGCGCTCTTGAGGAGAACCACAACGCGCAACTGAAGCGCATGAAGAACGGCGCTCGCAGCCCTGCGGCCCTGTCGCCCATGCCTCCGACCACGCCCTTTGGCTCACGGTCTCCTCGTCTGGACTTGACAACCAGTGGTAGGGGTATTGCTTTGGATCAGGCTATCCAATCGGAAACGCTGGAACGGCGGGTGAAGGAGCTGGAGAAGCTCCTTCGCGACGCTGATTCAGAGATGGAAGAAGTTGTGAGCCGGATGAACCGGGCGCAAATTGAAGTCGCGGAACTTCAGTCTGATCGGTAAGTCGTGAGAGACGTGTTATTTTGAGGCCACTGCTAACAAACCGCCACAGGGACGATGCACTCCGCCAGACCCGCAAACTCCAGGCCGAAATCATGGCCCAACGCGAGACGTTCAGGACTCTGATGGCTTGAACGACGGCATTTTAGATTTTTCTCGTTTCTTCGCTGTATAAAATAATCACATGGGAGGTGTTTTGGCGTCGACACTCTAGCGTGTGACATGTTTGGAAGCACCTGTTTGTTTTGATCGGGTGCAGCGCATACTCCGATGCTTGTATATGGTCACTTGGGGTCCATGGCCAGATGGGCATGTATATATCTCACGATCACGACGTGATCATGTATAATTGCATAGATGTACAGTTGTCAGCTGAGTATACTGAGTTGAAAGAAATTCTAGCAGTGTAAAGGAAGAATGTGCAAGGAAGAACGAGAAAGTTGACTTATCGCATGCCTGCGAGTTCCGTGATATCACGGGATCCACCCCCGGACTGGCTGCGGTGTTTGCCTGGTTTGGCTTTGCGCTCGGCCGCTAATTGGTCCGCGCATGGCCGCATTGTCTCTGGCGCATCTGGCCGAAGGAAAGTCCCGATCTCTCCTTCATCCATCATCTTCTTTTCCAATCTCCTTTGTTTGGCTTCTTCATTTCGACCATGATACTTTCCACCTTATAAGTCTCTCCGTATATAGCACAACGTTCTTTTCTGCAACCTTATCCATCCCAGTTTACCCCACGACAAACCTTCATCGTCCAATCGTCAAGGCATAAAAAGAGAGTGGCCACCTCGCCTACCTCCATACTTCTCTTCCTACCAGATTACTACATCTGGTGACAGTGAGCTCCATTAATCAAAGCACAATGGACTTTCTCCCAGGTAATACCTCAAACGCAACCAATACCTCCTATCCCATGAACTCCCCCATCAACATTACCACCACCCTCCCAAACTCCCAAACCAACATCAACAATACTAACCACCCACTCACCAACCTAACAGACTCCCTCCTCTCCCTAATCCAACAACATCCAACCTTCCAAACCCTCACCTCCACCCCCGTCGCCTCCCACCTCGCCTCCCTCCACACTACCTACCTAACCCCCTACATCTCCCACTGCCGCTCCGCCTACCTCGACCCCTACCTCATCCACCCGCTCGCCTCGCTCCTCACCTCCTCCATGCCCATGCCCGACCTCGTCTCCATCTTCATCCTCGCCCTCGTCCTCATCATCTCCCTCAAGATCCTCGACTATGCTCGCCGTCTCGTCATGTTCTGGGTGAACCTTGCCCTGAGGTTGCTGTGGTGGGCGCTCGTGCTGGGTGCCTTGTGGTATGTGTATTCGGTTGGGATTGAGAAGACCGCGAGGGATTTGGGGTGGCTTGTTGGTGTTGCGGGGGGGTTCGTGGATGGGTTTAGGGATGGGGTGGAGGGCGGAAGGGCTGTTACGGGGTCGTCTGGGGGTGTTGGGGGGTATGTGACGGGGACTATGGGTGGGGCGGGGAGGTATTAGAATTGAAAATTGGGCTGTGAGGGGAGTGTGTTAAAAGAATGAGTTGGGTTGAGTTGGAGTTGGGAACTTGGTAATAAATCATGGATGGGTTGATGGTCATGCTAGATGGGATTGCATTGGAAGATGATGAAGAAGGGTGAAATAAAGGAATGGAATGACACCGCGGTCCGAGACCGGCCTGGACTGAGCTGGGCTACTACTTACTACGAATAAACGATTGCATGCTGCATGGAATGGGATTACATGGCTGGTTTTGGTTCGATTGAATGTGAATTGAGTTCAGTTGCCTTGAATTGAGCGGTGTAGAGGGGTATAGATATGTGGTGCTATGGTATGCTAAGCCATGTATACTGCAAGGATTGAGGAATTTGTTTTCTTTCTTGTTGGTGATAAGATAAGACAAGAAGAAACAACTCATACGTAGTTATACTTATCTATCTATCTATCTATCTATTGTTACTTCTGCAGTTGAAAAGCTGTTTACGGAGCTATCGACCAAGTGACACGAAAAAGGTGCAGATGCAGGTTGCATATGATATGACATTATCATTGGTTCGGTTTTAAGAGACATCTTAATTATAGATAATTGTTGTAAGGGGTTAAGTAGATAGTAGTCGTAGTAGTATGTGGTTGGCACAATGCCATAACATAATCCATCTGGTTCCTTCAGCTCACATTCCTGTTTCAGGTGGATCGATCGGTCGGTCGGACAATTAGATAATTCCCGTCGGTCTCTAAGTCGTATCCGGATACGAGCACTGTGTGTAGCTCATTCTGCCTTCGTTTTTGGCCCCCATATCAAGTGGGTAGTAGATGCTTATGGCAGAACGGCGACGGGCGTTGTTGGGTGGGTTGGGTATTGTTGTTGCTGCCGGTGACTCAGCAAGGTAGCGGTTCCACAGCATCCAGGCACACACAAAAGCTACCTAGGTAACAACAACAGGAGCTCTATATAACTCGACGGAGTGAGAAGTAGGATGCGCTAGCGTATGCGCCCCCAAATCCTGACGCGATGGCGTAATCACGGCGCGCCGGCGGCAGCGGCAGCGGCAGCGCCAACAACGGCTTACGGCATCTCACTCAGCTCAGTCTTCGTAATCGACCTCCTGGGCGTCAGAAGGCTCGCGAGGTTCCTGAGCCTCATGGTACTGAATGGCATCGTCGATGTGACTCAGCACCGCGGCAACACTATCTTCATCCTGCACGTCGAGCTTGAGGAACGAGACCATGCTGAAGTCGTCGATGAGCTGCCCGACCGCGCGGTTCAATTGCTGGAACGATCCTCCGCTCAACATTGCGTCCTTGGACGATGGGTCTCCAGTGACCACTGATGACTCCTCATCGTCACCCGCCGAGCCCAGCAAGTTGTTCACATCCACGTTAGTGAACTGCTTCAATTCCTTGCGCGAAACCATGTCCTTGACTTGGTCCATCTTGCTCAGGATATTCACGTGCGGCATCTCCAGCATCAACATGGCCGACATAGCGCTCAGCGTGCCGGCGAAAAACTTGGCCTTGTCCACGACGAACGTGCTCTCAAGGAGATATGCCGCGCAGAGACTGATGTTCAGCGGACCCTGGCGGGATAGGAACTGCACCAGGGAAGGGAGCAGCGGGATGTGTGTGTAGAGCTCGATTTGACCCGGCATGTCGAAGATGATGAGGTATTCTTCGCTGAGGGGATCGAGGGCCTCGGAGAGGAACTCAAGGTTCTGGAGGAGGAACTCGAAGCAGTAGATCAGCCCGCCATTGGGACCTAGTCCCAGCTCTTCCATCACATCTTCGAGAGTGATGAGTTCGCGGATGTCGAGGTCCGGCTCGTAGTTGAAGGTCTCCGCCGCGGGATCTAGGTTCACGTAGAAACAGCTGCGACGTGTATTTTGGAGGTGCTGGATGATGGAACTGCAGAATGTGGTTTTTCCCGCGCCAGCGGGGCCCATTACTAGGACGCCGTATTTGGACATGCTGACGGCGGCACTTTGAGTTGGTGGGTGCTGATGCTGATGTAGAAGCTAATGGTGGTGGAAAACGTAGGTATGGCGCGGGGTCGAATGCTGACAAGGAGGGGAGCTAGTTGCTACTAGGTTCGGAGTTGCAGGAAAAACCCAAGGAAATTAACGCAATTCTCCCGTAAGCGAGCCGGAATCCGAAGGGTGATCTGAATCAGGTTGGAGATGGAGTAAAGGTGGGAGAGGAAGGGAGCTTTCGGTAGTTCGCAGAGTAATTCAACCCCGAGTTTGCAGGTTAAAATGAAATTGAAGAAACTCCGAAGGCCCGTCGTCCGTTGAGAGAGACGCCGATTGGCTGATAGCTCAATAGAGGGGGGATCTCTTCGGTTGGCAAATCAAAATCCGCCGCCGATGCATGTTTTTCCTTTGGGTCTTTTTTTTTTTCAATTCTTTTTTACTTTTTTCTGCCTAGTCCGACCGCCGGAAGAGATGGCGCCATCGGAGACACATTAATACGAGATTCCCCTCTCTGCCTCCTTCTTTTCTCTTCTTTCCCCTCCTCCCTTTTCCCTCTTCCCTCCCATTTTCTTACATTTCTCGCTTCTTTAATATCTACTCTATTCCCCCCTCCCTAATCTTTCTCCTCTTCTTCTCTCCTCGTCTCCTCTCTCCTCTCTTCACTTCCCCCCTATCTATACATATCCCCACCCCCACTCTTCACAATGGGTAGCGTCGCCAACGGATCTACTTTCCTTTTCACCTCCGAGTCCGTCGGAGAGGGTCACCCCGATAAGATTGCGTATGTCGAACCTCAATTCTACCTGGCGCACTCGGTTCATGTCTTGCTAACAATAATTTTACAGTGACCAGGTCTCCGATGCCATCCTCGATGCCTGCCTTGCTGAGGACCCTCTCTCTAAGGTACGGACCCCTCATCGGTTCTATCTGAGTCGGATTTTTCTTGCGCACCCCTTGGCCCCTTGATTGGCCGGCGCTTTTCCAATTCGGCTTGTCCACCTTGCATGTGAATGTCTTGAATTAACATGTTGCCGTTAGGTCGCTTGTGAGACCGCTACCAAGACTGGTAAGTTTTTTTTTCTTCCTTCCCGCCCCACCCATCTAATCTTATCGGGACTGTGCGCTGACCCACGTTACAGGTATGGTGATGGTCTTCGGTGAAATCACCACCCAGGCCAAGCTTGACTACCAGAAGGTCATCCGTGGTGCCATCCAGGACATCGGCTACGATGCCTCCGAGAAGGGTTTCGACTACAAGACCTGCAACGTCTTGGTTGCCATTGAGCAGCAGTCGCCCGATATCGCCCAGGGTCTGCACTACGAGGAGGCCCTCGAGAAGCTCGGTGCTGGTGACCAGGGTATCATGTTCGGTTATGCCACCGATGAGACCCCTGAGCTCCTTCCCCTCACCGTCGTCCTCTCTCACAAGCTCAACAAGGCCATGACTGATGCCCGCAAGAACGGCACCATCCCTTGGCTCCGCCCCGACACCAAGACCCAGGTCACCATCGAGTACGCCCACGACAACGGTGCTGTCAAGCCCCTCCGTGTGGACACCATTGTCATCTCCGCCCAGCACAGCGACGAGGTCTCCACTGAGGAGCTCCGCAAGGTCCTGAAGGAGCAGATCATCAAGTCGGTCATCCCTGCCAACCTCCTGGACGACCGCACCGTCTACCACCTCCAGCCCTCCGGCCGCTTCGTCATCGGTGGTCCCCAGGGTGACGCCGGTCTCACCGGCCGTAAGATCATCGTCGACACCTACGGTGGTTGGGGTGCTCACGGTGGTGGTGCCTTCTCCGGTAAGGACTACTCCAAGGTCGACCGCTCGGCTGCCTACGTTGCTCGTTGGATCGCCAAGTCCCTCATCAACGCTGGCCTTGCCCGCCGTGCCCTCGTCCAGCTCTCCTACGCCATTGGTGTTGCTGAGCCTCTGTCCATCTTCGTCGAGACCTACGGCACCTCCTCCAAGACCTCCGATGAGCTCGTCCAGATCATCCGTGACAACTTTGACCTCCGTCCCGGTGTCATTGTCAAGGAGCTGGATCTGGCCAAGCCCATCTACTTCAAGACCGCCAAGAACGGTCACTTCACCAACCAGGAATTCTCCTGGGAGAAGCCCAAGGCCCTCAAGTTCTAAGCGAGTCGCTCGCAATGACTGTGGACCTGCTTCTCTTCTGAGTCTGTTTCCTTTACGAATGTGATGATTTTGCTTTGTTTTCAACAACTCAAAGCACGAGCATAGACATGTCAAAAAAGCAACTTTTATGTTTGGATGTTTGTTCAACTTTTTGCATGGTCTCTCGGCAAGAGACGGGTTCGGCGAGGATAAATTCAACATGATACCACTTTTTCATATACCTTGGGAGGGTTGTTTCGGCGTTTTCGGGAGCGAAAGTCTTCAACACTGCCTCCTCCGGGCTTAGGACCGATAGGAACTTCGAGTCTTATCTGCGGGGGATGCGTGCCATCCGGCGTGATGGTGCGTGTCCCTGACGCACTGGGGTTCGAATGATGCTCCGACAGGAGTGATATAGATGGCTTGAGAGTGATATCTCGCCATTCGCTAATCTAAACATTAGCACATAGATTAATGAATGCATATGCATGGAGTAGTATTGTGCCGTGTAACAATATCGTAGATTGTAGATGGACAAGTGGAGCGACATGAAGCGATCTGAAGTGTTCCGTGGTCATGTCCGACTTAGGGTTATAGGGTTAGGAGCATACGAGTCTTATCGCGATCGCAAGATCGGGAATACTCCGTATACGTGACTCTGGCCAATAGAAAATATTCCGTTGAACTTGTCTATACAATCCAAATATTCCAAGATTTCAACTCTCATAAATCCGGTGGTCTGCGAATCCCCGTGGGCGGGCACTTAGCAAAATCTGCTATACTCGGCAACCCCTCCGCCGCGACGCGTGCCGCCCAGTTAGTTCTCCGCCGACGTGACTCGCGTCACCCACCGCCCCAGGGAGAGAAGGCCTCGACTTACTACTACAACTACTACTTCTGTTCTAGGTTGCCCCATTAACAAGGCCCATTGCACATACAAGACTACCACGCAGCATCTTCTCCATACCGACTTGTCGATTCACGAAATGCTGCACTCATAATACATACCCAGACTAGCCATTATACGCGTGTCCACCTGCACACATCCACCATCCATGGCAACTACCACCACCACCGCAGCAACATCACCTCCCAGCAGCAACATTCTCGCTCCAATCCCTCTCAATCTTGTCCCGAATCATACCACTAGTACCTCGCTATCAACATCATCTATCGAGAACCATCCGTTCAAGAAGCGCAAGGTCTCGCATTCCGAGAATGTCAATGTCCATAATGACGTCTTTGCGGTTTCTGAGACGCCGCAGACGATAAGTATTCGTGTATGTATATTACCTCCCATTATATGGGGTACGTCGATGAAGTTGCTAACTCAGTACCAATGAATAGTCCCATTCCGCATCCCTCGCCGAAGACCAAGACCCCTACCACCATCTCACGCCCATCACTACCCTCTCCCGCAATGCTATTCCCTTTTCGTGGATAGATTTCGAGCCGCGCGAACATAAGAACCAGAATCAAGGTCTTCCGGGATGGTGTAATGTATTCGCCGGGGATATTCCTGTCCTTGAGAACGAAAATGCCAGGGATACTGTCCTTGCGGTACGGGTTGTTGGGGAGGCAGGGGTTTGGGTGGTTGAGCGCGTCAAAAAAGGGGTATATGCGTTGATGAGACTACGGGGTGTAGGCGAGGGGGAGGTGGTTGTTGCGGCGAAGGCGAGTGCTGGTTCAGCTTTTCCATTCTCGTTCTCGTCTGGGGTTGAACAGCGAAGAGGGAAAAAAGAGGTCGGGGAGTGGTGGGAGGTTGCGAGGATTGAGGATCCTCAGCCGGTTGTGCTTGGAAAGAGGGGACGGGGTGCTGCGGACGTGGAGGTTGTTTTTGCACATGTGTTTGAGAGTGATGCCAGGGAGACACAGGATGAGATGTTGCGCAGTGATGAGAGCTCGGAGGGGCCGGTGTTGCTGGGTGTTGGAGAGCAGAGTGGTGATATTGCTGCTACTGCTGCTGAAGAGCAGGATGTGGAGGTAACGCAGTCGCCGCAGGAGCTGCTGGATGGGCTGCGAGAGCAGTATCTACTGGCGTTGTATGTGTCGAAGGTGAGTGACTGCGCTTGTGCTCTGAGACGGTGGAGCAATGCTAATAGTTGATGACAGACTTCCGTGGCTTACTTTGCCAAAGGCCCTCTGGCGCGTTGTCGCGCGGCATTCCAGTCCTCGGACAATGAGTCTGGGAAACCAGCCCAATTGGTTGAGTTCTACAGAGAGGCTGTTCTTACGGCAAAGAGAATGGATCACAAGTATCGTGAGACTCTGCCGACTACGGTTCAAGATCTATTGCTGAGTGTTTCCGATGATGAGACCGCGCCGCCGAAGCGGAAGCGCAGGAGCACCAAGAAGAAACTTGGTAAGAATGGGCTGTATCCGGAGGAAAGTGACTTGATTCGCAAGTGGTGGCGCGATCGTGCACTCAATGATCAAGGGCTTCCGTCCGAGATGTCCAGGGATGCAGAATCGAAGAAGCATATTGCGGACTTGCGGTTGCGCGAAACGCAACTGCAGATTCTCTTGATTCTTGAGACTATGGCTTTGGAGGCGATCATCGCGGATGAGAAGAAGCGTGAGGGTAATGGCGAGGGCGCAGAGAAGCCTACGAAAACCGCCAAAGGCAAAAAACCCCAGGACCTGAATGTCATGCTTGAGCTCCACCTCGACCGACTGTGCATCTGGCATGCCGTTAGCTTCGAGGAGACAGTGGTCCCGGACTCGGCCAAGACCAACCATCTATCTGGGAAGAAGGTTGAAAGTGATGCTGTCCGCGATTTCTGCACGGAGGTCATTGTCCCGTTCTACGCATCTCGTCTGCCGGACAAGTGCAAGCTGATTACTCGCAAACTTGGCGTCTCAACTGCAATTTCGCCTTTCACGAAGCAGGCTCAGACGAAGAAGACGCCCCGAGAACCAGGAACGCCTGTTGAGCGACAGCACGCTCAGAAGTCCCGTCGCCGCGCATTCCAGCGAGTGTTGACAGACCAGGCACCGTCCCAGACCCGACAACCTCCATCACTCAGTCGGTCTAATACAACCCCGGCTCCGACTGAAAGCCGACGAGAGTCTCTGGATCCTTTACTCCCCACTGTCAGTGCCAACGTGCGTGGCGGGATCCAGAAAGCCAAGCGTGTGGAGAATCGCGAAGTGGATCTCAACGCCGTTGCGCGCCAGCATGAGACTAAACTCAAGAAGATGCAGATGCTCGTGGACCAGAAGAAAGAGCTCGACGCGGCCATTCATGCTTTGCGCAAACCAAACCGCGAGCTTGTAGCCAAAGATATCGCCGAAGATGCCAGCAAACGACTGTCGACCGGCGGCGGCAGCTCACGCAAGCCCAAGAACCCAGTGCGCAACCCTTACGGCCAAGGCGTGCAGGTGGCTGCCACGCCCAAAGGCAGTCGCAAGAAAGACGCCATGGCAGACATGCCTCCTCTTCCAAAGAGTCTCTCCCAACCAGTTCTCATACCCCAGGGATCTTCATCCTCCCCATTCACAAGCGAGCCGCAAATTGTTCCCGGCTCTAATATCCGACCCTCAAATTCAGGGCTCTTCCGATCTGCCGACGACGGGGCGATCCAGGAAACGCCCACGCGTCGACCAACCCAGCCTCTATCATCAGCTGATATCAGCGCGTCGCCGAAGAGAAAAATCTCAGGACCCCTTTTCCGCGTGCCCAGCAAGCCAGCCCCGACCCCAACTTCAGTCCCTACCCCTGTTCCTCCTGTCTTTCGGGTCACTGAAAAGGGTCCAACCACGCCGATCGCAGCCCGACACGTGGACGCCTTTATGCCCCGAGTCAAGTCCATCGGCTCAAGCAAGCCGTCCATGATCACGGAAACGCCTCCGAAACCGGCCATGGCCCCTGCTTTTTCGATTCCTTCTGCTCCTACAGCCACTGAGCCGGCGGCAGTGGCAGGGACACCTGTGAAGGCCACGACCACAATTACTACCACCCCGGCTAAGGCCAATGTCTTTGCTACGCCTGTGAAGAATGCAAGTGCCGCCCGATTAGCCGTGCCGACTGCTGCTCCGACTGTGCCTGTGACGCCGGAGAAGTCAATCTACGCACAATTGGGGTGGGATGATGATGATGACTTTGCATAGTGGCGTTTTACATTTTTATCTTCTTCTTGATTGTTGAGCATGAGTTAGCGGGCGTTTGCATATTATTTAGTAGTTAGAACATAAATACCCAGAGTTGGAATTGAATGATAATAGTTAGAACATGCAACCAAACTAAATTAGGATCATAGTTAGTATGCTAAGAATCCGCAATTAAATCATCCATTATGCAATACCTCCCCAGACAACATAAGTACAACACAACAATTGATCTATTACCCCAAAAACTAATCAGTAGACAGTAGTACTTTCCCCAGCCCCAAACCTGATGATAAACGTTGATGAATGTTGGATGATGAATGATACTAATGATGTCGCCGCAACGCCAATCCCTACCCTAAGTAAACTCATTACCAACCAGACCGACCCATTCATTATCCGCTCGCGTTTGGTGGCAACAAACCCAACCCCAACACACACCCACACAACTCAATTAGTTATTACACAGTTAACCTATGACTCATTAATCGTCATCAATGAGAAACAAAAATCAGAAACAGTGGTTGTATGATTATGATGGCGACAATTACTTTTTTCGCCTCCATGATGATGATGAGGATGATGATAGATCCAGATTGGGGTATCGCGTTACCTTCCTATTCTAGTGATGGGTGATGGTATCGTGAGTCGTGGTTGTGCATAGCAGATCACGCCATGCTAGGTATGTACGTATGTATGTATGTATGTACTGTGTATGTTTGCTGGGCCGCGTGGCGGGTTGCCACATTTCTTTCCTCTTCTTTTTCTTCATCATGTGTGTATGTGTGTATGTTATGGTTGGGTATCAGGATTACTGTATAGTAAGTAGTATGTGTATGATGAATGCCTAATGGTAAGATAGATAGATAGTAATCACATGGGTGTGATAGTTTCTGGGATCGTGACTGGTTGATTACTTGTTTTATAGATAGTCAGATTGATTAATTAGGTGAGACGGTAAGGTAGACAGACAGGGAAGTAAGGTAGGGTATTAATGCTGCTGCTGCTGATGCTACTACTGCTGGTGCAAATGCAGGTGCAGGGATACACCCCTGCAGGGTTAGTATACACTACTTACTACTACCTACGGTATCTACTGGCTGGGTTGGTTGCTAGGTTGGTTGCTTCGGATTAATTACTTTTAATCGGTTTGGTCTGCAGAGTGAAGATTGTAATTAGGTGGTTGCATGGGTGATTGGGGTATGTACGTGGCTATGTATTTCCTTACATATTACTGTAGGTTTAGATATTGGGATAATGGTATGATATGATGTTGGTAGATTTTTAATTTGTTATGCTTTTAACTAAATACATGTTGGTTATCCGTTCCAAGGTTCCTTTCCTTTTTGCTTTCCCCTTTCCGTATTCCTTCTAACATGGTTGAACTCCGATGATGATGTTATGATGATGATAGTAATACTGATTAACCTTCGCACCAACTCCAAGCTAGCAAAGTAAAACCAATCAGTGAGTCGCTTGTTGACTCCGCCAAGTATGTATGAGCGAATGAGATTAAGACGGTAGGAGATTCGTAATTTCGTTGACATCGTGAGGGAGGATTATTAGAATTATGTGTTTCGGTGTGGTGTTGGTGTTGGTGGTAGGTGGTGAAGAAATGAGTTGTAAGAATGAGATGGGATGTGGCGAGGAGATGAGAATGTCGATAGGTAGAATGAAATGTGTCGCATCATAGCGACTCAGCCGGCAATGCGCACAGGCAGGCACTGGCCAGGAGAAGGCCAGAAGTTTTTCCTCTGAACGGTCTTCTCGAGACAATTGCGACCCTTTTCGAGGAGGCCCTCCTCCTTCTCTTCTTTGTCGGTAGATGTCTGAGGGGCCGATGCAGGAGCAGACACATGGAAGGTAACCTGGACGGTAGTCTTCTCAAGCTCCGAGGTCTTCTCAGCCGACTCTTTATTCTTGGAAGAGGACTGGCGGTCCTGGTCCTCATCCTTGCGGTCCTCGGGACCCTTCTTGTCTTCATCGTCGCGGTCCTCCTCCTCACTCTCGGACTCGTCATCCTCCAGGTCGAACGAGTTGATGCGCGTCGACATGTCCTTCTGGGTCCATTCCATGGACATGCAGTGCAGACGGAAGTGACCAAGGCAGCGGCGAATGTCCGGGTCGGGAGCGGTGGCCTCCCGTGCGAGTTTCTGACGGGACAGGGTGGTGAGTTTGTAGGAGAGGGAGGTCCTGTCGGCCAGAGGGGGCAAGCGCTTATTCATGGAGGGGTTGTTGGAGGAGAGAGGAGATGAGGAGGGCTTTTTGGGCATGATATCGATGGCGGTGACGGCCATTGTGATGACAGTCTAGTAGTCTAATTGCTACTGATGTGGTATGAATGGGTGTAGTGTGGTGATGAGTCAAGTCAATTGAATTGAAGCAATTGCTTATAGGATGACTGGATGGATGGGAGTAGTGATAGTTATACGGCGCAGGAATAGTAATAGGCAGTCAGCTGGAGAAGAAGTGGGAGCGACTGCCCAGTGGTGGAGGGAGGGGGTGAAGGTTTGGGGAAATAAGAATCTGGAGGGGAAGAAGAAAGAGGAGAAGAGGAGAATAAGAAGAAACGAGTGGAGGGGAGAAAAAAGGCTTAAGGGGGAAAGAGAGTGAAGAGTTGGAAAGGTTGGGTTTGGCTGGATCGTGACCGACGGAACACCCAAAAGAGAAAGCCGTCCTGGTGACCATCTGATCTGGCAGATTCTGCAAGCGGTTGATCCCCGGGTCTAGACTCGTACCACGATTTAGTTTACTACTGTATAGTGTATACTGTATGGTGTGTACTGCCTGTATCGGTCAGTTAGTCAGTCCACCGTGGCCGCCCACGCTGTCCCTCTCATCTTCTTTCTCTCTTTCGTAGTCTACCATCTCGTGATGATTCTATGATGGGATGACTTTTCATTTTTATTATGAATCGCTTAACTTTGTTTCCACTCTACATCAATCATATTTTAACCTTTCCGGGGAGGAGGGGGGAAACTGCGTATGATAGGTAAAAGAAGATTCTGGTATGTGACCGAAAGGGAATGAGAGGAAAGACTCCGGTCCCGCCAGTCCAGTCCAGTCAGTCAGTCAGTCAGTCAGTCAGCCAGAATGTACAGTAAGCCCCTCCCCAGACGTTACCAGGGAGAAAGAGCAGCGAGCAGGACAGAAATTTAAAAAAGAAAAGGGCCTCGACTCGACTCCACTGGCAAAACTGGTCGGGCAGCTGACCTTTCCGGTGGGTCCGGGTCTGACGGCAATCCGTGGAATGTTCGACGCCGGGGGTCGTCCGCCCAGTCTGGCTGCCCTCACGATTTCTGGGAAATGCCCTCCGTTTTCTTGCCATTCGCGGCCAGTAACTCCCCTTTGTCGCAAACAGAGTTCAGTCCTCGTCTTTTTACAACTCTCTACCACCACACTTCTTTCTCCCCGAACGAACCCCAACCAATCCCAAGATCTCTCTTTCATATCATAGTTTCTGTCGGATGGATGCAATACGGTTATTGCAAACGCGACCAAGCCATGTGCAGCTCCAGAAATCTGGAGACGAACACCCTACCAGTAGGAACGGTAAGGGATGGACAGGGCCTGTTACTCTGATTGGCCATGACTTGCGGGGTCGTGGACTATCTGGGACTAGTGTGCATGCTATACACAGTAACACTTGACCAATTTGGGGATTAGTGTGGGCTTGGGCAGTTAGGGTTGCAGGGGAAACACTAGGCCGGATTAAGTGGATTTGAGGGCTGTGGACCGTGGAGTCGGGAAACGCACATGATCACCTCCTTTAGTATGGGGGATTGGAGCCCGGAGTAATTAATCCATTCCTTCGTAAGCAATAAACCGTCAATCTATTAAGGCGTGATCAGCTGGACACGCGTTGGTTTCAGATTCATCTGGCGACCTTCTAGTCTAATGTTGTTCCCCCCCCCTCTCTCCCACCCTTCCCCGTCTCTCACCGACGGATCTACTGTTCTCCCCTTCTTTCTCCTGAGCAACCGAGGGGACGGTAAAATTATTTCCGTTAGTCACCCGAGGGACGGGGAAACAGGAAAGAGTTCACCTTGAAACTAAACCAACGAAATCAGACTAATCAAACTAATCAAACTTGGCTCGGTCTGGTGTAGCGGCTGAACTATCAACCTCGCGCCCTGACTAAGCTGTTTCCCTTCCAAGGCCGAGAACCCGCCAGACCACCGCCGGCCATGATGTCAAGACTCGCGCCTCCAGTTGGTTTCCCTGGCACAATCACCTTCATGACTTCATCCATTGTTCATTGTGGAGGTCCTCTCCATTGACTTGACATGACACAATGACTCTCTGGTACAGCTTTGAGCTTATCTCTGCTCTATTTCCCTTTCTACCACTGCCTCGCTCGCTGCTCTCGTACTTTTGCCCCGCCGTGGGTCGTCTAGCGGACGTGATAGCCTGCGACTGTGCGCGCTGCCCTTCCATAGTGGGAGTTGATCTATCAATAGTCGGGTGTCCAGGAGGGTCTACTGATTAGCCGCCGCCGACCTCGGTAGATACGGAGAAGATTCGGAACTGCAACGGACATCCTCCAGCTCTTCTCCATCTGGGGTAAATAGCTTCGGGACTGACTTCCCCGACAACACAAGGCCAGTGACTCATAGTCCGAAAACCGGGGGAGCTCTCTTCGCAAGAGACGAGTCAAGGTATCATGATAGCCGAGGGTTGGCCAATGCACTCCCATCAATGCCATTCTATCGAGTGACGGCCGGATGGTTACGTCCCGTTTGTTCCCGCCACTCGACCCCGGGAAATTCTCGTGGGTGATGACGGATGTCGTTCAGTTAAGCTCTCCTGATAACGGGGCTGCTACGGGCTGCTACGGGGTACTTCGTTGTGATTCTATTGGTCCTGCATCACAATAGCGTCGATCGTGAGATGATTGTGTCATTTATCGGTGGTGCTCTGTCGATTCGCCTCTCTGGAACCGGTGGTCTTCGTCATGATGTTTGAGTCGAACCACGACATGTGCTGAAGTCATGGTGGGCTTATCTGAGAGTTTCATGGCCCAGTTAAAGATCTTTGCGATGATGATTGCTAGCCGAATACCATGTTCTGCTAACAAAGCACACCGGATTTATCGTATACACTGTTGGTGTGGATATCCCGACGTGGGATACAACCTGACATACCGTTCGGTGGTTCCATATTGACTCATGACTTCGCGATTGCTGCAGACCAGTCGATGAATGCAGAGCTAAAGTGCTGGTTGGCGCGGTGTTCAGGGATATCAGCAATGCTCGTGCTATGCTGTCATAATTTCAGACCCAATACTGCCTGTCTGATATGCAACATCAGCACCTAGATCTTGGCCTAGTTGAGCTGGTGAACTGGTGGAAAATGTAGCTAACAGGGCAGGCATCGCGAGTCCATGCTTAGTGCAAGGCATAATATCAGTCAATCTACGCTCATGTCGTCAAGGTGCCATAAGGTGGTACCCTCAGCAAATTGGTTCAATTAAACACCAGATGGTCTTTTCCCGACGCTGATAAGACTACCCTTCGAATGGCACGATAAAAGTGTTCTCATTGGAACGTCAGTCTTGGTTTAAAAGGCGTACGTGTCAGCATGCGCGGTGAAATTCACCCTTGTCGGTGTGCGCGGTCTGCGAACAACAGCGACATTACGTGGCGTCCTCGCCTTCAACAGCCTGGCTAACATGATTAGATGCGTTTCCTAGTTGTACGTACAATTAGGGCGGGCGGCCTGTCTGTATGTGACCGTTTAGGTCAGATGTACGAGCTACCTTCGCTTTGGACGCCGGGTAGATTGCAGTGCAGTACTGTCGTCCATTCTGACATCACGCCATATGGCATGATTGATCTACGAGCTTGGCCAATCAGTCAGATCCTCTCGCTCAGCCACGCCTGAGAACTCACGGTGACTTACGATGGATTGCTATCCTTACATGTCACTTTCTTTCGCTAGCTCTCTCAGTTTCATTGAGTCTGGTATGCCGAATAGGTTGAGAATGCACATACCTCAGGTCATCGGACACTCCCGCGGACAAAGATGGCATTTCATCCCTGCATTCCTTCATGCCCTATCATCCAAGATGTGACAACTGTTTCGAATTCCTGAAAATTTCCCAGCAGAGAGAGAAAACAACGTTTTGTCAATGGCCCGATGTAGGTGTACTGAAGCAGCTATTACACGACAACCACACATTGCGGGCTAACTTGTAGGCAACTGCATCCTGCGCATGTATGCATATGATTGAGTTTCTGCCACAGCGTGGAGAGTTATAGCCACCAGTACGTGTTGATTTCACTTAAACCTATTTCTCTTAGCCACGTTGATTGCACACTATATATGTTACTGGAAATCATATGTACGACCATGGTCATTGATATTCACCTCATTACTTCCACACCATAAATTCTAAGATACAACGGTACTTACTTTGCTACAACGACCGACTATAGACTAACCTCAGTAGAAGGTCAATCAGCATGATATTTTTGATGGCCTTGTACTTACTGTGCATTGGTAAAAAGCAAAGGAACTAGGCCCTTCACAGTTAACTAGACAATTGCCTCTATAACCCCGCCATTGCATGAATCACTTTGTATAGCTCGAGCTATAGCAGCTTCTGACACTTGAAGGCGTCTCGCAAATCAGCACCACACGATACGCCTTCAAAGATAACATGTTTAGCAAACGCAGTTGAGAGTGTCAGTCTTATTGAGGACTTTCAACCTAAAACCACTGACTTGGGGGCAGTTTCTTCATATCTAGCTACAAATATGATAGGATGCCCACATGAACAGGACAATACATATTACCTCGATAGATCAATAACTATATAAGTAATTAGCAAGATATCCAAATCGACGCTTAACTACATATCTACTACATATCACAAGTTCGCACACTAGGTAATAATGTTGCTTTGAACAATTATTACTAGTACAGTGGCAAACAGTCCCTTCCTACCCTTGGTTCTCCCTATCAAAGTACTTCTTAAACCTGACCTCAATCTCAGTCAACGTAAGTTGAACATTGCCTACTACTTGCCACAGAGTGCTCCATTATTATACATATCTAAAGCATCCCTTTACACTCATTATCATATACCTTCCATAATCACATACAATATGCCATACACAGTGGCACCTACAGAAACCACTTATACTGTCTATAGCCTAATCGACGTATAACATGTCCCCATCACCGACATCTTCCTCATCACCACCAATCCGACAAGAACCCACCACCCACTTCTATCCCTCTCCATCCCCATCTACACCTTCACTTGACTCGATGACCCAAAATCACAATGGTAACATTGAAAATCATCTCGACCGCTATGAGAGATCCTCCTCTCTAACCGGGAGCATCCGCATTACCGTTGAATCTTCCTCCCCTTCCTCTCACAGCGAGGTGAACTCGAAATCCACGTGGTGGAGATGTTATCACGACTAGTTATACGGATTTGGTGTCTTTTTTAATGATTCAATCAATGGTTGTCTTGTGCTCCAGTCAAGACTACAATAGTATTGTTAGGTGGCTACTACCTAGTTACTAGTTATGCAGAGGTTAATGACTAGGTTATAGGTAGTGTTTTACTATATAGGTCTACACTTAAAAGTCGCATTCCAGCTTGTAGCGTCACTGCACTTATAGATAAAAAAACACGATATGGAAGAAGAGATTTCCTCCCAAATCCGCAGAAATATTTATCACAAATAAGAACCGTATTCTGTGATTTTTCTGGTTTCTGTCTAGTGTTATCACCGTTTCTCTAATATGGTCTAGATTTTTTTTTGCCTCCGGATTTATATTTACTATACTTTCATTATAGACATGAATGGGGCTTCACCTACTTTTATATGACTTTTCTTCTGTGTCAACCAGGATGTGTCACTACACCACCCTGACCGACCATGCCACCGGACTTCAGTGCTTAATAGTGCCTACTACCATTCAAAGCTATTACTCTTCATTAGTAGTACTAGTTGTCCCTTGCTATGTTTTCTTTTGCTATATCTGACTTGGTGTAGGATATTGACTCTATGGTAGTATATCTCAGCTTGAAGATCCAGTTTAAATCTGCCATTGAGTTCAATGTATAGACATCTGTCTATGTTCTTTGCTGAGACTAGTGTTATTTTGTCTAATAATTGAGGATAAAGAACGGGGGCTATGCTGTGCTGCATTGTGGAGGACATTGTGTAATGATATGCATTGTGTAGTACTGGTAATAGATAGAGGGTATATTCTGTGTTAGGATAAGATGAGCATTTGTGTAACCGGATTAAAGTCAGCCGGTTTGTTGATTAGTATACTCTACCATGTCTCTTCATTTACAGATAATCGTGCTTTTGAGCAGATTATTAGGTTAGATAAATATGCTCATCATAATATTGCTATCTACTGTCGCAGCTAATACACACAGAATATACCATCAAGTAGAGTTACCACTATCTTTTACTCAGCCTAGCATCTGCAAGTGGAGCTATGGCAAAGTGTCCTGCTGATGACATGCAGCAGGCCGATTCCTTGTCTGGAGGGACTTGGCCGGGCTTGGCGTGATGCAGCCTGGTCTGTCCATTCTTGATTTGATTCGAACGTTACTACTCAACTGCTAGTGTACGTTGATTCCCCTACATGTCTCCGGTCCTTGTTAGTGCGAAGCGAGATGAAGGTGACGCTGCATGCAAACGGGAAAGCTTGAATTGAGCCGACCCGTGTATGTTGGTCGATTTTCTATGGCAGATACTAGCGGGGCGGGTTATAGTAGCAGCAGCAGCAGTAGCTTGATAATAACAGATGCTGGCTGCAGATAATACTTATAAGATGGTCGTTCGTGGGGATTGAGGTTTGGACTGGACGGCTATGCATGGTTCCCGATGTGTTGGTCATGGGTAGGAGATCTGGGGTTTGTGGTGGTTGGGTTGCTCTGAGTCGAGTCAGTCAGTGTTCTTTCTAGATTATCTACTTGCTGGTTACAGGGGATAGACTATGTACTTTTTGCCACTTTGGAGGAATTGATTTGTGAGCGAGTGACAATAGGGCCTCGGTAGGGGTGGGGATGGATATGGAGATGGAGATGTTTTGGTTAGTCTCAAACTTTGTTGATATGTGCTTTGTATGTTGCATGCATCGAATCTATTCATATCTACTGATAGTGAGCAAGTTATGTTGCCATTCTACTGAATATGATGCATCTGGCCCTAGAGTAAGTATGGATGAAGGTTGGCCCCGGAAGGCAAGAGAAGATACCAAAGTGACTGAACGGTAAAGTTACGGTCGGCATGACGCACGGTCCCTGATCGACCCTAGCGCCCGCGCTCGTGACCTTCCAGTCCGACTGGGTCATCTGCCCTCTGCTTTCCCCCTCCACCACTCTCCGTGCCTAGTGCCCCCTTTGGCGCTGGAGTCCCAAGGATCAAACACTGGAAAGCCACAGGAATGATGACAGTTCCTGAGCAATGATCGTTCAGTCTCAGCAGTCTCAGCGCGGGAAGGACTGATTTCCTGGAGTCGATCCATGGTCGGCTACAAGCCCTCGTTCAATGGACATTATCAAATGTAACCGTTGTGGTCGGAGATGACTGGACTCCGGCCTGGGATTGTTCCGATTGCATTCTGCATGACTGGCGTAACCCTACCGAATGAGTCAAAAAAGATAAACAGAAAAGTATACCAGTTTGTTGCCTCGTTCTGCTGATGATCACGCAGGAGTTCCTGGACACAACAGCAACAGGGCCCCTACTATCTCCACTGCTTGCTTACTGGCGCTGGATGTGCTCGAGCTCTCTGGCCAGTCGTTCCCAAGACAGACGAACTCAACCTGGAGCTTTCCAGTGAAAAAAGCTTTCGTCCGGTTGCACAAAGCCTAAATATAACAGTGATTGCAGACAGGGTCTCCCCTACCTCTGAGGCTGTTTTTTGGTTTGCGGTTGGGAGTTCAATGGCTGCCTCGTTGAGGGTTTCATCCGGGGAGGCTTTGCGCTTACTTCGTGCAGACGGGAGTATGCATCAACACTCACTGGTATCTGGGAGGGAAAACACCATCAATGTTTTTCTGTAGGAATGAGATATTCCACAGTTTGATCGCCACAGGAATATGACCAAGTCTCCATTCATCTGGGGGAGTCATTCGAAGGTACCTCAACAGCCATGAGCATGAGATGATTCGTCACCGGGCCAGATACCAGGCAGTGACAATACCTGACGGGACCGGACAGACTTTGGCTCGAGGCAATCAAAAGCGAGGAGAAGCGCCTGTCTGGTGATTGGTCCTGAACGGGAATGGCGCCAGATGCCATCAGAGACCCTGCCCCAATCAGGAAACTCTGCCTGTTTCTCTCCCTTCGAGTCAGTATCGTAGAGATGCCGGATTAGTCTTGGGAAGAGATCTCATCAGCCTGGGGAGAAGGTCTAGATACTAGATAGATACCACTGTGTATGCTACAGGAAATTCATCCGTCCATCGGCACTCCGGCTCCAACGTTGTCTGTATGTAATTCAGGGCAGATCTGGGAGAGAGACTGAGTGAATGACTGTCTGACCCGGTGGATCTTCCTCTTCCCTCATCCAGAAAGCCTAGTAAGTACCAACCCCAAGTAGGTATATACATATACACAACAGATTCCTTTTGCTGCTCTTCTCTCTTTTCTTCTGCCCCTCTCCTGCCCGTTTCTTCACCTCGCGCGCTCAAGCACGCTCGCACCCCCCTCCATCTGACGAGTCATTCCCTCCGAATTCCGGCCCCCTCCATCATCCTCATCCATCAAGCCACTCAAGGATTAGATAGGTGTCCCCCGCAGGGTTCTGCCTTCTTCGACCGGGGAGGGGATCTTCCGGGCGATCCAGTTGTCTTTTTAGTAAGTCCAAAGGAGTTGCGTGGTAGTCGACGGGGTTGGTCTTCTTGCAGACAGCCAGACAAAGGCTTGAACTCCCGTCTAACCTCTGAACAAAACGTGCAGCAGTCGAAAAAGCTAGTACTAGTTGGCCTGGAACTGACCAAAGAGCAGGACTGAAATCCTTCACCCTCCGGCGCTGTCGCTGACGATTGGCAGCCCTGACGATAGCAGTTGGCCCGGTGTGCTGGATGATTCGTCCACGCCGCGCAGCCTTCTTCAGTTCTGTCTGTCTGTCGCTCTCGTTGCCAGGTTTGGCACCGCGTATCCGCCGCGCATCTACTCCCGACAATCCACTAGGAAGACCAGCCTATTCGGGTAATTTTCATGTGCTTTTATTCCAGTTTCTCTAAAGTCCGGCCAATCAATCCAGGGCCAACCACTTCCCGCGATCCCCGGAAAGCAGCTTGATAGTTAATTTCTATTCAGCGCTGCCCTTGCTATCGCGCCTCGTGTGTGGTCTGCTGCTTGTGCAGTGTGCACACGCCGGTCCAGTCCAGTCCAGTCCAGAAGAATTTAGATCGAACCAGGCGGACATACAGATTACAGAGAGGTTTCATTCGGGTTGCGGAACCCTATCACCGAGGCTGACCACCTTTTTCCGTATTTACTTTACTATCGCTTTTTGCTCTCGGCCCCAGCGGCGGCTGTCTCCGGCTCTCGATCCAAGGATTGCCCCGCTCTGGTTCTCAGTTCCAGCCAGCGAGACAATTATTTGTTGATTGTTGATTGAGATTATTGTGGTTGAGATATATTGCTTTTTTGGGTGGGATTTTAGGCTGCCTGACCCGGACTAATATCAGGAATTCCTCACTCTACGCAGGGCGCTCCGTAACATTCCCCTGCCGTTTCAGTTTTGCCGGTGATTGTTTCCACAGACAAACATTGTCTCATTGGAGGAACATATTACCTGAAGCTGTGATAGGGCATTCCCCGGTCGGGATTCCATCATCCCAGGCTTAACCGCGCAATCGATCGCGATCTGTTTTTACTGTGTACACAGTTCCGTTATCAGCAGCAGCCACCAGCAGCAGCACTCTGCCTTCTCTTTTGCTGCAGTTGCGTACGCGGGCCGCTTCTCAGTTCACTCCGATTCGTCTTCGTCGCGAGTATTTTCCGCGAGTCTGAAGGCTCTTTTTCTTGGACTTTCTTGTTTTTTTGTTGCCTTTTCTTATTTTTAAATTTCAGCAACACTGCAGCTGCCGAGCTGCCACCAAATCGGAGGATCGGGGCGCCAGACGTGCAGGGGTCCAGTCCAGTGTCGCCTGGACTATCTTCCGACTAAGTTGCTTGGTCCTCCGGACGTGCGTCCGCGCTACCCGGCCATCCACTATCCACATGCCGGCCGCATCGCAAAGCAGCAGCAGAAGTAGTAGTATTTGGGATCAGCTAACGAGATTGAGCCTGGACTCGGGAGGTCAGTGAGTGAGTCGGTCTGAGGACGACGGTGTATTGATCGTCGTTGCTGCTGTGTCGAAGGTTCGTGAAGAATCCTGTAAGTGATTAGATCCTGGGGATTCTGCGCTTCTTTATCTACTATTGTTTTTTTTCTCCCCGTTGATCTCTTTCATTTTGGTATCTTATTTGTTGTTGCTGCGATTTATTGTGGTCTTTTCTTCATCCACCACGAATCTGCAACTATCTGTTGTGTTTCGGTGGTGTTGCGGCGACGATCCCCGATTTGGACTGGGAACATATCGTGACCCGAGCAGCAGCAGCCAATCAAGAGGGTTGTGGCGCCGCCTCCCGCCTTCATTTCCCCTCCCCAGTTTTGGATTTCCTATCGCCCGGTGTTTCCACTCCAAGATTATTGCCTGGCGCTGTTCCCCCCCTCCCTTTCCCTTCGCTTTTCTTGTTCTTGTGTTTCTTCTCTTCGAATCCAAGTCTCCCGTTCCTTTCACCAAATCCTCCCTCCTCCACCCACCTTTCCCTTTCCTACACCCACTCCTACACTCTCCACCCCCTCCCCTTCTCGAACTAAATCCTTCTTTCACTTTTCCTTTCATCATCATCAATCATCAATCATCATCATCCCATCCTATCCATTCTCTCCATATCTTGTCACTGCTTCTAATTTTCCTGGTGCGCCTCTCCCCCTCCCTCCCTCCCCCCTCCATTTCCCCCTTCCCAGTCGAGTCTCCAACTTTCTTCCCCACCCCACTGCTCTGCCCTGTCCTGCCCGTCGTGGTTCTAACCCAATCGCCAACTGCGACCGGGTCTGGCACACGCACGCACGCACAACCCACCCCCTCTCCAACTTACACTCACATACTACTCACATACACACACACTTCATTACCCACGCACACACCACAGACTCACAGGCGGCCGGTCACACATAGCTTAACTCCCCCCGTCAACGGTCCCCACTGATCGGTTCCATCGGCGGCACGCTGTGAATCATCCACTGCCCATCTCCCTGTCTCCGGCATAGTAACCGCCCGCTGCTAGTTCATCTTAGTGGGTGACGCTGCTTTTCTGCAGACAGGGAAACCTTGGGATACCCGATCGATCGTGGAGGGGACCTGAGAAGAGGAAGGAGTTCACAGCCTCATGTGGCGCCGTCGTCGGTGGTCCTGGCAATACTAGCTTTCCCTTCCCTCACCAGCCACATTCACTCTCTCCCATACAATCCACCATACACCATACTGTGCTTTCTCTGCAGCTTGTTGTGTCTTGTACCTTGTTCTACCTTGTGACGGTTATTGCTGTTCCCTTCTATCACTTCTATCACTTCCCTGCTCTGGCTTTATTTGAATTTGTTCTTTTTTCTTTTTTTTCCGACCGTGCGCTGCCTGTCTGTCGTCTGCCTGCCTGCCTGCTTGTCATTCTCATTCATCTTACTATCCCCCTTCACCGCCTTCATGATCTGAACTTCGCTTCCCCCCAAACCATCACCACCCCAGTCTGCAAAGCACCGATTTGCTCAAACCTTTCCGCTGATCCGCTTCCTGCCACCTACCAGTCAAATTCCCACTGCATGCGAGCCGTGGTCCGTCCGCTTTTTATCTGTCCGAGGATCACTTGCATCGTCGCAGCTTCGCCCTCCTTCATCGCAGTAGCCAACCAGGTCGCCATCTTCTTCCCCCCTCCCGGTTTGGCATCCTGATCTTCTTCGCGTGTCTCTAACGCGCCCGCAACCTTGCGACGGTGCCCTCCACCATCACCACCCACCACACCACACCACCCTCTTTCCCGTCCTTCCTTGGCCCGCCATGTACAGCACTCCTCAATCCTCTGTTCCCGCTCCGATGAATGGCATCGGAGGGGAGCTCGTTGATGGGTCGGGGACGATCAATCCCGCTGCCCTGAATAATGGTATGTGACTGATGCTTTCTTCTTCCTTCAGCTTTTTGTCTGTTTGCCTGCTTGTGTCCCCGCTCGCTTGTTTTTGTGTTCACTTCCATTCCACTACACCTCCCCCTCCCCCTTGTTTCGTTCCTGTCATTTCTTTTGACTTTCCCTTTCCCACATCAATTATCCTATTCACTGCCGCGCGTTTGACGGTGGACGTGTCTGTCGCCGCTCATGGAGGCTCAAAAATACTTCTCTATCACTCTTGCTTGTCCATCGTGACAGCCTCCAAACTGACGGCTTTCTACTAGTCGCCGTAGTGCTTCCAACCCCAACAACATATGGTGGCATTGCGACCCCAACGAGTATAGCTCCTCGTGGTGTGAAGCGAAGTCGAACCCCAGACCAGCGCGGGAATGCACGCGCGGATGGAGACCATGACGACGGTATGTGTGCGTCGGAGTCCTCTCACGATTCGCTTCGTGGAATTCCGGAAGCATGGGAGTTTCTTGGCATTCGCGTTCCCTTCGCGCGTTGTTGTTGTTGTTGCTATTTGAATGTCGCGCTTTTGCTTTTTCCTACCCTTCCGTCCACGTGCATGTATAACGTCGCCTGGCGATCAAGATGGCTGACGCGTGGACCACTTCGGTCAAAACAATAGATGAACAGGGCCGTCGGAAACGAGGCCGTCCTCCCAAGACTCCGCGTCCGTCTGCGACAAACCCTAGCGATCAGACTCCCTCCAATGTTCACCTTCAGACGCCCCGGTTGCAGACTCAGCCTCTGCCGGCGCAAGCTGCCGTCAATGTATCGCCGCCACAAGCGTCTCCGCCGGACAAGACTACGCCGACCAAGTCTACGCTCGTCAAGGCCCTACCTACCGTCCGGGATCATACGACCGACCAGCTGAACGAAGAAGGCGACGAATACATTCCCAAGGAATTCGACGAGGCCGGTGAAAAGAAGGTGGATGCCATGGGCTACCCTCAAGGAGGCCGAGAGTACAAGTGTCGTACGTTCCGCGTTCCTCTGCGTGGGAATAAGCTTTTCATGCTTGCGACTGAATGCGCAAGGGTGCTGGGTTATCGCGACTCGTATCTCTTGTTCAACAAGAACCGTTCGCTGCACAAGATCATCGCCAGTCAGATCGAGAAGGATGATCTCATCCAGCAGGATATCCTACCCTACTCGTATCGTTCGCGCCAGATTGCTATCGTGACGGCCAAGTCGATGTTCCGTCAGTTCGGCAGCCGCGTGATTGTCAATGGGCGGCGCGTCCGCGACGACTACTGGGAGAGCAAAGCACGGAAACAAGGATTCACGGAGGATGATTTGGCCGGTGAGAAACGACCCGGCGGCGCGAAAGCCCGGGATGCGGCGGCAGCAGAAGCTGCGGGCGCAGCCAACTTTCTACCCACCCTCACTCATGGCGATGTCATCTACAGCAATGCGCTGGAATCTGTGCCAGGTAGCCTGCCTCTTGGTCCTCCGTCCTCGGTTTCTCTTGCGCCGCCACTCCCTATGATTCACATGGCCACCACCACCGATGATCCCCGGCTGCGGGAGTATAACAGCATGCCTCGCCCGCGCCAGGAATTGACGGGACAGCCTTTCCAGGATCGCATCCAACCCAGCTCGGCCGCTGAAATTCTCAACCAGGCTTCACACACGGCCGAGTTTAACAAAATCCTAACGTCACAACGGAGTTATCGCCAGAAGGGCTTGGACGACTTTTACGCCAAGCAACGGGAGGTGCCTGTTTCTGCGGCGCAGTCACAGCCTGGTCAACTGGATTCGACACCGTCCGTGTCACAGCCCTTGCAGTCGCCACAGATGGCCTCCACGGGAATGATGAATGCGGCTCAGTCGCAGCAGCCCATGCTTTCCCATCAGGCACCGATCATGCCTGGCCAGTCAGGTTTCCAGCAGCCTGCGGCTCATCAGCAGCCACCTGTCGCACAGTCCCCTGTTCGGGGCGTTCCCCCCGTTCGGCCCGAGTTGATGCACCAAAGGTCTAATCCTGCCATGGCTGCCGGGACGCCTCAGCCGCCTGGACCTTACGGATATCCCTCTCAGGCGCAACAGATGTGGGGACAACCACCACCTCAGCCGCAACCATCTCCACTCTCTGCCGCTGGTTCTCAGGGCGTCGGCATGCCCCAGTTCCCGTCGCAAATGCATACGCAGCAGTCACCGTCGCCGCTCGCACACTCCATGCCGCAGCAGCAGCAGCATTCGCAGTCTCCTCGGAATCAGCCCCGACCTTCGGCGCCGCCGATGCCTCAGAACTTTCCCATGCATCCTCAGCAGGCGCCTCAACAACAGCCCATGGCATCGATGGGTTTCCCCGGTGTCACGGCTGCTCCGTATCCAGCAGTGACTGCCGCCAGAGGCATGTATCCTTCGACGCAGGGTCCTGGAGGTCAGCAGTTCATGGCGGGAACTCCCCAGCAGCCCGGTTTGGCCATGGGAATGAGCGCTGGCGGTGCTATGCCGGGATGGCCTCCGGCTGGCCCCATGCAGCCCGGTCACCCGCAACCCGGCCAGTCCGGGACTCCTCTGGGATGGTCCGGTTACTAGAAGCAAAATGAGATGGCGATGGCCGGCATATGCGATTCGGCGTTGCGGTGATCTGGTGATGTTGATCTATGAAAAGAGATGCCCGTTTGACTTGTTATCTTCATTTCATCTTTTTTTATACTGTGGGTCTTGTCCACTTGCTTTGAGATCGGTTACTCGCATCTTCCCGTCATACCCTTTTCATTGATGCTGTATATTATCCTTGTCTCAAGGATGATGGCTAATGATAATCTGCACGCGTTTTCTTCTTATACCCTCTGTTATACCCGGTCAGTTATGTGTCTTGTTGATTTATTCGCCCTTGACTTGTTGTTTTGTCGGGAGGCCTGAAGAATGTTGTTCGATGTGCAGTTATGAGTGTTGTGCATTTTTCATATGTCCATGATAGAGGGACGGTCAGATGGTATGGCGGTGAATGTTTCGTTCTGTTGGTCGGCGTATTACAACAGTCCATGTTACAGTTATCATTCTTCCGTGTCTTTTACTTTCCTAGCATCGGGAATCTTTCTATCTGCACTTCCCCACTTTCTGCGACACCCCACTGCTGTTACATTTTGGGTACCCATCACTATTACTCCTGGCTTTACATTTTCTTCATTACTTACACATGGAACCACACCCCTCTTGTCCAGTTGCTGCTATCGTGATACTCTCGATGCTGTCTTTATGCTTATGCAGATCCAACACGGTTGCACACTAGGGGGCCTATAATTTGACAAACCCTCGACAACCACCTTGTCCCTTGTAGATGGCTGTAGGAGCTGTAGGTTGCACTACTACTTGATCATTATCAGCTATGGCTATGCTATGTACACCTACTGTCTGTAACAGACCAATAGTAATAGCCAGACTGCCTATATACACAGTATCCTTACACACACTACCCCATCCCACACTTACCGGTCATACTAACCAGCAAGAGTAACCAACGGCGTCGTCACCGGCACCGCCGAAGAAGCACACACACACCCCGAACTAACAGAGGTAACCGGCGGCGCCGTACAATGCGCACTCGTCTCCCACCTCGTCCCCGTAACCGTCGGCTCCAACGCATCCCCCACAATCTCCCCCCTCACCAACACCGGCAGAACAGCTCCCGTCCTAAGCCCAAACTCCCTATGCCCCATCACCCTCAACAAACTCGCTATCTCCCCGGAATGACTCGTCACACTCACAAACATCCCCACCCCATCATCCCCGAAAACCTCATCAAGCGCAACCTTACTCCTCACGTCCTGCGCCCCATTGCTCTCCGCCCTCACCCCATCCCACATCCCATCCTCCTCACTGAACCCCTTCTCGAACGTCCACTCGGGAAAGAGTGAATGGATGTACGTGGCGTTGTGTCGATGATCGCATGTATGCAGGGTTACACTCTCGCGGAAGAATTCTTTTATCGTGGGGATGAACGGTGATTGTAGAGGCAAGTTAGAGAAAGTGATATTTGCTGTGTGCAGGGCGCGGAGGAGCGGGCTGACGAAGTATGTATCGGGCGTGTGGATCCTCTGTGATGCTATCTGGTGTGACCAGAAGGAGTGGGCGATTTGGGCTTGTTGGATTCCGGTTGGGGTGAGGTCGGCGTCGGACCAGGTTGTTGTGGAGTTGCCTTCTAATAAGGACCAATAGCACTGGTAGGATTTGGGGTTGGGGGTTAGTGGGTGGGTGCAGGGAGGGGGGATGAGGGGATGGTATACATACATTCCAAGCGGGCGTGCCGTAGTAGGATTCTGCGGCGTTATGGTATCCTTCGCCGTGGCGGCCGAGGAAGAGGACTTTGTAGGAGATGGTTGGTGGGGAGAGGTGGTTTAGGGTGGTGATGTGGTGGTGGAAGCGTTCCCATTGGGTTTGTTTGTCATTGTGGGTGTTGTCGGAGGGGTAGGTGCGGTTGATGAGGCCGAAGTTGGTGGTTGTCTGGACTTATTATTAGCATATCGGTGGGTTGGAGGGGAGGGAGGATTAGTGGGAGGCGAATGGGGTGGTACATAGTCGAATGTGGATGCGTCGGTGGAGGCCTCGTCTTGGAGGAAGTAGCCGGTCACGGTGGTGTAGTTGATGTAGGAGGCTTGCGCGGTGGCTGTGAGAGCTATGGCGAGTGGTGCTATGCTAGAGAGTCTCATTGTGAGAGGATTTAGTCACTGTAGGACTATGTGCTGAAGCTGCGGGATAGCAAAGTATCTCCCGGTTGGAGAGGGCTGTTATATAGCACAAGGTGGAGTGCCGACATGTCTGCATGATTGTTGCCGATGGACATGGCATGGTTGGCAGACGGCTAAACACCTACCAGTGCCGCACGTGCTGGGTGGTCGGACAGCTAACCTGCTTGGAAGCAAGCCAAGACATTTATAAATTAATTGAGTCAAGAAAGGTAGCAAAATTCCAATGATATCGGCAATGCTTTGCAGTCATCGCCGTCCTTATTAGTTGTATTACAGTATGTAGTAGTGGTGGTATGGCAGTAGATACGTGACCCAAACAGGCCTCCAGTAAGTCCAAGAATGAAAGAAAAAGCAGCCGCTTCCCAAAGCCCACATGCTATATATCCAAAATAATATTCAAACATGTTCAATCCCCAACCCTGAGGAACCAGATCGCAGACCGGGATAGACGCCAAAAGAGAGACACCAACACGAATGCATAAGAACAACACAAGCCCTGGGATATATATGGGAGTCCCAAATGAAGCAACACTGAATGCCAAGAAGAGCAGAGATCCACTCTGGTTAGACCACGGTCGAGAAGCCGGGCATCGAGAAAGGTATTATATTACAGGCCACCGAGAATTTTTGACTGGCGAAAGGAATGGTACGTGCACAAAGTAGATGGGTTGGATGGTGCCGTGTGGCGCTCAAAAGTCGTTCGGCGTTTGATTGTTGAACGTATAGGCCTTGGGCTTCTGCGACGGAAGCTGCTGTGCAACAAATCGGTGAGCTTCCTGCTGCTCCGGGAACTCGTAGATGTGGAACTCCGTTTGCTTCGAATCCCCACAGAATGCAGCCGACGTCGGCATATCGACGTCACTCGTGTGATACATGAGGGAGGGAGACCCTGTCACAGGTACATGGTCGGGCCCCTGTTCCATCGCCTGCTCATACGACATCGTTGTCAGATCCGCCTGCGGAAGTTGGCAGGGGCTCTGAAAGGATGCTTCAGGCGACGGCATTGACGTGGCATCAGTCCAGCTTCTGCCTGTCAGGGGAGCCTCGCAGGAGGCGTAATCGGCGAATGACGTGTAATGGGCAGGGGCTGACATCGGAGGGGCAACACCTTGGTACGGGTAAGAAGAGAGCACATCCACGGCCAACGGTGTCGCGGGAGGTGATGCAATGTTGATCTGCATCGGCTGTGTGGTAGGGAACAATTGGCTAGTCGGTTGCGCCGACAGGCAGTAGCCACCGTCGCTGGGAGTGGTTGGGAGTAGATGGTGCAGATCTTCCGGTGTCAAGGGTGTTGGTGGCGCCAAACCCCCTGTCGTAACCGCAGGTTGTAGCATGGACGACATGTCAGCCTTGGAGCCCAGAGCCCCAGCCTCGGCGAAAGTAGACAGATTAAGAGGGGAACGCTGAGCTGCAGATGCCTTCCGGACACCCGCATATCGGGTGTTCAGACCCTGTGCAGACTTGGACTGCCTCACGCCATGGCTGTTGCCGTAGCTGGGGAGCCTCGTCGAGGGTGACATGGTGGACGATCCCGTCAACATCGAGGACGACCTCGAGGTGCCAATGGCAGCAGGCCTCGGGCGCTTTCTCCGGGCTGCAAGGTCAAGTTCCTTGCTGGGTTCCTTCCAGGATGAACGGTCGCTTTCATTCACAAGCTGCGAGCTGGGGTGCGTATTGATGCCAATACCTTCCAATGTGTCGGCCAGCTCGTCAGAAGAGCCTCGCCTGGGCACCGACAGATCATGTTGCATAGGGTATTGCACACCGTTGTAGGAAACTTCAGCATCGCTAGCCGAACGGTAGCCAGAAAGAGACTTAGACGTCTGAAGCTGGTGGGACCAGTCTTCATTCTGGGAGGGGTGGAACTGGACGTTTTGCATCGAGTCATGGCCGGCGTCATGTTGAGTGCCGTCCATGCCGGGCATCGTCAGCGACTCTCCCGACGTCACATACCCAAGAGCACCCTGAGAACTTTGCGACGTCCACGAGATGGCGTTCTGTGAGAAAGAAGAGCTGAGGTCACCCTGTCCATGTCTGCTGCTATCGTGGCTGCCGCAGCGGTTGTTGGAGAAGGTTGTGGTCGGCGACACTGACCCATCCATGCTGGGGGATTGGCTGTTTTCGCCGTCCTGGCCATACCGGTCACGGGCAGCAACAGCAGCATTCAACGCCCGTTGCAGGGAAGCAAAGGTAGCCTCCCGTGCCGACTCGCTTCTGGTCTTCTGGTGCTTAGGCCGCGAGGACGAAGCAGCCGGCGTTTTTGTCCGCTCGGCAGTGTTCTCCACTGATTGTTTGGGGGTATCTTTATCGGTCTCATCCTTCGAGTCTTTGGTGTCCTCCTTCGAGTCTGAGCTCTCCGTGGACTCCGACTTGCCGCGAGCGGCTTCTTCGGCCTCGGCCTTGGCCTTTTGCATCTTCTCGAACTCTTCTTGTCTCTTTTGTTGCTTAGCTTTTGCTCGGCGATTCTGGAACCAATTCTGCATATACGGTTAGTGAATGTATCGAGTATTCTGAGCCAATGGATAACTTACAGCAACTCGTGGCAGGCTCAGATTGGTTTGAGCCGCCAATTGACGCTTGACGTTGCTGCTGGGTTTGGGGTGCGCCTGAAATTGGGCCTCCAAGGTCTCAACTTGTTCCTTCGTCAACCTTGGGCGAGAGAGGTTCTCTGCATATTCTTCATAGTCCATGATTGGTTGGTGGTAGAAGTCGACCATGTCAAAAGGCGGGTGAGGGTAGAGGTAGCCATCCATTGGATGCATCATGGACGGGTGGGCCATCGTTGGGTCGAAGGCAACCGGCTGCTCCATGGGGACGGCGGCATGGCCGGTAAATGCGTAGGGGTGGTGGAGATAATTCATGTTGTGCGAATCGGAGAATCAGAGTATATATAGAGATAGGAGGAAGTGTAGGAATTGTCGGAGGTGTTGAGGTGAGGCGAGTATGAAGGTATTCAAGGTACAGGACCAGTTGCTGCCAACAAGCCGCAGCTGTGACGAGGCAACTCTATACCATTGAACGATTGAATCACAGAGAGAATATAGCTGGACTCAAACAAGCCAGGAGGAGGGGGAAGGCGGGAAGATAAGGACTTGAAGCAGGAGGGAGAGGAAAGGGAGGAGGGCGGCGGCGGGTAGTAGGGAATGACGGGACTGAAGTAGGCGGGCAAGCTGTCTAGGGTGTATATACTTGCAGCCAAGTGGAGTTATAAAGGAAAACCGATGTAGTAATGAGAGAGTATGAGAGGTTGAATCCAGAGACAGAGAGATATAGAGAGTGATTAAAAAGAGAGAGAGGAGGGGAACGAAGAGCAGGATCAAGGAAGGTATAAGTCCGATGAAGACAAGGCCGAATAGGACAGCACAGAAAGGGAAAAAGAAGGAATGAGTTGGACTAAGCTGACAGGGAAAAAGCAAGAAAATAAAAATAAAATAAGAATTAAGAAATTCAGAATAATAAAAATATTAATTCAAAAGGGAAATAGTAGAGGGAGTGACCAAAATGGAAAAGGAGAGTAGGAGGTGAAGGAGAGAATTGAGTGAGAGAAAGACTGTAAAGAGAGTAGGCAGAGAGTGTGTCGGGAGTGTGAGTGAGTGAATGAGAAAGAAAAGGAAAAAGGACAAAAGGGAAAAAAGGGAAAAAACAAAAAAAACGAGAGGACCCAGAAAGGATTGACAGTCAGTCCGTCAGAAAAGAGTAAACTAACACTAACTGGAGAAAAGAAAGAGCAGCAGCAGCAACAGCAACAGCAGCAGCAGGAGAGGGTTTGGAGGGACTGGATTTCGGGGGGAGGGAGTGGGTGGTGCTGGCAGCTCGCCTATTGGCTGACGCTGGATGGGGAGAGATTGGCGGCGGCAGCCTGCCCGGCAAGAAGGTGTGGAGGGGGCCGCGCTGATTGGTGATCGCCGCCCGGAACTGGCTGGAGGAGGATTTGGCCTGGACAGCTTTGGTATCAGGGCTGTATTTGCTCCGTACCGTCAGTTTGGGCGAACTCCCCGTGTCCCGCAGCGCTTCGGGCTTTCGTGTGAACACTCACACACAACCCTCCCTTCTGGCTTCTCGGCTACAGCACATCTCGGATTGGCTATTTCGGGTTGTTCCTCTAGACTGTCACTTTCTGCTTGTCACTCTTTTTATTTTATTTCCTTTTTCATTATTTTATCTCTTCCGCTTTCTCCTCTTTCCCCTGCAAAAACCCCTCTCTGCAAATTCACACTCTATTTCCCCTCGTCACTTGAGAAAAGCTCGCAGCAGAAAACATACTACCCAAACTAGTAGCTACCTACCCATTCAGTACTAGACCCGTCTCGGGGAACCAAACCGTTACCAGGTACGGTATTAAACACCCAAGGCATCGACCACCCAAAAACATTGGCCGACGGAGTGGGTTTCCTGGTGCTTCCGCCCGAGCGGTTCTAGGGGGTGGCGGCCTGGGCTCTCACACTCTCGGCGGACTCTTGAGTACGTACTACTATCTTGGGAAGCTAACTAACTATCGTCCTCTCCTAAAAAAAACCACAAACTGAAATACTGTGTGGCTAGTGGTCTTGGAACAAGACGGAGAGGGGGTAGTAGATAGATGTCATTGATGTTTCAAAGGATTATACGAAGTTTTAGCTACTTGTTATATGCCACACCTTATCTTAATCGTACCAACTGGAAACAGAGCCAGGATCTTCTCAGTCCCGCCGCCTTCCACAAGCAATGAGGGGAGGGTGTAACTAAGAGGCGCGCGCGCTTACTTCAAAAATAAAATGGGAAAAAAAAAAAAAAAAAAAAAAGTAGTGCGGTGGCGGCGGTGACTGTTTCTTCTCCTCTGGCGTCACTGTGAAAAGAACATGCTTATGCCTGTATGTACTCCATAGGATCATATGTAGGTCCGACGGGTCCGCAACGCATGCTGTACCTCAGAGTGAGCTCAGTTGCTTTTTTCCCTTATTATCGTCAGACCCGTCACGGTGGTACTGCTGTACAGTAAAATCCAAAAGTTCGCTTTTTTCGTTCGTCTGCTGCTAAATGGTGGAAACAATTTCGTCACCTCGATTTACCCCATTTTTTTTTCGATTTAATTTATTTAGGTTTTCCATTTTTGTTCTTCTGCTTTTCTCTTCACAGTTCTAATGTGATGGTCATTTTTTCTTTTCCTCTCTTCCTGCAGCTTTGACCTGCAAAATCATAATTTTATTTACTTTCCCTCAGGAGGGATGTATACTCCTTAATCATGCTCGGCAATCATTATCAAAGTTTTGGTCCACCGTATGTACCAAGGGTGCCCTGAGGGACCACAATTCTTAGTAAGTGAGAGTCAGACTGAGGAGTAAGTACTTAGTAGTCTAGTAGCAGAGTAAAGACTAGAGATGCGTGGCCTCCCATTGGTTGAAGTGGATAAGCCACCCCCCTCTCATCCGCACAAAGCCCTCGTCGTTCATCCCAAATGCCAGCGCTTGCTATTTCCCACACAAACCATACCTGAACCCCGGCAATGGCTTAAACGGCAGCAATTAAGCTCCAGTGACAACTTGGTTGACAGTCTCACATACTTTCCCCCCCCATGAACCATGATTCCGAACAAAGCTGGGAATTAGCTGCGAGTTGAGTTGAACCCGGTCCCTGCTCCTACGGACTTTCGTCAGTTCCTGCATTAGCGCCACCAAAGCATCCAAAGCCGATTTTAGCTCTTCCCAGGGGGAAGGTTCCTTCTGGGCAGATCCGGGCAACTCAATGGCCCCGAGCGTGGCCACCAAGACACGCCGTCGGCAATAGTAGATTGTTGTTCACATCTCTTTCATTATATTTTATTTACTTTTCCTTGGGGGTGGAGGGGGCCCCAAGAGAGCGGGTTCTCCCACGCGGACGGAGTATCTAAGCTCTGCAACATCACGTCTTTCCCGACTGAGGAAAGCTTGCGCTAGAATCTCTCCTTCTTCACCCATGACCTTTTGACTCCCCGATCACGGCGGTCGGGGACCACGCCATCAGTGGGGCAAGTTCGTTTGAAAGGCGGCGTGAGAAAGTGAGCCATGAGATGGATCGCTGAGCCCACCGCCCACTTGGCCTATCCATGTCTCACGCCTTCTGGTGGCAGGCCGGGGGATCGCATGGCCACATCCTACTGGGCCAGTCTGCGATCACGGGGTGCTGGATGGGGAGAGAGTGAGAGAAAGCATCCAATGGCCATTCGGAGTTGTGGACGCCGACCAACGGATTAAGATTCACCGTACATATTCTGGATCCGGTTAGCGCCAGCGGTCCGAAGATCCCCAGCTTCCGATTGATAGTCCGTTCTTCTTACCCGACGGTTCCAACGACTCTTCACCACTCCCACGGGACGGCTTCGTGATGCTCCAGTGGCCCGCCCAGTGAGATAAGGGGATAGGATAAACCACGCAGTTCATCAATGTACGGAGTAGCATGGCACATCAGACAGAACTGGGGTTCATGAGGCCATGACGTGATCAAAGTACTCCCTTCTGAGTCCTGAGACTGAGAGACCCTCTTATCCACCCCCCACAGACTGCCATGGCAATCGACGCATCCGACCATCACAATTGGTACTTTGCTCTCCTTAGGGTATGCCAGAACAAAGAGAGGTGAAGCGGGGAAGGAGCTCCGGCCAGCCGAAAGAAAGTCAGTAAAGTCAGTAACTTACTCAGTCGATTTATGCCTTGACTTCGCCTTTCCCACACCTTCTTCCCCCATAATAGCCCCCATACCGGACGTACCAGATGCATTGGCCTTTAATTCCCGTATGAATGGACACCGTCCCAGTAACTCAATTGGCACGGATCTCTGCAAAAAATGCCTGTCATGCTTTTCCCGCAAGGTCCTTGGGAACTCACGGACTTGCTATTCGCCAATAGGTAAATATTTTCTTTCTCTGATAATTCCTTTACTTCAGTGAATAAAAATTAAATTAATAAATTAAAAAGCGAAGGAAACACAAAAAAAAGAAAGAGCCATCGGGAAGGACGTGAAGAGAGAGAGGGAGAATGAGAGAACAGACCGCGCCGGCTGCAAAAGCGTGGCAGCAGCTCAGCCAAAGACCCACCAAAACCAATAGTCGACAGATCCTCGTCGATCCGCCTCAGGGATCTGTCGATTGTCGAACATCTCTCACCTTTCCTTTTTCTTCCAATGCTCTCGGGATCCGATGATAGGACTCCCTTCCTTCCCCCCTCTCTTTCTCCCCACTCTGAGCGCCCTACACGCGTGAGAACTTTCTGCGAAATCCGCCATTCGTCCGTTTGAATTTCTGGCTTCTGTCAAACCAGGCCATAATCGACGCTAATCATGATTGTGGTCACAGACACAGGCTCACTCGCTCACTCGCTCGCCCCCCAAGTCACGAGATGACGCAGCAGTGATCTGCAATCTGCTCTCATGCAGCAGCAGAAGGACCGGGGGTCATTAATGTCATGTTAGGGGGGATCTGGTCTGACGCTTTCATATGCGCTTCCCACAGGTCTCGATGGGCAACGAGAACTGTTGAGCCGAAATACATATGCATGCACGCATGCATGGGTATAATCTTTGGGTTCGTCTGTGAGCCTATTTCCTTCGTTCTCGCGACCGCCATGCACCTGGCCCCAGTCCGTCCACAGTCGGACGATGATGCTGGCCAGGGATGTCCCCAAGAAGAGTGCTCCAGTCTGGCGGGGCCCATAGCCTGACTACGACACACACTGCGTTCCAGAGAAGTATCATCTGACTACAACCCGTGGGGAATGATACGAAGTAGTTGATAGTGGGAGGAGTAAGTACTTAGTAGTTATCTGAGGCCCAAGTGGAACCAGATAGATAGGGGGGCGCGGGAGAGGGGCCAAAACAATGGGGTATTTCCCATACCGAGTTTCGAGCGGTGCTAAAGTACATACTACTAACTACTAACTATCTCGACACACTCCGCACACGGAGTAATTATACTGGGCCGTCAATGCTGAACTACGAAATATGGAGTTCATCATGATTGAAGGGCGAGTACTCCATCCAGGTGCCAGGGTAACCGGGATTTCCTCTCCAACCAACCACGAAAACGCACCGGGTCTCTCGGGTTCACGTGTATGTATGCAGCACCTTAAAAACAGCTTAAGCACATCGTACTGGGAACACCTTGCCACAAGCTGTCCATCCAACAGCAATGGTCCTGCAACAGAAGGGTTCATGTCGCGTAACCTGACAACCCCTCAAACAAGCTCAGACCAATCAGCACAGGCGTATCCCGGCGTGGACTCACGTCTCAGAGCTTGAGAACAGTCCTGGGCGTGCAACATGGATCTCTTCTCAGAACAAGAATGAGGATCTGACTATTCTGCCTAGTCTGAGCTGGCTCCCTGTGAGGATCCACCACCACTCCCACCACCACCCGCACGGATCGCTTCCACCGCGATCCTCATAGGCTGATGGGATCTCACAGAGGGCCGTTGTCGCCCGAATGATAGAGGTCTCAAATATTGGACCCTGGAAGGGAAAACAAGCAAATACATGGGAAGGAAGCGAGCGAAAGGAAAAGAAGAGGGAGAAAAAGCAAGAAAAATCCCCGATGATCCTCGGTGCATGGGAGTGATGGTCTGTGATACCTGAGTGGAGGATGGGTGGATGGGTGGGTGGATGAGATAGTACACTCTGAAAATGGAAGTCAGTGATGACCCCCCCGACCCCCAATCCTCCCCTGAAACTGGAAGCCTCACTGAATATCCTAACCTGAAGTATACTTAGATGCTGATCAGGCTGGCCAGTGGGAGCCGAGTTGCTGGACCGGGGCCCCGATCCTCAATAGCATGGGATCCCCTGTCTGGGTATAAGGTTGACTTGGCACTGGGGGATCCTCCCCTATTGACGGCCGGTCGCCTGTCCGTAAGGAAAAACTTCCCTGCTTACACACCATCCGAACTCCATCTGCCCATCCCCCTGGGTCTGATCATTCCGTGGCAGCTACCCTCCGCTTGTCACATCTGGCCGGGATACTGTCTAGTGTGACAATCACCACCCGCCATGATCGTACCATTACTAACAGGGGAGAGAGGGGGATGAGATTGTATTGCCCACTCCAACTTTCCATGCACTGGCTCGAATTTAGTGCGATTGGAACCCAGCATGGCCATGCATATGTGGATATGTGGGCCTATCTGGGCGTCGATTGCCATGGCTTTCCTTTTCCCCCTCCGTAGTAGTGCCTTCTGCCTCATCACTAACTAGCTTACTCCGGCCACGCCGTGTTGAACGCGACGTTCAGCTGCGACACTCAACGCCACAGAGCTGAATCTGTGGCGGTGCGTTTTCGAGCGTCAGCCACATGTAGATCACCGGACTAGTGAGGGCCTCAGGCCCAGACGATCTTCCTGCTAGTGAGTATCACCGGCCTGTCTTTAGGCGTTCTCCGAATAGCGTGACTGTCAGCACCAGGACTTGCAGACTTGACTCAAGATGACTGCCTCTGGGTGATGGAACCCAAAATGCTTCACCGCGATTTGTCATGGCATAACAATAGCCTCTTCGATCGATAGGCTCTCAGCGAAGCCGCCACACGGCACTTCGATCTGCCTGCCTATTTTCTATCCTAATCTTGTTTAACTCCGTGATTGTGCCACCGTGCTCAACGCTCAGGGCGGCTAACTTCCCTGACGACCCCGTCATCGTGTTCCAGGTTCCCAGGTTCGAACCAGGGCTGACGGAGTGTGACGAGTTGGGTTGCTGTACAAGAGATCACATCGTTGTTGCCTGAGCTGCAGCAACGGTGAATGATTCTCGTCACGAGTGGGCTTCAGTTGACTGGCCGATCCACTTCCCTTCTCTCGCCGTCTGATAATCACTCTGCTTCTCATTGACTAGTGATACAGTGTAATACCCATAAGCACCACAAACCAAAGACTCCTCTTTCCAACCAAAATGGCAAGAAGGGGGAAAAGCGTAAAAAAGAAAGAAGAAAAGAAGGAAAGATGTGACTCCACCTCCTCCATCACAGCACACTCCCGGCAGGCCTACATCATCCCTTGCATAGGGCGTCAGACGCAGCTTGAGGGAGGGAGGATGGGCCAGATGCACCTCGCTGGGCCATGGACGAGCTCAACTCGATCTCCGGCGCCGAAGCAGCAGGGATCGCGCCGATCGAAGTTCGCCGTCAACAAGTCGACCCATCTCTTTTCCAGAATCTGATCGCCCCCTTCTCTCAACGAGGCGATCCTCTTCGGGTCTGCGATGTGCAACCGATTCCCGCCACTATTGCAAGTTTTCTTTTTCGTTCCCTTCCCCCTGGAATCTGCAATTGTGCTGCTGGCTCGTGTCCTCCGAACGGGCAGCCGCCGCTGGGTGGCCCCTACTACTGTACAGGATGTATGCACATAGGGGATTCCGTCCTTTTGGCACAATCCGTTTGTTTCGTGTTGTTTCGCCACGTCTCATCCTCTCACACACATTTCTCTCTCAGATCATCTTTTGGACCGTGTGTTTCGGCCACCTACGTATTCCCAGAAGACTTGGGTGCAGTCGTAATGTTCGGGAGGTTCCTAAGTATAACCATTGCAGCAGCCACTATGCAATAAGTCCCAGCTCTGCTATGGCCACTTCGCGTTACCTACTCAGGTACTACTGGCTTGTCTGCCTACTTACCTATTCCTCCGTCCCGCGCGACGGGACCCAGAATCCCGGAAGTAAAAAAGAAAAAATAAAATAAAATAAGAAAAAGAAAGCGAGAAGAGACAGACCTACTTCCAGCAACCCCAATCGGTTCGGGAGGAAAGAAACACTCGAAACTTGTCGGTGAGAGCAATCCAGGTCGGTGACCAGCAACCCACCGCGCGCAGCCGTTTAACTTAATCTTCTGATATATTGCGCTCGGCTTTCCGAAAATGCCTCAGCGGATGAGATCTGTCACGACAGGGCGAGCGAGTACCAGAGAAGCGGTCTTGAGCTAAGTTGACTTTCGCCGGTGTGGAAATGCACTGACGGTCTTGTCTGTTCCTAGGGCTGTTGTCACCGACATGCATACATACAGTATACTTGGTATAGTTGCGTACTTACAGTAGTCAACCAGTCTATTATTCGCCCGTCGAAAAAAGGGCTGGCTGGGGTGCTCCATACGGAGTCCTCCCCGGATTGTTTCTCCATCGGAGCTGATCTGAGCTGAGCTGAAGCAAGCTCTCTTGCCACTTCCTACTTTCGGGTCCTTGATTAGTCTACCTAGTCTTGCTTAGTACCTACCTACCAAAAAGCAAAGCGGACTCAATGATCTGCTGCTGCTTCACCGCTAGCTAACTATCTAGCATGGAGCTTCCCTCTTTTACTTTTCGGAGGGTCTGTCTGCTTGCCTGCACTGTGCTTACTGTAGGTACAGCTTCTTCCCCCAGCACTTACTACTTACTAACCTGTCTACTGTACGAAACTACTTACGACCCGACACTAGTCTATCATGTCTCCTTGGGAGTTAGACAGACGCACGGAGAGTATCCTGCTTACTTACGGAGTACATGATCTACTTATATTCCCTCTCTTTGGGGAATGGGGGACATTGGCGCTACGCTATGTGCTATGTACTAACCTGCAGACAAGCAGCAGCAGCAGCAGCAGCAGCAGCAGCAGCAGCACTAAGCTCCATGTTCCACAAGACAGACGACAAGCTCTACTGTATACTCTGTCTCGAGCTAAGCTAAGGTAAGGGTCTGGTGAGTAAGAAGATAGTCCATCACATCACAGACAGGCAAGCAAGCAGTCAACACGGCACGGAATACTCTTTAAGATTTCCGGTGTGAGACATACAGCTTTCACTGTCACTACTCCGTATACCACTTACATATCCTAACCCGTACTGTAGGAGAATAGAGATGCCTACTACCCACATCCAGTACTTACCACTCACTCTAGATAGACAGACACTTACTACCTCTGAAACCTAAGACCAAACTACCAGTAACAATGGATATCACCATCACCGCTGCGTCCCTCACCACTTTAAACCGTCAATAAACTCCATTGACGTAGTTAGTCAATCGATTATACAGATCAGTTACTTAACTTCCTTCTAATACTGTACTATATACGTACTTGACCTCAGGTAAAGAGTTGTAGTCAAATAACACTACCCAAATGAACCCATGAATCAATCTCCATTATCGCTTTCCACAATAACCACCAAGTAGTAGACTAAAGTATAGTAGGAACAAAGTATGTAATTATATTAAAGCAAAACACACGCACCTTCTCCCCAAGCCCCATCTATCCATACATTACTACGATCATCCACATACAAAAACCACCTCCCAAATCTAGTACTACATATGAGCAACCCATCAACCTACCATGCTTATCTTAGACCGATACAGAAATCCTCCAAGTAGAATCAGTTCGATCTAGATCACATCACACCCAACCCCCACCGTAATGATTTCAAAATCTTTGGGGTTATCTGCAATTTCTGCGTTGGGTTATATGAGGAGAGAGAAGGGCAGTAGTCAAGGGACGTACGTACGTACGTTAGTTAGTGGCATGCAAGGTAAAAAGAATACTTAGAAACGAGTGGAACGGTATTGAAGGACAAGGAAGGCAAGCGAAGGGTGGAAAAAACGTTGGGGGGTTTGTTTGGGTCGCTCTGGTGATGGTGGATGATATGAGATGTGTCATATTTGGGGTACGTACAGTAGTTAGTAATTTACTATGAGATCGACTAGTTGCGTTGTTTGTTGTTGGTGGGTAGAGACTACTAGGTAGGTATGTATGTATGTATGTAGGAAAACGATTCTTCGCTGGTCTATCTAATAGTAACTTGACTTACTCAAGGTAAGTCAAGTAGGTAGGTATCTGTCTATGTACAATCGAGGGTTCTGTCTAAGAATCTTCGTAGTAGACTGGACCCCGATACTGTGACCCGCACACAATAAAGAGATCCAAAAATCAGGCTAAATGTCAATCGAAATCAAGGAAGTGGATAAAGAAGAGCATGGATAAATCCAAAAGGTAAAAAGGATAAGATGCCCGCAATCTATTGGATCCAAGCTTTCGTTGTCGGGTTTCCAGAAACCTCCTCCACCTGGAGTTCAAAGTTCAAAGTGAATCCCCTTTATTGGAAGGCGTTCCGGATTTCCAACTGCATCTGGCCATCGACCACGCCCTTGATGCTGATGCTTCTCAGATCCTCGACGATCCAGTCGGCACCGGCTTCTTGGAGCTGCGCAAGCGTGTGGGTCGTCGTGAGCGCAATGACTTTGAACCCGGCCGCCTTACCAGCCCTGATGCCCGACGGCGCATCCTCCAGAACTACCAGAGACGAGGAATGCTCCAGACCCAGGCGCGTCCGACCAAGCAGATAGCACCGGGGGTCAGGCTTGCCCAGCTCGACATCTTCCGCCACCACCAAGACCTTGGGGTGGGCGAGGTTCAGCACGCCCAGCCAGCCGTCCACCAGCGCACGCGTTCCAGAGGTCACCACGCCCCAGCGAGCGCCGGCGTCGTCCAACGCTGACATGAAATACCGCGCCCCGGGAATCTCGACGGCGTCCGACCCGTATTCCTTCGGGATGCGACCTTCGATGTAGCTGACATCTGGCGGTTGAGAAAGCAACTGGTCAGTCTGCTGTATGCTGTATGTGGTAGATGGACGATAAGGGAGAGTGGTGGTGGTGGTGATGGTGGTGGTTTCAGGTTGGAGTTTCTCAATCGAACTGCAGAGTGTCCAAAGGAATACACTTACACTCCCAATTGGCCTTCTTCGGGTCGTACAACTGGATCGTGTCGATGCTTCGGCGGCCGTGGGAAGTGGCCAAAATGGTCTTGGGGTCAACGCCCAACTCCGCACCGATTCTGCAAGTGATGATTAGGACGGATGGCGTTTGGTTACACGGAGGGAAGTGGTGGGGACGAACTTGTGCCAGTGTTTCACAATCGCTAAAGATCAGATGTCAGTGCATGGTTACAAAAGAGGGGTATGTGGGAATGAGGAGGGGGGACTGACCATCGGTTGAGTCGACGATAGTGCCGTCAAAGTCGGAGAGTAGTCCGTCAAAAGTGTGGACTTGCGGAGGGGCAGAGAAGGAGCCGGATGGTCTAGACATGATAATGGCGGGGGAAGTAGGACAGAAAAATCCAGGGCCAACACAAGGTGGGGGTAGAAGGAATGGAGGACAACTCAAAGGATGTGAGTAAACAGATGTAAGGAGTGGACACAGTCAGCACCGCCAGTCAGCAAAAGGAGGGACAAAAGGGAAAAGAAAAGGTGGGTTTCAGGCTTCAGGCAGAAGGAGTGAATGAGTTGGTAAGTCGTGAGAGAGAGTCAGTCCAAAGGAACGAACGAATGGCAGCGCCGGATATCCATAGTCTGTAGTAAGAAAGTATGCCGGTATTACCGGAGATCGGTGTTTCATTGTGCCGGTTATCTTAGCGCCTTGCCGCCGAAATCTTCTTGGCGGCACAAAATTGTTCGGGCGGATCAGAGTGAGTCTCTGTGCTTTGGATCGCCTTTTTGCTCAGAGACGGTTTAGGGGTTATTAGGCAAGATGGTCAAGCTAGGTATGTTCGCTTCATTAGTATCGCCATTGTCCTCTGCTAACCCTTCCTTCAGGCAAAAACTCCAAGCGGGTTCCCGTCCGCCTACGACACAAGATTGAAAAGGCCTCCGCGGCCAAGCAACGCAAGCAGAGAAAGCTTGCAAAGAAGGTACACCACTCCTCTTGCATGTTGCTGCATAGTCACTGCTCATACTAATGCTGCTTATAGAACCCCGAGTGGCGCTCCAAGATCAAGAAGGACCCCGGTATCCCCAACCTGTTCCCGCACAAGGACAAGATCCTCCACGAGATCGAAGAGAAGAGACGCTTGAGGGCGGAGGAACAACAGCGCATCCGCGATGAGGCCCGCGCTCGTCGCCAGGCTCAGAAGGAGGGTGGCGCTGAGGAGGATCCTGTTGATGCCAATGTCATGATTGATGAGGACGATCTGATCGACGACGATATGGACGAGGATGTCGGTGACTCCTCGAACCCCATGGCGGCGCTGCTTGCTTCCGCCCGTGCCAGAGCTGCCGAGTACGAGGAGGAGCACTCCGATGATGAAGACGATGAGATGGATGAGGACGACTCCGACGACGAGGATATGGACGAGATGGACCAAGACGAAGAAGGCGGTGCCACTCTGGACGTCTCCGCCCCGATCACCCAGAGCACTTCGAAGGAGAGCTCGCGACGGGCCTTCGACAAGGTTTTCAAGCAGGTTATTGACAACGCCGATGTGGTGTTGTACGTTCTGGATGCCCGTGATCCCGAGGGCACTCGGTCCAAGGAGGTGGAGCGCGAGATCATGTCCGCGGACGGAGGCAACAAGCGATTGATCCTGATCCTCAACAAGATCGATCTGGTTCCCCCTCCGGTTCTCAAGAACTGGCTGATCCATCTGCGCCGCTACTTCCCCACGTTGCCTCTCAAGGCCTCCAACGGCTCGGGCAACGCTCACAGCTTCGACCACAAGCAGCTGACCGTCAAGGGCACCTCCGAGACGCTCTTCCGCGCGCTCAAGTCGTACGCACACAACAAGCAGATGAAGCGGTCCATCTCCGTCGGTGTGATCGGTTACCCCAACGTCGGCAAGTCGTCCGTCATCAACGCCCTGACGGCCCGTCTGAACAAGGGTTCCAGCAACGCTTGCCCCACGGGCGCCGAGGCCGGTGTGACCACCAGCCTGCGGTCCGTGAAGCTGGACAGCAAGCTCAAGCTGATCGACTCCCCCGGTATTGTCTTCCCCAACTCGAGCGACAAGGCCAGCAAGAAGAAGAAGAAGCAGGAGGAGCACGCGCGTCTGATCCTCCTGAACGCTGTTCCCCCCAAGCAGATTGAGGACCCCGTTCCCGCCGTGTCGTTGCTGCTCAAGCGCTTGTCGACATCGGACGACCTCATCTCCAAGCTGCTGCAACTCTACAACATCCCCCCGCTCATCCCGACCGGTGGCGACCAGACGCACGACTTCCTGGTCCATGTGGCCCGCAAGCGTGGTCGTCTCGGCAAGGGTGGTGTGCCCAACATCGAGGCTGCCGCCATGACGGTGATTAATGACTGGCGTGATGGACGCATCCAGGGCTGGGTTAACGCCCCTGTGCTGCCGGTAGTGACTACGGCAGAGGGCGCGGCGGCGCCGGCCGAGGGTGTGGATACGAAGCAGATTGTGACGGAATGGGCGGCAGAGTTCAAGATTGAGGGATTGTGGGGCAATGGGGAGGATGATGAGATGGCCGAATAGATGTTTTTCTCATGGATACCAGGCGTTATGGTTCTTAAAAGGTAGATAGTGTCAATTGCGATGAACATATACCGGACCAAGTTAGTATGTCAATTATAGCAGTAATGCCAAAGCAATTAGCATTGAATTATTAGCAAATATGTATATGTAGTAATTCAAATAGTACGGTAGTCATCAGCAGTATGATGATACTAGTACTATAGTGGTTGACCAGGCTCAATTCCAACATTGAGCAGTGTAGAATATCCAGATCAAAATATATAATTGGATGGCACCTCACACCTAACACAACTCACCACTTCAACCTCTTCATCTCAACTAAAGTAATAATATATAAACAATCAATGAAACACATCCAAATAACCAACAACATAAAACAATCACCAAATCCGAAATAACCCATCACACTACCTACCCAACATACGAAGTTAGTAGTTGCAGAAAAGAAACCTTATCACCACCACCCACCCGAAGCGATACGATACGATAATCACCCCCAAAGATTCCCTCCGATCCACACGCGCCGCTCCTCCGCGTTACTGTCGCGTCACAATCCATTTCTGCGCAAGGAATTTTTTAACGAACCAACATCAATCAATCACTCACCACGATACCCCTTCCATTTTACATTTTTGCTTCACCCACACGATTAACGACCACCAATTAAAGAAACCAGAAATACAGAAAGAAACACAAAAGGGAAGGAAAGAAAGAAAGAAAGGCACCACCATGCCCCGAAAATCAACCAGCAGCAGCACGCCCGGCGACGACGGCGCAGCAGAACAATCCCAAATACACTCTCAATCCCCCTCAGATATCGTCCACCTCCCCGAATCAACAGGACAGATGGTCGAAGCGACAGAACAACAACTTAAGGCCCGGGCGGAGGGGGGTGTGAGTATTGAGGTGTGTATATCCATCCCTTCCATTCCTCCCTCTTTCAAATTCAAACCTATATATATATAAAACGCATGATATAACTAATATATACTGATGGGAAATTGTGATAATAGGACTACCTCCTCCCCCGCTCTCTCACCCTCCGACTAGCAAAATCCGTTCTTCCTCCGAATACATCCATACAGAAGGATGCGGTATTGGCGATTCAGAAGGCCGCGACGGTGTTTGTGTCGTATTTGTCGTCGCAGTATGTTTTCCCCCTCCTACCTTTCCTATTCATCTCTTTAGATCTTTCTGCATCCAGGAGGAAAATATATTGACATTGGGGCTGTGTATAGTGCCAACGAAGCAACCCTCAAACGAACCGTCGCACCATCAGACGTCTTCAGCGCCATTTCGGAACTAGAGTTCGAAGGGTTCCGCACACGATTGGAGCAGGAGTTGGAGGCGTTTACGGAGTTGAAGGCGGGGAAGAGGAGGGCGAAGAAGGGGGATAACAGTACTACTGCTGCTGCGGCGGAGGGAGTGGGGAAGGGTGGGGATGCTGAGGATGAAGAGGAAGATGGGGATAGAGGGGTGAAGAGGGTGAAGCGGGCGGAGGAGAAGAAGAATGGTATTGGTGGTGGTGGGGAGGAAGAGGAAGGGGATGGGGACGAGACGCAGGAGGAGCATGAGCAGGAACAGGAGCAGGATGATGAAGAGGAAGAGGAGGAGGAAGAGGAAGAAGAGGACGACGAGGAAGAAGAGCATAAGGATGATGAGGATGATGATGAAGAGAATGATATTGATCGCGTGGAGGATTTGGATCGGGCGAAACGGCCGATGAATCCGGATGTGGAGGGGGATGAGTCGGACAGTGAGGATGAGGATGGGCCGGGGAGTCAGTTGCGAGGGGATTTGGGACTGGGTTAGATTGTGTTTCATGATGATTATGTGTGTATGGTATGGTATATGTCTTGTCTCTGTTTACGGCTGATGGTTATGCGGCAACGAAATGGATTGTTGCATGATATCACTTCTACTCCATATCCAATGTACAATGTGTTGATACCCAATTCAACTTCATCACAACCAGCTGCTCATTATATTCACCACGTGGGGACTCCTTGAACTCCGCACTCACAACGCCCACAAGGGCTTGCCTATGTTGTACAATCATTGGTGCAGTTGACGCCACAAATCAGAAGAGTACCCAAGGGACTCCAACCAGCTATATAGCTGCTGCTTGAAGCAGTGAGGTGAGCCCAATTGACATCTTCATTATCCCACCTAAACGCCATATCCCATAGTCTATCATTGGTATCGCCATTAACTGAAATTGAAAAGACTCCCCAGGAAGGCCTTAAATGTAAAATAATAATAAAGGAGAAGAAAAAGAAGAAAAGAAGACGGGAAGACGCGCTGACGCAGACCCGAGCTGAGTCATGCGGTCGGCTCGTTCAGTAACAGATTCATTCCTCGGGGAATAGAGTCAGGAGAAATGGTCTCGTTCTGTCGCCACCGACCGCTTGGTGGAGGAGTAGAGGCACCCTTGCCCACCATTTTGGGGAACGTCTGATTCGGTCCGTTGTTGCGAGCAGCGCCCGGAGCCAACGGATGCATCGCCTTGGTGTCGTCCTTGTCCAGCTTGGTCGACTTGTCACTTGTGGCGGCTTTCTGAGCCTTGGTGACCCTTCCGAAATTGTTGATCTTGGAGTTCTTCGCTGGCTCGGCCTTCTTTGGTCGTCCTTTAGGCGCAGCCTTCTTCGGAGCCGCTTTCTTCGGAGCAGCCTTCTTTGGCCCGTCTGTCTTGGCCGCCTGCAGCACATCTGTAATGCTCCGTCCGTTGCTGGCGGGGTTCGGGCGACCTTTCTTCGCCAAAGGTTTGGATTCATCCTCATAACTCGACGATGGAGTAAGGAAGCCTGTCGGAGTGGGTCGTTTCTTGCTGGGGGTGACAACCACCGACACCTCGCCTTGTTCCTTCTTCACTCGTTCCACTTCCGAAGAATTGCACTCATCAAACACGTCGTCCTGTGCATCCCACCGCTTCAGATTGGCCAGTCGCGCAACTTCCTCACAGTCGCCCTTGACCATTAGATCCCAGCAGTCCTCAAATTCCTTGCCGGTGGGGTACTCATTGTTGATCCACATGGTCACTCCGTTACGGCGACTCCGGATGACGGAGCAAAGACTCTTTACCAGGCGACGCACTCCGGGAATTTTCAGACTCGTACCGACCACAATTAGGGCGTCCGGGCGGGAACGAATGTCAGCATTCATGACGGACGTGATGGCCTCCTCGTCCGGGTTGTGCTCGTTGTACAGAACAATGCGAGGTCTCATCTTGCCGATACCATGGCTACGTTGGCCGGTTTCCATACGGAACTGATTGTTACGGCAGCACTCCGGGCATTCGGGGGCATCGGGACGGTCAAATAAGCCCGCATCGAAGTCACTCAGATGTCGACATTTCTGGCAAACCATCTTGTCAAGACTGCCATGCAATTGGATGGTACGTGGCCAGGGCGCTTTGACGTTCAACGGGATCTGCGTGGCCAACGGAGGCATTGAGGTCTCAATGCCATCGATGTTTTGTGTGTAGAGACGTGTGAGACGGTTCTCCTGGCCCAGTCGCGCCAGCATGTGGTGGAAAGCTGTGGGAGAGGTCTTGGCTGCTTCCTCAGACAGCGACCGTACCATGTCCTGGAAGGAGGCGGTCAACGCCTCATCCTGGTAGACGGCTGCATCGAACAAGAGCTTGCCCGATGCTTTGAGGTTGTGTTTCTTCTGCAGAGTTTTGAAGAGACCGTCGGTCGAGCGGAAATCAGGAACTATGATAGATTAGAAAATACGAGGAAAAGAGGCAAGAGCGGACAGTCGCGTGGTGGTGACAGAATCAGGAGTGGGGATGGGAAAGCATACTTCCTGCGGAGGTGGAGATACCCGCACCGGCGATGACGACAATTTTGCGGTGACGCTGAATTGTTTTGACGAGATAGTCAATTTGCGACTGCTGTTCAGTGTAGGACAAGCCGGCGGTGGCCGACAGGTCGAGATGCTGAGTCCGGCGTTCTTTGGGGGCGGCGACCCGACGCTTCTTCCTGGCGGGCGGCAACTCGTCTTGGCTGCGGGCGGCGCTAGGCTCATCCGCGTCCTGCGACGGGGGCGGCGACGGATAGAAACCAGGCGGTGCCAGAGGTGATGCCGGCGCTGAGCTTAAACTCGAGCAATCCGAGTCATCGTCCATGCCTAATGACGCCAGAAGGCTTTTCGGAGACGAGCGGGAGGAGTTGGTGGTAGAGTGTGTAAAAGTAGTGGTAGTGGAGGTGGTAGTGGTAGATGAAGTGGTGGCAGTACGACGGGGCGCCATTTAGGTCAGGCCGTCGCGGTGACGAAGCAAACAGCGAGCACAAAGAGATCGGGGGGAGAAAAATTGGATTTCGAGGGTGGGAGGGAAAAGACTCAAGGAGGGCTCGCTGTTCACGGAAAGCTGGGGGGGATCAAAGCTAGATATCGTCCCGAGAGAAAACCATGGAGGACCGGAAAAGAAACGGAAAACATCAATTGACAAGTGGGAATGACGGTAAGGGGGATAATTTCGGACAGATATTGCTTCTTTGTTTTCCCCTGTCGTTCACGTCTGGCTCCCTGACTTCGGGCGGAGGTAGTAGCGAGAAGGGAGTTGGGTGGAAGAGGAAGAAGAAGAAGAAGAAGAAGAAGAACGACGAAAAGAAGACAATGGAGGCAGATGAAGAAGAGGAGGAATGGGCAGCACAGAAGGAACCGCCCCGTGACTGGGACAGCGCAAGTCTGGGTCGAGGACAGCAAGTGGTGAGGTCAAGTGGAAAACGGACGGAGAGGGAGAGCGAAAGAAAAGGGCTACTAGTAGCAAGCCAGCACAACTAGAATGGAACTGACTGATTGCTGCTTGGGAGTATTGCAGCAGGTTCGACGGCAGGCCGGTCAGATCCTCTCGCTTGCAGTGTGTTTATTTTGACCCACGGGTATCGCTCGGGAAGAGTCGATGAAGGCTCTGCATCAAAGAGGGCTAATGGGGAAATGGGGGGAGATTGAGGTAGAGGAAGAGAGGGTTGACCTGCAGCAAAAACACAAACTCGGGCAACGAAGTGGTATGCTCAGAGGAATGTGTCTGGAAATAAGAGGGGTAGATAGATATGATCGCGTGTTGATCAAGTTGGGATGAATGCCGGTGGGAATGATGATATTGCTCTACTACACCTAAATTTACTAGTGTTTGGGACATGCTACTACTATACTGCTATGCTACTAACACACACTTTGATTGCCAGTTACATTACATTGTTACGGGGTTGCAGTGACTATTGGGAATTTTCCCGTATCAACCCTGTATGGACAGCCCGGTGGGGGCAGGCTTTTGGGTGCATTTGGGGTTAACCTCGTCTCTTTTCTCCTGCAAATTCGGTTTTGTGCTGCCAATCTCGTTACCGATCCCGTACCGCGCTAAAGGGGGCTGTCGGCCTGGGGAGCTTCTTCCATTGGCCGTGGAAGCTTCACCCAATTCTCCGGCCAACCACAGCCCAAACATATACTTGCCCGTGCGAGGCAAATCCTCACCATGTCTTTCCCACACATTGGAGAGCTGGCGGAATGAACATAGAGGTCGGATATCCCTTTTGTTTAGTGAATATTTCCTAGCATAACCCGAGTGGGCTCGGCTGCAGATATCAGAATCCCACTTCGCGACCGTCATTCGCACTAGCCGGCCTCCGACTATCGTTCCGAATCCGTCGCGTCAAACGCTACGATTGTTGGGAAGGCTGAGCGTTTATTTCATAATCAGCAACCAGGGTCACGGGGATACCTTACGTATGCTCGTCATCTCCTTGCGGGGCTGACCATCTGCCAGTAGAATCTGTGATATAATTATCGTATAAATCGTGAACCCATACTAAAATCATTGCTGCTGCCTTTACCATGGCATTGATATTCACCTTCTGTCTGTGTGATCGAACCGGACACAGCATTATCCACGGACGAACCAGCGCGGGGTATTGGATGAAGCTACCAGTCAAAAATATGCTTGAGGCATTTGTCGGAAATTGCGGCGCTGTTCTAGCAAGAACTGGCATGATCCGGTTTTCCAGGATGCCGGATCTTCCACGGACTTTCGTTCCCCGCACCTGTATTATTGTTGAGTTGCGTTCTCTGCTATCTGAAGAGCGAACTTTAATGTAGATACGCCTTAATTGATGAGATGTATTTGCTAGTCGCCCCCGAGCTCTATGGAGGAGTCGCGTCGGTTATGTTCTCCCGCATCATCTGCCGGGCCTCGTGTTTCTTTCTCCGTCCGATCAGGCGCTCATCTTGTTGCTAGCAAGCCCACTGTAAGACTGCACTATGGCTGCAATTCAGAAAACATCCCTGCTATAGAGGAGGGTGCTATAATTTCGGCTTGGTTTGCAATATATCATCCGTCCGAGATGATCGGACGTTGTTTGCGGGAAGGTGGATGATTCGACAAGTGAGGCGGGTTGAGCCCCGCTCTTTAAACGGTCTTCTTCTCCATCTTGAACGATGTAATAGACGCTTTCCTCGGATGACATGTCTTTTAGCCCACGAATTAGGGAATGGGATATCATTAGATAGCTCATATCCATTACTGTACTAAGAAACCATCACGTATCATGCCCTTCCGTATCTGGTTTGAACATGTTTCTTCACAATGCCCTTGATGGCTGGCTTTTGCGACTATTACTTCCGGAGATTCCCCAGTTCACGGAGTTATGACGCATTTACTAAGAGACAGTGGTTATTGTATCTGAAAGGGTACAGCCGCAGCTGGCATTAGTGAGCAAGCGCTTGGTTGTAAGCCGACCACAGACCTCAAGCAAGTACTAGTGTTCCAAGGGGTAGTCATGATAGGGTTCACGATTGACGTATGTTGGCGGGAACTATAGGGAATATCTGCACGGTCGCCTAGCACAGACTTGGCCTATTGACAACTCCTTTGTTTTACATAGTATCCCCCGGTGCTAGAATAGCAACTGCCACAAGGTGGTCAAGGTGGTCGTGCAGCTCCTGGAACTTCCCTCCAGCAGCGAAGTTCAAAGATGAATGGATCTCGCCGATATCGTTGCGCCCATGGCGGGTGGGGCCGGTGTGATTGGTTGTCCTGGTTACGACAGCACATGACCTCACATGACGCTGACTAAGAGGCGCGGAGAGCTCCACCTGACCACTAGTCCCGAATAATGAAACTATCATCTTGGAGATTCAACTTAGCCCATGATCATCCTCCCGGCCAAAGGGTAGCGTCTGGATCCGGGGTTTGAATGCCATGAGGGTTCTGTCTGCTATCAACTAAGCCCTTTGCATATCATTCAGTGCCCCTCTGTGGCTACACCCCGCCCATCTTACCTGCGCAATTGCCTGCCGAGGTTCAATTGTATCGAACTATGATATCTGAGTCTTGCGATCACTGGCCTCCCAAGACATTTTACTACCCCCATTGGATTTAGAGCTTCGCACCCCACAATGCCCTTAATGATGGACGATAGTATCAATGTTGACGATCTATTTGGCGAGCCCACCTCCCTCGAGCTGGGCCTGCCACCATCGGCTTCTTCTGCCAGAGGCCTTGCCCAGCGTCTGGATGAGATGCGACTGCTTGGCTGTTGCCAGTAAGTTACTGTCTTCTGAGGTGTCGCGAATTCTAGCTCTTGAATCTGTAGGCTAATTCTGTTTAAAGGAAGATTGCATGGTCTAAACTGGGATGTATTGCTTACATCTCACAAGACTCCTTGAGGGTGAAAGTCCGCCATCTGCAATGTCGACCGTCGGATGGCAAGTGGGTGCTCAGCGATGAGACCCCTTTGATGCCAATCACCGAAGCCCACGGCGGGCATGCTCTCACCCACCTGAGTTGGAACGAAGCTGGCTCCGATCTGGCCGTGGTCGATGTGACCGGACGTGTCTCAGTCTATCACATCCCTTTCGCCCTCAACAGTGTTAACGGCCTTCGACAGCCGGCTTTTTCTCCCGACGATGGGTCTCAAATTGTTGGCATGATGTGGCTGAATACCCAACGATCCGTATGTCGAACTGCGAACCACATCTGTCTCTCGATGCTAAACTTCTTAGGTGCATGCATTTTATCAAGCAGCCAAAGTACAGGGTCGCTGGGCTTACTCTCCGTTCCGTCGCCGCCCGATAGGTCCGTTTCACCCCGCAAATAAAGCGGCACTGCTATGCATCACACGTTCTGGATCAATGAAGCTCTTGTACCAGAATCCGGACGGTAGATGGGATGACATCTCTGTGGATCTGAAGAGCACGAGCTACTCAGATCGGTTGCTGTCACATGCTGCTCTAGTAGCAACCCAGAACGGGATTCTTATCGCTACTTACTCGATATGCCAAAAAATTCGCTTCTATCGGGTGCAGATCAACTGGAACCCGCCTCAATGGGACCCTGCACAACAGCCAAAGCAGACGCCACCCCAATTCCCAGTTCCTAGCTTCCGTTTCACGCACTCTAAGGTGGAAACGTCATGCACAGTGCCTGGGATGCCCCGGAATGACGGAGAAGAACCCGACATGATGCAGCAGTCGGTCTCAAATCCTCTTTATAGCCTCAGTCGCCTGGATATAATCCTCCCGGCCTCCGATAACGCTGCTGGGACTACAGCAAACCCATGGATTGTTGCGGTTTTCTCAACCCCACCCCAAGCTACTCCAGATCATCCTGGCCCGCAAGGACCAGCAAGTGTAATTGTACGATGGCAATTGGATACTGCTGCTTTCACCCTTCACCCCAAGTTTGATGAAATGGCCACAAAACGAAACAGTACTCAGATGAAGGTACGTGAAACATATCAGTACTTCATACAGACCGCGCTGACTCCTTGAACAGCCTAGACCTGTGCTGCGTCGCTTGGAAGACATCTACTCTGACCGCTATGTCATATCGGTGGACCAAATCGAGTACGGTAATGTGGTTGCTATCACTTACGATGATAGCTCCGTGTCTTTCTACGACCCGAAAACCATGGCATTGTTCAATGGTGTTGATGATGCGAATACGGTGACGGGCCTAGCTCAAGCAGGGTTTCACTATGCCCCAGACGCCTCAGGTTGTAGTGCCTCGTATTGTCGACCTGGAATGTTACTGACCGTGTTCTGATAGGTCAAGGTCAACACGTCTCTTTCTCACCGAGCGCATGCGCTGCAGTCATGCTAGACAACGACGGCCAGACGCACCTCAGGGTTATGGAGCATTCTTACGGAGCCGAAAACGGTCTTTACGATGAAAGTGCGTTTCTCCTTTCTACCAGCTCAACTATCTGCTAATAAGGTTTCGAACTTGGCAGACAAATTTTCTGCAGCCATTGCATCACTCACATTAGCCTTCTGCCGCGGATGTGGAAGTGAAGTCAACACAGACGATATCCTCTTAATTTTAATACAGCAACTCTCTCAGGGTTCGTACCATCTTTCATCCCCGTCGATCATCAATTCTAACGCTTGCTACCAGATGCCCAAATCACGTTCATCAACGAAGTTTACCGCGCACTGCCCATCAACTGCAATTTCACGGTCGAGCAAGAAAAGCTGATGAACCACCCCTATATTCCCAAGTGCCTCAGTATACAAGCTGCTCTGGGATTTGCCAATAAGTACAAACCACGAAGTTTTGCCTCTTCTGTCTCTTGGTCGATTCTTCAGCTTCGCCACGCCGCCATTTTATACCCATTTTTCTTTCAGTACAACAAAGGGATTCAGGCAGAGCCACATGATCCTGGTAAGCCAGTTCACATCGACCTTCACGGAAGCTGCTAACAGCATGTCTCATATAGACGTCTTGCGTATGATGCTCGGAAACACCAGATGGGCACTTGACTTTTCTCTCTATATACTAAACGAGCTTTTCGACCTCGCCGATGAATTTGAAAGTGTTTCGGCCGATCAGGAAGCCTTCAGCCAAAAATGTTGGTCAAATCGTACTCCGAAAATTGTCAACTGTACTAACTCCCCGTAGTGAAAACCACAAACTCACTAGCTCTCATCATTCTCCTCTCAAGCATGTCCCGTGCTTTCTTGCGCTTTATCTGCCGTGGTCTGCGTGGCATCCACGCGGGCTATACGAACGCATCTCTAGCCGGGGACTCTCGTCTACAGTACGCAGAAATTTGCCAAGCATTAGATGCCACGCCTGCACGAATCGATGTATACGAAAAGTTCCTTTCGGCGGTCGATTCGGCCGTACGACACGCCTACCATGGAGCCGGTTTTGGTGACACTGAACGCCCGGGGCCAGAGAAGGAATTACTCGTCAACGCCCGCATTCCTCCTGTCCTCGTTGCGGCTGTCTCAACAATCCTTCGACAAACGGTACCAGGACTCAAGTCCGACGTCGACCGCATGGCCATCTACATGCACGACTACTCGTGGCTCGGGTTCGGTTCCGACCGACGCTCGGAGTTATATCGGCGCACACGTGAAGTGGATATCATCAAGAAAACGCCTATCCGGATGACGATCGCACAAGGCTCGAATGGACCCCAGCTTGGGAAACAGAACAGCCAGGGAGTCCTTCGACGGCGATGCGTCCGCTGCTGCGATGTATCTGAGGGGACATATCCACCTCGCTCAGTCCTTGCGTTCCGCATGATATTCAAGTTGGGCCATTTGCGATCGTGCATTTGTGGAGGAATGTGGACTCTCGAGTCAGGTCTGAACGAGGTGGGGAAGTAGAAAGGGCTTCGACCCTGGCGGTCGTTAGCAGTTGCTTTTGGGAATTTACATTGATACCAAAAGGTTAGAATAGAATGATTAAGGCGTGTGGTATAATAGCGTATATAGAAGCAAACACGAATGGACAAGTATTACGATGTCAATTGCCTCCACCGTTGACTGGATCTGTGAGAAGGCCAAAAATTGAGACACCCCACCATCGACCTTATACAGTATTTACCCAATACGAATCGTTGCGTCGTACAAGATATACTCTAGAGCTTAGTAGAAGCAGAAAATTCTACTCCGCAACTACCACAACACCAATAACATAAATCTTTTATCTCATGTCATGTCAAGCAAGGCCTTCATTTAAAAACATCGATCTGCATCTTTTCTTTTTTTCTAAGATACATAATCGATTTCTTTTTTCAAAAGAAACCGTTTTGATGAATCCGACCCCCCTCACGGCAAGGTTAGGTCAACCCGTCATCATTAAACGACGTTCCCGTTAACTCCATCCAGATCCAGAGACGACCCCGTCTTTAACATTTAAGCCTGTTTAGATACCAGTTAGCTAACGGCCCTTTACTTCACCCCGTGGCAGATTCTGAACAAAGTCAGATATGTTGGGTAGGTCGTACCTTAACAGCGTACTTCCGCTGGGGGAAGTGGATCTCCTGCTTGCGCTTGCGCTCGGTCTTCAGGGTAGCCTCGTGCTTGGTGAGACGGCGGCGGAGAGCACGGGTGAGCTTGGGGCGGAGGTCAAGAGGAGTGTACTTCTTGCTCTTGTAGAACAAGCGGAGCTGAGCGCGCTGGTTGGCGTTGATGACGGTCAGAACGCGAGCGATCGACTTGCGAACGTCGTGGCTGTTTAAAAAGATGGTATATCAGCATCCCTGTTCTTCATTCTTTCCTGATTTTTGTGCGCATGTGTGCCCATTTTCTTCATGTAGGTGGTGGTAGTAGATATGTTGAATTTTGCGCCCTGTCGGAAAGTTTCTTCTCGGTTTGGATTTTATTTTCTTGTTGTTCGTGGTCGTGTGTGCCCCTCGTTTCTTGTTGGTGTGTCGGTTTCATGGGTTGTCGAAATTCCCCTTGACTGGTATTCGTCTTCTGATCTTTCGGATTGTCGAATTTTGTTGTCGTTTCCCTTTCTCCGGCCGTATTCCACAATCCGACAGGTGCAAATCTCATATCCTTCCCACCACACACGCATACACAACGCACACATACACACACACATGAGGGGTTCGCAGGAAAAATTGATTCAAACGCACATTCTGTGGGTCTTCGAGGAGGCACCGCCAGCGATCTTCTGGACACGGAGCTGGCTCAGCTCGGTCTTCAATTCCTCCAGCTGCTTGGTGAGGTCATCCTTGCTCTTTCCCCAGAGCTGACCAGCCTTGACCTTGGACGACTTCAAATAAGAAAAACACCGGTCAGCATTTCACGCAGAAATCAAAAAACTGCGAAATAGCAGCATGCGGCGCAATTCAACATACCATGGTGGGCGGCTTCGTGTCGTATCGTACGGGTTGTCGACGTGAGGATTGAAGATGGACCGGGTCAATTTGGGATGTTCGTTGTGGGACTAGGGTTTGATTTTTTCTGGGTGTGCGGCGGCTTAAGCGGGCACGTGATTGTGGCTGGTGGTTGCCGTGGCCCAGTTGGGTAGTAAGTAGTAAGTACTGCCGCGCCCCCCGGGATGACGCCGCCTCCGTCCGCCGCCCCGGCCGCCCTGACTTGGCCGTGCGATAGTGGGTTAGACTAAGGCTGGCTGTCGCTGCTGCTGCTACTGCTGTCGTTGTCGGTTGTCGCTGTTGCTGTGCCGCCGGTCGGATCATGTTGCGTTGGTTATGACGGGGTTCATTCTGAAGCTTGATTTACTCTCTTCGTTTTATATTCCCGACTTGACAGTGTCTTATCGTCGTTATCGGTGTCGTTGAATAACTTCCAGTCTCATTCTACTGCCTACACACACACATCACTGGCATTTACCTACCTACCTATCCACCTATATACACCCTCAAATTGTCGTAATCATCCATCATCATCATGGCCACTTCAACCGGTACCGGCTGGGCTCAGCTCCGGCAGCAAGCCCGATCTCTCGAAACTCAGGTACGATCATCGCTTCCTGTCACATAAGATGTGTCCTAACATTGTATATACATCATAGACCGAGAACCTTTTCCACACATACTCTCAATACGCCTCATTAACAAAGCTCCCTCCCACACCCTCGGAGGAAGAACAGCGGATTGAATCGCAGCTTAAAGACCTCCTAGAACGAGTACGCATCTACTCTCTTTCATCACCATCACCTTCTCACTACTCCATAACATCACATGAACTAACCATCAATCACCAGCGCGACTCCCTAATCTCCCAACTCGCCCGCCTGCTCGACTCCGAAGCAGCCCTCACCTCCTCCGCCCTCAAACAGAACAACCTTTCCCGTCACCGCGAAGTCCTCCACGACCACCGTCGCGAACTCCAGCGTCTCAAATCCGCCATCTCAGAGTCCCGCGACCGCGCTAACCTCCTATCCTACGTCCGCTCCGATATCGATGCCTACCGCAACTCGAACCCGGGTCAGGCAGAAGCAGATTACATGCTTGAGGAGCGGGGTCGGATTGACGAAAGCCATAATATGATTGATGGGGTCTTGAGTCAGGCGTATGCTATTAATGAGAACTTTGGTCTCCAGCGGGAGACGCTGGCCAGTATTAATCGACGCATTGTGGGCGCGGCGAACTCGGTGCCCGGGATGAATGCGTTGATTGGGAAGATTGGGTCGAAGAGGAGACGGGATGCGTTGATTTTGGGGGCTTTTATTGGGTTTTGCTTTTTGATGTTGCTTTGGTTGAGGTGATTGCTTGATTCTGTTACTTTGTCTGAAGCATGTTGTGATTCTGTTGCGTTGTCTATTGTGGGATTGGGATGGGCGTCTTGAGGAGTGAGATTTGTCTCTTCTTTCTATTCTTTCCTTTGTCTATGCGCTGCTTTTGCGTCTATACTATACAGAGATTAATGGTGGGGGGAGATTTGTTTCCTGGTGTCGGGTCAGTGCTGTCTGGAGCATATTCCACGCTCTCACTCAACACTCACGCAAACACCCTGGTATGTACATACACAGAGTCCAGAATCCAGTATATGAACTGGGTGATCCCGTACCTGTCCAGCCATCCATGGCACACCAAAGCCATCTAGGGCATAACAACCCGAGGCTTCTTCACAGCCTCACCCTGACCCTTCGCACCCTCCCACTCCTGCGCCGGCATCTCCGACTGCAAACTGACCTTCTTCTCCTGCACCAACTTGCGCACTCCATTGTTCAGCGCCTCCAACTCCACCGTCTCAGCAGGCCCACTGCCCGCCCACCGAATGCGACAATTCTCATCCAACAAATACACATACCCGACCTTCGAGTTCAACATCCCAATACTCTCCTTCAACCCATCATCCAACCCCTTCCGCACCAGGAAATACCGCTCATGCTGCTCCTGCGGCAACTTGGCCCGCATACGCCACATGAACATCTTTACCAACCCGGCCTTCAACGCATTCTCCTCCAGGTTGATATCAACTTTCTGCACCATACCCTCTCCTTCCGAGGAAATCGCCTCCCAAAGACCAGGGTTCTGCTCCTTGCCCGTGAAAGTAACGACCTGTGACTCGGCCCACACGCTAGAGAAGAGGTTCACGATTGTGATTTTTCCGCGGAAAAGAGTCGTCGTGTTCTGAGGTTCCTTTGGCGAGGCGAGAGTGATGCCGTGCATGTTGGGGAAGTAGAGGGCTTTGTCGCGCTTGAAGAGGCGAGGATTTGACATGAAGGTTTTGCCTTCGTGGTAGCGCATGTTCGACCATTCGCGGAAGTAGGGCTTTGCGACTTGTCGGGTTCTGTAGTTTATTATCGAAATTTAGTATTAGAGCTTGCATATAAAAGAGTATATAGGCTCTGGGAATGGAATGGTGACGTACAGTTCCTTCCGTCTTTCAAGATGTCTCTCGTAGTTGACAAAGTCATCTCTCCTCTGTCGTATAGACCGGTCATCGACACCCGTGTTCTGCCCTTCTTGTGGTGGGATCACCGATCCAATAGGTCGGTCCAATGTCGGAGGTATGAAGTCGTCATCGCCGGGCTCGCTAGTCGGGGAGGGCACCTTGGATGCTGTCGCTGAGTAGTTCGCTTGGAATTGAGCTACTCTGTTGGTCTTGTTCGCGAGAGATGAGATGGGGGAGGGTGTTGACGGCTTGGTTTCACTGCTGTTGCTGGTGGTGTCGGGTTTGCTGGCGTAGGAACGCAGCGCAGCGGTTCGGGGCCGGAGAGCGGCCGCACTGCGCAATTGGCAGCTGAGGCAACGAGTGCTCTGGAGGAGCGTCGGCTCACTTAATGAGGCTAGAAGCCCTGTGCGCTTCCACATTGTTGGAGGTGAGGTATCTGTGGGGAAGTAGTAATTGAGGTGGGTGGGTTGGTTGGTTGGTTGAATGTTCGGCAGACTCTCTTCACTGGACTATCACTGATAATTGTTGCTGGAGATCCACTCGCCGAACAGGCCGAGTTTAATTGGCGGTCCCGTGACTTGGCGACATTTTCGTGACTGAGAATCACGCGTCACTGATGAGATTCGTGTCACTCTGGAATGGATTATTTTGAATATTCTGATGCTGCTGTGGATGGATGGATTGTCTGACTGCATGAACTCCGTATTCATGGCTGCTTCCGTCAGATGATACTGTTACCTGCTAGGCAGCAGTGACGCAAGAACTCATGGCTCGCCGGATTTTGAGTCTCGGGACCTTCCACTCCACTATACCATGGCGACGGTGGTGAAGGACAAGGAGGCCTTTTTCAGGGAATTAGAGCGGCTGGAATATCCCAGTGATGGGGAAATTGAGGATTTCAGCGGTCTGGTGCATCTCTCGAGGAAGCGCTGTGAATGTCCTCCGTCTCATTCATTCACTCCGGCCTCAGATATAAAGGCTCCCGCGGCGCCGCCGTTGGTGAGAGCTTCTACGGAGCCTTTACTTGCTTCACCAAGTGTATCTGAGGTCAGCACTGAAAGGGAAGTTGTTACTACGTCTGATCAATCACCAACACCAGCTGTGACCAGATCATCCTCTACAGACGTGATGCCGCGGAGAGCCAGGACTAAAGGTGGTGGCAGGTCTAAAAGAAAGGGACGTGGGTTTAGGGCCTTTGATATTCCCAAACACCGGCAGATACTCAAGGGTCTCGTCTTCTGTCAGTACTATAACCTCGGATGTGTACCTCTAAGCGTTCAGTGACACTAATTCGAAGGAGTAGACTACCTCCCCAACGACGACAGAACAACACTTAGAAAGCTCCAAATGCAGCGTGCGCGTGAATACGGTGCCTCGCGAGCAAGGGAATGGAATGACACCATCACTCACGTCGTTGTAGAAAGGTGGTACACGTACGAGAATGTTATGAAACATTTCAAGAATAAGCCCATCCCGGTAGGTTTAGGAACTCATGCATTGTCTAGTCTGATACTAATGACTTTGAAGGAAAACGTTGCTCTCGTGGACAGTAACTATCCTCTCCTATGTATTGGGGCCCGCCAAATGTTGGACGCGACTCAAACTCGCTTTCGGGTCCGTGGCGCACCTGTTCCTGGGAAGGCTAAAGAATCCTCGCCTGCGCGTGAGCCCTCGTCAAACGGGTCGTTGCCGATAAAGCCAGCGAAGGCGAAACGCGGTTACATTGATACACAGAGCACCGATGACGATGCTGACAGTGAGCTGTCCAAACCGGAGGTCGACGAACACCTGGAAGATAAACAGATCACCTATAAATTGAACCAGGGTCGCGATGCTTTGGATGATGTGATCGAGGAAGTCCAGGCAATAAAGGACCTGGTAAGTTCCTCCCACTACGTACATCTCAAAGCCTTAGACTGACAAATGACTTAGCCCATAGGGATAGATTCAGCCGACGAGGCAGCAGCAGCCGATGACGACGAGACCTCCGACTCGTCAGACTCCGGGCCAGCGAAGAAGAAGCGAAAGACTATCGGAAAAGACGACTGGCAACAGAACTTCGTTTGCATGCAGAAGCACGACGCACAATCGAACTCGGAGAACCCCAACAGCAACACCATAGCCATGCTCCAGCAAATGCTAGAATTCTACAAGCGAACAAACGACCAGTGGCGCGTCCTCGCCTACCGCAAAGCCATCAGCGCTCTCCGCCGACAACCGCGTAAAATCAGCACCAAATTAGAAGCCCTAGCCGTCCCAGGAATCGGAGAGCGCCTCGCCGACAAAATCGAAGAAATCGTCTCCACCAACCGCCTCCGCCAGCTCGAATATGCCACCAACAGCCGCGAAGACAAAATCCTCAAACTCTTCACCGGCATCTACGGCGTCGGCATCACCCAAGCATCCATATGGCTAGCCGAAGGCTACAAAACCCTCGAAGACCTGAGAGTCAAAATCAAATTGACCGACAACCAGCGCATCGGCATAGACCACTACCGCGACTTCGCCCAACGCATTCCTCGATCCGAAGTCGAAGAACACGGCGAAATCGTCCGCAAAGCAGTCCAATCAGCCGACCCAGACATGCAAGTCATCATCGCGGGCTCCTATCGCCGCGGTGCCCCAGACTGCGGCGACATCGACCTACTAATCACCAAGCCCGACGCCGAGATCGACTACATCAGAAACGTGATGGTGGATACCGTAATGCCGACGCTGCGTAGGCAAGGTTTCATAAAGGCCAGTCTGGCCAGCTCATCATCCCGAGACGGGTCCAAATGGCACGGTGCATGTGCCTTACCACCACGACCACTCAAGAACAACAAACAACGGGAATATTATACAACTCCCGGCCCCTGGCGACGCATCGACCTCCTATTCGTCCCCGACGCAGAGATCGGAGCCGCACTGATCTATTTTACCGGCAACGACATCTTCAATCGAAGCATGAGATTACTAGCAAGCAAAAAGGGCATGCGGCTCAATCAACGAGGTCTCTACACGGACGTGCTACGCGGTCCTAACCGCGCCAAAATCAATGAGGGCCGATTACTCGAGGGCCATGACGAGCGCCGCATCTTTGATCTTCTGGGTGTGCCTTGGCGCCCTCCTGAGCATCGCATTTGCTGATTGATGCGTGGGTGGGTGGGTGGCTGTGGCTGCCACTTGACGGGTGACAGATAATATTTCTCGGAATTGTCGGGAAGGGTTCTACTTTTTTGCAGGTTGCTTTTGGTTGGGGGGAATTTTTCGCCAGACCGACTTCTCGGTGTGCGTCAGATGCGTGCAGGCAGCAGGGCAGGGGCGGCTGCCGCGAGGAGGGCCTGAAATGAAAATTCCCGCGTTGAGAAGGTGAGATGAGATGAGATGATGAAGGTTTGAGGGGGAGGGAAGGGGAGTGTGGGGGTGTCAAATTGGTAGATGGATTGGGAATGCAGCCATTTACTTGGGTATGTGTGGCACATGCGTTAACTATCTACTGCTTGTATTGTTCTTCTTCTAGGGGAGGTTTGCTTGCTTATTGTCCGGGAGGAAAGAGAGCGGGGGAGTGCGGTGAAAAGGCGGTCACGATCACTATCACTATCTCTTAGGAGTGCAACGATTCTTGGAAGCTTGATCGAACGTCGGTTGCGACCAAGGATAGCACGGAAACTATCTAAGCAATATTATATCCTACTAGATTGAACGAGCCTTTCCAGTTGCCGAACATGGTGGAAGGATAGGCGCAGGAATCCGGATGAAGTAAGTAGCCATTGACCTGGATGATTCATGCTTCCGGTAGATAATTACTATGCAGGATAGAAGGAATAAAGCTTATTGCTATGAAAGCTGTCATTGTCATATCTAATTTGAGCATCTTTGTGACGAACTAGATAAAGGACGGTTTCCGATCTACTACTAGAGCCACATATTCCTGTCCTTATATACACCTATGCATGAATCCAGACAGCCAACAATCCAACCGTGCTGGGGAGGTCTTGATTGAAGATAGGCCAGCATTGACTGGTCTTAGCATATATCTCGGTCACACACTTGTCGAAGGGGATATCAGGCCGAAAAAAGAAGTCAGATACCTGAACCAGTGTTCGGGGTTAATGGGACAGTGGATGCTGATATCAAGCAGTAGTTATGTTGCTATTAGGTTCCCAAGCGCTGAGTGTTAAGAGCAGCTCCCGAAATGGTTTGAGAATTAGGCGATTTGCCTCATCGCTGGAGCAATAGGAGGCCATCAAAGATTGCAATCATACTCTTTAAAACTTCCGGATAGAGCTGTAGCGAAGCCATCCAGCTCCAACCATCCTGCACGAAGGCTTCTAAGACCGGAATCCGGATCTCTGCGGGGGGAAAGAGTGCTAGGAAGTCATGTTAGCTGGTATGTACGATATGGAGATCAAATTTCATGAAGACGAGTAGAGAAATGAAAGATTGAGGGGTAGGCAGTTTAGTTAGCCTTATATGAGCACGTAGCTGGTGGTTCGTAGAGTTAGTGATCTGATGGTGTGGAATAGGGTTTCCATTATTTGATGCTCTCAATTAATCTCGTCAGGAGATGAGTAGGAATGATTGAGTGATTTTTCTCTTCTTTCTTGACTGCTGGTTTCATCCATCTTATGGTCGTTGCTAGATGCTTTCCTTGCCTATGAGACATCTGCTACCTGATGATAGGAAAAGTGACGATGCAGAGCAAAAGAGAATTCGATTGTATCCATAAGGATAATCATTTTGTCATCTTTTCCGGCAGCCGAAATGTTATCGGAAGAAATCGCTCATGGGTGATAGTGGCAGGTAGTAGGAGAGGCTGCAGGCTGCTGCATGCAACTATGGAAGTATGCCTAACTTGGCAATAGAGCTAGTAAGATAGGAATGGGATGGAATGGAATATGTGAGGAACATCATATAGGGAGAAATCATGAAATATAACCAGTTCACATCTTCTGCGATGACTACTAAAGAAAAGTTAAGAGTCTGGCGGATACTATGGTTGAGATGAATACAAGTGGAAAAATGACTATTTATGATTGTTAAGATAGATGGAGATATGATCTAAGACATGACGAAAGAGAGAGCGGTCAGGAAGTGTTTCACAGTGGGGCCACAGGTTTCCAGCTAAAGTTCTTTCGACAGGTATCAAAGGTAAAAACCAAAGTCGAGTATCACAAGAGCCGATGCAAGCCTGGCTGATCATGTCCACTTTATAGGCTGAGAGCCCTGCCACACCGCTGAAGGTGCACATAACCATCATGCTGTATATACCATACATAGATTATGGCCGCGCCAGAAACGGAGCTGACATGTCCGGTTGGCCTTTCTAGACATAATTGTTCAATGCATTTAGTAATTTAGTCCAAAAAAGAAGGAATGTATCTAACACCAGTCACCGATCTCATCACCGCCTTTCATGCGGTGAGGCGCATCCCAACCGAAACCCGTGACGGAGCAGGCGGCCAGTGACAGACCGCCCGTAGAAAAGTCGTGGTTTTGCCGCTGCTTGCTCCAGATTTCCCCTTCATCCCACTCCCTCTACTGCGCTGCCTCATTCTACTCTCGATCATTGCCTGCATTTCTGGCATTATTCCTCCCCTGGATCCTTTAGTTACCCTTAGCCCATCCACTCCCATCTTTCTAAACCTGGTGCGGCACCTTCCGAACGGCGTGGTGGGTTCTGCCGGTCGGTGTTGTGGCCAAGCTGCTATTTTGCCATCCGTTTCTCTCTCACCCCTCGTCTTCTCGAGACCCTGTGTGCGTCACTGTCTCACGGCTTCAGCGTGCGCGCTGTGCCTCTCTGACCCGGTAGATCTGTCGCTTACAATATCTTTACAGTGCTCTTTAACGCGCAGTTTCTTGCTCGAGTCATCCCCCCATTTTATTGTGTTAATCCCGGTCCCTCCTTGCCGAGTGCCCGCCCGGCCACACACTTTCCCTCTCAATGGGTCGCAAACCGAACCAACTCATCCTCGAGTTCTTTATTCGAGGCCAGAAACTCGAGGACGCCAGTAATCGCTACCAGCACACGTGCAAGGCCTGCGGAGAGAAATTTCCCAAGGGTCGCATCGACAGCTTGACCAACCATCTCGTGAAGAAGTGTCAAGCCATCCCGTTGCGCGATCGGCAACGCGTCTTGTTGCGACTCCACGAACTTCCCGATCTCGCCGATGGCGACCAGAACAAGGATGTGACGAGTAAGGGCAAATCGGTGGATCTGCCCTTCACTACACGCCAGAATTTCGATGGCCTTAATGTTTTGGCCGAGGCATCGCGCCAGGTTGGTGCGTCCGACCAGACGAAACGGGGCCCTGCATACACTCAGTCGGTGACAGTTGGGGGAAAGACCGTGGTCGTCGACCCGGCCCTCGAGGCTGAAGGCTTTCAAGGTCATCCTACACAGCCAGACCAGGTTGAAGAAGATGCGAACAACGCTCCAGGTAAGTCGGTGTTGTGACCTACCTTCACTCAAGCTTCATTCACTCATCCCGCTTCCTTTGTCTATTTGCGACGTGCTAACGCTTATAATCTCTCAAGGCACTCCTCAAGGTTCCAACGCCTCTTCTGTACCTTCCCTGCCTAGTTCCTCTCAAGACCAGCCACAAGCCGCAGCCGCATCCCCCCCGTTGCCAGACGTTTCGTTGACTCCGGACCCCACCTCCAATGCGCGCCAGTCGCAACTGTCCATGATTGCTGCTTCCGCTAGTGAGATGGTGCCCCACGGTCTCCCAATGGATCACGATGCTGGTCTTACCGACGGTATGCCTAAGATGAGTCCCTCGTGGAACCAGCAGCTGTCCACCCAGGAGCAGCTTCTCTTCGACAGCCTTCACGAACATGATCCCACTCTCACTGCAGCCACACAGCGCGCTGCTTCCTTCCCCCGTCCTATTGCTATGAACCCCAACTCTCAGGCCAAGGGCTTCGTGAACGAATTTGGCAACTCTACCAAGCCTACCAAGCCGAAAGTGCGCGGTCGCTTCTCCGCCGCCCGACGCCGAGAGGTTCAAGAAGTTCGCAAGCGGGGCGCGTGTATTCGCTGTCGCATGCTGAAGAAGCCTGTAAGTTGGATGCCCTCTAGTCTTGGATATGCTTTCTAAACAAGTCCTGCCTCTAGTGCTCCGGTGACAGCCCGTGTACCACCTGCGCCAGTGTCGAGAGCGCCCGCTTGTGGAAGCACCCGTGCATTCGCACGCGCATTGCCGAAGAATTCGAGCTGTACAATGCAAGTATGTAAACTGGCCTTGGTGGTGGTTGTCACACGCACTAACCACCGCAGATTTGCACGCTACCCTTGCCTACCACGATGTGAGCGGTATCCGCAATCAAATCAAATTCGAACACTACGCTGGACGTATTGAGGTTACCCACTTTGAGGAGAGCATGGTCTACGTTACCTTTAGCGGACTCCAGGGCCACAAGGCACCCGCATCGACGCTTGACCCTCAGCTCCAGGCTCTCGGAGATGAAACACAATTCCAGGGCCCTCTCCACGAGCTGTATCTGCTGGACAGTGATGCAGATGATCTTCCTGGAAAGATCGAGATGTACATCAAGAAGACTGCGCCGTTCTTCTACGAGCGGGAGGCTTCGGACTTCATGAGACCAACTTTGTTGCTTGCAGCGGAGCTAAGCCAGCAGAAAAAGGTATGTTCTTGACGAATCACCGGAAAGCCAGCAGTGTTGGCTGACTTGTTCAGGATGTGTTGCTCGAACGGGTGCTGGAACTCTGGATTGCCACTCACATTCTGGCCGATGGGGAGTTGCAGTGGAAGACATTCTGCAACCCAACTCTGCCTCCCACGTCGATGCACTCCCTTGCACAGCCATCAGACGACGGCCGCACACCCATCGATAGTGTCACCAACAGCGAGTCGTACGAGCTCCTATGCAGCCAGCTGCGGGCCGCAACCGAGAAACGCGCGTCGCAGTTGAGCAAGTCGGTCATGAATGATCTCGAGCGGCGACTGCTTCAGCGCCAGCAGAGCGGCTGGTTCGAGACCTTCCTGGTTGCGCTTATTTTGTTGAACTGCGTGGAGCGGACGTGCTGGCTATTCCGGTCCTGGGACGACGAGAACTTTGCTCAGCGGGTAAGCTCACCGCCATACTTCAAAGCGGTCTGTCCGTATACTAACTCGTTCCGCAGTGGCCTTTGGACAAGCGTCCACCTTACTACGCCAATCAAGGCGATCGCTTCTCCGACATCCTGCACATGTTGTTGAAGATGCGTAGCCTTCCGCCCAAGGCTACTCCTCGACCAGATACTGGCATCTTAAAAGCCGTGGATGGTAGTGACGAGAATGCAGCTCGCTGGTTTGACATGATCAAAGTGACTCGTACGTACCCCCTTAGGCCTCGAACCTCAATTGAATCACTGCTAATCACAAACAGCTCTCTTCCTTGAACAACGTCAAGCCACCGTTTTTGACCCTACTGACTCCCGCTCGCTCGACCTCCGCTACGGAGCCAAGCTCCTCCCCCCAACGAACGTCTACACCTAATCCTGCCTTGCTGCGTCTTCTAGGCTCTTCTAGTACTGGTTGACGAAACAGAAAGAAAGCACAAAAAAACAAAGTAAACGACTTTGATGACAACAACAACAACATTAACAACAACAAACCTCGAATTAAGCAGGCTTCTCTTTTCTTTACCTCTGCACTATCACAATCTATGATTGACCTGTTGGTTCTCGTATATGGTGTAGATGGATGGGCGTGAGTGTAGGCGTGGGCATGGGCATGGGCATGCGAGGGAAGCAAAAAGGAACGACAGGAAGGACGGACGGACGGACGGAGAATGAATGCAGCGATTATGTGTGTGCGTGTTTCTTTCTTTTCCAAAATCTAAACCCCCTGTAGTAATGTAACCGAACGAAATCCATACCTGTGTTTGATTTCACGCCTGAGGCATATACCATTATCTCCTATCACCTCCCCTCTTAGATATCTGCAAATTGGTTCATTCCGAGAAATATGTCCACATAGGTTCCAAGTAACAACGTAGCCAGCTAATTATCTTTACTACTACTACTACTACTACTATTCCAAACCTACTCCATAAATTCTAGAATTATATTATAACCCTGTAGTCAATTCATTCATTCATTCACCCATATCTTTCTCTCAAGAAAGTATGAACATTCTACATACATAGTAATCTCCCAAATACTGTGAGTAGTAGTACCCAGTACCTAGTACGTAGTACCTAGTAGTACCCTCCGAGTTGGGATGAATTCGTATAGCATCATTGGCAAGCAGGTTACTAGTAATGATTATTACTAAATTTCAACCAGTAAGTACCTAACTAGTTAGTTAGTTGAACTCTATTCTGCTTATTCATGTCCTACAACTCACTGAGGCTCTTTTTTTTTTTATTTTTTTTATTTTTTTTATTTTTTTTATTTTTTTTATTTTTTTTATTTTTTTTATTTTTTTTTTATAATATGATATATACAGCACACTAGAAAAATCCTCTTCTACATAATCTGTGCAGTGACCGTGTAGTAGTAGGTTGATATCATGTTTGCTACTTACAATTACTACTAGTCTACTATTAATTACTACATCATGTCGTTTGGCTGCTACTTTTCGTTGGATTTGGGGGTTGAGGGTGGTAATATATTATTAATGCTACTACTAGGTCTACACGCATTTGTATACTCGATGAGAAGGAAAAGATGGGTTGTCTCGCCCCTTCTTGTTATGTTCATTCTTCCCTGGTTTATAGTACTGCTTTCTTCTTTTCTTTCTTCGTTTCGTTGGGGTAGAGGTGCCGTCGTCTACTGATATCATATAACCAAGTTGCTCTACAGTAGCAGACAAATATAACATAACATATCGTTGTGGCTGACCACTCGTCATTCAATTGTCAATATAGGAATAACAAGGCATATCAAAGCTAACACAAGTTAGACAACGCCTTCTAGCTAACTTATCAAAGTCCCAGGACGTCACTATCAAAATAAAGAAAACGAGTGGGGGTAAGATTCAATGAGAGGTGTCACAGAAAAAAAATATGAGCCCCAGCAAAACACCTTTCTAAATCCAGCGCAGCAATATCAAAGAGGAGTCCAGTTTACTTCTAGCGGTGTATCCGGTACTTTATAAGGGTCATTGGGGTCTAAAGGGGGCATGTAGAGTGGCCCATCACTGGGGGGCCAATGCAAACCAAACTCGGTCCAATAAGGCTTATCACGCCGAATAGACAGGCCATCAGTTGCCAGAGGCTGAGGGAGAGGCTTACGAGTCGTTGATGGGGTAAAACGATTGCTCTTGGATTGTGCATCTGGTCTGCTTGGATTCTCCGTATCAGGACTGACCGGGACAAGTTTTGGGATAGGCGCCTTGTTGATATCGAACTCAATATAACCGGAACGGCCCACCGCCCCCCATTTTAGGCCTGAACGACTAATTTGCGAGATCAGATCGGTCGCAGCCTGATGAGGGTCCTGGCGTGGTGGTACTTCGTCTGTCGAAACTGGATGATGGCATCTGTGGCCATTATTTATAGGTTCGCTATTCGTATCGGAGTCGTAGTCGGTAGCAACATCGGGGTTTTTGGACGAACTCCCAGTACTGGGGGCTGGCTTTTTGGCTTTTGAACGGCCGTTAGAGTCACTAAAGGTAAACTCGTCTCGTTTGGGATCATCGCTCTTGTTGACGTCGACAGGGCTGAAAGCTCTGGTGGTGGCGGTGCTTTGAGAAGGAGTTAAGATGCCACCATCGCTAGAAGTACTGGGGTTGGTGGTGATCTGAGAGGGAGCCACGATTTCACTAGCGGCACAATCTTTATCCTCACCGTCCGAGAGACCGTAGGTTGGTGGATAACGTGCTGTGGGCGTTTCATCGTCAGAACCTACGGAATCGCCATCCTCGAGAGTCGCTGAGTTAGATGAGGGTGATATAGCCGGAAATCGTCCTCCATCAAGGCGTTCCTCAAGCAACACATAGTAGGTTTCAGCTATCTTATAGCTAGCAAGGTAGTTGCTGTGGCTGTTCAGCAAGGGCCTCCACGCTGATGTTTCATACGCGAAGTCCAACTTACTAATTTGTGGGCATCAACTTCGCTTCCATGGCACTAGTGACCATCATCAGTAGCTCTGTCTCATAAACTAATTCTTTATCTGTCAGATCGAGCAGAGGACAGCCATCTGCTATCGGGAGACCCGTAGCATCCGACAACCAATATCGGTCATTGTCTTTCTCGAAAAGATATAATAGCTTGGGCGCCTAGTGGGTGTCAGGATATACGTAGTTGGAATTGCTGGAAAGAATAGCAGACCATTGGATTCTGGTGGTGTAGGACGTAGCAATAAGATGAAGGAGCTAAGGGGAGATTAGAATCTGGGCACAACCGTATCATTCATGTGAGACTGAATGCAAGGTTAGTGGGTTGACTTACTGTAGTATGCGAGGCACTTCACGAACACTTTTGGCCCTTTCCTTATTGGCTGTCTCCGTCCTGTAGCGTTAGGAACCACAGAAGGCCCGGCAGTGCAGCGAGAGAGTAAAGGTAGAGTCTTCAGCGTATCTCAAATAAAAATGAGTAAAAGAGAAATTTGACCATTAGTACAGCCACAATTAGTACAATAAGAATGGGAATCAAAAAGCAAAACAAGTCCACCCACATCTATGAGAAGAGAGTAAAAAGAACATGAAAAGGAGGAAGGAGTGAACGACTAAATAGGGAGCGGACAGGCAAAAGGCATCACATCATCATGATCATACAACATGAAAAAGCGTACCATCCATCATACATCATCATCACACATTAGGCAACCGTGACCTCCTGAACCTGCTCGAGCACCACAACATAATACTTCCCTTCTACAGAAGTATCGTGGTACGGCCCAGCACCTACCAACGCCCTACATCAAGCTGAACATTAGCATTTCCCTTAGATACACTCAGATAGAAAACAAAACTTATACAAAAGAGCCACCACTCACCACCCCTTATACTTCGGCTGATTGAAAATATCCGTAAACGCTTTCAGGATCCGCAACGGCAGCTCCAACATGGAAGGCATTTCCGGACCATCACCGCAAATGGGTAGCCCCAGTTTATTGACAGGTAGATACACAATCTCGGACGGACTTTGCGGATTACGCGCCTCCTGGAAGATCAGAAGGCGCCTCGACGGGGGTGGCATCGTCACTATGTTTGCTGGCTGGTTCTCGGATCTATTATCCGCGAAGATGGACCAGTATCCCCGGTTGGCGTGCGCTTGCTAAGTTGGTTTTCCAAAAATGGCGTCGCGACTATACACCGACTATGCTGTCCACTTTGCTGAGAACAATTATGAATTTTGCTAGTGGATGAGCCGAGTTGGGGACCCGTTCTGTGCCAAGGGTAAGCCTATATTTAGGAGGCATTATGCAGGTTGAACGCACCAAATCGGGCCAAGATTATTGCGAGGTTGAGAATGAAGCCCCACTGAGGGTTTGAGAATTGAGAGGTCCGAGAGCACGATGCAGCGAATGCCCTGAAAGGAAAAGGTAAGAATGATAGTACCGAATAGATACTGCGTGGATGCAGCGGACTTTCGCGCGGCGCGTCGCATCGCCAAACACGTGCGCGGGGGCGGGGACTGCCTTATCGGGAAGCCCCTTATCGTGACCTCCACTTTCCCGATTCGGAAGGAAGTTTCGCTGTGGTGACTGCCCATGGTCTTTGTGCTTATAGCACCAACTGGCAACTTTTCTTCTTAAATATAATAGAAAGATAATATATATAATATATGTGAATCCAATAAGTGTATGCATGCAATGGCTAAATCGAATGTCAGGGTATCATAGCAAAGGCTCTCGCCCAGACTGCCTCATCAACAAACGCCAAAAGCACGAATAGCCCCGGCAGTATCACTTCCCCGCAAAACATAGGACTATGTACAATCTACGTATCAAGCTCCCCATCTAATACGCGTCGAGCCGCATCTAGGCGCCGTCTCAGTAATCGCACCTGCTTCGCGTCCGGGTTCTCGGACGTCGTGATGTTCTGCAGGTCCAAGCAAACATTGCCCAGACTCTGGAATAGCCGCTCTAACAAATGAGTGTCATCATCGTTCAAGCCCAGGTTCCCCTTCGCAGTGGCACTCGGGTGAGGGCTGGAAGCCGCGCGGACGGTGGACACGAGAGATGATACCAAGGATGTCGGCGTGGTAGATCCGGTGGTTGCAGAATCTGACCGTCGCGGAGGCAAGTTGGTCTCAGGATAGAGGCTAGCTTTATCCCGGCGACTGGGCTGTCTGCGAATGGCCCGGGGAGTTCCTTCACCGTCCCCATATTGGCCGCCATTGGAATCATCTACATCCGAAGGGTGGTTGTTGCGTAGCTCTAGTGACAGTTAGTTACTCACTCCTGGTGAGATGCTCTTCATGAATCCTTACCATCGTTGAACTTCCGGTCCCAATAGAGGACACTTTCAAGATCATCACGATCCCCTTCGGTAGCCGTAGCAAACGTCGCCACGGTGGATATGGAGGTAGTGCTATTCGCGCGAGAATGGCGGGTGGAACGGTGGTCGATCGGCCGCGTCGTTTCCACAGACGAGGTAGAAACATTGCTCTCGCGTCGCAAGCGAGCCTGCGTGTAGTTTCCTAGAGCGCTATGTAGGATGAAATGCTCATAGTCGAAAGCATCCTCTCGCTCCTCGTGCGGTGTATCCTCCAAGCTCTGTGGAGCCGCTGGGAAAGCCTCCAACGAGTCATCAAACTCATCATCCAGGGGTTCGCGCAAGATCTCGTCCAAGGCCTGGCGATCCAATCCATCATCGGCGTCGTTTATGTAATATTCACCCTCTTCTGCGTCCTCATAGAGTGTCCCTGCAACAGACTTTCCGTCATCGTCGCCCTCCCTGGACTCGTAGCCCCCATAGGTCGGCTCGGCATGCGATGCCTGGGTAGAAGGCAGGTCTCGTTTTCTCTGACTCGTCTGACGGGATAGACTTGTCTGACGGGAGACACCGACCTCGGGCTCATATCTTGCACTTCCATAGTCACTGCGGTGCTGGCTATCTTGCGTATATCCAGCAGACCGCCCATTCCCAGTATTAGCGTCAATATTGGTCCGGCGCTCTTTCACCTCCGCTGCACTGGGTGCCCATTGGTCCGTTGCGGAAAGAGGGCTCGGGGTCCGCAAACTTTGCATGCTGCGTCGACGTAGGTTGTCCTCCTGGGCTCTAACCTTTAGGCTAGATATCTTGATGTGAAGGCCCTTCATCTGATCCTGGAGATCCCGCACCTGCAGCTGCGACTGGGATCGAGAGGGAGGTTCATAAGTTGGTTGGACCGAATTGGGTCCGTTCATGGTCTCTGAAGACTCATCCTCGATTACTTCCTCGGAAATGCCCAAGCCTTTCGGTGAATCAGAGGCGGCTCGCGGGTTCGACACCGGGGGCGAAGAACGGATTTGTGGCCTTTGCATCGATGACACGGACGCACGATGGGTGAGGTACGCACGCGTTGGATCATAGCGGAAGCTTCGCTCGTCATGGTGAAGGTTAGGGGCCGTGGTTGAGCCGAGAGCGCTCACCGACCGGGAGAGATTGCGCTCAACGGCAGGCAGACTCGATTGCGCCGCAGAAGGTAAGTTGGTTTCGCTGTGAACACGGGAATGACCGTTGTTATTAATTGCGTCTTGGGATGATGTATAGGTTGCGCGTGGTCGATTAGCTGAGCCTCTGCGGTCGGCACGGGAGATGGATTGGTACAATCCACCAACTGGCTGACCCAGTCCCAGGGGTTGGTGACCCACGGATGGCGTTGGTGATGCCGACAGCGACGGGGACGCGCGCATTGACGTACGGGCTCGGCTTAGATTGCCCTCCATGAGCTGCATACCAGTGCGACAGTTAGTCACTGATCGGGATTTCATAAGCGGACCTGAAACACATGGCCAACATACCGTGAGGCGCTTCTTCGCATTCTCCAGAATTCTCTCCGCCTCGGTGCTCAAAACAGCCGACGAGAGCTCCACCCCAGATCCGCCTTTCTCCGTGGTCGCCATTAGACTCGGAGTCGAACCATTTCCTTCCAGACTGTCAATCGCAGACCGTACACCTTCAGGGACTTGGTGAGGATTTTGCACCGTACCGCGACTCCCCTGGCGGTCCTTAGCGGCGTCCTGCGACGAGTCGCTAGCACCACTAATTGTCGAGCTAGACGAGCTGCTCCACGCCGCCATTTCCCTAGCCTCCGCCTCAGCCGTCTCGCGTTGCGAGACAGGCGAACCCGCCATCCGACCCGCCTGAGACAGAAATGGAAGGGTCCTCATGTGCGCCGGCGACGACGAGACACTATCCTCCTCCCCGATGTCCGACAATCGACGACTAGAATCCTGAACTTCAGTTGGCCACATGCGACGCGAGAAACCTATTTTCTGAGGCCGGCTGCCATATGAGAGAGCAATACCGGCGGAGCCAACGCCTCGACCCTGGTCGTCGACATCATCGGGCGCCGTGCGGTTCTCGTAAAAGGACTGGAGGTTGGACAAAGAGGGGAGGTTGAATGGCGGGGACGGGGTGGAGGACTCGCGCTCATTGTGGTCGAACGGTAAGATCATATCGGGATTCGAGAGGGTTGGCGATGGGGGGATCGGAGGTGGTGGTGGACGAGGAGAGTGTCCAGCATCCTCGGCGGACAGCATGCTTATACCGTGCTGTGAAGCTGTTGAGGCCGGTGTATGTATCTAATGACGAAAGAAATCAAAGTATATCCCAGCACACGACAGGAATCGGCGCTCAGACCCAGGCCATCTGCAACCAGGGGAGGGGATGAAGGCTCGTCTGGTTCAGCTGGAGAGGTCTGGGCCTGCAGGTAGGACCAGGATTGAAGGGATGAAGGTCAGTGTGGTAATATCTGCAAGAGGGGATCTGCTGCTGGAGATGCAGAGATGCAATCGCAAAGTCAATCTGAGACAGGTTGGGCACTACCCTGGTCGAATCAGCGAGTGTGGAGGGCGGTGGCAGGCAAGGTCAGCGTAGACTTCGATTAGAAATTAGGGAAATAAAAACAAATTAGAATTAAGCATTAACTATTAAAAGCATCGAAGACGGGAAGAAGCAAAAAAGAAATAGAAGGAAAAGGAAACCGAAAGGAGGGAATAAGATTTGGGAAAGAGTAAGAGAGAAGGCAGCAAGGACGCGAACAGGAAAGGAAAGAAGAGGAGTCAAATTGCCAGTTCCACGAATGCAACCAATTCAGTTCAATTCGATTCAGTTCAGTCCAACACCAAAAGAAAGTGTTCGGGGAGGGGGGACCAATTCCAATCTGGGTTTGGGGAAATTTCCACTGCCATAATTATTCTTGTCCCTGCTTATTTTCTCACCCGTTCCCTTTTTGCCTTTTTTTTTTCCTTCGTCTCTTTCTCTACCAATCTCAATTAGGCAGGGATCTGAGCTCGTCGCTGGAGATCCTCAATCAACGGTTGAGGAAGATAAGAATCCTCAGGAGACAAGTGGGTTACTGGTTCATGGGAGAGAGAGATGGAGCAACTAAACACCTACTGGAGAGGTGGAGTGAGACCGAACCAAAGAACCGAACAGACAGGGGATGTACAGTAAGTAGCTACTACAGTAGTAGTAGTAGTATCATCTAAGCCATGGTACATTGTTCCCTCTCGGTTACCCACAGACAGCTACTTGAAGTGCATGCATTTCATTTAACTAAACCTTGAGGGACTTCCAGGATATCAATTGATCATTCATTTTCACTCCCCCTCATCATTACTATCACTGCATCATCAACAAGCCCAGTTCCAGCCCGGTTCCTGAACCACCAACCAATCCCGGAGATCGTCATTTAACGATCGGTCCGGCCTAAATTCAGCTGCACCATGGAACCAACCTCATTCGGCCATACTAATTTAAGTTACTATGACTACTGACTAACTCCGTACAGAGCTGAGATCTTCCTCCCCCTGAAATTATGAAACACCATCCCCTCCGGAAGGCTACCTGCTGAGATGCATCAGGAGTAGATGCCTGGGGGGAGGAAGCTGTGCAGCTTCTCCGGCTTCTTGGGAGTGGCGTCTTTAACGCGGGACGTGCGGTTTCAGAAACTTGGGGCCATGGGGGCGGTAACATCCGTTTTGGGGGTGTCTTTTCTGCGCTCGCTGCTACCCTACCTTTACACTATCTTTCCAATGGTTAACTATGGGGAAGTGTAATGTACGACAGTACGTTACTTTGCTACGTCTTAGAATCATGCAAAATAAATAATAAATATCAAAATGCTTTTTTCTGACTCGTTTTGGTCCCATGTCTATCACAGACCCTGTACAGATGGAGATATCACCTATAAAGAAAAAGGAATCAATATAATAAGAATCCAACGAACACCTCGATGAGCAAATGAAATGCGTTTGTAAAAGAAAAATCCCGGCCAATATTACAATTTTCCCTGCTAAGGGACCGAAACGGAAAGACTCTCTACCGGATCTTCTCCAGCAGCAGCTTCGCACCACTGCTGACCGGGCTGCCCTTCTTGCCATCCTTGCTGGTCTCCGACGACGCCTTCTCCAGCGCCTTCTTGTTCTTCTTCAGCGTCTTCAACAACTCGGCCTTCTTCTCGAAGTCGTCCGACTCCGCAAGAGCCACCACGACGAACACATTGGATCCCGTGGCCCACGACATGGTCTCTTCCTGAATCTGCTCATAAAGAAGACCGTGGAAGTTGAGCGGAGGCTGCACCTTCTCAACCTTCTTCTCGGCGGGGTTAAACCGTCCACCCTGAACCAGTGACTTGAGCAACCGGCCCACGAACGGAGAGTCCTTGGTGTCGGCTCTGGATTTGGCGGCCTCAGCCACGGCGGCCAATGCGGCGCTCTTGTCTCCATCGGCTTCGAACAGCACTTCGGAGATGAATTGGCATCCGAAGCTAGTCTCAAGGAGAGAGTCGGCACGTGCGGCAATGAGCTCGAGCACGTTGGCCGACGCAGCCTTGACCAGCTCCTGTCGGCGAAGCTCGGGGTCCTTCTTGGAGGTCTCCTTGCGGATTTCACGAACCTCCTTCAGCAGCTCATGGTCGCCGTCAGGCAGAAGCCACTTGACCCGGTCTCCGACAAACGGATACAGGATGGGGATACGCGCTGTCAAGTCGTTCACTTGGAAGAGCAGCTCTTCGTTCCGAGCCTCGGCATCCATTCCCTGGTTCAGGAGTTCGGGGAAGACCAACTTGGAGGTAAGCTTGGTGTCATCAATAACTTCGTACGCGGTCAACAGAACCAAATGTCCGTGGAGATCGCCGGCCATCATCTTGATAGTATCTCTGTAGAAACGGGTAAGGAGCTTGCGGTCCTTGGCGTTGGAGTACGCCAGACTCAACGACATCACCCGGGCACCGGACTTGGTGAAAGCCAAGTTCTTGACCAGGTCTCCCTCTTCATCGCCCTTCAGCAGCTCAACAAACTCGTTAGCCTCGGAGCTGCCCGGCTTAGTGTTAAGGTAGTACTGCAGCATGGCGTCGTGCAGGATGGTGAAACCAGAGTTGCGCTTCTGCACCAGCTGGTTGACAAGCTCCCAGAGGTAGTGCATAATGGGGCCCCTCTTCTCCGGGTGCGCCTCAAGGATCTTAGAGAGGTCCGCATCGGGCGGGCCGTTCTTGTCATCCCTGAAGATGACGAATTCCGGACCGTACCACTCACGCAGGAGGTTCGCCTTCTGTTCCTTCGTCGCAACGGTGCGGTAGATATCATCGAGAATCCAGGACCCCTCGGGGTGTCTGATGAGTCTCTTGACATGTCCGTAGAACTCAGGCACGATCAGATCACGAACCTCAGCATCACCGTGAACAATCAACTTTCCGACCAGGAACTTGGCATACCGGCTCTGCGCAAGCTCGTTGTAGCTACCCTTCAATTCCGTGGCGATCATCTTCCGTTGCTCCATGTTGGCGTATTTGAGGGCCGTCTGGATGACGCGGACCGAGTCATGCTTGAAGACAAAGTCCTTCACACGTCCAGTAATGATTTCAAAAAGCTCCTTGATGAGCTTCTTCCGCTCCTCGAGCGGAACATGAGACTTGCGACGCAGCTGCTCCCACAGCTTCTTCGAGCGACCGATCATATCAGCGTTGGGTCTGGCGGCCTTGCGCTCTTGCAGGAGGGCCTTTTGCTTCGCATGCGATTCGCGCGACGTAGACTTATCTAAATGAACAAAAGCAACAAATTAGTACCAAGACCTTTCACCAGAGAGGAATTTCAATAAATCAATCAAGCATACTTTGCTGAGCATCCGCATCCACAGACTTGGACTTCTTCCCAGTATCTTCTTCCTCCTCAACATCTTCCATATCAACATCCTCCTCCTCATCATCCTCATCATCCAAAGCATCAATCTCCGAATCATCAACATCATCCAGATCAAAATCATCCTCCTCATCATCATCAGACTCAGACTCAGACTCCTCCTTCTGCGCCTTCTTCTTACTAGAAGTCTTCTTATCCTTCTTTCCACCCTTATCGCCCTTCTTCGACAACCCAGACTTGGAAGCCTTCACGGGGGCCGCAGACGACTTGCTCTTCTTCGCGGGCACGGACACCGGCGTCTTGGTCCGTTTTCCATTGCGCTCGTCACCGGCGTCTACTCGACGCTTTACCCCGACCATGGTGAATATGTCTGGAAATCGAACAAAAAGAGGCTATACCCTTGAGAAGATAAATGAAAACTTCTCTGGCGGGGATATCAGACAGGGTAACAAAAAAAAATATAAAATGGTACGCCGCCCGCGGGTTAGCTTTGCTCAATTTGTCCCGGAGAATGGACTTTTTTTTCCCTAACCGCTTTTTGCTTTTTTCGGGAGGACAGGGCGGTCGAGATTTGGTTGGGTTTGTTTTGTTTGCATTTGCTGATAAGAAGGGTGTCTGTCTAACTTATCTATCTAATGGGGTTCCCGCGGATGGATTTGGATTATCGTGAATTAGATAATTTGGTTTTAGTGGTTTATTGATTCTTTATTAGATGGTCTCGATCATCTAGTCATGTTTATGATGCAGACAAAACAAATATTTCGCATGCAGGAATCTCTATCGATGAATCTAAAGAAACATCAAAAGTCACCGATGCAAAGCCCCGACAGCGCGCAATGCGATTAGATTTAAGCCAAAACCCACACAAATGAATCAGACAAGCAACAAGCACAACTGTCGAGGGTGATTGAACAGAGCAAAAGAAAAAAAAAATGACACTTCAATGGTAATCCCCATCCAGACGCCTACAGATTATGAATTACCCAGTATATAGTTACACACCCCCTGCGCTCGTATCACGCATCATGCACCTCCGATTCCGCATTAACCGGCGGTGCTTTGAAAGTACCTAATTCGGAGCCCGGATTGCTTGGGCCTCTTTTACGGCCCGGGATGTGAAATCCAAGAGTCGAAGATTTAGAGGTACTGGAGTTCTGGGAGGAGTCGTTTGTAAAGTCACCGAACCGAGAGAAGATGCTCTTCCGCTTTGGTTTGACCTCCTCGTCGTCGAGCGCAACCTCTTCGTATTGCTCTTCTTCCATGGCTTCCGGTTGCTTGCTTAAGTTGGAGTACAGCGTAGATGGTGTTGATGTTATATGGGAGACTCGAGAGTCGAGCGATGTTCGAGATGGCATCGCATCGGTATAGCATACGGGTGATCGGGCGGAGATATCCTGGAGGCGCAGTGTAAGTCACTTTTGCGACAAAAAAAGTGAGATCAAGTACGGATGGGTAATTACAAATGATCGGCGATACGAATCGAATGACTCGCGAGATATCGAGAAGGGTTCGTTCTCATTTACGAGATCGCGATGGTGCGAGGATCTCGGGGAACCAGGGTACTTGCGCCAGAAGCCCTGTTTCTCTGGAGGTGAGGGCTATTGACATGTGAGTTACTTGTTCCGCATGCGAATAAGACCCGCCATGTGATTGTAACGGTAGTGGTTCACATACGGGATGGTAGATTCCATTGGCGTCGACGACTGGCGGGAAGAGGATAGAGTTAGCGGGGTAAATTAAGGATCCATTGAAAGGGTCCCTAGGTAGCATACCACTGAGTTTATATTCAGGTGGTTCGTTTTCCGAACTCTTCCTGAAGTTCAAAGGACTCGAGCCTTGAGTGTCGAGTGAGGCATGGCTAGCAGAGTTATCGGTGGGAGCGGCACTGACTTCCCCGCCATTGGGGGCAGTGGACTTTCTGGACAAGAAGTTGCGGAACGGCGCCATGGTGAAATGATAAGGAAGGGAAGCAGTCGCGTAGACGCAAAAAGACGGAGGGTCCCTGACAGGAGAATAAATATGCTGAGGTGGTCAAGCAACAATGGCGAGACCAGAACCGGGCGAGTTGCTTGCCAGGATGTACAACGCTCAAACCTCACATGATCGGCGGTCTCGGGCATCGGTACAATTTATGAAAGGGTGGTTCATCCGCTGGCGGTGCAATCACAATCTGTTGGACGGGGTCGTTCCGACTTTTGCGAGGGGTAAAAGAAAAAATTGGGAAGAAGAAAAAAAAGAAAAAAATACTAATGGTTCTCAACACAGTTGATTTGCCACTGAGTTGTGTGCAACGAACCCATCCAGACTAGCCAGGCATTCTGATCTCTCACTAGTCAAAAACAAGGCCGGGGAACTTGGGCATATCATCATCGCCTTTATCCCAGGCATTGCAGTTCCATACTAGTGTCCGAGATAGCGTCATTGTGCCCCATTCATGTTTCTTTTTTATGAGGGGGTTTATTCATCACCTGACTAAGCATCTCCTTGTCTTGGTAACGTCAACAATCCCATCGTATACGTAGTCTACTTGGTGCTATTACTACATGACTACAACTCTACTTTGACTATCAATGGTTACTTACCTTGTCCCTCAATCCCCCACAGTTCTTCTGAACTCTGTAGTGGCTACTAATCTGCCATGATTGTTTTTTGTTGCTTTGATTTCCCCCTTGCCGCATGCTAATCTGCATGACCATGACCTGCAAGAAAATACCACTGGGAAAGCTCACGTTCATTCATATCAAGCAAGGCGACATAGCTCGCTGTAGATCATACTTACTTGCAGTGGCGTCGTCACTTTCATAAGTCAGAAGTTGTGGCTTGCAGAACCCCATCCTCATACATGCCAATCTATCCGTTACGATATCCCATTGGCTATGTTCCCAAGCCAGGGGGCACATGCAACCTCTGCCGACTGTGCTTCATTGAAGTCTATCTAGATACCTCTGACTAGCTATATTGATGCAGACTTCTTAAGGTGCTAACAGCATAGTACTTGTGCAATGCACTCTGTAGGTGTTGATCTCTTTTCGGCTAGCAGACTCTAGACGTCCGAGTCGATTGTGCTCTAGCCCGAAGAGGATTGGCCATCTTACATGGATCTCCATTGCTATCGACAGTTGACACATACACAGCATATACATATTCCAGTGGCAGCTATGTTCACACCTCTCGTGTCTGATCAAACATTGGCAAGAGCCTTCAGTGTTGTGCCTCTGAAGGCTGCCGACTTAGTAGCATGCGGCCAACACACGCCTTTGGAGGGTACCTGCCCGTGAAGCTCTTGCCAAACATGACTGAGACGGTGGGGTGCCTTCCATATCTACTGGGTGCCTATATTGTATTGTCACTCATCCTATCGTCGTCTTGAGACATCCCACATTGATTCCTCTGGCTCATTCCCCTGGTGATCTAGATATCACCATAACTTGAAAAAGTATAGGTCAGGCTCTCCACGCTTTGCTACGGGCAGATAATCGACTCCCGTCTGAGATGGCGACACAATCAATTCGGGGTCTAGGTGTATGATCTAACATCCTGTGTCCCCAGCCTACTTTACTATCAACTATCACTATGCCTAAACTTTCAGCGCTGATTTTATCGATACTATCGATTTTCATTTTGGCCGGAGCAGCCTCTTCCACTGTCCTCCCCCGAAATATCAGACGCGAAGTTACCGCACCCTACTGTGAAGATAGAACCGGCCGCCTGATTACTACTCTGCGCCGTGACGTTCATGGCGACTACAATGCCAATGTCGAAGCTATCAGCGATTCCACTCCGGAAAGAATAGCCGCCCCTCTCTGCAGCGACAATTCTCAATGCAACCTTGGCCAAATCTGCAATCAAGGTTTCTGTGTCGCAGGTTGTAAGTCCAATGTGGACTGTTCTCGCTTTCACACCTGTTCCAAAGGGTCGTGCACAGATAGCCGTGGCGGCAGATGCGCCCCAAATAGGAGCAGATGTTCTCTCAGCGCCGAATGCTGCTCGGGTCGATGCAAGCGCTGGGGCGGTCTCCTGGGAAGAAGAAGATGCAGAGGCTTTAGAGATGTGTGAGGTTGTTGGCCTGGCTGCTTCTACTGAAGCCTTGTGTGTGCAGGTTATCGGCTTGAGGGAATCAAAGCATCGTCTACCAGTTGTGGCGCTGAATGTGTGTTGCTTCTTTCGAGCTTAGCGCTAATTCCTACCGTCTCACCTATTGCACGAACCATGTATCAATATCAGAGTGGAGGGGAATGAAAGAAAGCATCTTTAGACGCCATGGTGATTGTATTAGTAGTTTTTGTTGATTGTAATAGGCCAGTTACGGTTAGACGTAGGGGACACATTTAACCTTACTAGTGTGTATCCGTGTTGTCAAAACCTCACACCGGCTAGAGGAGTGGGTAATGTAATGGCATATTCACTAAATCGAATTATATCTAATAAAAAAATCTGCATTTCCCCCATATAATGAGCGAAAATGGAGTGAATACAAGTTGCAGTAAGTAGTATATAATGAAGGTACAATAATAATATTTAATATCTGTCACGGATAGTCCGGTGGGAGGTCAGCCGCCAAGTCAATAACCTTGCTTAGGTAATTGCCAGCGGGACTGGTGCCTGGTACGAATCCCGGGGTCGTCATTGTACTCGTGCGAGTAATCCACGATGCTATGAGGCGCTAAGCAATGGAAGTGACCCTTGAGGGAAGCAATTCTGCAGAGACATTTCCACCCCGGGATGGCGTCGCCAGAGGACACCGTCTCGTTACAGGGAAGTTGGGACCTTGGCTGGGCAACTACTATTCTCTTCTTTTTGCTGTTTTATTTTTGGCTCTATATATGAGCCACCGTCCCTTCTTATTTCTTTGCTAATTTTTTGTCGCTCTGCTTGCTACCCTTTTGATTATTTTTTATTTTTTCTGGATGTTCAAATGTAGATGGTTGCTCATGATGTTAGTTGTGTTGGACTTCGGTTCCGCAGTAGTATATATTCCTATGGTCATCCCAGTCCAGTCTACCTCGCTGGCCACCTTTCGACCGTGCTGTGGCATGGAAAAAGCTTCACTCAGAATGTATGTAGAATAGGCGACATGTTGGCCATTTTTGGTGAATATCCGAAGCCCATTGATGAAAGAACACAAGATGTAGGCAGGTAGTACACCATTGAATCTCGCTGGCATCATTGTTACTATGTCGCATTCACCTCGCCCATGAACCTTCTTTCCCCCATTGCAGCATAACTGCACTTTCCTCGACTACCAAACTTTACGAAGGACCAGTTATCTACTATCCTACCTGGTAGGTTGTATCTCTCAACATTCAATTTTTGAGCATCATACATCGTTCAGTAAACCCCCCGGGCTTACCAACTAAAGCAGCAACGCCGACCTCGACATACTTCTTCATACAGACGTGTCTGTGACAGCCACAGTCCACGCCAGCGCAGTCACCTGGGATAGGCCTTCCTGTGTCTAGTTTAGACTACTGCTTTCCTGCATCTACAGCGGCTGCATCCCCCATCAAAAGACTTCTTACTCACCGAACGCATCATGAATTTCTGGGTTGGTTGGGCGCTCTGGCAGAAACTGAGCTTTGTAAGATCCCCAAGGCCTTGGAAACGAGGATTGTCGCTAACCTGCGACTAGGCGCTCGCAGGCCTTCTGGTAAGGATCCAGTACTGGATTGGCATACATTCCACTGACACGTCAAGGCATTGGTACTGGTGTACTCATTCATCGTCCTAGCCTACAACAGGCGAAAGACACAGAAGTATGCCACCGCTGAAGCACGACAGAAAGCAGAGATGCAACCCATGCTGGCCGAACCGAGTGAGATACCGTTTGGTGCTAGAGCTTTGGAGAAGGGAATTCAAGTAGAAGGCATATGGACACCCGATTGCCGTTCTGCGAGACAGTCCACCACTCACTCGGGTAGTAGACCTGAAAGTCTTGCGTCGGCACCCAAGCCGACGTTGATGGCGCTGACAGGAGATGATATCCAAGGTCTTGAGCGGACATACCAACCGGCACCTAGCCCGAGCCTCTATGACCAGTGCAACTCCCCCAAGGTTGTAGACATCAAATACGGACAATCAGAGTACATCTCTCTCTCGCCAACCAACCAGTCTCTACAGCTGGATGGCCCCATTAGTATTGAACCGGAATGCTCCCCAGATCTAGACAAGCGTCGCTCAAGGTGGTTTGGTGCGCGAAGCTCGTGGGTCAAGAAGCCCTTCGATAGCTACAAAAGAAGATCAACGCCAGAGGGTAAGATCCTGAAGTATATTGGCCTGGACTCGAAAAGCTAAGCATACACAGGGCTTCGCCGCACTTCATCGGAGAGCTTCAGAAGGAGAATCAGCAAACTCATAGACGAGGATATCCGGACAAATCCAGCTGAAATATATCAACTAAGAGCCATTAACCAGGAGACGCTTGAAGGCCGTAGAACGCCATCACCGACGAGGTCGCAAGGCTTTTCAAATGCCATGCTATGAGGTGCGAGACCAGATTGATTTGCCAGTATTCCAGGCAGCCTCTACTGTTGACCCTGTTACATGCAATGGCAACAATACTATCGAGGGGCCTATGAACGAATCGTTGGATATCATTTAGTCATTGATAAGCCTCGGTTACTATGACGAATTGTGTTGTGAAACAAATGCACGCCTGGAAGCGCGCAAGACACGCAACGGAGACAAAATGTATCTCTTTTCCTTTCTTTTGTGATGCAGAGAAAGTACGTGCTTCATATGCGTCGAATAAAACAGGTTTGGCCTGGCAGTTAGTGTATTAATGTAGATATAAATTGGACTCATAGTTGTAGGTAAATGGCCCACCCAAGGCAACAAGCTGATGCCAGTGGGCACGTGATGTCGCGACTGCCTGGACGCGTCCACAATCTCAACATGACTTGAATAACGCGCTGCGACAACGGCAATTTGCCACCATAGAATAAAAAAAAACCACGGGTTTCTGGACAATTTTGCCTTATTGCATGCAGAAGCTGGATTGTGTATTGCAATCCATCCAGTGTTGAAATCTGAACTACATCAGGAAACCGCAACTGATCTAGACGCGTGTGTGCGCGGTTAACAGGCGACATCTATTGCCATTTCTCCCAAGATCTTTGCAGTATCGCTACAAAGGCCACTGGATTCTGACGCTACAGAAGTTTGAATTCTTTGTGAAAGATGACTGCCGACGCTGATACTCAGAATGAGTATGACGATGGGCTTCCAGGCCCCGGAGCGCCCACGCCACTCTCTTCCCTGGAGGTGAGCAATTCAAACGGCAAACAATATGCTTGATGATGGGTAGGTGAAATTGAAGTGCTGATGCTTTTCGTAACAGGGTGTTTCGGGCCTGACAAGTAGGGATATCAAGCTGTTTGTTGATGCTGGATACAACACTGTTGAGTCGGTTGCATATACGTACGTCTTTCCTTTGCCAGTCTGGTTATGTGTCAATGTCAATTCCAGCTCTGCTCACAACCACATTCTTGCGTATGGTATAGGCCAAAACGGTTGCTGGAACAAATCAAGGGTATCTCGGAACAGAAAGCCACCAAGGTCCTGGTTGAGGGTGAGTGTTGCTCTTATGGTATTGGAACTCGTACGCGACGATCTTGTCTGACTCCATAATTTTGTAGCTATGAAGCTTGTGCCGATGGGCTTTACTACCGCGACCGAAATGCATGCGCGACGAAACGAACTCATCTCAATTACGACAGGCTCTAAGCAGTTAGACACCCTTCTTGGAGGTGGCATCGAGACAGGCTCTATCACGGAGATATTCGGAGAGTTCAGGACAGGAAAAAGTCAAATATGTCATACACTCGCCGTGACTTGCCAATTGCCTTTTGACATGGGCGGAGGAGAAGGAAAATGCCTATACATTGACACAGAAGGTACCTTCCGACCAGTGCGTCTATTGGCGGTTGCACAGCGATACGGGCTGGTGGGAGAAGAGGTGCTGGATAATGTGGCATACGCTCGTGCCTACAACTCAGACCATCAACTTCAGCTACTCAACCAAGCTTCGCAGATGATGTGCGAGACTCGTTTCTCGCTCCTTGTCGTTGATTCTGCCACTTCTTTGTACCGGACAGACTTCAACGGTCGTGGTGAACTGTCGTCGAGACAAACACATCTTGCGAAGTTCATGCGTACCCTGCAGCGCCTCGCTGATGAGTTTGGTATTGCGGTCGTCATTACGAACCAGGTCGTTGCCCAGGTGGATGGTGGCCCGAGTGCAATGTTCAATCCGGATCCAAAGAAGCCAATCGGTGGTAACATTATTGCGCATGCAAGTACGACGCGGTTAAGTTTGAAGAAAGGACGGGGTGAGACTCGGGTCTGCAAGATCTATGATAGCCCATGTCTCCCTGAGAGCGATTGCCTGTTCGCTATCAATGAGGATGGTATTGGGGACCCGAGCCCCAAGGACTTGGAGAATGACTGAAAAGGGCGCGGATAGATTCTCAGGCTACGAGTTCATGATTATAGTTGTTTTGCTTGCATGTATAGGCTGCGTACATAATAATAGCCTCGGGAATCCCCGATATTTGACTAGTATATCATTTCTTGTAGGAAGAGTCAATTCGCATTATCCATCGAATCGATTGGTGTAGTTGCGGAGATGCAGCAAGGCGGTGGCAGCTTTATTGCTGGGGGCGGCGCCAAGACCTGTTTTTTCTGGAGCGCCGAAAGAGCTTCAGCTTCTGCCCTTCAACTCCGCCGTGCAGCGACTCCTCCCTCCAATTACCTCCATCGGCCATGGAGACTTGAACTGACCATTAACTCCAGATCGTGAAGTGTGGTCTGTTCCTTAGTCCAGTCATGGCTAAAATCTACAAAGATACCCGAGTCGACCTCCGGCCGTACTCGCCGAACACCGTCGTCAACATCCCGATCTCGACCCAAGAAAGTACGCAAAGCCGCGCGCGATTCTCGGTCATCTCGAGCCCCAACCGTGACGAGCCGGTCGCGAAGGACGAAGACGAGTTTTCCAAACGATACCTAGCGAGTCAGGGTTCGATCTATTTCCGCAAACGCAATGTCTACCCCCGAACCTATCTGTGGAGGGTTGTCGATAACAGCAAGATCTTGGAGATCCAGTGCGTGGATCTGACCAAGGCTGGTATCGAGCACCACGAATACAATGTAACACTGCGCTTGGAATTTGAGGAAGGCATTGTCCCTTCAGGTGTTGATTTTGCCGATCTGGAGGAGCACGAAGCGTTGAGCGTGTTCGTGATCACCACCTCCAAGACTCTCCACACCTTGACTCTACGCCCTGAGTTCTTCCGTAGAACTGCATCAATTGACAACAACATCTCCGACTGGTGCAAGACGTTCAATCCCGCACCTCTCACATTTTCTTATCCACACCGTCTACATGCGAGCAGCCCGCTCGAGCTGTTCGTGTCTCTCGACAATGGCGCGCTTTTGCGCTTGACCAGGAAGTCTGGTGATGATGGTAAACCCACTATCCTTGTTTTAAATCACCACTTGTTATATAACTGCGATACTGATCTATCTGGTGTTTTCCAGGCTCACACTGGTCTCCCCTGACCTTCGATGAGAGAACTTGGGGCTCATCGATTCGCGGGCTGGTCAAATGGCATGCGCAGCCGTCAATCAAATACCAAGGACGCACCCTCGAATTGAGCGCGCCAAACGCTATCGCTACTACAACTGATCAGACCTATGTATTCGCTGTCTGCTTGAACCACACGCTCAAGATCTGGAACCTTGCTACGAACAAGTTGGCCGCTACGAAGGACCTACTGGACCGTGATGTGCAACCGTCGGAGGAATCTTTGTACTCGCTGAATCCATCCGAAACTTCCTTCATCAGGGTCTTTAACATGGAGCGTGCGCTTGACGGTGCGTACCGTTATTATGTTGTCACCTACTCGCCGTTCGAAGACGGGCTCTTCAAGTTCTGGGCTGTCAAGGGAGGCCTGACGTCGCCGCTTGTTATCGAGGACCTGTACCCGGGTGCTGCACTGAAGCCTCTGGATCCCGACTCGACCGGGAGCATGTTCTGGAGCATCGCCGATTTCCAGATCAAGCCTGCTGAGGAAGGAAAGCGCATGGAGCTGTGGGTTCTGTGGAGAAACAGCAGTCTATACCAGCTGTTTACGCTGCATTTCAACTTCGAAACCCTGGTGACGGATTGGAAGTCCAACTGGGCGTCTACAGTCATGGACACCCGCGGTCAGGCATATCCCCCCGTTATGGCCTTGTCTGACGTGGTCGATCCGACGGAGAAGTGGCTCGAATTCCTCCTGCAGCCCAACAAATACTCGACGGAGGTCCTTGAGACTGCCCTCTCTATCTACCAGGAGGCACTCAGACCTCTGTCGTCGCCCAGCACGCTGAAGAGAAGCGCCCCTCTTGCAGAAAGGCTCTGCTCTACTGTTGCTGCCACTGTTTCTCTTCGCAAGTACGCCGATGATGGGATGGACTTCACACGGTACCGAACCGATACAGACTCGAAGTGGCGCCAATTCTGGCAAATTGCGGATGATGTCAACAAGAGAAGGTTTGAGCCAGTCTCTCTTGCATATGATACCTACTATGAGACACCGTGGATGGTCCTTTCCGACAGCTGTGCCGTGATTCGTGAATGCAGCGCAACCGAGCTTATTCTACATAACTCCGGCCCAGAGCTTCGCGCGGAAGCACCCAAAATCGTTGATCGCTGGAGGCACCGGAACCTGGATTCAGAGATCGGCAGCCTCTTTGAGGATGCCTCTCACCTTATGAACGTTGCCTCCAGCTTCCGGAGGAGCTTCGCTCCCGAACTCGAAGTGGCATGCCAGGGCGCCCTTGAAGCAGAGCTGTTCACTGAACCCTCCATCTCTGTGCAGGATAGAATGGAGGCGTTCCGCGAGCGATGTGATTTTGGAGAGCAAATCTCCAACAAGACATATGATGGGCTGGTTGGTGCCGTTAATGAGCGTCTGAACATCTTCAGCTTGCCAAACGAAGTCTTCTACACCCTTGTGGACACGATTCCGCTGGGCTTCCCTGGCAAGGACTCTGATCTCGTCAACACTCATTTCGGTGTCAAGGTCATCGTCAACGGTGTCCAGGAGACGATCTCCTTTACGCGAAAGACTCTGACAGACCTCTTGTACATGATCCTTTTCATCGATGGTGAAGTTCAGCAGGAGGAAGACTCGACGTTCGACGCCGCAGACTTGTTTGTCACTATCATAACTCTCCTGAGGGAATACGAGATGATGTCTTGGTTGAGCTCGAATTCCCGCAAGTGCTCCGATAGACCGGCGAAGGCCACCGACGACATGCCCGTCACCTCGTTCTCTGTCAAGGAAGCGCCAGCAAATAAGGGTGGTGAGAGGATAGCGACTATCCTTGAGGATCTGTTCGCCAGCGATATCAAGCCCCGTCAAGCCGTCGGCCTGCCCCAGAGCTACACGATATCTCTTGGTATCCGTGATATCCTCTCCTGGGTGACTCGTCAAGGCGAGGTCGCCTATCCCAATGCTCTTGTCTACATACAATGCGACCTCATCGCTAAGAACAATATCGACCTTGCATGGGACTTCCTCCGCTTCCAAGCAAGCACATCCTGGGCCACCTATGTCAAGGGTCGGCTGTACGTGGCCATGTCCGAATACGATACTGCGGCTTTGTATTTCCGCAAAGCTGCCTATCTTCTTTGTAAGTCCTCGTCTCACATACAACACGTTGTGATCCTCTGTCTGACCTTGCATAGCATGCGGAAAACCCCTGGGTAACCTGCACGAGATGTCCTCGACCCTCCTCGACATCGTCTCCGTGGACTGCTTCCACAACGGTCTTCCCAAGTACTTCCAACACATCTTGACGATATTCGAACATGCGCGCTCGTTCTCCCACGTCGCCGACTTCGCCAGCCTCGCGCTACAAGCCCTTTCCAGTGAGCACGGAAGCGAGCAAGACCCCGAATTCGCCAGCCTACGGGCCGATCTCCTCTCACGTCTGTTCTATGCTTCTCTACAGAACTGCCAATTCGACCAAGCCTACTCTGCGCTGGCCAGATATAGGGATCGTGCTCTGCAGAAGTCCGCCTTAAGCTCTCTCATCACCGGCATCCTGGCCGCCTCAGGCCCCGGCACCGCTGGACTACAGAAGATCCTCCACTTCCCGACAACGCTCATCCCCAACATCGCCTCCCACGTAGATGACATCCTGGCCTCACTTGCCCGCAAACAGACCTCCTTCAGCTCCTACCTCGACACAGAGAGCAAATGGGCCGACAGCACCCCCGACTACCAGCGAATCCTACAAGCATACCGCATCGCACGGGGCGACTACCGCGGCGCAGCAGAGATCGCCTACCGCAACGTCCAGCGCCTCCGCCACGCCCGAGACCACTCAACCCATCTGGTCCTCGCCCGGGCGCGAGAAACCGCCGACGACAACCGACCCGTCGAGGAAGACGACCCGGAGAGCAAGGAAATCCGCCACGAGCTCCTCTCCCTCATCAACCTCCTCGCCTGCGTTGACAAGAGCGAATCCTACATCCTCGTGGACAGAGACGGACCATCCTCCTCCACCTTCAACCCCCTCACCGACCGCCGTCGCAGCAGCCTCGCCCCCGCCGACGACGACGGAAACGTCTTCATGGAAGACGCCGAAGCCACCATCAGTACTACTGGCGGCCCGGCCTCTCCCACTACCCCCTACAGCTCCTCATCCCACCCCAACCAACACCGTCGCCTCAGCGCCAGCCCAACCGCCATCCGTCCCTCCAGCCGTCGCGACAGCAAATCCTCCATCACATCCGCCACCATCACAATCCCTCAACGTCGCGTCATCGTAACGCTGGACCATCTGCGTCGCGAGTTCCAGACCGAGCTGGATCGCGTCAGCCGTATCGAGCGTGGCGATTGGGAATTTGGAATCCTTGATGACGGTGATCCCATCGGCGGTGGCCAGGATCATGATGATACGATGCTTCTCGCGTAGATTTGCTACTTTTAGCTTAAGGCTGATATCGCTTGATTTTTCCTTATTTTAAACTCATTGTTTAACAATTTCTTTTTCATTTTCCTTATTTTCTTTCCCCATCCATCCAGTCATCATCTTACTACGCAATAAATACGGGAGTTGAAGGAATCTCTTAGTTTAGTCACTACTACCATCTATAACTAGTTAGTTAGTTAGCTAGGTAGTTGCCTTGTTACACTAGTCTAGTCTAGTCAAATCGATTCGGTTACATCGTGATCACCATTGTTCTCATTAAATCCTATTATTATTATTATTATTATCACCTCACCAATCATTCATACTAACTATATTTAATAAGGGTAAATCTCCGATCCGGAACAATTTCCTTGTTTTTTCCCTTTCCCTTTCCTCCCGCATACTTCCTGCTCGCTCGATCGATCGATCTGGAGCGGCTGGCTTGCTGACTGGCTTGCCGAAAGGGATCGTGTATGTATGTGTCCTGTAAAGTACTGACTTCTCTGGGAAAGCGGGCTAGTAAGGTAAAAAAAGGCAAGAGCAGAAGGGTAATAGATTCTATTCTAAGTAGGCCTAGAGAACTCATTCTTCTATCCCGTTGTGGGTTCTATCTAGCTCAAGCAAGTACCGAATTGTTCTAATCTAGAACATCGGGAGTGTTGATCCTCTCTCTTGAAACAGCTTCCCAAGAACGCAGTGGTACTATTACATATCTTTGGTGGAATCATGTAAAAAAGTCAACTTGTGGATTGGGGGGGGGTCCACGTAAGTCCGGATCTAGTTTGTCATGGAAGAAATATTATATGCCGGGTGATTATACCGGAGAGGATTAGTTTGGGTCGAGTTTCCTTGATTTCTTCCCTGTTCCTTGCCGTCAAGGCATCCAGAGTCATGCATGGCTAGTGTGGGTGGGACACAACACGCTAAGGGATCGGGTCCATCCGCTCCCCCCCGCCCTTTTCCAGGGAATCGGGGAATGGGTGAGGAAGTGGCCCTTCTTCAGATCAAATCTCGTTTTCGCACATGTTCGCAGGAAGGAGAAACTCAATTATATTACCCGCTCGGATAGATCGAGCTTAAAAGTTTCATTAAATTAACCCCTAGATTTTAATTACTATGTATGTACCGTCATGAAATGTGACCCATCATGGTTCATATGTACCTTCCTGCTGGCCGCCCCACGCCATCAAACCAGCTAGCCAGTCACACTAAGCCTGGGGCGACTCCTCCTGTTCATCCATCGCCAAACTTGCATAAAGCCTGCTAAAGTGTGACTTGTCTGAACAGAGCAGGGTATGCGGGTTTCCGCACTCCACTACACGACCCGCGTCTAGAACGACGACCTTGTCGTAGTCGAGAATCGTGTCAAGTTTGTGCGCAACGGTGAGAATGGTGTGGGAGCTAAACTTTTCGCGGATGATCCGTTGCATTATTTCGTCGGTTTTGGTGTCCACACTATGCATCAAATCCTGGTCAGTACTATGCCCGTGGTCCTGGGTTGGAAGGGAACGTGCGTACCTGCTTGTGGCTTCATCAAGGACAAGGATATTTCCTGGCCGGAGAATGGCTCGTGCGAGACAGAATAGCTGTTGCTGGCCATGAGATAGGAAGAGATCATCGATGTCGACGTCAAGGCCGCCTTTCTCCTGGACCTTGGAATACAGGCCCACGCTCTTGAGAGCATGCGTAATGGCTTCATCGGAGAAGCATCCCGTCGGATCGGCATTTGCTCTCACACTACCCTTCATGAGAAGGGGGCTCTGAGAAACCCCATTGATCCGCGAGCGGATTCCCTGACGTGGTAATTGGCTTATGTCGAGTCCATCAATCAGAAGATGGCCGGTAGTGATATCCACCATGCGGAACATGCTCATGATGAGTGATGTTTTACCACTAATCGAATGGTATTAGCGGCTAAGTGGTACAATACGTCGGTCAGGTTCCTTACCTTCCAGTCCTGCCGCAAATACCCACCTTTTCACCACCATGTATGGTCAGTGATACATCTTGAAGGACTGGCTCAGAGGCCCTATATCCGAGTAGAGTCAGCTCCGAGGTGATGTAGTGAATGGGATATCCAGCAATCCCTACCTATACTCTGCAGACACAGATTTGAACTCGATCTCTCCGTTCGATGGCCATTCTGGTGGTATCTCACGGTTTTCCGTAGGTAGATCCTCAGACTGTACATCTTCTGTGAATGTTCTGACACGATGGATCGAGCCAATGTGTGTTTCAAGATTCGTCCAGAAGGTTATCAGCAGTTTGATGCTCTGGCTGAACTGGATGACGTTTAGCAATGCCACTCCAACGTACCCTGCGCTAATTGAGCCCCTAAGCACCACAACGAGCACAATTAGCAAAACTGCAATGCCTGCAACCACCATATCTAGGCTGAGTGTAAGCCAGCGTTGGATGGCGTATAGAAGGTAGAAAGGTCTTTGGGAACGATCCAGCAGCATGTCATTCTTCTCTTGCAAGGCCTGTTGCCACCCAAAGGCTCTCAGGGTAACCAGACCACTAAGACAATCGGTAAAATGCGAGAAAAGTGGCGCCTTCTCTTCCAGATCTAGGAGCCGTAGTTGTCGAGATGTCCGGAGATACATCTTCTGTATGAGGTAGACGATGAGAATCACCAGTGGGAATGAGATAGCGGCGTATTTCGAAGCAACGGCTATCAAGATCATCTGAGCTATGCAGAGAGCGAGAGCTAAGAAGAGCCAACAGTAAGCGGTAATGCTAAGAAGCTCATCTTCCAGCCTTGAAACCTACTTGCAAATGTGTTGATAGCAGCAATAGGAAGTTCCATGTCGATGAGCTGCAAATCCTGACTGAATCTGTTGAGAATAGCACCACTATCGGTCTTGGAGAAGAACAACATTGGCGCACTATTGATGAGTTAGTGTGTATTCCTCATCTGCCATGTGGGACATACCTGAGGACTGTAGTCAAAAGCTTCCGGTGGAAGACCTCTCCAGATCTTGGCACCATAGTAATCACCATTTGCCTAGATAAGAGTCAGCTAGAACTTTGCTCAGGGCTGTAGATTGGGTCACTCACCAACATCCAACCATGAGGCAGAGCATGCCGATAACACCGAGCATAGCATATATCCCGAGATAGTATCCTGTGTGCTTGCCAGGTTCCGCCTCATTCGAACTGGCCCACCAGTTCACCCATATGCCTGCGTCAAAGTCAGTTGATAACTTTATCATTGGAGGTATTTTCATGGCTCGTACTTGGAAAAGATATGCAGAAGACAAAGCTCGCTATAGCCACAATAAAGACAATGGTAGGAATCCAACCAATAGCTTTAACGTAGTATAGGTAGATCGACAAGTCCCCGCCTTTCCCTTGTGTTTCTGTATCGGCACCGGGCTCAGTCTCAGTACTTGCAATCTTCGGCTTTTCTTTCATTTCCACCTGAACACCTGATGCGGGGAACAAATCTGCTTTGTAGCCCCAATCGGGTAGACCAAGAGCAAAACTGGAAACATAGCCACCAGTTGCATCAAGGGCCTTGAAGCTTCCTTGCTCTATCACGTGTCCGTTCTTGTCAAGTACAACAATGTGGTCTGCATAAGGAGCACGTTTCACTATGATTAATTAGCATGACCCAAAAAGGTAGGATACTGCAAGAGCCGTGACTCACCCGAAGAAGATGCGAATATAATGGTCGAATCTATCGAACGCAGGAGACCTTGGTTCCCAATCAGGTGGTGGAAGATATGATCTTCGGTTGTGGCATCCAAGCTGCTGAACACATCATCTAGAATAATAACACTTTTGCGAGAATAGACTGCTCTGGCTAGTGCCTACTGATATTAGTACAAGTCGATCTGCAGGTATGAATGCAGCCTGGGCACCTACAATGCGTTGACTTTGACCACCACTAAGAGCAACACCCTTGCTCCCGATCACCGTCTGATCACCCCGTGGTAACTGTTCAAAATCTTCAGCCAAAGCACAGGCGTATATAACTGACTTATACCACTGGCTATCAAAGGCAGACATGGCGACAATGCAATCACGGATGGTTCCGTTCATGTGCCAAGGAGTCTGCTCGCAGAAGCTAAGGCTATTAAGGGAAAGTTGGATGTTCCCTTGGAGGCAAGGCACTTCTCCAAGGAAGGCTTTCAGTAGTGTAGACTTTCCGCAACCAGAGGGACCGATCAGTAGAGTCAAGCCACCTTGGGGAATCGACATGGTCAAGTTCTTCAGCAATGGCTCCTTAGTCGTATCCCATCCAAAAGCGCCGTTTTGGATAGTGACAACATCTCGAACTGATGAAGGCAAACTTTCCTTCGACGATGGGAAAGAAATTGATCTTGACTCAGTCGTGCTAACCTCTGTGTCCTTGATTAGAGCCAAATGGGACTTTTCGTCCAGCGCATAGGATGAAAGCCCGGTCGACTTGTTTCTGGGATCGATGTGCTCCTTTTGTTCGAGGAATTCCTCAATTCTCTTGAACGACCCAACTGACCCAGCATAATTCATTAGAGCCATGACGAGAGACAACAGAGGGTCTGACAAGAGCGAAAACAGAGACAACGATGTATAGACAACTGAGGTCGTCAAAGCAGCATCATTTCCTCGATCGTGAGAAATTCCGACGAAAGCCCCGAAGGCAAAAATAGGCGCAAATATGCGCGTCAGCCAAGCTAAAAGCGTATGGTCAGACAAGTTCATTCATATTGCAGTCTGTAAGCTTACCAAGGGCCATATTCCAGACTAGAAGCTTCCGAAATTTCCTGGAGATGCTCAACTCGTCCAGACGTAGACCATGAACACTTTTAAGAAGCGCTGATTGAAGACCAAGCATCTTGATACCTTTCATAGAACCAAGCATAGATGATGTTGATGAGATGCGCCTCTCAATAGCCTCGAGCCACCTAGCTTGTCTTGACATAACGAAAGACATTGCTATAAGCGAACCGACTAACGCCACTAAAGAGAAAGGAGGAAATGTAAGTTTCTATGACTTCCAAGGAGTCAAGAAGGGCAGCCTTACCAATAGCGACACCAACAGGGACGACACAAGATAAGCCCAATTGCCTTTCGAGGAGGTAGATGGCCAGACCAATTTCGAGGGCATTACCCCAGATGTCATGCATAGTCTGCCAACCTTGCACGATTCTCTCAATGTCTGCGCTCATCAATGTGACAGAAGAAGCCGGATCCGCGTCTTTAGTACTCAAGGTGCACGCTTTTTCGTAGATCATAGAAACGACCCCGCCTCTGACCATTGTGATGGATCGGTATGTTAGATGCTGATACTGGCCCATAGTAACCTAATATCACGCCGTGTGAGAGACTGAAGAAGAGCAGAAAAGGCCTAATTTACTTACTCCTAGCCCAACATAAACGAGTATATAGGCACCAATTAGACCATATCCAATGTTGTCCGTGCTTGTGCTTTTGGGCTGCTCGGAGAATGATAGAGACCTTTCTAGCAACAGGGGTTGGCAAATGTTGAGGGCAGCCAGCATGATCCGTGGCGGAATCACGGCTAAGATTGGCCATTTGAACGCCTTCAAGCAGGCGGACAACAGCGAGCTTCCACCATTTTCCCTGTCTGCCAAATGTCAACGCCATAGACCCCGGAACCTCCGATGCATAGAGAATCTTACCCTTGGCAACCACACCCTTCAAGATACGGTGCAGCCTCTTGGATTCCAACTGTTTATCGAGGGCAAACAAATCGTCAACACCCAGGACCTTGGAAAACCCGCGACGGAATAAAGAGTTCAGCCACCAAAAGAAAGACCTGTTGTATATGCCCGCGAGAGCTTCGGGCGGGTAGTTTTGATACGGATGTCTGAGGATGTATCGCTTTTCCGTGGCTTCCAGGATGAGGAGGAGAACTTTGAGCCCAGCACCCACGGAAGTAATAATCGCGATAACTTGATTGATCCCATCAGGATGCCGCAGCCAGAGCGTTCGCGTTTTCGCTATGTCGAAAAGTAGAGTCGCGCCAAGGTAAACGTTGAGAAGAAAAGACGGCCTAACTGACAGATTGTGTTCTGCATAAGAGAAAAGACAGAGTAGAAGAATTCCCACGGTCAATACAGCGTTCGCAGCAACTGAGGCATCCGTTCGTGTCGCAGATGGAAGCGCCCATAGAACCGTCAGGACCAGATTTATGACGCTTAATGTGAGCCATGACACCTGTGAGAGACATATGAAGTTCAATGGTTAGCGACAGGATCGCGGGGTCATTGAGAAGTCACGGGTTCGACCAAGTCCGACAAAGTCGCGCCTGCCTATTCGAGCAGGTCGACGGATACGCTCCTTGTGGCAAGAAGGCAGGCAGTCTGGAAGAAGAAATTGGGTACGTACTGTCTTTGCCCATGCCAGCCAAGAAGCTACGACTTTGCGCGGTCTTCCCAGTAGATGACCGACTTGAAAGGGTATTAACAACAGAACAACGCCCAAAGGTAATACCCCCAGGATTAACTCTTCGAACAGCAGCGAAAAATCAAAGCCACTTCGACAATATGAGGGGGGAATATGTAGAGTGTTGTCCACCTGCTGGCAGGAGAGGAGTGCCGCCATAACTACCTACACCCGAAATTCCATTTACAACCGCGAAGGTAGGTATCCAGAGTGGGATGCAACGATATGCTTTTGGGGCGACAGGGAATCACTGTAGATTGTTAGGTTTTATGTTCAACAAGTCTTACTGAGGTTGACTTGCAACCTTTTGTTTTTTGCCTTACGAAGCCTAGACTACCAGCTCTCCAGGGATGTGCAATATTTTTAATTTCTTAACCATTGTAAATACCTAATACTAATCGATAGGGCCTCATGATCAGGGGCAGTGCTAGTCCAATTGTCCTCGCATGCAATGATATAATAAGTATGCTATTTCTAATACTGTGTCTCAGTTTTCCCCTTGTATTGTTTTTATTTATATTTTCATTCCTTATTTTTTTATTTTTTTTTATTACGCATGGGTTTAAGCGTTTCGATTACTAAATTGGGACTACGTATTTTCCATCTCATCTTATTTTAAAATAATACTTATTTATTAATCCATACCGGACTCCACCTGGAACTAAGTACTTGCCGATGGCGATTAGCTACGTTGCAGAGTCCCCAGGGCGCTCGGCTGGAGATCCACCTTGGGCTCTGCACCAGCGCATCCATGAATGGTTAAGGAAAGCGAGCTTTTTTTCGAGCAAGATGATTCGGCCCGTTCCACCCAATTCCTGCTCGAATGCATGTTTGCTTTTCCCCCGGTCCCCTTCGCATCATTGCTTTTCTTGCCTCGCGCAAGCGTTATAGGCTATCAATTCTCCTTGCCCTCGCATGTAACGTAACGATGACTTTTTTCTGTTCATGGGACCACGACCGGCCAACACGAGTTCGGTTCGAGCCTACATAGCCCATCGGGCTGATGAGAGGCGCTCCTCAAGTTCATCAGGTACACGAAAAATCAAGCCCAGTTCGTAGTTTCGCCCCCACTGTTTTCGATGCTAACCATCCCATCCGTCCGAAGACTGAACTGAGCCTGCTGGCCAAGCTCGCTAATGGGATAGTGTACCTTCCCGACCATTGTTCTCAAGCCATTGTTCCATCCGTCAGACGTGGGCAAAAAAGCCACGAGCGGACCAAATCAAAAATAGGAAGTTGTGTACTAGGATCCAGTAGTATCTACCTGCCTCAAAGCAAGCCAGTCCACTGAAAAGGCGCTTCAACTACTAGTGAGCGGTCTGGAAGCCCATTTTAATGCCGTACACAAAAGTGGCAGACGTGATTCAAATCCCGACTGACACCGAAAATGGCCACTGACCGCTAAACTTTGGAGTATTGAATCTTATCCCTCATAAAGCTTCCAAGCCAGCTTTCCCCGCAGTGGGATGCGAAACCTGGATATAACCGAGATTGCCAGATAGAGTTTGCCTTGCAAACCCCCTTCGTGTTGATCCTGCCAAATCCGAAAAGGATATAGACGTCATCATAACAGGGCGCTTTTGCGAATCTACAACGAAAAGCAAGGGAACGGCTGAACTTGACATATCGGCCATGTCACTCCACTAGATGGCAATTCCGACGAGAATTGCCATCGAATCAGGGATATCGCTCCCCATATCCACAATTCTAGAGACCAGTTTTAGGGGAACTGATGCTTACCTAGCAGGAGTATGACATTGGGTACATAGGGACATACCGCAGTCAACTGACTATTGAGTAACTTGTGTCCAGTCTCACGAGAACAGAAACTTGGTGGCAAAACATTTGGTCTAATCGGTCAATAAATACGACCATGATCCGGAGGCTAAAGGCTCCCAGTCATCAAGCTAGTTGCAAGCGAAGTGTAACGTTGTTTCTACCCTTATGTGTGTAGAAGCACTCAACGTAGTAGTGGCTGAGGACCTAAGGTAGGACGGGTAGGATGGTCGCCACAAGCGGGATAGCAATTGAGAGTTGATTGTTTACACCCGGGATCTCGAGCAGCAGACCTACCTTTGGTACCTGCTTTGTCGAGAGGTGCGTGTATGTGTGTGAGTGGGTACGGAAGAGCATACGTCCATGGTAGGGAGGCGCCCAGGAACTAGAACCAGAAGGAGAGAGCGGCGCTCACTGTTTAGGACACCAGTGGACGAGCACTGTACCAGTAGATGGACAATTAATCGGCAGAAATTCCTTGCATCTTGGAGAAGGATTTAGTGGCTGAAAGTTGGCTGCATACCCACCATTAAGTGTGCTGTTAAGTTGGCTACACACGGCCTCAAGCTTGGATAATCGCATTCGTTAGTAGCGGAAGTGGAGATGGGATGGCTTTGGCGGTTGGCCACTCCCAATTACAGTATAGTTGAGCCTTTAGTGCTGCGGAAGGCTTCCGGCTGCCGTGACCCGCCTGGCAGCCTGGCAAGACTTGACTTGAGCGTTCCTTTACTGCTTTGTAACTACTAACTAACTAGTTAACTAGGCCCTCCGGAACTGACTAACTAACTATGTACAAAGCAGTGCTTAGATAAAATGCCTTGGATGCCTGTTGGGCGGGAGAACCCCCCAAACCCCATCGGTGCTAGATGGCCACCCCCCGTTGTCGCTCTCGTCCACATCTTAATTCCCAGTGTTAATTAGCCCCTATCCCCGACTTGTCTAGAGGAAAATCCACACGACTTGGCCTTTCCTTCTTCCCTCGGCGCAGATCCTGTCATCGACGCGATTTTTAGATCATAGGCTCGAACCCAAAGCCTAGACGTCAGGCCGGGGCCAACCTCTCTATGCTTACTTTTTTCTCTAGCCTGCAGTAGTGAACTGTCAACCAAGACATCGACGCACGACACAAAATGCTTTCCCTCTGTTTTCCCTTTTTCTCTCCCCATCGTGGACACGCCCTTTATGTCACTTACCGTATGCCGTAGGTACCCGTTGTATTCCTTTAGTCCTCGGTAAAACGGATATCTCGTATTCAACAATTTTGAAGAGATCAAGGAGCATTGTGCCTGATACAATCTGTCATACGGGATGTTTGAAATCCAAAGAAGTGATAGTTTCGATGACTCGCCGCATAATCAAGCGACCAGCAGTATCTTGACAGTCCTATGAAACATGCCGCACTTTATTCTCCGGAAGCTATGGAAGCTTTATTTTTTTTTGGCCTGCCTTTTCGCTCCCTTGAGCGCGATCGATCGACTTGATTGATATTTCCCGGACCGAGTAAGGATCGACCTCCGTCCTTACCCGCCCGTTCCTGACCCCATCGCCCCGATTTTCCTTGCTTTTCCCCTATTGATCCGGGTCGCGCCTGTCAAACCTGGATGACGAAGGATCGGCCCTCCGACAAAAAGTAAAAGCAAACAGGGAAAAAGAAAAAAAATAAAAATTATTTCTGTTCTTTTCCTTTTTCCTTTTTCTATTTTTTTTCCTTCCCCCCCCCGTTTTCACGAGCGGTGATGGTGGGAAAATTGTGATATGCAGCTAATCCATATAACAGCTAGCATGCAGTACTAACGACTCCATTCTCATCTTCCTATGGCCTCAATTATCCGAAGCGCCGAATCCGTTTCTCAAGCCCCCCTGCCATCCTTGCATGGATATTGATTTTTAGCTCGCATAGACTCTCCCGAAAGTATCAGCTATTTATGCCAGGAAGGTTTTGATCCGATAACTAATCGCCGCGGCGGTCGGAAACCATCCAGCCCGATGTAGAAGTTGAGTGGCCAATGATAGAGTTCGGGGGTACATGCTGGGTTCACGGTAAACATTGGCTACCCAATGGCAATTCGAGGGCTCCCTCCATACAGGATCGATTTATGGAACTCAATTTCACCGATCTTCCCATCAACAAACCATAACCACGGAGTATATGTAGCGAGGTTTATGCGTACATAGCGATCTATTCGGATAGCCACAAGCGTATGTACACGTCAAGTGGCCACCACGGAGGAACGCAAGGGCTGAACTCTCGTGTTCAATGCAGCATTGATGCAATGCCGTTGGTGAGAATCTCGCCGTCGCTAGTATGTACGTAGTAGCAACTTCGGAGAAAGCTTGAAATAGCAACTAGCTTCCTCCCAAAGAACTCTCCTTTCTCAATTTTTGTCTGGTTCAGTTCAGTTGTGGGTGTTGAACAATTCGTCATCTTGCATTAGAAGCTATCCTACTCTCCGTTGGAGTGATCCGTCGGATTTAGATTTGGCATATGAAAGATTCATGCTAATAGCTTACTCATGCGCTTCAGAAATCTATCATCTCATTATTTTCACTACTTTGTATGTACTTAATATAAGGATATCTATTGGTAGAATAGCACTAGCTTTGCTCCGACGGTGTGACCGTCTTCACTGCCTAAAAGGGGAAACGGTAAACTCCGCTGTTAATAACTTTAATACATTGTTGCCGCCTTGACACCCACCCTATCTGGGTGTACCTGATCCAAATCATCCAATATACTTTGCGGAGTACATGATGAACACAGAAAAACATGCGAAACGAGAGTATTCTGTAAGTCCCAGCATAAGTGGACTTGATTTATCAGGTTAAATCGCGTGCAAGGAAAGTGACGAAAAAAAAAAGGTACCTATCATGTGAGACCCTCTTCGCTTTTTCTTTTTGTTAATTTCTTATCCCCCCTCCGAGTCCGGAAGATTATTTTTTTCCCTTCCACTCGAAAAAGGAATACTAGCCCCTGGTTGTGGGGTGAACGTATACGAGTTTCAGTTGGACATGAGATCCATACTCATAACAAGGCATATTATCGACTAGAGCCGGCTTTAGGGTATGGAGCCGTACAAGCCCCAATTAGATCCGAGTATTAGCTTCCCGATCAGGAACTGGACTTTTGTACCCGGTCAGTTAGCAGCAACTTCACCGTCCACCACTCTCCGTGTCCACTCCACCCCCCAGTAGAACCTGGATCTCTTTTCCCTACTCGCCTGCAGTGTCTGAGTTTCGGGGCTTCCTACTCGCTCCCCCACCGTTCCGACAGTTCTCCGACATATTTCTGAGTACACTTAGTGTTATAGCCGCTACGCGCAATTACCCAGGTAGGTATACCTCCTGGTGACTTGGCCCAACGTCGAGACTAAGACGGCTGAGACCTTTCACTTCGCCGAATTTATTCCCGCTAGTCTCACTACTGGTCAGCATGCAGTCTGTCAGTCCTATACCATCGATTCCGGCATGTAGTGGAGCTGGATGCTTATGCAGCGCCTTTCTGACAGACAGAGTTCCCTAATCGAATGTTGTTTGGCGTTCGAGACCGACCTCGAACCTCCGGCTTGATTGAGAGCCGACATTATGCACCCAACACTGGATACGCCCTCGTTATGCGCCCCAATTTTGTGCACTAACCAACGTCATGCCTTGGCCTGTATTGTATTGTTCAGCGTGTCAAGGCCGGTTTCCTTGATTTGGATTTGGCCTGCCCAGTGTCAAATCAGAATTTTTTTTCTCACTCTCATCATCAATTTCTTTTTGTCTTCTTTGGTCCTTTGTCTCGTTGCCTTTCCTGCTGTATATCCACCCCTGGGAGATACACTACCAAGTGGGCAGCCCGAGTCTGATGGTTTACGCCATCGGCTTTTGGGTTCAAGCGCCCTGCAGAAGTTTGTAAGCCATGGAATCTATTCCCTGTTGCCTCTTCAGCTTCGCCTAAGCAAGGGCATATGGAGTATACTGTATTAGCGTGGTGGCCAAATCCACGCCATTCATTGCACTACTTCCCGACCCAGTCATTGGCCGCCGTCATTTTCGTATTTCGATGCTCGTAAACAATTGGAAATGCTGCTGAGGGAATTCCGCGTCTAGGTCTCTCTACCGATCTATTTTGGGCCCAGAGAATTACGGGGGGGCCCCATGATAATGGTGGCTCCATGGGCACACATTTGACTCCAGTTTAAAAGTAGCATAATGTACGGGTTGGAGATTTCTAGGATAACCCATCCACTCCCTTCCCCTTCTCCTCTAGGTGTCCCATCCCAAATCCTCAGAGAGATACTTTCAGATACCCCCCATCTACATCATGGCCCAACCTGTCTCTTGTTGCTTGCCTAAGTTTGGCACGAGAGCTCATGGGCCAAGGCGGCCTGCTTCGTTGAGGATCCGGACGAGTTCTTCCCAGACTCTCCAGTTGCTGGCCGCTTGGGACCAATCCGAGTTAGATTCTTTACTCAAGGCCTCTTGGGCCTTGCTTCTTCATCGTTATACTGGCCTAGAGGACATCTGCTTTGGTTACCAACCGATTGGAGTCGATGCCGGTCCCCGCGATACTGTTCCTTCTTTCGATACCCATAATAATATTCCCTTAACTTTTAATCTGACCATCACCGAGGACGACTCTGTCCATGCCATTTTGCGCAACACGAAGCAGCAGAATGACGCTGAAAAATGCGGAAATTCAAGCTCGAGTTGCCACAGTTATACCCTGTGCAATACCCTTTTAATGCTGCGCAACTGTCGCAGTGTTACGAAAGACCCCAGAGCCCCTCTTGTGCAACCGGCCTTGGCAATTCCCTTGCCCGAAAAGGTGGGTGACTTTCCTCGTTCTCTGGCTTCCTCTCACTTTCCCTTCGCTCTATCTCCCCTTTCCCCCCTCCCAACTTTTCTCGTGTGCGCTTTATCAGCCCACTGCTGCAGGTAGCCTTGGCCTTTTAGCCCGGACTGGCTGACCCCTCCTTAGTGCCGCGTTCGACTGCACGTCAAAGTCCTGCAAAAGGATGTCGGTATCTTCTTTGAATGGTGGAACAATGACATGTCCACTGAGCATATGAAGAGCGTTGCCGACTACTTCGAGCAGATACTTTCACGCTTACTCTCGGCAGAAGACACCGCCGCGAGGGACCTGAACCATTTCTCGGATCGAGATTGGTCCAGAGTCTGCAAATTCAACTCTACCACCCCTCAGGCACATGACCGCTGCATACACGAGGTCATTCATGAGCAAGTCCTGGCTCGCCCCGAAAGCGAAGCAGTTTGTGCGTGGGATGGAAGTTTGACCTACCAAGATCTAGATGTTCTGTCATCTCAACTTGCTCATCACCTTCACGCACACGGAGTCGGTCCTGAAACATGTGTCGCTCTGTGCTTCAACAAATCAGTAAGTCAGCCATCAGAGATCGTTATGGCCTTTTGGCCAGGTTGTGTCATTAGGCGATTCTCGGCAGCTTCAGCATTTGGTACTGACTGATTCTCATAGAAATGGAATGTAGTGGCAATGCTGGGTGTTTTGAAAGCTGGCGGTGCTTTCGTCCCCCTTGATCCAACACATCCAACCTCTCGCTTACAATCGTTGGTGCGCGCTGTAAAAGCCAAGATCATGCTTTGCTCTAGAGATCGGGTAGGAGATTTGTCCGGAGTAGCGGAGATGATAATACCTCTGGACCAGGCCACCATAGACGAAATCTCCCTTCCAGCTGAAGACATCCCTCAATTGCCGGATGTACGAGGTCACAATGCAGCCTACGTGATATTCACTTCTGGATCAACAGGAGAACCAAAGGTGCGCTATCTTCGGAACTCCCCCCAAATCCACATTAACGGCCCGCGTTTAGGGTACCATGCTCGAGCACAGAGCCTATGTATCCGGAGCCGCTGCCCATGCTGGGCCGCACCATATGTTTTCGACTTCGCGTGTCTTGCAGTTTGCGGCGCACACATTCGATGCCAGCCTTGTCGAGATATTGACTACCTTGTTGCAAGGCGGCTGCGTCTGTATCCCGAGTGAAGAAGAACGCTTGAGTGACATAGTCAAGGTCATCAACGAAATGAACGTAAATCATGCCATCTTGACACCTTCCTTCGTCGAATTCGTTGAAGCTGCGCAAGTCCCAGGCCTTGAGACCTTGATTCTGGCTGGAGAGGCAATGTCGCAAGGTCAACTGGAAACATGGTCGTCCGCCCTCCACCTTATCAACGCCTATGGTCCCACAGAAAGTTCTGTCGCCGCTGTTGTGAATGACAAAGTCACACCTTCTTCTGATTGTCGGGATATTGGACTCCCCGTGGGCGTACGTTGCTGGGTTGTAGACCCGAGCAATCATGACCAATTAGTACCGGTGGGTTGTCCGGGAGAACTACTGCTCGAGGGACCGACACTCGCCCGATGCTATCTCAACAATCCACAGAAGACGAGTGAAGCATTCATCCATAATCCAGCCTGGATGAGAAGGGACGGTATCGATGATGGTAGCCGGAGAGTGTATAAGACGGGTGATTTGGTAAGATACAACTCCGACTATGGCTCACTGACGTATATAGGAAGAAAGGACACACAGGTGAAGTTTCACGGACAGAGACTCGAGCTGGGTGAGATAGAAAACCAGCTGGCTGCCGACCCAATTGTCACACATTGTCTAGCTTTCCTTTCAAAAACAGGTTTCTCTGCAGGCAAATTGGTGGCGGTCATATCCTTATCTGTTCACTTCGAATCCCAAACGGAATCTAACGCAGCACCACTCAAGCTCCTCGATGCATCGAAGAAGACCTCTATCGTTGCAGAAGTCCGCGAGAGATTATCAGCCAAGCTACCAACTTACATGGTACCTTCTGTTTGGCTATGTGTGGAGGCATTACCGTTGCTTCCATCTGGGAAGCTGGACAGAAAAGCGACTGCAAGATGGATTGGAGATATGGAACGAGACCCGTATGCCCAAGCTATAAGCGCCCGGCCTTTGCCTGCGGATAAAGCCACGCTTCCTTCAAGTGCCACGGAGGACAAACTTGCTGCGATCTGGAGCCGGGTTCTCAATATTCCTCGAAGCCAACTTGCTCTCGATGAGGGCTTTTTGAGTCTTGGTGGAGACTCTATTGCCGCCATAACGTGTCTCGGGTATTGCAAGAAGCAAGGAATGGGCTTGACGGTACAAGAGGTACTTCATAGCAAGTCAATCAAGGAGCTGGCTACTCGGGTTAAACAGATCGATCAGTCTGTTGTCTACGAAGAAAAGATTGATGAGCCGTTTGACCTTTCACCAATCCAGAAGCTTCACTTTATGGTCCGGAACGAGGGCCAAGGCCATTTCAACCAAAGCATTCTCACGCGTCTGAATCGAGATATTGATGAGCATAATATGCGACGCGCAATTGAGACCATCATTAGTCGTCATTCAATGCTCCGTTCCCGCCTGGTCGAGTCACTTGTTGAGGGGAAAATGCGGCAACGAATCACCCAAGATGTAGCAGGGTCTTACCGCTGGCGGTCTCACAACAACAGCAGCCGAAGCGAGGTCGACCATGCCATCTCAAACAGCCAGTCATGCATCGATGCCTTCCTTGGTCCCGTACTTGCAGTCGATATCTTCTATGGAAATGACAATTCTCGCCTGCTGTCATTAGTTGCCCATCACATGGTAGTCGACATTGTTTCGTGGAGGATTATATTGGAAGACCTGGAAGACCTACTGATGAACCCTGATCAACCAACATCACAGAATGGCTCCCTTCCGTTTCAGAACTGGTGCCAAATTCAAGCAGATCGTTGTCAAGAAGCGACAGAAGAACGGGCCAGGACTTTGCCCGAAGTTCCCGCACCCGATTTTGCTTACTGGGGACTAGATAACCACAGAACGACCTATGGAGATGTGGATTGTGAAACGTTTGATCTTGATAGTGATGTTACTCGTCAGATTCTGACTGGGTGCCACCAAAGTCTTCAAACGGAGCCAATCGATCTTTTACTGGCAGCTTTGCTACATTCGTTTGGCGAAACATTCAAAGACCGATCATTGCCAGTTATCTACAATGAGGGACATGGGCGAGAAGTCTGGGATTCATCAATAGACATCTCTCGCACTATCGGCTGGTTTACCACATTGTATCCCATTCTTCTATCGGATCTTCCTGCAAAAGATCCAATTCAAACGGTTGTACGTGTCAAGGACTTGCGACGTTGTGTTCCGGATAATGGTCGACATGATTTTGCTCGTCGTATGTTGGTTCCACGCAAAGATGGGACCTGCCGGCACCATAGCCCAATGGAGATGTCTTTCAATTACGTTGGCCAGCATCGTGACTTGCAGAGAAAGGATGGGCTCTTCCAGCTTATGGACCAGATGGCTGGAGAAACAGGCCGCGGAGGCGCAGCGGCTGACTTTGGTGAAGACACTCCTCGCTTTGCACTGTTCGAGATATCTGCAATGGTTGTACAGGATCAACTTCGCTTCATATTCTCGTTCAATAGGAACATGCAGCATCAGAGAGGTATCCGAGATTGGGTGAGGTGCTGCGAAAAATTGCTGGCATCCCTGGGCGAGCACTTACAGACCTTCCCACCGAAACCAACGCTGAGCAGTTTCCCCATGTTAACAATGACATATACCGAACTCGATGCGATGGTTTCGAAAAAGCTACCAGATGCCGGTATTCAAAGCCTTGATGATGTTGAGGACATCTACCCTTGCTCCAGAATGCAGCAGGGTATTCTACTCAGTCGCTCTCGCGATAGCTCACTCTACGCTGTACATGACACATTCGAGATATCTGGTTCAGGAAGCACACCCGACATCAACCGATTGACACTTTCCTGGCAGAAAGTCGTTGCTCACCATGCAATGCTACGGACTATATTTTTGGAGGGGCTGAGCAGCCATGATCTACATTGTCAAGTGGTACTCAAGACCTTTGATTCCCGCCCAACTTACGTCGCCTGTGATAATGAAAGCGAAGTGCTATCTACATTTGACAAACAGCAACCGATGAACTACGATAACAATGTACCACCTCATCGGCTTACAATCTGCCAGACGACTTCTGGGAAGTTGTTTTGTCGGCTGGAGCTGAACCATGTCGCCATGGATGGCGCATCAATCTCCATCATCCTTCGCGACCTGCAGTTGGCATATCAAGGAAAGCTCGAAGAACCAAAGCCAAAATTTAAAGAGTATATACGCTATCTTCGTGAAGTTCCTCAAGCCACAAGTCTTGACTACTGGCACAGTTACCTCTTGGAAGCCCAACCGTGCCATTTCCCTGTGCTGAATGATGGAAAAGGCTCTGTAAGGCAACTTCGGACCAAGAGACTGGGCTATGTGCCCTTCAAAGAGCTTCGAAACATCTGCGATAAAAATGGTCTGACTTTACCGACTGCCTTTAGTGCTGCATGGGGATTGACAGTTCGCTCTTTCTGTGGATCGGAAGACGTCTCCTTCACCTATCTTGCATCACTGAGAGATGTCCCAGTAGAGGGCGTTGAGTCTGTTGTTGGGCCTGTCATCAATACACTGACTTGCCGTATACTGTTTGCCAAAGGAACGTCACTGAAGGAGATCCTCGCAAAGGTTCAACAGGATAACCTAGACAACTTGCCGCACAGGCATATCTCGCTCACGGAGATCCAACAAGCTTTGGGACTGACGGCCTCATTGGCTAATAGTGGTATTTCTTACCGAAAGCTACCCAGCCAGAATACTTTGTCAAGCGAGGAGATACAATTTTCTGAAGTCGGAACAATTCACGATCCAGCAGAGTCGCCCATTTTCGTCAATGTTGAAGCTACGGAAGACGACGCACGTATCGACCTTAACTACTGGACAGACCACCTGTCAGACGGGCAAGCAGATAATGTCGCGAGCACATTCCTCAAATCGATTGAAAATATTGTGCACCACTTTGAGGATGACGCCTATTCAATTGACAACTTTAGTGACGCGAACAAACAGAGCCTAACGCTCTGGAATAGCGGGATTCCAGAGTCCGTTGACAAATGCATTCACGAGATAGTCGAAGAGTGTTCGAAGTCTCATCCTCATGCCATGGCAATTTCCGCTTGGGATGGGAATCTCACTTATGCTAAGCTCAATGAATTGTCATCGATACTTGCAGGGTACTTGACAACCCTGGGGGTGGGCCCTGGAACAATCGTGCCCCTCGATCTCGCTAGATCCTCCTGGCAGATTGTAGCCATCTTGGCAGTGATGAAGACTGGGGGTGTATGTGTCCCGGTAGACCCAGCCCGACTTCCACAACACTTCGAGACTTGGCTCGTCGACAACGAGATACAGGTTGCCCTAGCATCCCCGAATCAAATGCAGCTACTCGAAGGGGCAGTTCCGTATGTTATCTCTGTAGAGAGCTCCCTATTTGAATATCTTCCAGAGAGCGAGGAAGTTTCAAGCTCAACGATTCAGCCATGCAGCGATGGATATATCGTGTTCAGCGCTGCGAGTCCCAAGTGCATCCTGCTTGACCATCGTGCAATGACAACTCGGGCAAGCATGTTCGCTTCAGGTCTTGGACTAAATGCGCAAACGAAGATGCTCCAACATTCTCCCTATACATCTGACATGTTCCTTCAGGAAGTCTTCGGCACGTTTCTGTGCAGTGGGACTATCTGCATTCCTTCCGATGAAGGCTTGGCAGACCTATCGAAAGCTATCAAGACAATGCAGGCGAACTGCATCAGCATCACACCCACAAAGGCGATGACTTTAAGCTCCACAGACAATCTAGGATTAGAAATCCTTGCTTTATGGGGAGAACACCCGACTAAGAAGCTTCTTGCCACCTTGCCTGAAGAAGTTCAAGTGCGCGTCTTCTATGGAACCCCAGAATGTTCGTCATCTTGCATTCAATCCTCTCAGCTTGACAGATCAGACGAACTGTCAATCATTGGGTCAAGCTTTGGATGTAAATCTTGGCTTGTAGATCCCTCCGACCACAATGCCTTGGTTCCAGTAGGCTGTGTCGGCGAATTGATGATAGAAGGCCCAAGTCTTTCTCGAGGTTACTATCAAAATGCAGAACTCACGCAGCAAAATTTTATCGAAGAACCCTCATGGAGACTGGCTTACGAATCACTGCCAGCATCAGACAAAGATGAAAATTCGGAGGGCCAGAAGCCGTCCTATCGATTGTTCAAGACTGGAGATCTTGCTCGCTACAACTCCGACGGCACTCTAGTTTACGTTGGTAAGAAGGAGAAGGGATTGCATTGGCAGCGACAGACAGCAGCCATGCACGTCGAAGAGCAAATCGCATCTCTCTCATCTTCCAATGTCCAGTATGTCGTGGAGGAGATCAGTAAGCGCAACAACGACTCCCGCGAATCGTCCCTAGCCGTCTTCTTCTCTGATGAGACCACCGGCTTTGAGGCAAACCACGAGCCTATCGTACAATTGACACCTGAGCTGCACGACTCGATGATCAAATTGTATACCAAGTTGATGAGCTCCTTGCCAGCGAAGGATGTCCCAAGCTTGTATTTCCCGACATCCAGCATACCGCTGAATTCGTTCGGCAAGCTGGACCGCCAGTTGTTAAGAAATGCCGCTCAAGACTTGCCAGAAACCTTGTTGTCCAAATATGACATCAAGCGCTTTGACAGATTCTGGAAAGGGCAGCTAGCTAGACTGGCGGCTTCGCCAGTTTTCCCGTCACCTGGTGATTCCTCGTCTCTGCGGAGCACACCGGTCATCAAGCAAGCAACAAGAACCATGCAGGTGTTCTGGTGTAATACAATCAAGTCAATGACTGGAGGTACACGATGCGCTATTCTTTCTGCATGGGCTCTTACTGTTCGCGGCTATACCGGCTCCCGGGATATCGTTTTTGGGGAGTCGCTGTCAAATGTTGAATCGGTCTTCACTGAGCGTCAGGACAATCATACGCAGGCCACAACTATCGTTCCCCGTCGCTTCCACTTCAACGAAGAATGGACCGTTAATGAGTTGCTGAGTATGGTGAAGAATCAGCTGGATGCAGCTAAGCCCTACCAGTGGGCTGGAATAAGTCAAATCCAGAACCTGAACGCTGATACGGCACGCGCCTGTGATTTCATGAACTTGATCTCGATTACGGACTATTGTGGCCATGGACCAAGGCCAGTACCCTCGCAGCAGCAGGGCAGCACTCTTCCCAGTTATCCTTTGGTCATTGATTGCTTCCTTGAAGATGCGACATTCGAACTTGTGCTTAGATACGATGACAGCACCCTAACAGCTGCTCAGACCGAACGACTGGTTGCCCAATTCTTCGCTTGTCTTGAAATTCTCAATTCCGAAGCCAGTATGAACAAGACAATTGGTGCCTTGTCCAGGGACAACATGGACTTCTGCACCTTCCGCCATGATGTTTCCTACTGGAAGAACTACTTGGAAGATGTTGAAGCTTGTCTTTTCCCAGCACTACGTGCAGATGCGGAGCAGAATACTCATGCTGAGACCCAGATGATACTCCAGAACACGGAAGGTCTGCGTGATTTATGTGAACGTGCACGTGTTAGCCAAAGCTCTCTTCTTCAGCTTGTCTGGGGTTTGGTTCTGCGATGCTACACAGGCCTACAAGACGTGTGCTTCGGATATCATATCTCTGGTGCAAGCGACAAATCTGCCAAGCCTGGCATTGCGAATGAACCAGGTGTCTCGGATACATTCCCTTGCAGAATGCTCTTGAAGGGAGATCTAAAGGTTGCGGACATTTTGCGCGAGCGATTGCGTGGATTGAAACATATGCAGCAGCATCAGTTGCCATGGGCTGAAGTCCAGCACGAGCTGGGGTATGGCGACAGCGACATTTTCAATACCGTTTTCACTTACTCAGAACCATCAAGTGACGAATCGAACCTGGCTGGTCTCACTGGTATTGATTCGAGCAAGTATCTGATTGCTGTCAACGCCAGTCTAGCAGGATCATCAGGAGCCATTAGGTTCGGTTATCAAAGGAAACACTTCTCAGATGCTGATATGGAGGGTGTTATCGATTGTTTCAAAAATGTTTTGGAACAATTACTCCGGCCCTCTTTTTCAGATCTCTTGGTAGGCGAGATTGACTTTATGAATGAGCTTTCCTGCCAGAAGATATCTGAGTGGAACTCGGCGTTGCCCGATCGTCCAGTGCTATGCGCACATGAACTCATCCAACAGCAAGCTTTGCATCGTGCTTCAGCCCCTGCAATCTGCTCATGGGATGGCAACTTCACACACGCACAACTTGACAGATTGTCAACCCTACTAGCAAACCAGCTGATAGGCTTGGGGGTCAAGCCCGACGTCTTTGTTGCCTTGTGTTTTGAAAAATCGGCATGGGCAATTGTCGCCCAGGTTGCTGTTTTGAAAGCCGGAGGAGCTTTTGCTTCATTGGATCCTGCTCACCCAGAAAGCCGCCTACAAGGCATGGTCGATGATCTTGGTGCTCAGGTTATTCTCTGTTCTGAGACCCACTACGAGAAAGCCACCAGCATCTGTCGTCGCGCACTGATTGTTAGCAATAGCGCACTTGACAAACTTCGTCATTCACCTCTTGCTGCTGCAGCCCAAGGGGTAACGGCAAATAATGCGGCCTATGCCATATTCACATCAGGAACCACAGGGAAACCAAAGGTGACAGTCCTTGAGCATGTTGGACTTACCCTAGCCTGCACAGAGTTTTCCAAGGCTCTCTTCATGAATTCCGACACTCGTGCTCTGCAATTCTCAAGCTACACCTTTGACGTCAGTATATTGGAAACAATCATCGCACTTGCTGTTGGTGGCTGTATCTGTATCCCTAGCGAAGAAGAGCGCATGAACAACCTTTCTGGAGCCATCAGAAATATGAGCGCCAACTTCATGAGCTGCACTCCATCTATAGTCAATACCCTGGATCCCAATCTTGTTCCTTCTTTGCGAACGATAGTCCTAGGAGGTGAAAAGATGACAGCAAGCCATTTCGAGCGATGGGCCGACAGGTGTGTTATAAACGCCTACGGTCCGTCCGAGGCTACTGTCATGTTCACGGCAAGCACAAAATCCGACCATACGGGAGTACGCCTTACGGATGACTATGGCTGTATTGGCACGGCTGTTTGTGGCAGAACATGGATTGTTGATCCTCAAGATTACAATCGTCTGGTCCCTATCGGTGCACCTGGAGAGCTCGTTCTTGAGGGATGCACCGTTGCTCGTGGGTACCTCAATAATGACGAAAAAACCAAGGCTGTCTTCGTCCAGAACCCAGAGTGGACAAAACGTGATGGGCTACAGCATATATTGAGACGCAAAGAACGGATGTATCGTACAGGGGATCTAGTGCGCTACAACTCCGACGGCTCGCTTGCCTTCATCTCGCGAATTGACACGCAAGTGAAATTGAACGGTGTGCGTATCGAACTGGAAGAGGTTGAGCAACAATGCCTCAACTATCTTTCGACAGACACTCAGGTCGCCGTCGAGGTCGTTAACCCAGAAGCCAAAACAATATCGAAATGCTTGGCGGCCTTCTTCACTATCAATGAACACCATACGGAAGAGATGGAAAGTGGTGAGTTGATTCTGCCAATGTCGGAGTCCGTAGTTGGCATGGTCAAGAAGCTACACGGTTCCCTAAGCGCCTCATTGCCACTAGCTATGGTACCCAAGCTTTACTTCCCCATGCGGCGCCTGCCGTTTGGAAGCACTGGCAAAACTGATCGCAAAGCTCTTCGAGCAATGGTCGATAAATTCACCAAGGAACGTTTGAGGCCATATGTTATCTTCAATGTTGGCGCAGAAGACCGCTCCGATGTGGGAACGGAAGGAACAGAGGGCGTTCTCAGAACGCTATGGGAGGATGTCCTTAATCTTGCGCCAGGTTCTATCAATGCCGAAGACAACTTCTTCGGCTTGGGTGGCGACTCATTTTCTGCCATGAAACTAGTCGTAGCCGCGGCATCTCAAGAGATTTCACTCGCAGTGGCCGACATATACCGAACCTCTATCTTCAAAGACATGGCAAAGAGATGTGGAGCGGGTGAGGCACAATCTGGCGTACCAACAGTGGACTCATTCAGCATGCTGCCCGAATCTCTTTCGCGCGAGGATATTCTGGAGGAAGTATCTGATCAATGTGGTGTGCCTACGGAGCGAATTGCGGACATCTACCCCTGTAGTCCGGTGCAAGAGGGTCTGGTCACACTCTCTATCAAGCAACCCGGAGCCTATGTCGCTCGGCCTGTGTTCCAGCTTGCAGAGGGCGCTGACCTTGAGAAGTTCAAAGCTGCATGGCAGAAGGTGGTTGATGAAATGGATATTCTACGAACTCGCATAGTACACACCGAGTCCGCCAACTTTGTCCAGGCAGTGGTCACTGATGCCCCTATTTCCTGGGAAATGGCGACAGAGTTGGAGGATCTGACAAACGATACCATCGACTTAGCCAAGAACAACGGAGGTTTGCTCACTGGATATGCCATTGTTGAGACTGGACTCTCGCGTTCCTTTGTCTGGACCATACATCACGCTCTTTATGATGGATGGAGTGTGTCCCAGATCCTTCAGAGAGTTGAGGAGATATACTCGGGCACCACAAAGCCCAGCTCGACGCTTCCTTACAAGCTTTTCATCAATCACCTGGTCCAGCAAGAGGCTCACACCTCGGACGAATTCTGGAAGACGCACCTCGCAGCCCTGTCTTCAAGCCCTTTCCCCCAGAACAAGCCGTCACCTGATGCCATTCGCATTGGTAATCGGCATTACAGCTCACTCAAGATCTTTCGTCCATCTAGTGGAGCTAAGTTAACCGTCCCCGAGACGATACGAGCTGCTTGGGCGCTAATTGTTGCCGTCCACACCGGATCCGGTGATGTTTGCTTCGCCGAAACCCTCATGGGTAGAAATATTGATATGCCTGGCGCTATGGAAGTTGCAGGCCCTCTTTTGACTACGGTGCCCATACGCATGGCTGTCGACAACGAGCTCCCTATCATTCAATACCTTGACACTGTGCGCCAGCTGACCACAAAGATGCTGCCACATCAACATTCTGGGCTCCAGAGAATCCGCAAGTTAAGCAGCGATACCGCCCTTGCTTGCGAGTCCCAGAATCTGCTGGTTATCCAATCAGAACAGGCCCATTCGAACGCAAGTATCTGGGAGCAAAAGAACAACCTCACTGAAGGTGAATTTTTCACCCACCCAATTGTTGTTGAATGCAAGGTCGACGACTCGCAGGTGGCCGTAACCCTTCATCACGATGAACTTGTTTTCGACAGTTGGCAGGCCAAGATGCTCATAGAACAGTTTACTTTCGTTCTGGGTCAACTGTTGTCTATCTCCAATGAGGAATCCAGAAAGATTGGAGAGCTAGAGATTTCCAGTCCGCGCGATAAGGAAGAAATTGCTTCCTGGAATGAGAGAAGCCTAACTTGCATAAACAGATGTGTTCATCATATCATTGAGGAGAAAGCATCCCTACGACCCCAGGCTCAAGCTGTCTGCTCTTGGGATGGACAGCTATCTTACCAGGAGCTTTACCAGCTTGCTTCTTCGTTTGCAGCTTACTTGAGAACCCGTGGCGTCGGCCCGGAGACTCTGGTTCCGATCTGTATGGACAAGTCTATGTGGGCTATTGTCACAATACTTGGTGTTCTCATTGCGGGTGGAGGATATGTTCCCCTTGACCCTGCTCATCCAACGTCAAGACACAAGGAGATTCTGACTGAGGTCGAAGCTCGTGTCGTTCTCTGTTCTCCCAAGTATCAAAACCGGTACTCTGGTTCTGTGAAAGCAATCATTCCTGTTAGCAGAGAGACGATCAAGGCGTATTGTGCCCTTAAAGCGACAACCACCAAGGTCACCAACAGCGCTACACCCGAAAACGTTGCATTCGCTATCTTCACCTCCGGCAGCACTGGTCGTGCTAAGGGTATCATCATCAACCACAAGGCCCTCGCCAGCAGCGGCATGGCATTCGGACCCATGGTGCACCTTAACGAGAATTCTCGAGCTTTCCAATTTGCCTCTCTTACTTTCGATGCTGCTGTCATGGAAACACTTGTCGCCTTGATGCATGGCGGTTGCGTGTGCATTCCAAGCGAAGATGAACGCTTGAATGATGTTGCTGGTGCTATTCGTCGGATGAATGTCTCTTGGTCATTCTTGACTCCATCCATAGCCAGTATCATCGAGCCTTCGTCCGTTCCATCTCTAAAGGATCTTGTGTGTGGTGGAGAAAAGATGTCGCGCGAAGTCATCACTAAATGGGCGCATCGGGTAAACCTGATGAATGGTTACGGACCAACTGAAACCACTATCTTCGCGGTAATTAACACGGATGTTGCCGCCAATCCGGACCCTGCCTGTATCGGCCATGGCATTCCTTGCACTCTAACCTGGGTTGTCGATCCTGATGACCACAATAAACTGACTCCTCTAGGGGCTGTTGGTGAACTGGCCTTGGAAGGCCCTGCACTTGCTAGGGAGTACCTAAAGAACCCCAAGAAGACAGCAGAGGCTTTCGTGGACGAGCCGGAGTGGATAAAAGACTTTCCCAGTGACTTGCCTTCACCGAGAAGGATTTACAAGACTGGAGATCTCGTTAGATACAACTCTGACGGTTCCATTCAATACATAAGCCGCAAGGATCATCAAGTCAAGCTTCACGGTCAGCGCATGGAGCTTGGAGAGATTGAGCACAGACTATATGAGGACCCGCGAGTCCGCCACGCCGTGGTTCTACTGCCAACGACAGGACCTCTCAAGCAGCGGCTGGTCACTGTTCTGTCACTGAACTCTGTGACTTCAGAGAGAAGCATTATTACAGACAACGCATGTGAGCTTGTTGAACGGAGTGGCTCTACACGGTCAGCCTACCAGGAGCTCGTTGCTATCCAGAAGAGCTTGGAGACTCAGCTACCAATCTACATGGTACCACAAGCTTGGGCTCTAATCAAGCAGCTCCCGATGCTCGTCTCTGGCAAGCTAGACAGAAAGCGAATCACAGCTTGGCTGGAAAATGTTGATGATGCTGCTTACGATCGCATAATGGAGGATTACGACAACATAAAGCGTGGTGATGTCGAGCAAGAAGAGGAGAAAGGAGATGACCAAGAGACTTCTGTCAAGCTTCTTCAGGAAGTCTTCTCCCAGGTCCTCAACCTACCATCTCACAAGGTGGGCTTGGACAGGTCATTTGTGAGCCTAGGTAAGCGAGGCAAATCCGGTGACTGGGAGTGGAATTTTGCTAACGAGATGGTACAGGTGGTGATAGCATCACTGGAATGGCTGTGATATCCCGAGCACGTAAACATGGAATCACGCTGACCCTCCACAATGTGCTTCAGTCGAAGTCGATAAAGGAGCTTGCTCTGGCCGCTCAGACAAGCGTCAAGACTGTTAAAAGAGAGGAGAAGTCCAATGAGCACTTCGAACTGTCCCCGATACAGGGAATGTTCGTTCGAACAGCAAAGGATTTCCGGGATTCTTCTCGCTTTAACCAAAGCATGACAGTGCGCGTAACGCGTAAGGTCGAGCCAACGAGGATGCAAAGTGCCATAAAGGCTGTTGTTGAGCAGCACTCCATGTTCCGAGCACGATTGTTCAAGTCTCGCGATGGAAAGTGGAAACAGAAGATTAATGATGTATGTTAATTCTCTCCTTACTGACCCTTTTTGACAAACAGAAAACTGACTGATCTAGGACGTGGATGCCTCATATCGCTTCCGTCACCATATGGTCGAAAGTGAAAATACAATTCTGCCCAAGATCGCCGAGAGTCAACGGTCTGTAAATGTTCAACATGGGCCTATCATTGCTGCAGACATGTTCGAAGTACGCAGCGGTGTCACGATACTTTTCCTGGTGGCCAGTCATCTGTGTGTAGACATGGTGTCCTGGCGTATTGTCCTCCAGGACATTCAAGACTTCCTCGATGCTGGATCATTGTCCCCGGAGAAGCCCCTGTCATTCCAGGCTTGGTGCAATCTACAACTTGAAGAGAGCAAGAAACAGACTGGCAGAGTCCAGCTGCCATTCTCTATTCAGCCTCCTGACCTGAGTTACTGGGGCATGGCGCAGTCCCAGAACCTCTATGGTGATGTCAAAATGGAAGGGTTCACGCTGGATGCCGCAGTCACGACACAAATCCTCGCGGCCTGCAACAAGGTTCTTCGCACCGAGGCCATTGAAGTCATACTCTCCGCTGTTATCCACTCTTTTCACCGCACGTTTACTGATAGAGCGATGCCGACTATTTACAACGAGAGCCACGGTCGTGAGGCGTGGGACAGCTCCATCGATCTCTCAAGAACGGTGGGCTGGTTCACAACTATGTGTCCACTGCATGTTGGTGATGGGTCAGGTGAGTTTGGATCTGGGCCTGTTATGGAGCTATTTCTGACTGCGATAGATTTACTGGACACCTTGAAGCGTGTCAAAGACACAAGGCGTCATCTTAGCAGTAAGAGCCAGTCATACTTCGCGGAAAGCCTGCTTAATCCGGAAGGTAAAGGTGACAATTTCTCTGTTCCACTTGAGATTCTGTTCAATTACCTTGGCCAGCTGCAACAGCTGGAGCGCGACGACTCACTTTTCCAGCACTATGGTGAAGCCTTCAACGCCGAAACATTCGAGATGGCAGGTGATATGGGCTCAAAGACACACCGGTTTGCTCTGTTCGAAATCTCGGCGCTCATCATCAAAGACAAGCTACAGGTGTCGTTCACCTACAATAAGCACATGCAAAAAGAACAGCAGATTAAGGGCTGGATCTCTGAGTGCAAACGAGTGCTTCAGCATATGTCTCGTTTCGACAGCTTCACCCCTGAGCCAACACTCAGTGACTGTCCCTTGCTCCCCATCACTTACGAAGCTCTGAACAACATGGTCAAGAGAACATTCCCCAAGATTGGAATCGAAAATTGGGGTCAGGTTGAGGATGTCTATCCCTGCTCCCCAGTACAAGAAGGTATTCTTCTCAGTCAGCTCCGAGATCCGGAGGAATACCTTTTCCATGTCATCTTCGAAGTGCACCAATCCAAGGGTAGCAAGGTGGATACAAGCAAACTCCGAAAGGCATGGTCCATGGTTGTCAGCAGACACCCTGTCCTACGGTCTGTTTTCATTGATAGCAATTACAAAGGCGGATCCTTCGACCAGGTAGTGGTCAAGTCACTCGATGATGAGGTTATTGAGTTCCAGTGCCCTGAGTCGGATGCAATGGGCACACTCGGAGAAATAAAGCTGCGCGACATCAATGCCGAGAGATCGATGAAGCTCGCCCATCAGCTTACCCTCTGCAAAACAACTTCTGGGCGAGTCCTGTTCAAGATTGAGATGAATCATGCCATTATTGATGGTGGATCGGTTGATCTGATTCTCAGAGATCTCGCACTTGCATACAATGATCAACTTTCTGCTGAAACCGGTCCACGTTTCAGTGACTATGTCAAGTACGTCAGGGAACAATCCCAGGGAGAAGCTGTGGCACACTGGGCAAAGTATCTTTCGGGCGTACGACCTTGTCACCTGCTGGTATCTTCCAAAAAGGGTGGCAGCCACCAACTCGGCGAGCGTATGATATCTTTCAAGCGCTTCTCTGAGTTGCAGAAATTCTGTGAGGAACACTCTGTTACACTCGCTAATTTGACCCTCTGTGCCTGGGCAATTGTACTACAAAATTGTACAGGATCCGATGATGTCTGTTTCGGATATCCCTCTGCTGGCCGTGATTCCCCTGTTCCTGGAATCCAGGATGCAGTCGGTATCTTCATCAATATGTTGTGCTGCAGAGTCAAGTTTTCTCCTGGCCAGACTCTTCTTGATATTGCCAAGAAGGTCCAGGATGATTTTGTCAGGAATGTGCCATATCAACATTCTTCCCTGGCTCAGATTCAGCATGAGCTTGGGATGCATGGAGAGACGCTCTTCAACTCGACTCTCTCCATCCAAAATCGATCTGCCAACAAGGGCAGTGCAAAGCTGCCGCTCGACTTTGAAGTCAAAAAGGCCCATGACCCGACTGAAGTGAGTTGCTACTGTCTCAAGCTTAGACGCAAGCTAACATTTGTTTTAGTACCCTGTAACTGTTAACGTGGAGACTACCAAGGGCAGGGAGGGGGTTTTGCTGAGATACTGGAGCAACGCAGTTACCGAAGCACAAGCGAAGGAGCTAGCGGAGGGTGTTACTAAGGTCTTTACATGCTTCATCGAGGAACCATCCAAGCTGGTTTCAAGCTTGAGCCTCCTCAACAAGCAACCGCGGAACCGTTCGCAACACACTCACAAGGAGCCCATTATCTTGGACCAGCTGATTGACAGCCAAGTCTTGCAGAAGCTGATTGATGACCGCGTGAATGAGATTATCAGCCAGATGCTGAAGGAAGGCAAGCTCGCCATACCCCTTCCTGATCAGAAGACTAGATACTCGAACGTCAAAGTGGTCGAGGCTTCATACCAGGAGGACCCCATCCTGGATGAGAAGGATCTTGCAAATTCAACACCGTCCTTGACAGACGATGGCAGAAGCTCAAGTGACAATGATAGGCGTCTTTGGGATTTGTGGAAGGCTACATTAGGGCTGTCTTCAGACACTATCCAATACCGGAGTAGCTTCTTCAAGCTAGGCGGTGATAGTATTACAGCAATGAAGATGGTCAGCGCCGCACGAGAAGAGGGCCTGCAAATGACAGTGGCGGATGTGTTCAACAACCCGATCTTTGAGGACATGCTGGCTACGATTACTCCGAGCAGCAGTCCGACCTCGAACGCCGATACTCAATGCGCAAATAACATTGAAAAGCTTCTGGAGGTTGATGATGCTGTTCCAGATGCTACGCCACCACAGGATATTTCGGTGCTACGGCCAATGCAGCTCGACGCCATGTCTCTGCTTGATGTCATCTGCCCTAAGATAGGGGTGTTCAAAGGAGGTATTGCTGATGTTCTCCCTGTAACGGACTTCCAGTCCATGTCGATCGCTGCAACGCTCTTCGGATCCAGATGGATGCTAAACTATTTCTTCCTGGATGGAAGTGGTCCTTTGGACCTCCGCCGTCTGAGAGAAAGCTTCTTGAGAGTGGTCGATGCTTTTGATATTCTTCGTACTGTTTTCGTCTGCCACCGCGGACAATTCTTCCAGGTGGTGTTGAGAAAGATCCGACCGGATATTTTCGTGCATGAGACGGAGCAGAGTCTGGACGAGTACACCAACAGCTTACAAAAACGGGACCGCGAACAAGATCCACGCCAAGGAGAGCAGTATGTGCAGTTCTACGTTGTCAAGAAAAAGAAGAGCGACCAGCACCGCATCTTGATCAGAATGTCACACGCTCAATTTGACGGCGTTTGTCTGCCAAAAATCATGAACGCAATCAAGCTGGGATACGAGGGCAGCACCCTACCTCCAGTCTTCTCCTTTTCGAACTATATGCGGATGCTTCCTGGAAACATCACTCCGGCCCACTATCACCACTGGTCAACGATCCTCAAGGGCTCTAAGATGACGGATATCATTCGACGCACGCAGCCTAATACCTTTATGCATATTGGTGCATTCGCGGAGCAGAAGAAGACCATCATGATCCCCTCCACCGCTATAGGGAACGTCACCCTCGCAACCGTTATGCAGTCCGCATGGGCAGTAACTTTGGCGAAGCTGACTGCCCAGTCTGACGTGGTCTTCGGGCTTACTGTCAACGGCCGTAATGCCAGTGTCCCTGGTATTGAGACCACTGTTGGGCCCTGTCTCAACATTCTTCCCATCAGGGTGAAATTCAGGGAGCATTGGACTGGCCTTGACCTGTTCCGTTATCTTCAAGACCAACAGATTGCCAATATGCCCTATGAGTCACTAGGATTCAGAGAGATTATCCGAAACTGCACCGACTGGCCCGACTCTACATACTTCACCACCTCCGTATTCCATCAGAATGTCGAGTATGAAGGACAGATGCAACTGGACGGCAATTCCTACCGGATGGGAGGCGTTGGTGTTCTGGACAACTTCACCGACCTCACGCTGGCTTCCAAGTCCTGTGGCCAAGAGAAGCTCGACGTCTCAATCGGATACTCGCTCAAGGGACCTATCCCAGCAACCTTCATTGCTAAAGCTCTGAACATGGTTTGCGAGACTGTACAGAGTCTGATTGCCAACCCCAGCGTCCCACTTGCCTCTCCTGCCACCATCCGCTCCCTTCCGAGCCAGGTCATTCGTGAAGCACCCAGAGCGTCTGATACACCCTTCCTCTCGTCCAACCTGAACAGTCAGAAGATGTCGGAGATTGTAATTCACTCAGATATCCTTACCCGGTCCTGGCAGCAGGTGCTACCCCGTCGGACTGACAACCCACAATACCAACTCGACGCATCTTTCTTCGATCTCGGCGGAGACATCATGAATGTGGCCCAACTGGTCTGGATTCTGGGAGAAGAAGGTTTTAGTGTCCGCTTGGAAGACCTTCTCGAGCACCATACGTTCCTAGGAATGATGGCCGTGATGGCAATGCACCACAAGCCGGAATTGAATGGCAGCATGGCAGCAACCATGGCTGAAGAATCAACCAAAGACATGAAATTGACCATGACAAAGAGCAACAGCTGGAGCTCATTGGGCAAGGCGATGACGCTTGCCAAGAGATTTACTAGATGGGGGGCTGTAGCAGCCAAGAAGTGAGGTTTACATTCGTTGTGGAGGATACATAACGCACTCTTTTGGTTTCTAACATCTACTATTTCTGTTCTTTCTGTATCACATACTATTATTGTGTTGAACTACATTCCTTTCTGTTTCCATGTTTGATGTTGGATGTTGGCTAGCTTTTGGAAGTTGGAATATGTTGGTTTTCTAAATTTTTGTTAGAGGAGATCGTGTCATTTCATCCAAATAGATTCCTTTCTCACTTATATCTTTTTGGGTCCTTCGACCATTCATTGTATGTTAGGGTTTCAGATGTGTATTGACTTGATCAAGACCGTCCTCTCCACTACTATATTGCCTATGGCTTATGCACTCTAATAAGGCCCATATCCCATACAACATCACCGACAAAACCACTTAGGGCTAGGCTCTCACCTTAGCTACAACAATACCCGGTATAGTAATTACATTACGCAAAGCTCATCCACCGAAGAAAAGAACAAACGCCGGGCTGCGGCGACTCATGTATGCCCCTTATGATTGTCTGGACCTACACAGAAAGAATAGCTATATCCGAACGAACCCATCTATTCAACTCAACCTAGACATTAATCATTGATATTACGTACTAGTAGTTCCTATCTATCAATACCCCCCGCCATGCTATGCGTATCATGCCAAAACCAACAAAAAAAGACCAGAGGTATCTCAAACAACAACAATCTGACAACCAACAAATAAACCCCAGTAAGCAAACTTTTAGCCCAGCTCGTCTTCACATCAAGTCATGAAAAGACAAGCCTAGAATAATCGAGGGGTATATATATGAAAACGCAAAGGGTATAAGAAGGAAGCGAGCAAAGGAGAGAAATAAAATCAGTACCCGTAAACCGAAGCGCGGGACCACTTCCCCCTAGCCCTAATGCGCTTCCCATAGATATAAAACAAATAAGGGATGGGAATCAACGCAACAGCCACAAATCCCAACACACTCGCGGCCCAATCCACGCCCAAACGATGAAACATGATATTAGCGAAGAGGGGGAAACAGCCAGCGAACAAACTTCTCAAGAAAGTGTTCGCGGCGACAGCACTGGCAGAAACCTTCTGGAAGGTATCGATGAGGTAATTCAGGGCGGCTTGGAAGATGGTAAAGAACCCGAAGCCCATGCAGACAGCGCCAATGATGGGAGCGATCCAATGGATATGGGGATCACTAGTCCAGGCGAAGATGAAGAGGCCAGCGGCAAAGACGATCGAGCCGAGCATCATCGGGGGTAAACGGGCTTCAGGGACGGGGAAGTTATTGTTCGCTTTGAAGCGGGCGATGTAGAATTTCTGGTTGAAAAGGTTGATGCAAGCGCCGAAGAGGATACCGACGAGGTAAGCGAGGAAAGGCAAGGCGCCGACGACTTGGTTCCAGCCGCGGACTTCTTGGAATTCGATGGGGAAGGAGGCCAGACTGAGGTAGAGAATGCCGTAGACGAAGGAGGCGTAGATGGCGACGAGGAAGCAGATCGGGGTGGTGAGGAGGGCGAAGGGCCGGATGAGGTACTTGTTGCCGAGTTCTTTGAAGGTGACGTCCCATTCTTCGTGGCGGGCGTGGAGCGCCCAGTTGCCGGTTTCGAAGCGGAGGCGTTGCGCTTTGTAGACGAGGAGAACGGCCGGGTAGCTTTCGTCCAGGAAGATCAGGTCCATCGCTAGGAAGAACATCATCATGATTCCTGTGATGTATTCGGTCCATCGCCAGCCGAGGTAGCTTTGGCAGATGGCTCCGCCGACGATCGGACCTAGTACTGGTCCGCCGACGACTGCCATGGCGTAGCCGACAATGGCGGCGCCGCGCTGCTCCGCGGTCCAGATGTCGCTGAGGACTCCGCCGGTGTTGGTGACGGGCGCAGAGCCGAAGAAACCGCAAAAGAATCGGGTTAGCATGACGGTTTGGAGGTCTTTGGCTGTGGCGGTGCCGAAGGAGAAGATGGCTGCGATGAAGTATGGCGCGAGTACGGCGGGCTTGCGTCCGTAGACTTCGGATAGAGGTGCCCATACGAGGGGACCGAGGCCTGACTAGGTCAGTTTATGCGCAGAGAGCGAATGGTGGTATAGATGGAGACCTACCGAAACCGAACAACAGCAGCGTTGTACCCAATGTCCCGACTTCCTCTCCCACGCCAAACTCCGCATCGATTTGCTTGGTGCCTGTGGAGAAACTGCGCTTTGTCAGTACCTGGGATATAGATCAAGTATCGGCAAGAGAGGAGCAGCAAGCATACATCGAACTAGCCCAAGTCGCACCTATCGCACGCACCCACTGTCAGCACCACATCACCTAAAGAGGTTTATTCAAGTATAACAGCAACCGCACATACCCATAGTAGTCAATCCATACAAGATCGTGGTAACCGCCTTCTTGCGAAAAGTCCAATTCATCGGCCTATACGGATCATCCGGCCCTTCAAAGTCGACAATGACGTCCTCGGAGGTCTTAGTATGCGACAGCGGATGCGTGAATCGCGCAGTTTGCCCCGGTTCGCGACTGCGAATGCGCGAAATCACCGAATGCGCACGGTTCTCGAGCGCCGACATGCCCGATGCCGCGGTGGTTTGCTTCTCCAATGCAGTCGGGTCGTCCGGGTGCACGTATGCGCTGTGGTGGTCTTCGGAAGACTCGACATCTTCGGATGAGAGCGATGAGCGGGAGTGCTCGTGTCGCGACATCTTGAAGAGCAGCAAGCAGTACTATATCTAATCAATCAATTGATTTAATTCCGAGTTGATAAACGGTAAATAGAATCCTTCGAGACACTATGCATATGCGAGAGGAGAATATGATATCAGAGGGACGGAATTAATTAAAAAAAAAAAAAAAGTCCCCGATAAAAATGATGTAAAAAAATCTCCGAATCTCCGAAAAGCAAAAGTAAAGGTGGGATAAGATAATTGCCGAACATGCAACAGAAAGATTTAGTGATAGTTTTGAACGCCACACGGTTTGAGCAAGTACCTGAGACAAAATGAATGATTCAACAAGTGGAGGCAAAGATCCAAATCTCCTCTCAGTCAGGGCAGGATATGCCAGTATCTTTAAGGCACATTTCTTCACTGGCGTGGAACCGAAGCCCGAAGCCGTTTTACCCGGAGAGCAGCGTCATAAGCATCGGACGTCCGATAACGGGACCCTCCAACATTGCTTCTTTGCATTTGCCGCACTCTGATTTGGCCATTCCGGTAGAACAGTCTGCCGGATCGACGTCAATTTCCTGGATAGATCAGGTCCTTTCAATCGCCCTACGCGCACCATGAGTCACATCCTGCACGTATCCCAGCCTGACAGGGCAATTCTACCCGGCCAAGAAGAGAGCGCTTGTCAGGGACGGATGCATCCGATGGGGCAGATAGGTGACAGGGCCGGAAACTTATCCGACCCACGGTGATCGTCGCCACCGCTAGAAAGTCTAACTGTCGGTCAAAGAATTCAAGAAAGGTCTACTATGGTCTAGATGAGGTGAGAGATACGGGCGGGTCGAGTGTATCTATGATTGTCGCTCCTACGTGGTCAGGGTACCCTTGTAAAAAAAAATCAACAAACATGCATTGATTGCTCCGTCTATCCCTTTAATGTCTTGTCTTATCGTAATGTTCCAATGCTGGCGGTAAATGTACAGCGTCATAATACATCAATCATCCATCCTCATCCGGATGTTGTCGCGTGCGCACTCTCCCATTTCTCAACGGCCTCCAGTGCGGCCGTCACTTTGAGCCCAACGCGCGCGTCTAGTTCATAGCTCTCCCATTTGGCCGCCTTCTCTAGGTGCTCCTTACATTCGTGCACTTGGCGGCGCTCCAGCTGTATATCGTTCTCGGTGCTTCCAGCAGCTGGTTTCTCGCTAGATGACTCCGGTCCTCCGTGAATAGCACTGTACGTCGGCCGTTCCATCCACAGATTGGCCGCCATCTCGAAGTGTGCCACCGGGTAGATCCAGTCATCCTTGAGATGTCCGGTGAACTGGGACTTGTCCTGGCTGAAGATGCTCGTGCGAATGATCTCTTTCGCTTCATCGTGCCGGCGCATGGCACGAAAGACAGCTGCACGCAGGAGCTGCAAGATAGCCTTCTCTTCCGTACCTTCGCGTGACCATGTCTTATTGGCTTCGCTTTCGGACCACGCCAGCTTCGTCATGGATTCTTCCAGCTGTTCCTGCGTCATACGACTGTGTCCGTTCCAGAAGAAAATCATCTCTTCAATCGGATCCACTCCCACGGCATCCACCAAGGGCACCTTCCACTCTTTGGCGCGGGCCTCCCACTTGGCGATCTTGCGAGAAACAAAGACGTCAAAAGGCAGCTGTCGAGCCATGAACTTCTTCTTGCCAGCCAATGGCGGCGCCTTCCGGAAGTACTCCACGGCCTTTTCAGCATGTTTAGCTGCGGCAGTAGCATCCGTTCCAGCAACGTTTCGGTATAGGCTGAGATGGGCCGATCCTGCAATATAGTAGTAGAGTGATCGAGACCAAGAGTTGAGTTCGACGCACTGTAATGGTCAGTTTGATTAAGATCTTCTATACCTCAATCAGGACAGCATACCTCGAGGAAAGACTCGGCACAAAGCTCGTATCTGTGGAGGTACATGGCGTTCAGACTCCGTTCGAAAACTCGCAGCGCCTCGACCTGCTTGAGCGGACTGCGGTCTTCTCCACAGAGCAGCTCCAAGGCAACATCTAATTTCTTGTTTGCTCCGTTCATCCGGGACTCTTCCAGCAGCCACAGTTGACTCTTCGGAAAGCGCTTCCGCATCAGGGCCAGCAAGGCCTCCAGCCGTTCCTGGGGATAGCCCTGCACGTCATCGCCAGGGACGGGATCGGGCATTATATCGCAGTACCGGACGAAGCCGTTCGAATATCCGAGAATGGAGAAAGCGGCGAGGGCACCAATCAGGTTGTGGAATTTACTGGCTTGCCAAAGCATCCTCAATCCGCGTTCCTTGTCTCCGTGGAAGCCAATGATTCCCAAAAGCTTACTGAACGCGGGCGGGACCATGGAAATCAGAAGCAAGAGAATTCCGAAGCAGAAGTTGGCGCCGGAGTGGACGAACACGTCGATCTGGTTCTTGAAAATGTCCGAATCAGGATCATGGCTCAGCATATCAGAGGGACCTGATGCCGATGTTTCGGAGTCCGCGGAGATTGAAAGGTCTGAAAATCCCTTCTTCAGGTCGTCGGGCTCTACCGGAGATGCAGGAACGGACGTGGGCGCCGCTCCCTGCCCAACACCCCGTGGCAGACTCTCCGTAGAGGTAGTATCCCCGGAGTTCCGCGCCTGCATGATGAACTTTTGCTCCATCTTAAGAATAGCGTCTAGGGTGATATATGCCTTTCTGAGCTTATAGAATCCTTTGATACTTTCCGTGAGACTTTCATTCAGGACGCCGACGACGGCGCTCATGAGCTGCGCCATGGCCTGGCAGAGCGCGAATTCCGTCCCGGGAGCATATATTTGTGAGTGGTATGTATTGGGCGCATGAGAGTTGTGTTGCGCGCGATGCTGGTCGTTGGCGGCACTCGTCTCCGCGGCATTGAGTCGCTCCGAGGCTATAGAACATCAGTCATCACGGACACCTCTAACAGGACAGTGGTCACACTGGTTACACACCCTGACGCATGATCTCCTGTTCAAAACCCAGTGTGGCCCGGATGAACGCAACGACACCTCTGCCAAGCTATATACCAGGCACGAGTTGTAGATCAGCAGAGGCACTACAGAGCTAGTGACTTTGAAGATCGGCAGGTACTTGTCCAAACCAAAGGCATACGCACATTATGAAACGACGAGGTTCCTTCGGAAAGACCGTCTTCGGCGCCGTCCACATCGTCATTGAGGATTAACGTGGCCGCTGGTTGCCCAACCATTCAGTCAGCAGAGCGCCTTTAGCACTGACCCCGGAAGAGCGGGGATTCGATCACGCATGGAAAATTGGACATACCCCTCATAGCATCCTCAACTTTAAGTCCCAAATAATTGATTGTCAGCATTTGTCGCATTCTAGACGGGGCTGGAAAGACCTCTGTGCTCACTCACGATCTCGCAGTTCGGACAAAGAGTCCAGAGACTGGGTGGAGGCTGGCTTCTTGCCATAGAGCCAGGAGCCTACGCGAAACATATTCAAAAAGAAGGGAGCCTGGTGAAAACCAGGCCTGCAGGTAGAGAATAAAACTAGAAAGGAAGTTGTGCACGAGACGTATGGCGATCAATTAACCAAGAACCGAAGGGCCCCGAAGCAGACGTAGATGGAATGGGAAGATGATCGAATCTCCCATTCGATACGCACCAAGGACGTAGCGAGACTCCGGGACCATAACCCAAGAAAAAGAGAGAGGTGGGGGGGAGATGCAAAGAGAATCAATAACAATAGTCCAAAGGCGAACAATTTGTACGGAAGTAGAAAAGAGGCGACTCCGACCCAAGGGCTGGCTAGGCCGGATGGCCTGGGGATTATAAGCAACGGGGACCAGAAACAATAATAGCGTCGAACCCACGGTCCACTTTGCGGCGGCGAGGCGGAGCAACTGACTGGAAATTGCCGGGACTTTGCTCACGAACAAGGCTCTCAGAGATCACGAACCAAGTGATTTAGCGCATCGGGTAGAGGGGATCGTATTTAAATGTCTCACGAATGGGAGGGAGGGAGGAAGGAAATGTTGGACAGATTGGGAGCTGGGGTCATGTCCGGTATGTCCGGCAAGACTGGAGGGGAACAGAAGGGGAACAACAATAAAGCTTGACGTCGTCAGGTCGATTTGACCGACTGCGGACTAGTCTACTAAGTAGTGATAGTGCCGCCGCCCAGCCAAAGTCGAACCGACGCCATCGCCTGCGTCTCCGCCTCCGTCGCCGCCGCCGCGACTCTCACTCTCTCATTCCATTTACCTTGCTTGCCAACAACCAACACCACCTACCACCGCCACTTTCAATCTTCTGATCTGTCATCTCTCATTCCTCACCTCTCCTCCTCCCCCTCTCCTTCTTTGATTCCTTCGTACGACCCCTCCTTTCACCTCCCTAAAGCCACCTGTCCGCTGCCCTTCCCCCCCTCCCACTCCCACCCATCATGTCGAATCCCACCGCGACCCAGGACACCAAGGCCGAGCCTACCCAACAGCCACAGCAACAGAAGCCCCCCGTGCTGGAAGAAGACGACGAGTTCGAGGACTTTCCCGTTGAAGGTTAGCCATGAACCAGACCGCTGGTTTTCCCCCGTCATGCAGAAGAGGGAGCTAGCTCCGCTTCCATCCCAAACAGCCGGCAAAATGAAATGAATCTTACGGATGACGGATTGCGCTGACCTCGGAGCTTTTTTTTCACTACTTGCAGACTGGCCCCAGGAGGAAACCGAACAAGGATCTGCTGCCAACGGCGCAAGCGCTCACCTGTGGGAGGAGAGCTGGGATGATGACGATGCGGCCGAGGACTTCTCCAAGCAACTGAAGTACGTTTTCCCTTCAAGCCAAGCCAACCCTCATCGGTCAATTTCCATGGGCGCAATTATCTCTCCCCATCTACTTCAAACTCCATATAAAGCTCAGATGGACTAACATATCTCCCCTCAAACTACAGAGAGGAACTGAAGAAGGTCGGGGCATCTAATTAATAGACTTCATGTTAGATGACGGACGGGTTGTCGGTTTTAATTGAGATGAACACAAACACATACACACACACACACGCAAATTCCACGAAGGCATTAATCAACTAAATTTGATTACACGTGCAGCTTTTTACCCTCACGCGACTCGGTAGAGGATCGATGAAACAATTGTCGATAGAACTTATTTGAGTAAAGAGATTCGTCTGTCTGTCTGTCTGTCTGCTTTGGCGGTGCCGGTCCAGTGGCTAGCTAGCCCTGATGCGCGGTCGTGGAAGGATTTGTCTGCAGACTAGGTCTAGGTCGTCTATGGTGGGAGGTCTGGTAGCAGGTTTGCTTGCTTGCTGCAACTTTGCTGGAAGCGGTGTATGTGGTGCATAAGCACGTTTATGTACTTTCTACGATTTTATTTACACACACCCATTACTGGATGAATCGAATCGAACCCACCCACTATCAACTTCAATCTTGTGACCTCATTGCGACTCCATTTAAATCATTCCCCGCTCACAGCTTCGGACCCGTCACTAGTCAGAGATTGCATCATCAGAACCTCTCTTGAGTATGATATAGGCAAAACGCGTATTTTGATGAGATTAATTATCATTCTTTGTACATTACATTCGTAAAGTTGTCCCCTGTCTTGAGGGGGCGCCGGGAAGGCTGACAGGTAGGGTACTACAACAAGCCCGCCTGTCCAACTAGTCCAGAACATGGAAGCTCAACCACAGCTCATTCTCCTCCAAGGAAACATGGGACGGATTTTTGTCATGCAGCATCATCTCCGCATATCCAGTGTGATAATATGTCTTGTTAAATTTTACTTACTCGACAGGGCAGCAACACCGGGCAGCTCCTTGCCCTCAAGGAGCTCCAGAGAGGCACCACCACCGGTGGAGACGTGGCTGAGCTTGTCCTCGACGCCGTACTTGGCGGCGACGGTGGCAGTGTCACCACCTCCGATGATGACGATAGAGCCGGACTGAGCAGCGGAGACGACGGCATCGAGGGTCTTCTTGGTGCCGTTGGCGAAGGGCTCCAGCTCGAAGACACCGGGGGGACCGTTCCAGAGGATGGTCTTGGCCTCGGCAATGGTCTGCTTGTAGAGCTCAACACTCTTCTCGCCAACGTCCAGACCCATGTAGCCGTCGGGAATACCCTCAGCATCGGTGGCAGTGCCAGTCTTGGCGTCAGCAGCGAACTTGTCGGCAGTGACGTAGTCAACGGGGAGAACGATCTTGACGTCGTGCTTCTTGGCCTTCTCGACGACCTCGCCGACGATCTTGCTGCCAGCCTCGTCGAAGAGACTGTTTCCGATCTTGACACCCTCCAGGGTCTTCTTGAAAGTGAAGGCCATGGCACCGGTGATGATCAGGCTGTTGACCTTGGGGAGCAGGTTGTCAATCAGCTGGATCTTGTCGGAGACCTTGGCACCACCCAGGATGGCAAGGAAGGGGCGCTGGGGGCTCTCGAGAGCCTTGGCGAAGTACTCGAGCTCCTTCTTGACGAGGAAACCGGAAGCCTTCTGAGGAAGGTCAACACCGACCATGGAAGAGTGGGCACGGTGGGCAGTGCCGAAAGCGTCGTCTGTGGTGTGGAATTAGTACAGAGCTCATAAACTACTACTGGCCTCCCGATATGGGAATGCGAGAAAAGGATGGCTTACTGATGTAGACGTCACCAAGAGCAGTCAGGCCCTTGCGGAACTCAGCGACCTTCTCCTTGTCGGCCTTGACCTTCTTGCCCTCGGCATCCTTGGAGCTGCCCTCCTCCTCGGCGTGGAAACGCAGGTTCTCAAGGAGAACAATCTGGCCACCAGTGGCCTTGTTAACGGCCTCCTCAGCCTCGGGGCCAACGCAGTCCTCGGTGAAGACAACGCTGCGGCCAAGCAGCTTCTCGAGCTCGGCAACAACGGGCTTCAGGCTGTACTTGTCGTTCTTCTTGCCGTCGGGGCGGCCCAGGTGGGACATGAGGACAACAGCCTTGGCACCATTGTCGATGGCGTACTTGATGGTGGGCAGAGCACCGACGATACGCTGGTTGTTGGTGATCTCCTTCTTGTCATTGAGGGGGACGTTGAAGTCGACCTGTCCATTGAATCGACTGATTAGCATTGAAGCGCTACCTAGACCGCACGATGGTGGTTGATGGAAAGGTGGGGGTTTCCAGGGCAACAACAACATACCCGGATCAGGACACGCTTGTCCTTGAGGTCGACATCGGTGATAGCGAGCTTGTTGGTAAGAGACATGATGAACGACGGTTCTACGACAGTCGGATGGGGTCAGAGAATGGGAGAGAGAGGTGGGGTGACAAAAAGAAGGGAAGGGGAAATTTGGGGGGGACAGCGTAGTATTAGTAGCACCACGGGGTACGAGGGGATTAAGAAAAATGCCTACTTAATAGGTCCGCGGTGAGCGAGTCTGGTCACTCTAGGCACTGGAAGCTACGACTTCATTCGGTTCGGCGGCGGGGTAAAAGTGGTGGTTATGGGCTGGTGGTGGGGCAGCCGGTGAGAGAAGAAGAATCGCGGGCGCCTCGGGCTGATGCGGGACTGATGTCAGCGACCGTGAATCGATGACGGAAGGGTCCGGGGCCTCAGGGGTGAACATTATGCCTGTTATGCCCCGTTCGGAGCCCCTTAGCCTCGGATCATGGCTGCGATGGGAGCTTCTGCTGCGTCCGGGGGTGGATCTATCAAGCAATCGTTCCGATATTTCTCGTCTATGGAAGCCGGCTCGCTCTCGTGGGGACAACCCCGCCTACAGGAGATATTGGAGCTTGTGCCTGGTTTCAATCCCGGAAAAAACACTGGTGTATTCCTTTTGTCGACATGGTTTATCGATCAATGCAATTGACTCCGGTGTACCCACGTTGCTGGACGAAGATGACCTATACACCACCCATGAGAGGAAGAATAACAGAACCCCCAAAGCTCATTTACAGCGCCCAGTAAGCACAAAACAACGCAGGGGAAGAAATAATGACAGACAAATGAGGGAAGAAACGATTGAGAACCTTGTGGGAGCCAAAATATGAGCCCGCTTCTACCCTTACTCGTCCTCCGAAGAGTTGGTCAACGACAGATACGCAGTCCAGGCGATACCGACGGAGGACACAAAGGGCTGAATCAATATGTATCAGTATCACAGCGCACACGACATCTGTCACAATGGAACTCACAATCTGGAACTGGATAGGTACGACACGGAAGTTCAGGATCTGAACAGCGGGCCACAGGACAAAGTTGGCCTTGAGGGTTGGCAGATAAACGTCCTGGAACTTGCGAGTCAATGCTCTCCTACCTCCTCCCTCGGTGACCGTCATGAAGGAAAAGAAGCACGCCAGACCTGGTGATCTCATTAGCAAACAGAAAGCGCGTTCTTCTTCCTCTGGAGACGCTTCATACCGAAAGGAGCGAACATCAGCTGATCCACGCACACTCTCTTGAGAGCGGGAATCGACGGGTTTCTCTTGGTAAGGGGGAACGTCCTGGACAAGAAACCGAACCAATGGAACTGAACTGGGGCCATGAAGAAACCGTATGACATGAAGCGAGTCAGGCGCTCAAAGTCGAAGGCCGGCGCCAAATGTCTAGCATGTCCCAGCTCTCCAAGAGCAGGCGGCTTCTCTTTATCGAGGTCATGGATCTCAATCGAGATGAGATCGTTACCATCAGAGGGTCGGCGTCCTCCACGCGCTTTGAAAGCCGTGATCAACTGTGCGACCGTGTCTGCGATCCCACCAAGGATCTAACATGCCGTCCAACGTCAGTCGATCATATGCCAACGACAAATGATTCGTTCGAAGGAGCTCTTACCGCATTGGTAACCATGGTGGTTAAGACTAAAGACGACACAAAGTCAGTCAACTCCTGAAGGCGCCTTAGCAAGGGAGCAACATGACAGCCTTACCTGGTTTCTCCGCATAGTAAGAGTTGAACTTAGCGGCAAGTCGCATTGCAGCCGCCATTTCGATGAGAAAGATTATGGCGTGAAGCAATGGCTAAAAAGGAGAAGAATGGAAGGAGTGAAATTAGTGATGAGTTCCCTCATAGGACAAGATTTATTTGTAAGACAATATTGCTTTTACGACAAAAATGTAAAAAGCCCCCCTTGGGTGAGATAGGATGGAATTGAGACCAAAAGTTTCACATACCAGACGGCCGTAGATGTACCTCCGATTGAGTCCATCGAGTATTCTTCGACGACCAGTGGAGAACATGACGAAGGGCGATGATAGACGATAAGTGATTGGCAAGATGGAAGGGGATCGAAGGCGAACGGCCTGGAAATCCCGGTTGGCGGGCTCGGGGCGAGTATGACGCAAAGGACTGCCAGAAAGCGCGCACAGGCGAAACAAGGGCGAGCAGGCGAATACTAAGCAAGCCTCCCGACGACTCCTGGAAACCCGGGCGTCAGTGATCGTCTCGTTAGGTGTCGATGAGACGGGCGTACTGGGTACTGTGTACAAAAAAGAAAAGAAGAAGCAGGTTAGATTTGGGTTTAGGTCGACCAGCGATTCAAGCCCCCGTTAAATAGAACGAACAAGAGGAACGGTAGTATTCTTGAGGCAGCGAAGATGCAAGATCGAGGTCATGTCATCTTGCCGGGGGTTCAAACTTCTCCCCCGCCCCTTGAACCAATCCGCTCGCGTGATCACCCGCCCATCTCCGCCCGCCCGCCGCTTTTTGGGGCGGAGGGTCTGCATTGCCGCTTTTATAGCCCCCCCTTCTTCTCCTTTTTACTCAGGGAAATCTTATAATGACTACTACTACTACTACTACTACTACTACTACTACTAGTACCGTCTGGGGAGATCCAGCGCTTGATAAGTACAATTAAATGCTCTATTGATATGATATACATGCAACTCATCATCAGACTTGACGAATATCTATTCCTTATCACCACCCGCTAAACATGCTATCACCCCTTAAATCGTAAAGATAGCCAAGTCCATTAACATGCATCGTAGCTAGCCAGCATTCAAGCTATCTATCATAAGGATAATCCAGACCTCTTCTCAACTGACCACCTCGGTCGGCTGACCTTTCCTGTCAAAGGAATGGATGTCCGGGAGATCCTTAATATCAATCATCTCATTCGTATTTACATCCACCAGGCGTACAGCTTCCAGACGAAGCGCTCCCACCGCCAAGGGAAGCAATTTCAATTCCGTAGAAAAACAGGTGCCAGGCAAAAGGGGACTATGATATGATCAGCTAGGGTAAAAGGAAAGGAAGTTGTGAAGCTACTCACCCAGCCCGAACGTCGGTACTCAGAGAAATGAGTTCTGCTTCCTGGCCAACTACACTCTTCTGGAGTGCATGAACGATGTTGTCATCTGTTACAGCTTCCGCGACCTGAGCATCTTTGCGGCTCGTCGCAGATGAAGAAGATGGTCGCACGGTATGTCCCCGTGGGTCCAACTTCTTCCGGCGAGGGATTGCAACTATCGAGAATTTGCGCGAACCGGAGGATCGGTTCACGATGAAGATACTCCAAGCAAAGGGCTTTCCTACTTCGACATGTGGAGGGCCACTGAACGAAACCGATACACCAAGGCCTGCTGTTGAGTATGCCCGCTCTCTCAGGGAGCTTCGATTAGGCGTGGCGGTCCCCGCTGCGGCGTTGCTTTGGTTGGGTGTCATCGGAAGACTTGCAGGGCGGTTGTTCCGTTGTAGAGCTTGGCTAGGACCCCCAAAGGTTGGGTTGAGAACCATGGAGAAATCAACGTTGGTTCTCCATTGCATCAAGATCCGCGGGTTACAATTGTCCGACAGGTAGATGATTGCTTCTAGCGAGATATCCAGGACACTGACCATCACGGTTGTTGATGGATTTGGGTCAGGCGCATAGTCGGGCGTTAACTTGTATACAAGGGTAATATCATCTCGCGGCTGGCAGCGGATGGGCGGAAGCAGCCCCGGTGCATCTGTGAGTGTCTCTATCGTTCCATCCGACATGCTAAGCTCTGCTTTGTCAAATGTGACATCGCAATTGAGAAATGGTGTCACCTCGAAATCTAGGCTTGCAACGGTAGTAGGCCGCCCGCTATAGGCATTCAACCGAGAATAGCGTATCCTTGCACTGGCAGCAGGAACTATGCGTATGGGGTGGCCGGAATGCTGCTGGACGTTATATATGGGGTCTTCGCTGTATTTCGCCGGTACAACTCGCAAAAGCCTAGATGCGGGGAGGAATGGATCTTTTTGATCCAAGGATTTGTCACTCGATAGCGGCTGTAGAATATTTGTAGAGGCCGGGATCAGAGGCGGGAGGTAGTCGTCTCCCCGAGACTCTTGCTGTCGGGTTTCAGCTGGGTTGAGGCTAGCGGAGGCGATGAAGAGGAGGGAAGGGTGTTGAATGCGTATGCGAGGACGCTCTGAAGCTTATCAGCACGGCAGGGTGCCGGAACATGAACGGGGACCTTACTCAAGAAAGCCTTGACACTCCAGATCACATATACGTGGTTGCCCCCACCGGTGTCTCCCTCAAACTCATTTACCACCACCAATGGCTCCTGTGAATCTACAACCCCTGAGAATATGAGGTCCCGAGTCGGAGTCGGATTCTCCGCGACTGTCTCGGCGGGATCAATGGCAAAGGCATCCAGTCGGACTTCGAGGTGTGGAAGATACTGTTTCAAGCTCGGTGGGGAGCAATTGGATAGTCGTAGGACAACGCGAACGGTGCAGAACTCATCTGTATCACGCTACATATGAGTAAGAGATAGAGCTCGATCAGGCCAGCAGGTCGTAGCATACCGAAAAACAGAAGAGAGCGTTGCGGTATTAGTGAAAGCACAGAAGTGAGATCATCTGCGCCTTTTTCTAAAGCAGACGTCAGAGCTGCTTCTAAGTCGGCATCTGAAGCATGCGGGACAACTGTATCTAGAACAGCATGTCTGAGGAATTCCCCGGGGATGTCGAGACTCGGCATGGCGAGAACAACAGCCGCATGCTCTTCTTCTCGTAACGGGGTAGAAGGATAGCACGCGCACAGGTAACCGACACCAGGAAGGTCAAAAGAAGGCAACAGACGGAATTCCCCTCGATGCGCATTTAATTTAGAGAGCAGCCAGGGACCCAAGGCGCGCCGGGTGGAGGTGTTCGATACCCCGGGACGGTGCAAACACGACAAACAACCTTAGCGCAGGAACCCCGGCGAGCTTCTTCGAACGCTGCTTTTTCCCGACCTTCTCTTATCGTCGCAACAGCAGTATCTGTCCCCGGCAGCTCCTGCAACTTCGATATGAATCCCATGAACGGTCCGGCTGGCGCGCCTCCCCTTTGGCAGGAGGCGCGTAACTCTGATGGTCGAGTTTACTACTACAATGTGCAGACGAAGGCGACGCAGTGGTCGAAGCCCATCGAGCTGATGACGCCGGTTGAGGTATGTGTCCTCCTGCCCTTTTTAAGTGACATTGCCATATAGTTCTGTACTGGATTCTAATTTATTGTCAATGTTCATATAGCGTGCGCTGGCAAATCAGCCATGGAAGGAATATACTGCTGAGGGTGGTCGGAAATACTGGTACAACACCGAAACCAAGCAAAGCACTTGGGAGATGCCAGATGTTTACAAGACTGCTCTGGCACAGGCTCCGGCGCCTCAGGCTCCTCCAGTGGCGTAAGTTTCATACCTAAACTCGCCTCTCAATGCGCTTATGGGACTAACGTGTTTATCCATAGGGCCCCAACCTTCGTTGCAGGTGGTGTTAGCTCGTTTTCTTCTTACCCTCAACAGCGTGACCGCGACGACTATGATCGAGGATATGGCGACCGACGTGGAGGATATGGCTCGATGGATACCAACGGCATCGCCGCGGCTCCTATCCTAGGTACACAGCAAGCCGAACCCGAGTACGGCTCCCTCGAAGAGGCAGAGAACGCGTTCATGAAGATGCTGAAGCGCCACAACGTGCAACCCGATTGGAGCTGGGAACAGACCATGCGTGAAACCATCAAGGATCCTCAGTATCGTGCCCTCAAAGACCCCAGAGACCGCAAGGCAGCTTTTGAAAAATATGCGGTCGAGGTTCGCATGCAGGAAAAGGATCGGGCGAAAGAAAGATTCGCTAAGCTCAGAGCAGATTTCAATACCATGCTGAAGCGCCATCCTGAGATTAAACATTACAGTCGCTGGAAGACCATCCGACCGATCATCGAGGGCGAAACCATCTTTAGATCTACGGATGATGAAAACGAGAGGCGCCAGCTCTTCGAGGAGTACATTGTTGAGCTCAAGAAGGAGCACATCGAGGAGGAAGCTGTTAAGCGTAAAGCTGCTATGGATGAGCTGGTGACTATCTTGAAGTCCCTCAACCTGGAACCATACACACGCTGGTCTGAAGCACAGGCGATTATTCAGTCGAATGACAAAGTTCAAAGCGACGACAAGTTCAGAACCCTGAGCAAGTCCGATATCTTGACTGCATTCGAGAACCACATCAAGTCCCTTGAGCGGGCCTTCAACGATGCGCGTCAGCAACAAAAGGCTGCAAAGGCGAGAAAAGAGCGTCATGCCCGCGAGCAGTTTATCGAGCTTCTGAAGGAGCTGAGATCTCAGGGTAAGATCAAGGCTGGAAGCAAGTGGATGAACATCTACCCCTTGATCCACGAGGATCCTCGGTACGTTGGTATCCTGGGTAACTCCGGATCTTCTCCCCTGGATTTGTTTTGGGATATGGTTGAAGAAGAAGAACGCTCACTGCGTGGCCCGCGTAATGATGTCTTGGATGTACTTGACGTGAGTGTGATTAAACCCGGTTTTCTGTTTTCTGTCACTAACCTGTACTCAGGACAAACGCTTCGAGGTTACACCAAAGACCACTTTGGAGGAGTTCAACGCTGCTGTATCTGGTGATCGCCGCACGGCCAACATTGATCCGGAGATACTCCAACTGATTTTCCAGCGTATCCAGGAGAAGGCTGTCCGACGAAGCGAGGAAGAGAAGCATGCTGCGGACCGTCATCAGCGCCGCGCTATAGATTCACTGCGTTCCCGGATCAAGCGTCTCGATCCCCCTGTCCGTGCAACTGATACTTGGGAACAGGTGCAGCCGCGGATCGAAAGATTTGATGAGTACAAGTCTCTGGAGACCGATGAGCTCCGACAGGCCGCCTTTGACAAGGTCATACGCCGCCTGAAGGAGAAGGAGGAGGATGCGGAACGAGACCGCGAGACCCGCGACAGGGATCGCGGAAGTCGCCGTGATCACCACGACCGTGATCGTGATCATCGCAGCGGGCCATCCTATAGAGGCGAAAGAAGGGGAACATCTAGCCGTCTCAGCCGGACCCCAGAACCAGATGCCTACGAGGCAGATCGCCGTAAAGCCCAAGCAGACCGTGAACGCTCCTACCGCAAGGCCAGCGGCCTATCGCCCGTCCGAGAGAGACGGGAAGAGCGCGATCGAGACCGGGAACGTTACCGTGAGCGTGAGCGGGATAGGGACCGCGATCGCGACTGGGACCGGGATCGCAGCGCACGCCCTCTTAGCCACTACGAACGCGAGCGCCGCGAGCGTGAGGAAGAGCGCGAACGCCTCTATCGCACACGCGGTGATCCCCGTGGAGGTCGGGATGAGCTTGATTATGGTGCCGATACCCGGAGCACCACAAGCAATGATCGTAGGCGCAGACGCGACAGCGATACGGAAAGTGTTGCCAGTCGCTCTGCGAAGCGCTACCGACGTGATAGTCGGGAGCGCGAACGCAGCCGCGGTGCCAGGCGAGACCGGGACCGTCGCGAGCGGACTCCAGCGGCAACCGATGATGGAAAGAAAGAGGAAAAGGCCGTCCACTCCGGTAGTGAAGAAGGGGAGATTGAAGAAGATTAAGTAGATGCACACACACACACACACTACTACCCGTTCCATAGGTAATTGCCAATGGACGCTGACTGACTCTACACTTGTAGTGTCGGGTTCTGGTGGACGCGTCTGTCGTCTTTGCTGCCCCCGTATATCGACTTTGTATGTCTAGCGCTCACACGATTGATATATGCATTTCTTGACATGTGAAAATACAAATACAATACCTATAATGATACTTCTTCTATTATATATCTAGAAATGGTAGTTCAATGTGACAGCCGAACTAAGTCGTGGCCTCCAATTCTCGGGTTCACTTAGATTACTGGAATGACTGAATATATATATTCTATCCCCTCAGTCTATCCCCGTTATGACATATCACTACTAGTAGTACTAGTACAACCACAACTCACTGGTACACAGTACGGCACGTCATGTGCGTGACGTTTGGAATGAAACGCCTCGTTTGTGTCATTTAAGAGTAATTCCTGATATTTCTTCGTCTGATCCAGCCAACAAAATGTGGGAGATCTGTCCCTTACTGGACGATGATACCTACCGCTATCATCGGGCGGGAGGAGTATGACATCCGGTGGAGACGGACATTTTCGGAGGGGATCTGCTCCGTAGGCGTACACAAGGTGCTTATGTAGAGTTCACTATACTGTCCTGAATAGATTTTACCATGCTTGAGGACAGAGAAAAGCAAGTGATATATACGAAGTGAATGACTAGCGTAATGAAATATGTTCAAAAAAAAGAAATCTTTTGGACAGTGGCCACCTAGCTTGACCATAACCAGCTAATCTTGTTTTCCCTCACCGACACCCTTTTTTGTCGGCGGACCATCCATGTCGCGAATAACCTTGAACTCTTTTTGACAAACATTGTAACTCCGACATGACTGCGCCATCCAGGAAATCCGTATACCCAAACATAATCTAATAGACTAGTCTCGTTGTGTCTTCACTCCGAACCATCGTGAAGAGGACTAGATTGAACTATGCAGGCGTGGATGGCGCTGGGGAGGGACGACCATGAGCGACGACAAGGGGGGGCCAGAGAGGATTAACTGGAACAGGTTAAACCACTGCTCCTACCTAGCCGAACAAGTCGTCCGCTCCCTCTTCGTCATCCTCCTCCAAAGCACCATCCACATCATCAGGAAGGCGCACGCCACGGCAGCGGCGCCGCCTTCTCTGAGCTGCAGAGGCCTTTGTAACGCCGAAAAACGCCACTACCCGAAGGTAGCCCCAGCGACGATAGCGACGCCGCTGGTCCGAGTCGCGGCCGTCACGTCGGTGAGGCACGCGGTCATACTTGCCCGGAACAACCTCTTCATTTCTCTTCTTCCAAGAAGAACTGTGAAGAATGCAAGTCAGTATTATGCTTTTAATGAGAAAAAGAAGATACCACCACGGCGGAACTATGCCAGTGCTGAGGTGAGAAGATTGTAGACTTACGTAGTTGCCGGCCAACTTCTGCTCCTGGTCCATCTGGGACTGGTACTTGTTAATACGAGGGCGGTAACTGTTGGGGTCACGACGGAAGGTGACATCCAGGTTCTTCAAGAAAGTGTTGCAACCAGTGACCAGGGACTCAGGGGCGTTGGCGTGAGCATCGATGGAGGGCTGACCGTCGAAGACGATGACACGGTCGGCGAGATAAGTGGCCATGATGAAATCGTGCTCGACGATGAATGCAGTCTTCTTGGTGTGCATGATGAAACGCTTGATCACCCTGGAGGCCACGATACGCTGCTCGGAGTCCAGGTAAGCACTAGGCTCGTCAATGAGGTAGATATCGGCGGGAATTCCCAGAGCCAGGACAATGGCAACACGCTGCAATTCACCACCAGACAGGTTCTGGACTTCCTGGTCAATGAAGTCATCAATCTTGAGGGGCTTGTAGACATCAGTCTGGAACTGGGGCGACAGGAACGCAGCCTTGATACGCTTGAAGAACAGCTGACGGACGGTACCCTGGAACTTGGGGGTGATCTTCTGAGGCTTCATGGAGATGTTCAGGCGAGGAACGCTCTTGCCACCGTCAGGCTTCTCAGCACCAGCAAGCATCTTACAGAAGGTGGTCTTTCCGGTTCCGTTCTCACCCATCATGACAATAATCTCAGAGTCGGTGAAACTTCCAGCATCGATCTTAAGGTGGAAGTTGCCGAGAGTCTTCTCCATGCTGGGGTAGGAGAAAGCACGAGCCCGGTCCACCATGAAGTCATCACCAGACTCAGCAAGACGGAAAGTAAGAGACTCATCACGGAATCGCAAGTTCTCGGTGGGGATGTGACCATCCAAGAAGATGTTGATACCTTCACGGACGGAAGCAGGCAGAGTAACCACACCGTAAAGGGCGGGTCTTCCGTAGAGCACACAGACGAAATCAGACAGGTAATCAAGAACAGACAAATCGTGCTCGACAACAATGACATAATCGTCAGGGCGCAGAAGCTCTCTGATGGAGCGAGCGGCGGCGAGACGCTGCTTAACATCAAGATAGGAGGAAGGCTCGTCAAACATGTAGCTGTGAAATTTGTCAGCTCTTGCGCATAGAAAAACGGTTCTAGATATTGCTCTTACACGTCAGCCTTCTGGACGCAAACCAGACCAATGGCGAAACGCTGGAGCTCTCCACCAGAAAGGTGACCGATATCACGGTCCTGGACCTGTCTCAACTCTGCATATATCATTAGCAGTGTTAACACAAAGCTCAGTTTGCAACTGTGCCATACCAAGAGTGTCGAGAATGTGTTCCAGGTTGCCCAACTGAGCGCGGGCCTTGATGAGGTCTCCAACGTTCTGAACGGGGCCCTTGACAGCCCTGGGAATCTGATCGACATATTGAGGCTTCACAACAGCCTTGAGGTCGTCCTCCAGAACCTTGGTGAAGTAGTCTGCATACAGTTAGAAGTCTGTATAAATCGACCGCACGATACTATATATACGTACTCTGCAGTTCGGAACCACGGAAGTACTTGAGAATTTCTTCCCAGTCGGGAGGGTTGTCAAAACGTCCAAGGTTGGGCTTCAGCTTTCCACTGAGAATCTTCAACGCCGTACTCTTTCCAATACCGTTGGTACCGACGAGACCAAGCACCTGTCCGGGACGGGGCATGGGAAGACGGTGAAGCTTGAAGCTGTTGGCGGAGTAACGGTGGGTAACTTGAGTCTCCAAGTTGGTCGGCAGGTTGATGATGTGAATGGCACCGAAGGGGCATTTCTTGGGACAGATACCGCAACCGATACAGAGGCGCTCGGAGATGAAGGCAATCTTGGACTCGGGAGTGACCTCGATACACAGCTTACCCGTACGGACGACGGGGCAAGACTTCTTACATTCCTGGCGACATTTCTAAAAGAAGAGAAAGGGTGGAGCGTTAGAAGATAGGTCTGGGGGCGCGAAGAAAGCAGGAACATCGGAAGATTTGCGTACCTTGGGTTTGCACTATTACCAGCCAAGCGAGATGTCTCAGTATACGTTGGAGCGTCGACACATGGTTGTTGGCAGCGTATGCCGCGGGGTATAGGAAACTCACTTTGTCACTGTTGACAATAGCAACACTGAAAACCGAGATCTGTTAGCTGATGTGACCAAAAAGAGACCAATAAGGTGGACATAAGGAGGCATACCGGGTAAGCTTGTCAGACATGATGGCTAATGTTCAGATCAAGTCGAATGCGCGAAACCGATGTAGTGGGGGAGCAGCTGCAAAAAGAAGCAGTAAGATCGCTTAAAGGGTGAACTGTGCTGGATGAAGCCGATCACACGGCGGCGGTTGGACTGGCAAAATGCGAACGCGCCAGATCTCTGCACAGGCAGCACCAAGGAGAGAGCGAGGTAGAAACGTTGCTGGAGAACCCCGATGAGGAGGGGCTCTTTGGAGAGAAAACTATGCCGGGCATTGTGGGCAACCGTGGCTGCCTCAGGCCACAACTGTTTCCGGGCTGCATTATTTCTGGCGCTGCTGATTGGCTGACTGTTCACATTGACTGATTCTGCTCGGAAGAAGAGTAACTCCCTTCCCGAGACACACGTGATATTCAAAGCGCGCTAGTCCGCTTGAAGGCTCGCTTGAGGCGCGCTAAACCGCACAGAGCATGGCGGGCAATGGCAGCCTGAGGGATCAGGCGGGCAGCCAATCCCTTCACGGCGACTCGTCCACCTCCAGCCGAACGTACAACACTCTTCCTACTCCCTCATCATATTCTCAGCGGCCTCCCATCGTTCCTTTGCTGCCTCCACCATTCCATCCTCCCCTCCCCCCCACCTTTTCCCTTCAACTTTGTCACCATTTACTTCTTCGTTTTTCCCTGATTAGGGGTCACCAAGCTATGGAATGTAAGTATTTTATTTGTCTTTCCTAGCTTTTTCCTAGACGTGTCCTGCCACTGTCGGCCGGGGTACTTCTCCACGGTCTCGACCCACCGAAGAACTCCAGATATCCCCTACATCCGGTGTATTGAGGGGTTCTCGGGTTCCTCCTGGTCAAGGTCTGGCTGGCTTTCCTCTCCTGTACCTGTTTTTGCATTCGGATTCGCCCCTATTATCCCCCATCTCTTCCCTATCACTCTCCGTCGCGTTTCATCCAGCCCGCCATCAAAAACATGCTCATCCATCATACCTCCATCTCCTACCTCGTTCACCTACCTATTCTGTTCGATTCTAGTGGAATCTGAGTCGCGTAAATCTGTTTTACACTATGCCGTGTCTTCCATCCCTCTCCGGCCTCGTACCGGGCTTCAATGCTGATGCCTCTCATCATCAATAGCTACTAGCATGGTGATCCCATCTACCTCCGAACCATCGGCCCCAATGGCCCTGATGAATGGGTACTCCGCATCACCTGCCTCCGATGCTGCAAGCAGCAGAGATGATCTTGCAGTCAGCGAGAGTGAAGACCACCTATCCGACTCCTATGCAAACCATGCCGCACGCGATTTATCATCCTCCCCCGAGGAAGACGCCGCAGACGAGTCCTATAACGCCGGCTCCCCGGACGCGGAGGGAGATGAGGATGCTTTTGGGATGGAAAATGACGAGGACCAGAGCAGTGCATCCGGCTCTGAAAACTCTTCATCATCAGAAACCAGGCGTGGCACGAAACGGAAATCATCGTCGGTCAATGAATCAGACTATATCCGACAGAACCCCGATCTATACGGCCTTCGCCGAAGCGCAAGAGCCCGCACGACGCGTCAAATAGTCGAATCAGACTCGGACTCGGACGACTCTGATGCTGTAGCACCCCGTGCGAAGCGTCGACGCGCTGCGGCCTCACAACCCACCTCGAAACGTCCCTCCCGCTCCGCAACCCAGTCGTCGTTCTCCGAAGACTCGGACAGCGATGAGTACGGGGGTCCCCGTGCTCGTACAAGTAAGGCGAGGCGACGGCGGCTCCTTCAAGCGTCATCAAACGAAGCACCTTCGCACCCTGAGGTTCGTTTCTCAACGAGGAATGCTTCTCGGGTCTCCAATTACAACGAAGATGATGATGATTCCATGTTCGAAGATGACCCAGAGGAAATGACGCAGAATTATTGGGTGAATACCGTGGAGGATGATCGCCCAGCTGTCGATATTGTGCTCAATCATCGCCTCAAGGATGGTGTGGACCCAAGTAGCCTCGACGTCGGCCGCCACGACTTTGAGTTCTACATCAAATGGCAAGGCAAATCCCATTACCATGCCACATGGGAAACGGCCGAGAGTCTTGCCAACTGTCGTAGTACCCGCCGCCTTGACAATTACATACGCAAAACACTGTCCGAAGACGTCCGCCTCAAGAATGATGCAGATGTTGCCCCCGAGGATCGGGAGAAATGGAACCTCGATCGTGAGAGGGATGTAGACGCAATTGAGGATTACAAACAAGTTGAGCGAGTCATCGGAATGCGCGAAGGCGACGAAGGGACGGAGTACTTCGTCAAATGGAAGCGCCTGTTTTACGACTCTTGTACATGGGAGAGTGAAGATCTCGTTAGTAATATTGCTCAGCGCGAGATAGACCGTTTTCTAGATCGCTCCTCTCGCCCCCCGGTGTCAGACAAGTCCGAAACCAACCCAGCCACGCGCAAGTCATTCGAAACAATCAAGAGCACACCTAGCTTCCTACAGAATGGCCAGCTGAAGGAGTTCCAGGTGAAAGGTGTCAACTTCATGGCTTTCAATTGGGTGAAGAACCGCAACGTTGTGCTGGCCGACGAGATGGGTCTTGGTAAGACTGTCCAGACCGTTGCATTCATCAACTGGTTACGCCACGTGCGCCGCCAGCAAGGGCCTTTCGTGGTCGTCGTCCCACTGTCGACGATGCCATCCTGGGCTGAGACCTTCGACCACTGGACCCCTGACCTCAACTATGTTGTCTACAATGGCAATGAGGCTGCACGCACAGTTCTGCGTGAACATGAGCTTATGGTAGACGGGAACCCCCGACGCCCTAAGTTCAATGTACTCCTCACAACATATGAGTATGTCCTACTGGACTCGACCTTCCTGAGCCAGTTCAAATGGCAGTTTATGGCCGTTGATGAGGCACATCGGTTGAAGAATCGCGAATCTCAGCTATATTTGAAGTTGCTCGAGTTCAGGTCTCCGGCTCGACTTCTCATCACCGGAACTCCTATTCAAAACAACCTTGCAGAACTCTCTGCCCTTCTAGACTTCTTAAATCCGGGCCTGGTTCACATTGATGCCGACATGGACTTGAACGCAGAAGCTGCCTCTCATAAGCTTGCGGAGCTGACGAAAGCTATTCAACCCTTCATGCTACGTCGAACGAAGTCGAAAGTGGAGTCTGACCTTCCCCCCAAGACCGAAAAGATCATTCGCGTCGAGCTCTCCGACGTCCAACTGGAGTACTACAAGAATATTCTCACCAAGAATTACGCTGCGCTCAATGACGGAGCCAGAGGTCAGAAACAATCACTTCTGAACATCATGATGGAGCTGAAGAAAGCAAGTAACCATCCATTCATGTTCCCCAATGCCGAAGCCAGGATTCTGGAAGGTAGTACCCGCCGGGAGGATGTTCTGAGGGCAATGATCACCAGCAGTGGTAAAATGATGCTTTTGGATCAGCTTCTTGCCAAGCTGAAACGTGACGGTCACCGTGTGTTGATCTTCAGTCAGATGGTTAAGATGCTTGACATCCTTGGTGATTATATGGAATTCCGCGGATATACATATCAACGACTGGATGGTACTATCCCTGCGGCTGCACGTCGTTTGGCAATTGAACACTACAATGCTCCTGGAAGCAATGACTTCGCGTTCATTCTGTCTACCAGAGCCGGTGGTCTTGGAATCAACCTTATGACGGCAGATACTGTGGTCTTGTTTGATTCTGACTGGAACCCCCAGGCTGATCTTCAAGCCATGGCCAGAGCGCATCGTATTGGACAGACGAGGCCGGTTAGTGTGTATCGCCTGGTGTCAAAGGATACCGTGGAGGAGGAAGTGATTGAGAGAGCTCGAAACAAGCTTCTACTCGAGTTCATCACAATCCAACGTGGTGTTACTGACAAGGAGGCGTCAGAGATTCAAAACAAGATGGCTCGTAGTGGAATCTCGGTCAGCGAGCCAAACTCAACAGAGGATATTTCACGTATTCTCAAACGTCGTGGCCAGAGGATGTTCGAGCAGACTGGTAACCAGGAGAAGCTTGAACAACTCGATATCGACTCAGTCCTCGCAAACGCAGAACTTCATCAGACCGAACAGGCTGAGGAGATTCAAGCTGACGGTGGCGAAGAGTTCCTTCGAGCCTTCGAATATGTTGACATCAAGGTGGACGACCTTAGTTGGGATGACATCATACCCAAAGAACAGCTGGAGGAGATCAAGGCAGAGGAGAAGAAGAAAGCCGACGAACGCTATCTTGCCGAAGTCATTGAGCAGAACCGACCTCGCAAGCGCAATGCACCGGGTGATGCACGGGATACCCGTGAAGAACGCAAAGCCAAGAGATTAGCGAGAGCACAGGTCAGTATGGAGAATGGCGATGACTCCGACTCAAATGCTCAGTCGGACCCGAAACGACCCCTTGTGGAGAAAGAATACCGCCATCTTCTGCGTGCCTACCTTCGTTTTGGAAATATGGTAGAACGTGAGGAGGATGTCGTTCGTGAGGCACGTCTCCTTGACCGTGATAGAGAGACGGTCAAGGCTGCGCTCCGCGAAATAACTGACAAGGCTGCCGATCTGGTGCGGGAAGACATAGAGAAACTCGAGGCCCTTGAACACGCTGGTAAGGTGCCGACGAAGAAAGAAAAGAAGGCGGTCTTATTCGATCTCCATGGAGTCAAGCGTCTTAATGCGTACACTATTGTGGAACGTCCGACGGAAATGCGTATCTTGAAGGAGGCGACGGCCGCCGTGCCTGACTTCAAGAATTTCCGGATACCGGAAGCCACTAAAGCCGCGGACTACACGTGTCCATGGGGTGCACGCGAGGACGGGATGCTGTGTATCGGTATTGCGCGGCACGGATATGGTGCGTGGACGCAAATCCGAGACGATCCCGACCTTGGCCTTGGCGACAAGTTCTTCCTTGAAGAACACCGTGTCGAGAGGAAAAATGAACGTATGAATGCCGAGGACAAGACAACGAAGTCTCCAGGAGCCGTTCACCTTGTTCGTCGCGCAGACTATCTGTTATCTGTTCTTCGTGACAAAGTCACCAACGGTTCGAGTGTCAGCGCGAAGAGAGCTGTCGAGAATCATCACCGGAATAACCGGAAAGGTTCCCGTACGCATGCCAGCAACAGCGTCTCGGCTTCGCCCGCACCGTCTCTTTCTCGTAGAGGCCACCGGGAAACAGAACGTTCCAGGCATCGGTCTCATACCCACGGCGCCAGAGATAGTGTTGAACGACACCATACTCCCAGCCACGATCGACCCAGATCCATGCATGAAGGCGAACGAAGCCGTCATCGAACCTCCGACGCATCCAGTGAGGACATTCGGCGTCGTAAGCCTCATGAGAATGGCTACTCCGCCGGCAAAGAGGACATGGCTCGCTTGTTCTTCAAGCCCATTCGCGAGAATCTGAAGAAGGTGTCAGCCGTTACTAAAGAGAACTTCCCGAGCAAGGCTGAAAGGGCTACGGAGTTGAGACGTCTACTTGGAAAGGTCGGTGAATTCATCGGTCAAAATCTGAAGGGCCAGGGCTCCATGTCGTCTTTGGAGACTCGTTTATGGTATGTCCAATGCAATCCGGCTTCTGTTCCGAACAAAGTATACTGACTCCCTTAATAGGCAATATGTTTCGGTACACTACTGGCCCAACAAAGACGCCGGAGGGGCTAAACTTCAAGAAATGTATCATAAACTGATCGCAATCCCTAAGGAGCCTGCTTCTTCCAAGCCAGCCTCCAACGGAGAGTAGATGCCGGTTTTCTAATCCCGGTATCTGCCAGCGAAAGGATGTCAAGGGTCTTGTTCTTTACATGGAGTTCTTCTTTTTGCTTCTATTCATGTTAAAAGGTACATATGCATCATTTGGGTTAGCATGGCGACGGCGTCTGGTATGATCTACGAATAAGGAGTGTTGTGTGAGGTTGACCCCATGAGTGGCCTTTTATGATGTTTGCATGCATGGCAGCTATTTCTTTGGCTCTTAACGTCTTGCGGGTTTCCCGCGTATTTGGAGCATCGGGATTTGTGATGTGTTCACATATATCGTTTCCTATTCCTCTTTCTATCGCTCATCATTCGCTCCACTCCCATATACCTCCAGAATGATGAGCGGCGTTCTTTGTTCTTCCTCCGATATCGAACCCGGGAAAGAAAAGAAGAAAAAAACACCCAGCTGTTGCCATGATTGTTTTCTTAGCCCTTTTTTCCCCTTTAAACCATACCATCCGAGCAGGGCTCCTCTTATATCCTTCGAATTCATGTATCTTCTTTTCAGACCATCAACATCGCCATCATCATTATCATCGGGCTACTTTACTATTACTATTCCCTGGAGTTTGATCTCTTTCTACTACGTTAATTCTAGCCTGGGAATGAATGGATATCCATCTTGTTTTTTTGCCTTTTTTTTTTCTTCTGTATCGACGTGTCCTTAGACCTTCGATAGTTGTTTCTTATTTTTTCAACAGGAAAGAGTGTTGTGTTCCCACTTCGTTGTCTAGGATACGTCTTGAAGGCTGCTACTACTTGGCATGCTCGTTCGACATGGTGTTGACAAAGACATGCGTGCGAGGAAAAAGAAGAGGCGCGGAGTGCATTTGTCACTGGTTCTCTTTCTCTTCTCCTAATGGAGTTACTACAATCAGACCACATTTCAACAAACAACAACTATAAGGGTTACATGCATGCAAATGAATCAAGGTACTTGATTTTTATTTCTATTGAATAGTAGTGACTCCATGCTATCATTCAATATTGGAAAGAAAGGAAGCGCCAATCCCATTTCGTAAGGTTACAAAAACACTCAGCAAACTAGTAAAGACCAGGATATTTTGCGGAAACGAAAGCGAAAACGAAATGAAAATGAAATGAACTAAACCGGAATTGATCAAGTCCCTGCATGTGCCGTGACGTGGTAAGATAATGGAGACAAAAGGTGTATAAGAAAAGGAGGGGGAAAAAAGAATGGAATATGAGTAGTGGCACGTTAATTATCACAAGAGACGTGATGTGACGTGACCCAGTTCCGTGGCGAAGTCATTACCAGCAGCAGCCCCAAGAAAGAAGAATCCCAAAAAGAAGCCCCCAAAACAAAAAGGTAAAGTACAAGAGGAAAGGGGTAGGAAGAGCAATAGGAAAGGCAGGGGTGATCAAGTCAAGAAGGATATATTAAGTGACCACCGCCATCAACATCGACCACCGCATCATGGCGGAACAGACCCAGACCCCTGGTCCTGTGCAACATCCATCTCTGTTGGCTCTGACTGCCGTGGCTCCGACTGCGGTGCATTGTCCGTCCCGTTTGCCGGCGCAGACTTGGCCACGCTGAACTTCTCATCGAGGAGCTTGAACAATCGTACCTCGGCCTCCATCAAGTCATCAAAGATCGCTTCCTTCTCCATCCACGATTCCTTTCTCTTGACGCGAATCTTCTCCCATGCGTCGCGTAGCTCCGCACCATCCTGCTGTGCCCAGTGAATCTGTCTCAGAAGCAGCCGATACAATTGCGGCCCTTCAAGCAGCATCTCGTAGGTGTCGAATTCCTTCTCCAATCCACCAGGAGGTACGTGGAGATCATCCTCCAGTCCTGCTGCCTCCTCATTGGCGCTTTCGCTGTGGTCTCCTGCGTCGTCCTTCGGTGGGAACGATAGCTTCAGCTTCAACCGTTGGATCTTGCCAGACGGGGTCGCGGTCGGCGTTCCTGCCGCCGAAGCAGCGACGTTGTGGTGTTTGGGTACGGGGTCTGAGGGACGAAGCGCCTCTGTTTCATGAACCGTTCTCATGTGTTTGGCAAGGGCGTCTGATCGAGTGAAGCTGCGGTCGCATTCTATAGACAGAATAGAGGAACGATGTTAGACGTTGCCAAGGGATAACGGGCAAGGAACGTATGACGGGACAGGTCTAAGAAAACTTACCAGGTAGAGCGCAATAGAAGGGCTTTTCTCGCGTATGGCTTCTCATGTGTGCGCGCAGCGCGTAGCCACTTGCGTGAGTTTGGCCCTTTCGACTGCAATCGGACCATTCGCAGGAGTACTTCTTCTGTCGGCTCCCGACATGTTCTTCATGTATGTGCTTCACGAGGCCGTCCATATTGCCAAGATCACCGGCGTCGCATCCATCCCAGCGACAGATGGTAACTTGGTCGTTGCCTTGGCCGCTGTAGTCATCATCCTGGCTGCCGCCGATGAGAGCGAGGGTGTTGGGAGAGTTGGGAATGTCGCCGGAGGTATCGGACGAGATGGAGGTGGAGGGAGAAGGAGGAGGGAGGTCATCTTGGAAAGTAGTCGAAACGGGAGTATTGCGATCCCAAGAGGCAACGCCAGTGCGACGACGCTTTGAGGGAGGCATGTTGGAGCCGGAGGGGGAGAAGGCTTGCTTTAGGTCGTCGCGATCCGACATGTCGTCGGAAGCAATGGAGGAGAGGGGGGAGCCCGGAGATTCCGTCATGGTGGTTGACAGGAGAGGAGGGCCCGCTTCCAGCAGAGTTGGAGAGTGAATGACGGGGAGCAAATTGAGCGACAACTGTGGGCCTTGAGGAGTGTTACTGGCACTGGCTGGAGGAGTGAGCCAGGTTTGAGATGTTTGGAAGTTCGATATCCGGCGCCGGAGTATACACTGGGCTGAGCACCCGGCACGTGATGAGGCTATTGCGCCGCCAATTTTCTTCGCGCCCGAATTCCCTTTCTTTTCTTCTCCTCTTTTACATTTCACTTGTCTATAAGACTGGGAAATAACGCAACTTGGGGATTCGCTTTGAGATCTAATGTGACTCAATTACTCTCCCAGTGGCTAATTGAGCTACTTTCTAGCTAATTGTTCCTTTGTTTTCGTGATCTGTTTAACAGATCCTGCCCACACATTGTTTGTGCAGGGTAAGTTGCCGCCAATTTCCTACCACTTTATTGTGTTTTGAATCTGCCGCAACTTCCATGATGAATTAATCAAGAATTCTGCAATCCTGACAATCTCCTTTTTGTGAGATTGCATGTTGACTCTTCTACACTTGATCTGACCCCTCGTCTGTTTTCATTGTGTCCATGAAGCTTTCCATTGCTGCCACGTCAACACAAGCTGACAATTCTGGCTTATTCAGGATCTTATTATCTCTCCTATACTATACATATATATAGCAATGATATCATATTCATTATCAAGAAATCGCCAAAGCACACGCCCTATTAAGACCGTACAACCGTAGCTTAGTAGCGACTTCCGACCACCTGGATCCGTTCCAAAATGCCCTTAAGCTCGTCCATCTCAGCATCACTAAGGCGAGGGACTCCCTCCAGGTTCTGAGTAACCTTGTTAACCGTCGTACCACCGGGGATGGGAATAATGGTGGGCATTCCCGGCTTGCCGCTGAGAGTGAGGATCCAAGCCAGGGCGATCTGTACAGGAGCCACACCCTTACGCGTGGCCAGGGCCTTGACCTCATTGACCAGCTTGATGTTTTCCTTCATGGCTTCCTCCTGGAACTTGGGTAGCGTTCTGCGGAAATCGCCCTCAGGGATATCGGTCACACTGGTGAACGCACCGGCCAACACACCGCGGCCCAAAGGCGAGTAAGCCACAACGGGGATGTTGAGCTCAGCGCAAACCTTAGCGACGTCATTGTTGAGGATTGTGGTGTCAAAGAGGGACAATTCAACCTCTACCGCTGCGATCGGGTGGACCTTGTGACTGCGTGATCTCGTCAGCTGCTATTCCTTTTTGTTTCCGTGTATCCAGCTTCTGCAAGTAAATGAATGTGTGTAGCAACAACGTACGCTCTGCGAATAGTCTCTGCATCCACCTCACTCAACCCAATACCTCCAATCTTTCCCTCCTTGACATATTGCGCCAGGACAGTCACTTGCTGCTCCACCGGCACGTTGGGATCCTGTCTAGCGCATTCGAAGATATCGATCTTCTTCTTTCCGTCCAGCACGCGCAGACACTCGTCCACACTCCGGCGGATGTTGGCCTCGGAGCTATCGGGGGTAAGCTCTCCACGCTTCAAGCCACCCTTGATACTCAGGACGACCTTGTCGGCGTTTTCGGGGTACTTGGTGAAGTATTTGTTCAGGAGGTGGCACGAGTTGTAATCGGGTGTGCCGTAGAGCTCGCCGGCGTTCCAGAAGTTGGCACCGAGCTTGAGAGTGGTGTTCAGGGTTTCGAAGCATTGCTCGTCCGAGGGAGGCTGAGGGACCCAGGTCATTCCTTTGATTTGATGACATTATCGTCAGCTGCGAAAAAGAATCATGGTGACTGCGGGGTTGATTGTTTTCCAACATACTCATGGTTCCGTAGCCGGTGTGGCCGACTTCGCGTCCGTTGAGAGAAGGCATTTTGCTGGATGTGTAGTGGCGATTGGGCGGTTTGTGGTGTTCGATTGGAGATTAAGATGTGTAGCTCTTGAAGAATAAGAGGTGATGATGGATGGTATTTAAGCTTGAGTTTGGGTCGGGGTTGCAGCCCGCAATGAAGAGGGTCGATGAGGGGCTTTTATCTCTGCTTTCCCCCACCTCAACACCAATATTCGGATTTCCTCGGACATCGTCCTGGATTGTCGCTCTTGTCTCACAAATGGATACGAGACCCGCTGATTGTCATTGAGAGTTACGATTAGATTCGATGAGTTCTGTGGATCGGCCGCGGTATTAATCATGGAGGCCGAGGGGTCCTTCCCGGATTTAGCTGGAGTTAAGCTCGTAGACCGACGGACGGAAGTTAAATCCACCAAGAACGGAGAATCAAATAGATATACGGAGACCGAGAGATTCTAGGATCACCAAGTCAATTTTCTACTACTTCAGGTACTAACTCATTATATAGCTTCCCCTTGCCATTGGACTTCGTCAATCGTGACACGCCGCTGAATACTTTTTCACAAAAACAGAAGTATAGGAGAGACGTCGAGACAAACAAAACACCCGCCAACCAAACATTACAATCTCATAAGAGTCGAGACAAAATGAGATAGAAGGATACTCTCAGTATAGCTCAGTGAAGCGTGTGCTCGTCGCTGCTATCCAGAGCATCCTTGACAGCGTCCTGTATCTTCTGCATCAAGGCCTTCGCGAACCCTGAAGCGTCCGATGCAGGGTTCGGAAGGGTGTTACCCTTACTGTTCTTACTGTTGTCAGAGTATTTCTCGTAGTCTTGGGAGGTCGAGTCATCTGCAACCTTATTGCTATCCTTCCCATTATCCGTCGCCTTGTCATCATCTTGATCGACATCGTTGTTTTGGCTGGTCACGGTCTTTGTAGGGCTGTTGCTGTCATCAATGACATCAGGCTGATCAGACTTATCGGGCTCATTGTCTGACTTCCAGTGGTTGAGCTTGGTCAAGTCATGGAGTCCGATAGAGTCGAAGAGGGTGTCGATAAGATCGCTGTTCTCGTCGTCCGGGGTATCGGCTTGAGGGATCATTCGCTGGGGCGAGAGAGTCAGCTAAATTTGGTGGGTGTGAGTATACAGACAAGAATACTTACCGGGTCAGGAGATCTCGAACTCACCGCTCTCGATACAACGTCCTTCTTCGATGTAGATACAGGATATGCGAGGGTGAGAGAAGAGAAGGTGAGGAATGTGAGGACCATGCAGGTCACTGATGGCGTCTTGGTGTGCATGGTGTTGTGAGAGGGCAGTGCGATGTGGTATAAAACTCAAGAGTAGAAGTACGAAAGGGCTATGGGAACGAGTCAGGTGTTTTGAGGAGTAAGTTTGAGGTGAAATTTGATTTGAAAGTTTGACGAGACAATCGAGCCTAGATATACTCCTCGCCGTTGCCCCGGACCCCCTGTGCGATGAGACTTTCCCGACGTGCGGAATGGAAGGGCTGGATAGATGTCGCGGGGGGAATACCTCGCGTTTTGCAAGATCGCGTCTCAAGATAAGATCCAGCCATGAATTGGATTTTGCACGCCACTTATTTCTCAAATTCTGGAAGTTTGCTTTCTACTAGGAGGTAACTAGTCCTCTCAGGCTAAGTTGATACCACCACCGCTATCGCACGGAAACACCAACTAGTCCGAAGTTCCATTTCGTGATACCCCCATTGGATAAAAGCATAGCTGCCATTGTTTTACTCAGTTATCCAGGCCCGATCGAAATGAGACAGTAGCATAGACCCTAAATGGTAGGGGTTGACCATCTCGCATTCCAGGGGCCTTGAACATTCCAGCCCGGTTGCTTGCCGGACAGGGATAGGCTCGCCACATATCGATATGAGATCATCCAAGGCCAACTGGAATTGAATTCCCAGGAATGTATTCTATCTCTTGAGGGCAGTATCTGCTGGCTGGGAGATATTAGCGGAACGTTCAACCCGACCACCGCAGGTCTGTATTGGCAGGCGTCACGTTTATAGTAGACTTACAGGTATGAAGTCGAACACTCAACAATCAATTGATAGTTTTCTCATTCTCTGTAGTAGTCCTGTCGCAGTGGCTTTGTCCGTAAGGATGTGTTTGTCACTCATCGGCTTGGGCATAACATCTGTGTCGCACATCTGTACCAGTCCATTCTGATTTCCTCAAATCGGGTCAGATAGCTCCATTGTTCTATACTGCAAGCGTAACCAGGTCAACCACCTCGACACTTATTTAAGTCTCCCTGTGCTAAAGCCTCAAGAGACTGTTGCACCTCTTCATTTGCAAGCTTTGGTTGCCACAAGAGCACAAAGTCCTTCTCCATGAGGGAACAAATGTCTCAACAGTAATCCCATCTAGGGCACAATGCCAAGTCTGAGACACCTGTGCCTCAAGGCTTGACTTCGAACAATATCGGTATCTTGTGTATCACTGAATGGGCTAGCGACAGGAGGATGAACTTCAGCGCGCATTCATTGGTCTGAATGAGATGGAGGGTAAGCTGAGGGCGGTGCTGGGGCGATGTCGACATCGAGGGAACCGGTTAGCACCCAGCGAATCGCTCGTGATGTCTCACTATGACAAGACCTCTAAAGGCAAACGTCAGCTTTCAAGCACACAGGACAGTAATTGATTATCAGTTAAGGCAACTAACAAGTAATCATAGACTCGATACTGCAAGTTCGTGGTTGTTTCTGACCATAGGTGAAACATGCACATTGTCAAATCCACAAGCATATACATGTCATCTTCGCCTGACTTAGGCTGGCTGAGCGCCTACCAAGGTGCGTTGATTGGGCATTCATCATCATCCTCCAATGCAAAAAGACACGTAAGTGCGTCGTCGTGGGGCCAGAGTTCTCTCTCTGATAATTGCACAACAGCGTTCAACACGATGCAAGCAGTGCTTGAACAACCACAGTTGTCTTCAATCCCAAACAAGTAGTCCAGTCGTATCAAACGAGGGTCCAACACCCAGCAGAACAAACCTCAGACCCTGCCTGGGACCTGCTGCAAGAGGCCAAGCCAGCCAAGAGCCATAGTACGAATACAATCAGCCCATTTCCCACCTGCAAACGTATCCCCTTGACCACATGAACCAACCAACGCTCATGCAAAGCGCCTTCATTTCGGCATACGTGATCAGTCTCAAGCAGCAGTAGCAGCAGTAGCCGCCCCCCGAAAGCACCCAAATTCAAGGGTCCTGCCCCGTGGCTGCTTACTAGCCTACAAGCCTGACTCGCTGAGGGGTGGCGCCCGTTATACTTTGCTAGACGACAGTCTGATCCTGTCACGCATATGTCCAGCAGCATTTACTCGTACGTCCACTACGACCGAGAAGGAATGATCTTCTCTGCAAGCCGCGCCGCCGTGGTTTAGTTACTTAGCCTTGATATGTTGGAGTAATTCCTCCAGTGTTGGCTGCGTAAGGCCTGCGGCAGCAACATAGGCGGCGCGAGCACGAGACCTCCGCACTTACAAGGCGCTGAAAGGCGCTGATCAAGATCAGTCAACGCAGGAAAGTAAACCCCGTTCCACGGCGAAGAAAGTGCTTGGCCATACGGGATTATGCCTGGAATAATCCGTTCATAATGAAGGTGCGTATACACATACGTAGTCAAGTCGATAGGAAAGCCGAAGGGGGGAAAGGGAATCCGAAACGTCGCGGGCTCCTCCTCCCCCTTCGTCTTCGTCAAAACGCCCTCATCACGACATCGTATCATCTCTGACGGGATGACTGATTGAATGAATGAAAAGACGCTACGTAGACCTCTTCGGGGATGTGTGTGTGCCTTGCACCGATTCGTTTTGAGTTAACCCCGATGAAGGCCACACTAGTTGGTAGGAGCAACAGGCAGAAAAATTTCGATGCCACGGTTCAGGACGCAAATGAGGCGAAAAAATGGAAAAGAAAATGAAATAAAAAGTTAAGGGAACCCTTAATTGAGGTCCGCCCCAATAGCTAACGGAGGAGCATCCCCGCTTCCATCTTGAATTTCTTCGTTCTTTTACATATCTATACTAGTCTAGTTGGAGAGCCCTAAGCAATTGCTCGGCGACGCTAGGCTTGGCCCCACTGGGCACCGGAGCATTCGTATGCACCTACGTATCTAGGTGTCAAGGGAAATGATCCAAGACGGAGGGTCATGAAGTCAACGTGATTACGGGGTGTAAACAATGAGATCGGCTCTATACATGGTATGAACTTGTATCTTCGGTACGATCGTGGCCGTTCTGGGGTCATCAGGTACCATGGGATGGGCAGCATGGATTGTGTATGGGTGTGGTGTGGGTGTGTACCGTGTCATGGATGTAGATTAGAATCGATGGAGGAAAACAGGGTATCTTGGTTAGTGTTTGGTTCGACACCTGATCGGTCCCTAACTAAGCGGTCGTTTTACCCCGTAGTTTGTGTGGCTTACGTATGTTCCCAGTCTAACACCAGGTGATCCAGTCTAGTTGCTTCGTGTTGACCCTTCGTCCCCTCTCTTTCTGACTCTCTCTCTCTGACTCTCTAGCCTGAAGATAGTGGCATCGAATTGAGCCCTGAAAAGCATAGCTGAGCCGGACCTTCAGCCAACAAGCCACCGGGCGACAGTCTAGAACGGAGGGGGAAAGCGATTAGACCTCAAACAGATTAGTCTCCGGCTAATTCATGCGTATCTGAGGACTAATCTAATTCTACGCGCGGCATGTCAAATCTCGGACCCCACTGAGTGACGTCTCTGCTTACGCAGCTGGCGTTTGCTAGTGGTGGTGGTGAGGTGAATGGTGTGGGAAATGTGGACTGTGAATATACCTCCGAGGTGGGTAGTTTAGATAAAAAAGTAGTTGAGTTTAGTTGTATTGTTGGACGGAAGAGACAAGGCGTCTTTGCATGGACAATTGGATTCCATATCGGCTAGGGTTAGTTTGAGTTCAGTTGGATCCTGCGTGACACCACTTCGATACTCCGACTACACTTCTATACTGTACAATCTATCATCATGATATGCAATCTGAACAGACAGTTGTTGGATACATCCGAGCGAGCAATATTTTTGATCTAACTGACTCTGACTCTCACCCCCTACACCAATCCCATCAGTCCCCTTCCACTCCACCTGCTTTCTGCACGATAAACCAGAATGAACCCAACCCTCACTAGCGTGTAGCTAAGAAGGCTACTTGATAACAGCCCCACCCCACTCACTCACCAACAACAACAACCCTTTCTCTCTTCTCCAATCATTCTTTAAAGTTGAATGGACCCCGAGAAGGGCAAGAAAAATAAGAAGGGAAGAAAGTATATGCGTATCCGGAGTAATCTTACTGCCTCGAAAAGGGTAATTTACCCGTCATGGTATCCAATACCGTTACCGGATTACCCCCTCCCCATCCACCCAATCCAATCTTCCCCCCCTTCGGTGTGAATCTTGTCTCATTCTAAAAAATTCCCATTTCTCGGTTCCTGTCCCTTGGACGTGATGGATGGGTCAACTTCCCCCCTCCTCCTCGGATATCGACTACCGTAGCGAGCTTAGTCGGGACTCAGTGCTACCTTGGTCCGCCGACGCTTGCCCAGCTGCGGTTCCGAACTTTCTTTCCGGACCCTGAAGATCGCAAGGGTCAGGCGCTCGCTCTACATCTTCTCGCTGGTTGGAGATTTTCGACGAGGAGATTGTGTGCTTGTGCTTGGCAGGCAATATTATTGTTACTCAGCGGCATTGAGGATCCGGACCAACATTCGGTAGTTGTTGGAACGAACCAGACAATATTCTTCAGTCTGAACTACGAAGATCTATTGTTTTTTTTTCTTTCTCTTTTTCTCCATAATGTTATATTGCAAAAATCAGGGGGGTTATGTTTTTGCTAATGATGTTGCATATGCTGTATGTACTATGTACTGCAGCAATCAAGCGACCGACCGACCCTACCCGACTGAACCGCCCCTTATCATTCTCCCTCCACCACCACCACCACCACCACCAACTCCCCTGCCAACCCGGGATTCCCGCAGTCGCTGTTTCACTCCAATCCCACCCTACATTTTGTTTAATCCCTTTGTATTAAGTAAGAGCTCGCTGCAATGAACAGCTGGTCCGAAGCGAGCTCTGAGACATCACCTATAACAAACGTATACTAAAGATAGCTAGTGAGCTAGCTAGCTATCTATCTACCAGACTAAAGTAGCAGTAGGACCCTGTCTCTTCTTTTCTTAGATACGTCGTATCTAAGATCCAAGCCTTGTCTCTGATTGTGTGCGAGCGCGTGAGAGTGGCGCACACACACACACACACCTGGATTGTTCTGGTCTGTTTATTTCTGCCTTAAGTTGCCTACGTATGCCTACCCTCCGAACTAACCCACTTCGATGTAAGTGTGGGTGATTTAATGGTGAAAAGGCGTATGATTTCAATTGCCGGGATATCCGGGCTCAATGTCTGATCGAATTTCGATCGGTGAGAAGGGAGTCCGGTTCCCCGATGACGGGAATTGCAATGTAAACGAGGACAAAAAGAAAAAATGTCCAAAAATAAGCAAAGAAGATGCTTAGACATAACGCCGATTCTAGATCGTTATCTTCGTAGTAGCCCAGACACAGCCCGCGGGACAAGAAGACAAACGGGAAAAGATGTTGAACAATAGTAGTACGTATAGTAAAGAGAAAAAGAAAAAGCCATCGTAGACCATGCCAGAAACAGTAGAGAATGAAAATACGAGAACGAAGCTAATAATAAGAAAACAAGACATAACCCCTCTTTCCCAGCTACTACTGGAAAATCCCTGCATTGGTCTCTGGCACCGGTCGTTCTACCTTGCGCTGAGCAGTACCTAAGGGAGTCTAGTGTAGCCGGGAAAGGGTCCATAGGGCTCAAGCCACAGTAAGGTACTGACACTTGGCATGAGAAGAAAAAGAAAGGGTTCTTGCTCCATTTTGGTTTTTGTTATTTTTCGTTTTCGTTCTCTTTTTCTTTTTTTCTCGCTTTGCTTTTTGTTTTGATTTTCTCCGCGGATAAATAATTATCATGTTGAGGAAAAATAAAAGTTAACTTTACGGACGACGTCCGAGGTTTGACATGCCCCGATCTGGGCCAGATTCGGCTTGGAAACATGAGAACGGATAAGAATAGCTAGGGAGGACTAAACATTGGTCGTTTCATACAGTGGGTGGTTTACGTCTCTTGAGGGGGAAAGCAAGGAGCAGAGAGAGGAGGATGAGGGTCCAGTGCATTGACAGCGTGGTTCCCTGGCTGGTGCAGACAGTGGCACCTACGCTGAAAGAGATCTTCACGACTCTTCATTCTTGGGATGAATGCAATGCAGCCTGGGATTCATTCCTTTCAGCCCTAGCGACCCCCCTAAAGAGGGGTTAACTAACTGAAAAGCAACTACATTAACGTCTAGTAACAAACTACTGACGGAGCCACCACGATTAAGCCACTGCATACGTATGCTCGCTTCTTGGTTATTTCTCCCTCCTCTCTCAACGGCGTGTATCTACTCGATCGGGGACCAGAAAATAATCACTAGCCTAGCTGTCTACTAGCACCTGAAGATGGACCCTCGCCAAGCCTAATCTAGGTAGTGGAGAAGCCGCTTACAAAGCAATTCTACGTCGTCAACCAGACGCGTCCCGTAATCTGCCAGATGATCTGCCATCGATTTGAGGGCTTCTTCGGTTGGCTCGGCAGCTGAGTCATTGGATCTGCCTCGTATCGGCACCGTAAGCTTACTACTTTGGGAACTAGTCGTTAACATCTCTTGTAGGTCATTGGTAGAACCTCGGAGATAGGCCGCGCGCGCGACCCTGATCTCCAGAATCAATCGATTCCTGTACGGTACGCCTAGATAACTACTACAGGAACTAGTTGATGGTAGTAAGTGCCAATAGCCAGCGTGGCGTACCGTATATCCAATCCGAATTCTCTGACTCGATGTGGCTTTATTGTCATCTGCATTTTCCAATCTCTTGGGTTCCTGTAGGGACTCGTATAGCGCTGCGTTAGTCCAGCCACGTCCACTGCCTCATTTCTTTCTTGCTCCAGTACGTGCAGTATGGTGCCTGGCTGGGCTGATATCTACGTACTACACTAGTATACGTAGAAGGTGGCGCTGATCTCGATGCTTATAAGTAAATCCGGTCTTATCTCTTTCTCTTTCCTGTCTCCGACGGAAGACGGAATACCTACGGAGGAACGGACTGATGCATCAAAACTGCACAATTATCACACCCGAATTACTCTCTAGCTAGCATGCGACTGGATACTGCTCTAGCTGTGAGCCGTGACCCCAATTCTTGGCTCTACCTTGAACACGCCAGCCAAATTTCTCGGATAATTAAGCCGCCGTCGCTGTGGCTGCTGTCAGCGTGCATCTCCAGAGCAGAGAAGCAGTAACAGACTAGCAGTACGTAGTAGAATCCACCCACCCACACATCAACAATAACAACTACTACAACCCTCACAACAACAACAAAATAGCATGATCCCCCCAAAACCACACATAACATCTACCTGATACACTTTCCCCTTCCTTCCCCCTTCCACCCACAACCAACCCAGTAACGAACAAGTATCCAACCATCTGAACACCCGCAACGCGGAAGTACATCCATCCAACCGGCCCTAACAGCCCACAATTACCCCCGACCTCCGATCTCCTCCACAAGCCGGACAAGCATGATGCGCAAGCTTCCCACCACCCATTGTAGGCATCAACATTTCCCTTCCTCTATCTGACCAATAGCAATCATCTCCGATGATGCAGGGTGGGAAACCAGTGAAAAAAAAAGGGCCCATCATCTCTCTCTCTCTCTCCCACAGCCCCTCCCCGCTTCCCTTCTCTCGGCACGTCAACCGCTTGGAATCGGACCTTTCTCTTTTCTTTTTTCTTTTCTGTTGACTGCTGGCTGGCCTGACGTTATCCCTGGGGACGAATTGACGCGTAGGATGATGGATCATAATTGCGGTTCGGAGTTCCACACTACGTATTAGATACCATAATAGTTAGTTAGTACTTTGTCACGGAGTTAACTACTTGTTCTTGTTGTTGCTGCTGTGCCTCATTTTTTCTTTTTATCTGTTCTGCCTGGGAGAAGTGGGTGATGGAGACTAGTACTGATTTGTATGTGTGTGTGGTTTGGATGGGGTTGTTTGATATTAGTTAGTAGTTTCCATCCGAGTATAGGTTGGCTTTTCATATGAAGTACTAGGTGAGTAACTACTCATGAACTGTAGGATAAGCAATACGTAGATGAATCCTCCAGCCAGTAAGTAAAACTGTCAAGGGTTGATGGATGAGAAATCAGGGTCTCGCCAAGCTTTGCAGTACGTACTTATGAATGGGTCAAACGTCTTGTCGGAGGATACTGCCAAGCGAGGTTCAGAAGGGGGGAAGGGGGCCAAAGAAACAAAAAAGTATAAAAAAAAACCCAAGAAAGGAAAAGGGAAAAGAAAAAGCCACTTAGACGAGAAGTAGACGAATCGGATTGGTGTTGGAGGGGGGCGGGCGTATGTGTCCACGTATGCATAGAGGCTGGATTTGGGTGTGGAACTCCGTCCGTCTTGAAGGGGGCGTGTGTGAGAAGGGGTGGGTTCATGGAAACGATTGATTGACGGATCAGAGATAGATACGCAAAGCTAAGACTTTTGCACTTTTGCTTAGCGTTATGGATCGCCTGAGATGGGGGAGGGGTCCGAAAGAAGGGGAGAATGGAATAGATGGATGGATATCTAGGTGCCTGTTTGTTCTGATTCTAGTATCTCCATCTTGATTGGTAAAATTTTTATCCCCCGTGTGCCGACCCTCTTTTTGCCTTCTGTTCCGGAGAAATTTACAATGTCTTGTTAAATCAATGAAGCAGGATTCGGGTTTGTTGGGTGATATGAAGTCATGATGGTTGGTGGTGATATCATGCTGCTTACTGTACACCGTATAGTACCGAAAGAATCAATGACGACGATGAACTGCTGGCAACTGCACATCTATGTAACTGCTCCATTCTATTCATAGACGAAACCTGCGACAACGAGGCGTTTGTGATGAAGAGATAATTTTGTCGTGCCTGTCGCTGCTAGTTTCCTATTATTGGCAAGGCCCCGGGGGGAGGACTAGTTCTTTTCTGTGCTATTGGAATCGAAGCTATTTCGGGTCGGGTCCGAGTGGGACTACGGTGTTCTGTTTTCCAGAACGTCGGGTTGAGTTGTTTGGCGGGTGGAATGTGGATGCTCGTGAATCTAACCACTCCTCAAAGGAGATGCTTGAAAGCTTGGTACAAAGTGCTAGTGGATTGGGAAAGAAAAAGGGACGGACCAATTGATACGTGTCGCACATCAGTCCCAGATTGCACAGGGAAGCTTTTGATGAACAAAGAGATCAGGCTAAAGGGTGAAAAAAAACACACCATAAACCGGACCCCTCGGCCCTTTCTTCTCACCCCACAGTACATACATACCTACTTTGTAGTTTACCTCCGACACTCTCACACGCAGCCCCTGGTTGTCACAACTCCGAGTCGCACGAAGCACCTACTGAGAACTTACGGCCGAATCAAGTCGGACAAAGATGCCCGAAACGGGGTATGATCTGAGGCAAAAAAGAAGGGACTCGTATTCCCGCATCGCCACTACGCGAATCAATCTTACATGGTGTATAGTTAGTATATGCGAAGCGCGCTTCTCCAACGGTTCCGATCCATCTTCGGCCAGGGGAAAGTCATGAGGAGTGAGAGAAAGAGAGAAAAAAAAAATAGAAAAAGGGAAAATGAGCTGCCGCCCCTCATTCTCCTCTCTTGTATCTAATCCCATGTCGGTATCGTTACTACTAGCGTCAGGAAAATAACCACACACCACCCTTCCATAGGCCCAATCATGGCTCAGTTCAGCCCCCCGTCCATGGATTCCATCACACCGTGGCTAAAAGCTTGTCCGTAAGCCTCTTCTGGGGATGCGGCCAGGGGCCACTTTACCATTCTCGGTAGGGATCGTCATCGTTTTTTGCATGGCCGCACGAGCGAGGCGTCCTGGCGCGCGGCGCTGCTTGATCTGTTCTGTCTTAGTCCACTGTTCAGGTACAGGAGGCAGTAGTAATTTTTTCCACTTCCCTTTCTTGTCGGGGAATAGTTACTAGCCTATTGAAAGTTAAGTATAGAATGGGTCTCTGCGAAGAATAATGCGTCAACCGTTTAGATAGTCAACAACGTTTTATATGCCGATATTGCATTGACCTTCGAAACAGTCATGTCATTGTAGCTGGACCGAGATAGAAAATTACGACATGTATGTCATATTACCAAGTAGGAACTTCAGCAAATTGACAAGTAGACAGTCTACCTCTTCTTGTTTGTTCGGGAACCCTGGAAAGTCTATGTATGCATCTTTGATTAGCGTCAGGAATGGAAGGATAATACGGAGTCGGGGATGGTTCTGGCCCTTGTCATTGGTGGGGAGACGCAACAAACCCCCCAGTCTAAGGGACTTTGCCCTCCTGCGACCGGACCAGACTAATTCCGATTAGTCAAATTGATCTTTTTAATTTTTTCCCTGTACGTTAGTTTTCTTTTTATTTTCTTTTGTTTTAATTTTCCTAAATTACCATTTGCTTTGGGGGGATTTTTGATTAATATTGCGAATGGTTACTTCCTGTCATTTATACAAGATATAATATCATATAGCTAATTGTTATTTAACTCCGATGCACTACCAATAACGGCTCTATTTATCTGTACTTTCTTTTTTATCCTTTCTCTCCGCCCATCCAGCTGACGACAGGGACACGTACCAGTCAGGGATTTAGTCGGTTAGAACGATGACCGGTGGGAAAAGGGCAGAGAGGGGCCATTGGGGCCCTGAATGGAGTCGTCAAGTTCCCTTTGTTGAAGAAGTCAAATAGAAAACTGCCATTTAGAATTGTTATGCAAAAAAGGGTAATTCCAAAATTACAATGACAGGGCGAAGTCAGTGATCCGCGTGGCTACTCGTGGTTCTGGTTCTGCGAGACGGCCGAGCGAGCCTGAGGAACCTTTGGTACGGGGTTCCAGCCTGACTAAGGGCAGGAGGCCACTAGTGCCGAATAAAGGATGTACTTCGGCTTTACTCCTGGTCTGATCTGATCTTCTCGGTTGAAGGCTAGTCTTTTTCTTTTTATTTTTTTTTTATTTGTGGCGATGATATAATCGTGGAAGATGGGGAAGAAAATACGGATGGGTGGGAAAGAATTTAACACTGGCGTAGAGAGGAAGTGCGCATCTGAGAATTGATTATCATCTACAGTAGGGATGGGTGAAGAATTACCACTGAGATAACTAACTACTTAAGATGCAGGTAATATACTCAGCAGTAACAGGAGATACGTAGATGTTATTGGCATAGACCCTGTGGTTCCTTCCGGTCAGGTTAGGGTCTTGCGTTGCTGGTCCAGTATGAAAGTCCTCCCGCTGGCAGCATTTTTAGTCCTCTCTCTTTTTTTTTTATTTTCTTGGGTGGCCCACGAACGAACCTGATACTCGGCCATAGAACACAATAATACCATGAATGATGATGCCTATTTTCAGCTCCACTTCGGCGAACTAGCGTCGTGGACTCGCCCTCCCAGTCCACGGTGAACTTACCCACTAGCGAACTAACTCAACTGACTTTCCAGATGGCCAGAGCTTCGGGAGGGACCCTGGACGGGTTTCAAGATGCTTCTTTCTTAGTCCGCCGGGTCTGGCAACGTACGGGCTTGTTCGTCACCATTGCCTCTCCTGTCGCTTTTTAATATTCCTGCTTTGCCCTTCCCATTCGACTACTTTTTTTCTTTTAGTTTTTTACTCTTCCAATTCCCTCCTTTTTTAACTTCTTAATATCTTCCAGTCAAATCCTATTTGCCATCTAATCCGATTCCTTCCATTCCTTCTCTTCCTTCCTTCTCACCCACATTCCCCCCTCCCTCGCTTCTAGCCTCAAAAGCTTGGTCTGTCGTTCGGGTCCCTGCTGTCATACTTGCACTGCTCTCCTCCGATCCCCGATCTACCCTATCTATTATCTACCTACTTATCTACTACTCTCCTCCCCGATCTTCCACCCCATCCGACTTCTGTCTCTTCTCATCCACCATCCTCTCCCATTCATCACCCAACATCATTCTCCAATCGAATTGTCTTTTATCTTCCGACTCTATACTTTTGTGGAAGATTGCTGTCTAAGATATCGCTTGTGATTCGAGAGCCAAGAATTGAAAAAGAAAAGAAAGGAGAAGAAAAGAAAAAGTGCTTGCTTTTGCTGGTCCCTGCAATCTCACTGGGCCAGTTTGCAATTATCACCTCATTCGCTTGATACCCATCGTCTGCGGGTCCCACCTCGACGGCCTCTCAGTGGGTTGAAAGTCGGAGTCTCGGATCTTCTCGATCAGATCGACGGGGAAGTTGTTGAATACTTTCCTCCACCTTGCAGGAAAGTCGGACTGGTTACTCCTAGAGTTTTCTATCGAGTCCTTGCCCAAATCCCGTCTATCCGGAATCCGCTCTATAGTGTTACACGAAAGTGAACAGGCAAACATTCTCGAGGATCCTTGGTGAGTACTTAATCTCCTCTGGCTTTTCCTTCTTGCTCCTCTTTCTCCCTACCTTTTCGCCTGGTCGACGGGGCTGCAGATGCTTGCATTCTCTCGTCTGGTTTCTCATTCCGTCTCGGTGAGGGAAAGGGCAGCACAGTGCGGAGTTAGACTAAAACCGAGAAAATATACTAACGAAATTCCCAGCAGATTAGCATTATATCAGTGTCAAAATGGCGAGCTGCAAAGCAAGTTTTGTGTCGATCTTGAACAATGACGACAACCCGGCCTTCACAGTCCGCTCCGCCCCCGGGCTATCTAGACATCAAGCCACTTCGCCTTATCCTTACCACTGCGCACCTCAACAATCGATCCCGGCTCCAGAGTTTCGCTATCACCATGCCTATGTGAATTCTCCGTCAGTATCACCTGGCTTGGCACGGCTCCCATTCGACCCCGTGCCCGAACCCGTGCAGCCCACCTCTCCCGGCTCTTCGGACTGCTCCTACGACTACATGAGCAGCACCAGCGTTCGATCTCACTACCACCTTGGCCGCCAGGACACGAGTTCTTACCGCACTATCTCCGAAAAGCGCATCAGCGGCAGCTCTGTTACCGAGCCTCCATCGCCCCAGCCTTCTATCGGCAGTACCAAGGAATCTATGGCTGCCAAATCCGGTGTCCGCAAGAACAAGTACCCTTGTCCTTTTGCTGCCAGCCACGGCTGCTCTGCGACATTTACGACATCCGGCCATGCCGCCCGTCACGGGAAGAAGCATACAGGGGAGAAGAGCGTCCACTGCCCCATCTGCAACAAGGCATTCACCCGGAAAGACAACATGAAGCAGCACATCCGCACGCACCGCACCCACTCCGAGGATATGCCTACGGCCATGACGACGGATCGGGACAGCGATGGCAGCAGTAGCTGGTCGACCCGGAGGAGCAACACATCGGTGTATGACCACCAGCGCTCCATCAGCGGAACGCAGATTGACGGGTCCTCGTACGATAGTGGTTCGAAGCTGAACCCAATCTCCACGAGCCGGGCGTATGAACCGATGTCCTCACGAGTATGATGAGTGAGCGAAGACGTGAACGGAGCATGATCTAAAAAGATTACCACGGGATGATGTTTACTTATTTCCATTCTTTGGACATCCTTTATTCCTACTCTTCATCTTTTCCCATGGCGGGACAAGGCGTGTCCCAACGGAGCAACGGCGTTATACAGGAACTTAAAAAATAAGCGCCCTCGATTGGCGCAAAGAGTGGCTGCTGAGCGGCACTCTTTTGGTGTCACTGATTTTCTCTTCAATCTGCCGTCTTAAATATCGACGGCTAAATGCGGCATAGAACGGTTTCCACTAAGATGGGAACCGGACAGCGAAAGCTGTAACCGGCTTCTCGGAAGGAAATCGTTCCTTCTTTTTCCTTTTTTCGTTTTCCATCTATGGGTCTGCATTCTGATTTTTTTGTTGTTTTGTCCCATAATTGGACTGGATTCCCCCCATTGCATTTGAAGTTATCATTATTGCATCTGTCTTTTTGAAGGTTTTGCCAGCGTGTATGTGTGCTTGGTCGGTCTGTGTGATGTGTTTTATTTTTGTATGCCACGAATACCTTTTGTTGAGCGACGGCCGAATTTGGATTTTTGAAATGTACAATAGAGAAGCTAGTATGAGAGTGAGTGGGATGTGATGGATAGGCATTAGTACCTGTCCTTGGGATAATCCCAGATCAATATGATCAAGATGAGAACTCTTCACTACTTATATACCTTATGACTTTGTATGTTCCTGTGTCCGTTGGTAGAACTGTCCTCTTCATTAGAGATGAAATGACAATGCCATAGATGGAGAGGCCACACTTACTCATGGACCAGGAAGCGCGTGAAAGTAGTCTTCTAATAATTCAATTTCCAATCAAATATTCGAGCGATATACTCAACTCTATCGATACATACCATGTAGACAGATAGTTGGTCAGTTGATATCGAACTTATGAAATAGCAACTGTGTCACGGCTCGTGCAGGACGGGAAAACTCCAGGCAGGTGTACATCAAGAACCAACCCGGAGTTGCCATAACATACTCAAGGTCAGCCTTTTGCTCTTGTGTCAGTGTTGGGTTCTGTGCCAGAAAAGGCTCATGATAATAATCACTGCCTGCTAAATAGTATCTACAAGCAGCATTGTCCCGTGCACACACAACCGAATGTAACCATTTAGTTCTTGTATAGCATCATGTCATCTACAGCAGCTAGCTGCCTGTAACTATTGCTCTCCAGCTGTATGACCATCGAGCACATTTCAAAATAGTAGAATAGCCGAGGAAAGACTTGTAGACGGTAGAATAATCGGAGAATGTGCAAACTTCATTGAGAAGAACTCAACCAGCCTAGACATCCCAAAGCCTCAAGGTGGATTATGAGAATATACTTATCATTCGGCCACTGACCTTCTGACACATACTCTTTAAAAGCAAGTACTCACCTTCTCATTGCTTGAAAGATGATACCATGGACAGACTCCAACATCTCCCGCATTGATAGGGTATCAATGGCGTTTGTATAGTCTGTTATAATCCGATGTTCCGGCGTCCTGTTAAGTCTCCGGTACTGCTTATTGGAGAAGCTCGGAGCAGAAAGTATCTTTGCGTCCGAATCATCATGATTTAGGAAGTATATTGAAAGCGGTGACACACAACCCTTTCTATTGAATATATCGATATTGTTCAAAAAGAGAATAAAAGGCCCTTGCGAAAAGCAGGGGCTGTTGATGGTCGAGTCGAATAGTAGCATGATTTCTTGCGGGCATTGCTCTAGAGGGTATATTTATTAGCAAGGGGTAATATATAGTTGGTGAGATACTACATAGGTAGTAAGTATACAGTGTCTCGATTTTGAATTAGGTATTCATCGCCATTGCAAAGTGCAGCCACAAATATCACATAATAGACTTGTTCGAGAGTGTATTTATTCTTTTAACTTCGTGATCCGCTTAGTTCGATTCCTGTCCATGTTGTGGGACCTACACTGAATACGAATTTAGAGAGTTCTGTTGACATTGTTGTTGTGAATTTTTTCCGGGGAGGTCACTCTAAATGAAAGCCATTCAAGCATGGATAGTTTGTCGAGGGAGTTGCAGAAGCTAGTGGTCGTGAGGATATTCAGTATCGCTATCAGTCGGTATCAATGACTCACTAAAGATACTGGTCTCTGTTAGGAAGACCAGTAGTAGATGTAGTAGTGTAATAGTCACTTGAGTACGTGGATCTTTCCCAAGGTTCTTCATGGCTTGATAGCATAGCTTGATAGATAGTGGTTGTCTCTGATGATCTATGGACATGCTGTGTATTGCCAATCTGGTGATCAGGTTCGCAGGTGACTACATGAAGCTTTCTAGTAAGAATGGGATTTACTGTCAAGGGAATGTAGTTATAGCGTACTTTTGTAGGGTCCGCATCGAAGTCATACCCATGCTCTCTAGCGAGTACTGGAGTGATAGTTAGATGTCCCAATGTATCTGTTCGTATCTGAAGATGTCCCTGCTTGCAAATGCCATCAAAGTATATAATGCTCATTTGGATTATCATCGTCAATTTTCCGGACTCACTGCTTCCTGTACATTGTGCCAGTAGAGCCCTATATATATCTGCTTTTGGTTATCACCAAGCAGAATTGCTTTTTTCATACTGCTTGATTTCTTCTCATCTGATGCGAGATATTCCTCGACATTTATATGGCGCTTCAAGTTATATCGACATCGGGATCTGCCATCCCTATAGAGGCCCGGCCTCTAGAGACCTCACAACCCAGGCCATTCTATGGAGTAAGAGATAGTCTGCACCGAAAAGCCGACATGCATATAATTGGAGTAACTGTTATCATCATCGCAGTCAGGTGACGATGATCGTGTCGGATGATCTAATCTTTCAGCCTTGCCATAGTCTTGGATTTGTTTCCACGCGATAGGTTGAAACTTATTCATCTTCTATAGTAATATGGATCATCATCTTTCTATATGGGAAATATTATATAATCAATTTCCTCTGAATCAGTCACCTCAATATGAATGTGTTCAAGAGGTTTTGGGCCACTTCATAAGTGAAAGCAATATCACATATAGTTAGGGGTCCGTATACTCCTAGCTTGTGTTTTGAAAGAGGAGCCTGGGGATGACCGAACCTTATTTCTGATTTCCACGGTTGAGATTTCCATGGTCGAGAAGCCAGCCATATTATCAGTCTGTGGGGTATAAGCCATGTTCCTGAATGTCACCACCACTGTCAATGATCAGCAGAATTAACACATCAATTATTTCTATACAGTACAGGATTTACTGATACCTCTTAAAATAATTCAGGTCTAATGTTTCTCCAACTGCATCGGTCCAGTCGGGAAGGGGCTGAGTCATCGCGGGTGGGGAATGATGTCAGTGAGGGAAGGATGCGGTGGTGATGGTTTTTGTCTGGACCCTTGAATTTTTCTAGGATGTTGGATGTTGGATGTTGATGTTGATGTTATGACAGGATATTGTGCGAGGTACAATATCCATCCACATTAATCTACTCAATCACGAGTATCCACTTTCCACAGATGTCATCATCCGACATAACGGGTTTCAGTGGGCGGGTGCCCCGAAACACCAGCGGGACTCTCCTGTCACCAATGAATTGAAGGTGAGGCTGCACAAACAATAGCGAATAAGTAGTGAATACTGTAGCTGTTTCGTACCTGCCTTAAATGGGTGCATCTGCCCCTACGTCACGGGCGCTTGCCCCGCTGTCTCGCTCTTTCCCTCCCCAGTCGCCACTGCCATTTTTACTTCTTTCTTTCCCTTCTTTCTTTCTTCCCTTTCCATCTCGCACCATCTCTTCTCTTCTTTTTCTTCTTCTCCTCCCTCCATCCATCCTCATCCAGCTTTCATCAATTCCTTCCCATAACACCACTTGCCTTATCCATCTAATGACCACCCCCATCTAGATCTTCAACTTCTAATCAGTCCCTTTAACCCGGACAACAATGACCCACTACGAAAGCCGTCAGTACGCCCGGCCCCCCGGCGGCTACAATCCTGACTACTACTATGCCGCCCCTCCTCATGGCTCCGCTCGTCACCAAACGGATGTCGTCCGTCGTCGCGATGGCAGCGTTGATTCCTACGATGCCCCTCCGCGCGACTACCCGCCTGGCGATTATGGTTACGAATACGGCTACGGCATCCCCCCTCAGGCCAGACCGTCCCGTGTCTCCACCCTTTCGGAGGGGGTGCGCAGATCCCATTCCATGGGTTATCGTGATTCCCATTACGATGACTCGGACTACCACCGTCGATCCCACCGCCATTCGAGGCGACATGATGACCGACGTATGTATCTCATGTCTCGGACAGTGCTCGGACAGATAGCACGCCAATCAATACAAAGCTACTGAAAGTAAGTTGTAGGCTGACATACATTACTAGGTGATCGCCCCAGATACTCCCGCTCTCCATCCGATAGTCGCTCTCCCCCTAGACGACGTCGCAAGTCCATCTCCGAGCAGGCCTTGGGTGCGCTAGGTCTGGGCTCGCTCGCATCATCTGGTTCCCACCATCGCGAACATGATCGTGGCCGCTCGCATACCCGGGATCGTAGGTCTTACTCCTACTCGCCCTCACCCACCCGCGACAGAAGCCGCCACCGACGGGAGAAGAGTGAGCAGCGCATTGCCCAGGCTGTTAGAGCGGCTCTGGCTGCAGGTGCTATAGAGGCCTTCCGTGTTCGCAAAGACCCTGGCGAGTGGACCGGTGAAAAGGGCAAGCGCATCCTTACAGCTGCGATTACGGCCGGTGGTACCGATGGACTTGTGGACCGAGACCCGAAGAAACACTCCAAGCGCCATGTCGTCGAATCCACCCTGGCGGGTCTGGCTGCCAACCATTTCATCAACGGATCAAGATCCCGGTCGAGGTCTCGTGGCCGGGGTCGCTCGCAAAGCCAGGGCGGACTCAAGAATCTGGTTGCCACAGGGGCCCTGGCCGCAGCCGGCAAGGAGGCCTATGATCGTTTCCGATCCAAGTCTCGCCCTCGGAGTCGAAGCCGAGGCCGCGGCCGGTCCAGCTCTCGGGATAGCTACGACGACCGTCGCCCCCGCAAACGGAGCAAGAGCGTGACCGACTATATTAACCAGGGAATGGAAGCTCTAGGCCTAGGACAAAAGGACAGCCGTGACAGGAGAGCTCATGGCGGCCGCTCGTCTCGTCGCGACGTCTATTCGGACGACGAGCTCTCGAGTGAGGACGAGCCGCGGCGCCATCGCAGCCCACGACGCTCCAGGCACTCTAGAGATGTGAGTCGACCTTTATCCACTGTCAGCACCTCGACACGACCGTCCACGCGCACCACATCCAAAGGAATCGGCGAAGCTGGTCGTGGTCGTGTCAACAACCCCCATGGAGACGGTCAATCCGAGGAGTCTGATTCTGACCTGGGAAGCAGTACCGATGAAGAACACCAACGGAAAAAACTTACCCGGAAAACCCTTGTGAAATCCGGTCTGGCCGCGGTGGCCACCATCCACGCCGCACATAGTCTGCACGAAAGTATGGAAAAACACAAAAAACGAGCGGAGCTAGTTCGCGAGGGTGAGCTCTCCCCGGAGGAAGCCCGTCGTCTTCGGATCAAGGGTCAGCTCGGCGATGTAGCCAGCGTCGGCCTGGCCGCCCTGGGGATTAAGGGTGCAATCGGAGAATGGAAACATGTGGAGGAAGCCCGCCGCGAGCGACATGAATTTGCCAAAAACTGCGACAAACGACGAGAGCGCCGACACCGCCGTGTTCAGAGCCAAGGGCCGACAACGACTCGACCGCCGCGGACCATATACCCTGACGAGATTGAGGAGCATCATCCATCGGAGTATGGGTCAAAAACCGATATTCGATCTCGGTCTGTAGGACGATCGTCCAGAACGCCTGTCGCACAATATGCTTAGAATGACAGAAAAAGTATGAAAGAAAAATTGAGCGATATTCAGTTGCAGACATGTGCTATGATAATGATTGATGATTGATGACTTTTCCTTTGACGCAAGATTTTTTGTCCTGTTATTCTTATGCAATTTGATAACGCTTATTGAATGTTTTGACGTCTGTCGGTTGATTCTGATGTTGTATACGTACACGGCCTGCTTGTTTCCATATGCTTGTTGCTTTTTGTTGATTATTCACCTATTTCTCTTTCGGTATTAATGATATTTCAGACCCTTTACTGTAGCTTACAGATAGTATTACAATATAGTTTCGAGATTTCATGGCTTGGTACGCATACAGGGTTTACTTGAGAAGCGAACAGTAAAATGAACGGCATAATCCATTCAGGGCATGCGGACATGCAGGCATGCACATAGAACTCTCAACGAGGGGGCTATAGACCATCCCCTTTGCGCAGCAACAGACAAGATATTTACAAGACACACACACACACGTACACAACACATGGGTTAAAAGACAAGTCAAGACAGCACAACACCGGGTATGATATCTCAAAAAGAAAAAAAACAAGCAGACACACCTGCTAAATAGATGGGGGCAGGAATCGTCAACAGAACAACCAGGAATTTGGATCATTGATCAATCAATCAAGCAAGCAAGCAAACGCAGAACCAAAACGAGCCAGTAGTACTACTACATGCAAGATGACGATGGCAGGCGAGTAAAGAACAGAATGTGTCCTAGCACGAATAAAAACAGACTGACAGGCGCAGCAAGGGAGAGAGAGAGAACAGAACGCTCGATTCTTTTGCCAGCAGGATGGAAGCAAAACTGATGCAACAAATACGTTGATGAGCAGAGCGGTCAAGCAGGGGTGCAGGCACCCATTAGACAGGAGAAAACCTGGCAGAGAACACGTGGAAACAATGGAGGTAAGGAAACGGTCAAGCGCAGCTAGCTGTACATCCCAACGAGGTGGAGGGAACGAAACTTTTACAGAATGCATCTTCTGAGGAGAACCATGGAGGAGCCAGGCTAATGCAATGAAGGAATCAGGTCAGAGCCGTGGGTGATGGCGCAAGGATCAATGAGGGTAAATGAGGGTGAAAGGGTCTAGAAGCGACGTTGCGGGGAGAACGATAGTCATGTGTGTCGGTCTAGAAGATGCTAGGGAGCGCTCATCGATCGGCATTCAAGTTCAGCCAACTCATGTCTGAGTTGACGTTGGTAGGATGGCGTGGCGGCATCGGTTCCACTTCTTCGGGTATAAGAACGCTTGAACCGCGTGTGTTGGTGCGAGACGGGTCGAGTGTTCGGTAGTCACTCTCTGATGGCACTGCTATTGAAGGCACATGTGTGCTGGGGTTGTAGAAGCTTCTGCTGTAGGTACTGCTGGGAGGCCGGTCCGCCCAGCTGCGCTGTTGCCAGGGCCCGTCACCATCCAGCTCGGCGCTCATCGACGAGGCGCTAGAAATACGAGCTGACTGACTCTCTTGGATTGCCACAGGACGACCCTCAGAGGAGATTATAGACGAGGCATGCTCTGTTGTGGGGCTACCACTTATTACCTGTCCTAGAGGTTTTGGCTCATCCAAGAATCCAAAATCCAGGGGTGTGAGTGTCTTCATTTGCCATGCAGCGCCTTTCGGCTGCGGCTTGGCAGACGATGCGCCTGATGGCGGGGGCTGGAGAGATTGTGATTGCATTCCAACCAAGCTTGTTGCACTGTTGTCCTGGAAGTAGCGACTCCACCCTTCGTTGGTTCTCCGGTCACCTGGTCGACCCCCCGAGGTGGAGCTCTGGGCCTCAATCTCTTTGTCAAAGGCAGCACTCGAGTACACACTGGGTGACGAGGGTTCTCCGGTGGAATGAATGGTCGTCAGAGGACTCGACTTCAGCGGAGTCGAATTCTGTGCAAAGGTAGGGCGGGCACCAGCCGGCCTTGGGGTCTTCTCATCACCCACCTTGCCCGAGAAGATTGCAAGCGAGTCTACCGAGGAAGCGGCAAGCGGTACTGGGCTCTTGGCCATGGGGTATGCTGACTGGGCCAATGGCTCCACACCCTGGTCCTGGAAGCTGAGGCGATCTTTGTCACTTTCGCCTCGAGCTTTCTTCAAGTTCTGCTTCTTGCGCTTGATCAGGAGGAGAATGATCACCAGGATGGCCGCGACACCCAGGATCGCTCCCAGGGTGGCGCCGACTATGGTTCCGACATCGTTGCTGGATGAGCCGCCGCCGGCGCTGGATGCGCTGGAGGTTGACGTTGCTGTGGATGTAGATGCCGCCGTTGTGGTTGACCCGAGAATCTGCTGCCGGCTCTCGTTACCGTAGAACAACTTCGTCGCGTTCACCCAGCTGTTGGAGGTTTGGTTGAAGATGGCCAAGGAGTCCGTACCACTGCCACTAGAGATCACTACTAGGCCATCGTCCCCTTGAGCTAGGGAGTAGTTCTGCCGTGTTGTGGACTGTGCTAGGCTACTATCATATGTCGGGTAACTGCTGAGGGTAATTTCTCTCTTCCGTTTGCGTGACGAGGATGAGCTGATGGCGGTAGCAGGGTTCTGCTCCTTCCCGGACGAATTCACCAACACCACGCTTGAGACCGTGTTGGGCGCCACGTCCATGTCGAATTCCTCCAACACCTTGCTTCCGTCGGATCCTTCGAGAATCGCGCACTGCACGCCACTGGACAGCGATTGGGACAGAGTCACGTTGGATCCATACCAGCCCGCATTCGGGTTGAATAGATGCACTTTCTTCGGGGTTGTGGTACCGCCGACCAACGCTGCCTCGCGATCATTCCATGGCAACAGAACAGGGTTGACGGCCGGTGACGCGTTCGTCGCATTGTGGGCCGCAATGGAGTATGGCGATACGGTGCTTAGAACATATGTGTCAGAAGATGCAACCGTTTCGTCGGTCTGGTGGCCACCATAGACCAGAATGGAGGAAGAATTCGACAGGTAGACGGCCTTGTGGTGAGTACGGTTCCCCATGACCGATTGCGGGGGTTGAATGGTGGTCCACGTCGTGTCTTTAAAGGAGTATCGCTGCAAGCCCGGCTGACTTGAGGAGCCGGATCCGCCAATGACATAGAGAGATTGCTTGGTCTCATCGCCGTCTGTGCCACCTATCACACACGCTGCGTCTGAGACGGCCTCACCCATGGTCAATGAGGTCCAATTTCCATTGCGCTCGAGGGGTATCGACATGAAGCCATTGGCGGAGTAGGTGTAGAGAGTGTTGTTGTATACGGCGGAGCAGTGACCCTCCAGATCCACAAGAGGTTTCGGAACAAGCATGTCGAATGTGTGGGAGAAGGGCGAAAAGGAAAAGTTCTTCGAATGTACCAGCCGAAGACGATCAGGAAACAACCAGCCGTCCGAGGGGTTCAGCACGCAGGCGTCAGGACGGAGAAAGGATGAAGAATGACTGCCGGAGCACTATCGCATGATCGACACGGTAGAGGGTCGTGTTCTCAGGTGCAGAGAGGGTAGGCGATGATCGCGGATCGGAGCTGTGATTGGGAAACGTATGATTCGAAAGCGAGCGAGAGAGGGCGATATCTGAAGGAAATCGTCGCGGTAGAGCACAGAGAGGCGATGATAGATATGGAAATCCAGAAGATCGATCTGCTTGGGAAAGATGGGGCTAAACGTTGAGTGGGTGAAAAACGAACGACGACCTGGCAAAGAGCGTGTCAATTGGGAAGGTTAGGCTTTAGGGGGGTGTTTGCGAAGAGAAAGCGATGGACGGAGTGCACGATATCAAATCGGCAGCAAACGTGCAAAAGAAGGAAAGGAAAGAGAAGGGCGAGGAAGGAGGGCAAAAGCCAGACCGAGTCAGGCAGAGAAGGAAGCGAAAAGCCAGCGAACGGAGGGGATGGGATGGGATGGGAGAAGGAGGGACGAGAGCATCAGGAGAGAGAGAGGGCGAGGAGGGATTTGGATTGGGGGTGGAGGGTGAAACGCCGGCGGGCAGCTTAGACCAGCACTAGGAAGGGCAGCCGAGAAACTCACCCTTTTTTTCTCCCCTGGTGGAGAGTTCAGTGAACCGAGGGGGGGAAGGATACAACAACAAAAAGAGAACGAACGTAAAACGAAGCAGTAGAGGGAAACAATAGTGCACAGCACGTTTTGGATAAGAAAGAAGGAGGAGGAGGAGGAGGGGAAGGGAGGAAGAAGAAGGAAGGGAGAGAGTGAGAGTGAGAGTGATGAGAGTAGAGAATGGAAGGAGCGAAAAAGGAGGAGGCGGCGATGGGAAGAATTGGGAAGGAGCGACCACCACCACGTTAGTTATTTAGTTAGTACACTATACCATCTAATTAATATCTGTGCTGACGACCATTGAATTTCTTCCAATAAATCAACAAGTGACCGATTGTGATAGCTAGACTACGACTCTTCTTGTGCTTTTACTCCCGAATTCTACGCGAAACCATCATCTGTTTGACATGAGTCGCGCGACCGAGGAGGGAAGGGACAGACAGAAGTGAAAGGGAATGTACCTGCATGAAGCTGCAAGGCTGGTCAAGAAACTTCTTTCCTCCTCCCCCCCCAACCTCCCTTGTCACTGCAGGCAGGCAGGCACTTCAGAACGTGCCAACACTCATCAATCTTCCTTCTCATCATGAACAAGAGATACCATTAGTTGGTCAACTTGTTTTACTGGTTACTAAATTAGGTCATGCAGGTTGCACCAAGTGACCCCCTCCCCCTTCCTTGGGCCCCCAATGTCATCCTGCCGTGGGAATTGGACCCTTGGGTCTTGCATCCATGGTACTCAAGGTTGACTGATGGTGATGATGTTGATGATGATGATGATGATCAGAGAGGGAGAGGAAAGAAAGGAAGCAGGAAGAAAAAAGTTCCCGAACCTTCCCACGATCGCATCGGGCCAAAAGAAATGGTGCTGCCTTGCTCGGGAGTATATTTAATAAAGATTATGTCCGACAGAACGTGCGAAAGGGAGAAAAGCAATTAAACGGTGAGTCTCCACAGTAATAATTTGTGCTGACCCCATAATTAGTATCCTTGGGGTAGATAAATAGTAAATACTACTACGTAGTATCCAAATAGTTCGGGGAGATGAAACCAGTCAGCAACATCCCTAATGAAGGAATCATAACCCAGGGAGGTCATGATATAGTTAATGGTTGTTGATGATGATACATTATCATTATCATTATCATTATCATCCCTCGTGCGCCCGACCGGGATCAACTGCCCGATTATTGGTTCTGGCGGGACTAGTCAGGCACACCCGCCAGCATTGGATATGCAGGTACACAACAGTTATTATTTTTACTGCTACATAATGTACTTGAGTATTTACTGCTGACGGAGAAAATTCCCGTCGCGAGAGGAAATACCAATTTCCACATCTGACCTTGCCGAACATCTCTCCTACATCATCAGTCCCATCTATTTATAGGCCGGACCACCATGTAGATAAGTATCTAGTTTGTGTCATCCTAAATTCTCACATGACTCGTGGCCGTTTCATCGGCCCCACTGGAAATGCATCACATTGCTGATTGGTGGATAGCTCTGCGAGCCTCAGGCACTTAAAACCATGCCGGGACTGACGTAATCCCCCTCCCATCATAACTAATTTAGTTAACTAAATACTTGACTAAACCAATTAAGGACTAGATAACTACCAATCGAGATGAGAACGACCACGACAACGAATCTATAACAATGTCGGTCAATTATTACTGTTATATAACTACTAGTCATGGGAATTCTAAGTAAGATTGTCTAGACCAGTTGTTGAAGGAGCACAGAAGTACTACTAGGAATAGTACCGCGACTTAGTAGTTGTAGTTGCTACTACTTACCATCGCGACTTCGACTTCAATCAAAGCACTGGCATAATATATAGTACTAGCTTTGCAGACGAAAATGATCTATGTTGGCAATCTAAGTACAGTAGTAGGAGAGAGAAAACAATAGGCCCGAAAAGAGGTTTATATATTAGAGTAGAGAGAGAGAGAGAGAGAGAGAGAGAGAGAGAGTCCAAAATAGAGTGAAGGGGAAAGAAAAAAAAAAAAAAAGCCTCGGATTATTGCTAGTAAAGAGATTAAACATTAGGGAGATATAGAAACAGATAGTAGTCGTATGGGAGAGAAGAAAAGAACAGAACAAGACAACTCCAGCAGATACCAATCTATATGGGACGTTTTGAAACACATACTTACCACTCATCGCATAACAGTCCGCAAATCGCACGAGAGAGACTCACCCTTTCAATTACCCGCACGCTCACTCCATATTCTAGGAACCATTTTTTGGGCCAACACCTTACATTTAGTATGCACTTTGATTTCCAGGTACCCCTTCACACGAAATGTCGCAGTCACAGAGATGCATTGATGCGAGTATACACCGCCTGCAGCAGCAGGTTGTAGGGCGCGTTCGTCGGCGGGTATGTCAGACAAATTGCAGGTCAACCGGGCCAGTACGCGCGAATCTGCAGTTTCGTTGCGCCAGAGTCAGTGCTGTTATTGTTAACATGGCGGGACACAGCTTACTTTGGCCATCGCTCATCTTCAGAAAGAACGTTTTGACAGGGGGCTCCCCCGGGCGACTATAAAGATGGAATACAGTCTTGTAGGGTCTATCTTCCTCGTAGACATGGCCCTTGCGAGGAGTTAGCAAAGAGCACCTCATTACCGAGAAGGCAAATGAGAAGAATGTTCTCTCTCTCTCTCTTCTCCAACAACTTACCTTGACCAAAATCTGTTGGGGCTTAGCGGGAGCATCGAGCTCATCAATGAAAGCTTGCAGACATATTCCGGGTTCCTCCCGTAATCCTGAGCATTCGATGAAGTAACTCTTGTTACATGTCTGGTTCTTCGTGACGATGCCGCTCAGGCCCTTTCGCGCAGCACCGAGTGATGCAGATAGTTCACTGCCTTTGGATCAGCATGTAGCACGCCTCAAAACCTCTGAAACTCACGGTGCTTCGGAAAACAAGATCCTGGAAAATCCTGGAAAATCCTGCATCTTTGAACCCCTCCGAAAATGCCTCCCGCGCAAATTTAGAGCGCATCAGCCCCCCAGTCATCAACAACTCCTGCAGGTCAATTAGCTTAGAATCAAGGGGATTACTCAGAACCTGAACGTACATCGATCTTGAAGTGACCACGAGTGGCTTTGTCCACCTGTTCGTTCACATGATGGAAGACTTGGCCGACAACGGTGTCAAAAAATGCCCGCATATCGCTGTCGGACAAGATTATATGACCTGCCGTTGAGTCATACCATTGCGACGTAAAGCATTCCATCCGGAATCTAAGACGATGGTTACTTCCATCTCCAGTGAACTCTTCCTTTCTTTTTTTGAATTCGTTCATGAGTCTTTCTCTGCGATCAGAATTGTCGTCGTTGAACGGATTTATGAAGGAGGCGTTGAAGCGATGCCTCATGAGCTTCAAGAACTCTCTGTCAATGATGGTACTCCCAGACTTGGGGCCTATGGTGGATGCATTAGCTCTTCGTTTGTATACAAACCAGTGAAAGAACATCCTTACCTATGGCACTGCTCAGTTCGGTGAGTGAATACGATGTTGCAGTTACATCCGTGATCATATAGCAGGCGATGTCCTAGCTTCTTGTCAGGATTTGAAACGTTGAACAATCGCGCATATTCTACTCACAACCGTGCCCCCGCCCACATCGCACACGCAAAATGTGCTTCCGGACTATTGGCACAATCTTTCATTTGCCAGAAATATTCCCTGAGGTCAAGTAGGCACACGTACGAACCTTTCTTCGTTCCCCAGATGCCCCTAGGATGGATATCGCGGACGCCTCGCTTTCAGTAACAAGGCAAACTTCCTCATTCGGTTTTTGACCAAACCCGGCCAAGTGGATAGCCTCACTCATCCGCACTTGGGCATCGTTGGACCAGCCCGCCGGAATGGAAAACCAGTACGCCTTTTTGATGTTTGGTTGACTAAAAATGTACGACTGCTCCAGGTGGTTACGGATCCCGCTGAGGTAGTCGGCAACGACACGCACGGCCGACTTTCCGGCTGGCAGCCGCATGATTCGTTGTCCCGAAACCCTCTCCAATTCCTCGTCCCGGAAATCTGTTGACTCCAAGTCTGGGTCTAACAGGAGTTTGATCCACCTGAAAGTTTCGAGCTCAGGTGTAGCCTCTACTCCCCATCGAGGTTGCATGCCACTTGGGTACTGCATTGTCGATGGCAGTTTGGCCCGGGATTAAACTGGCCATTCATCCACTTGATAGATGGGTGAATCTATGCTTTGCTCGTCAGTACCATAGCCCCAAGCAGCGGCTTAGGTACGGTTAGCCTCATGCATGATGTATAAAAGCTTGGGAACCGTCAACTCACCGGTACCCGTCGTGCCGTAGTCAATACCACAGACTAATTTTGACTTGGCCTGTGACATATTGTTACTGGCTCAACTTAGGGCTCACTTGTAGACCTTTGTATATTGACTGTAACGAACACTCGTATGATAAGGGGACTTGAAAATGGCAATTCTGAACTGGGGGCTGGGGTTGGGGTGTGGAAGTGGAGATATCGCTGACACTCAAAAGCATCCAAGAGGGGGGGAAAGGAGGAGAAAGCAGAGATAGACTGTATTGCCCTTTCATGTGTCCCATGCTGCCCAACACTTAAACCGTCTGCTAGCTCTCTGAAGAGGGCAGGCAATTGTCTCGGAGGGAAAACTGGCCGTCCCGGCAGATACGAGGCTGGCTGATCACTAGTCTGGAGACCTCCCATACCTGATAGGCCTGTTCTCACTCGGCTGTCTCAGGGTAGAAGGTATCAGGAGGACGAGGGGGGTAATAGAGAGAATGGGAGAGAATTGAGTTACACCTTTGAAGGTCTAGATGCTCCATCTTGCGTGTTGGTTGTCAAGGGGAAGAACGGGGAACAAAGCCACTGGACCTCTTTCCAATTCCTGGTTTCTCTAATGCCCTCTCATCGTCTCCCCACGTTACAATTACTTCTTCATTGCCCCTTGGTCTTTCTCTAATTTCATCGTCTACTTCTCAGTTACCTGTCTTCCTCAGCTTTGCCTCTCTGCAGAGCTCCGAACCGCCGACATGGATAAGACTTCTCAGGTAAGTATCCTCTCGGGCTCAGACTCAAAGACCCTCTTGTAAATTCTAGTATGCAGACATTGGGCACACGCTGATTAAACTTCTTTCTTATAGGAGGCATCCTCCCCCGCCAATACCGACCGTAATTCCGACCGTCATGCTTCAGAAGACGAAAGCTCACCCCAGATTGAGGACGTCGAAGCCCTCAAGGCCGAAGTTGCCTTTCTCCGGGACAAACTGGAGATTCTTCAGGGAAAAGCTTCGCTCGACTTCAAGTTGCAAATGCAGATGCTTACTGCCGGGGCCACGGGCTGGCCAGATTATGATTTCGAGGTCTTGGGGGACCACATCCGCCGGGTTATGTATCGCATAGAACATTGGTGCCAACAACATGCCCGGCAAGGTATGCCTGATACCGTTGAACTGGATGACTTGGAAAAGCAAGCCATCATTCATAGCCTAGAAGGCTATTGGGTCCAAGATTTGGAATGGGATACACTGATGAAGTCTCTTCCCTACCCTTTCTCTCTGTATATGTCGGAGGTGCTCGCTCAGAGCATCTTGACAAAGAAAATCGTGGATAAGTTCTTTGTCAACCCATTTTGGTACCTTGAAGGAGAAGGTCTCGATCGGCAGGATCATACGACGGGTTCAGTCTCCTGTGCACAGAATCTGCAACATCTGTACCGACGATTTTTAGAAAGTGGGAACTTCTCTTCCGCATCCTTCTATCATCCTCATCTGATGCTGACCAGGACTGCAGCAAATGGCATCAGAGCCACCATTTGGAAGAAAGAAACTGTCCGTCTGTTAAATTCGGTCAAGGTAGTCCAAGCACCCAATCTCGAGCTCGGTCGGCAGACAAAGGAATATCGCACAAACGCTGTCGCTTTGTTCGCCTCCACCCTACTTTCCGACGTCTTTCTCCAGAGGCTATTAAAAAGTGTGGATTGCGACGAAGCGACGAAGCGAGAGGACAGTCTTCTGGAGTTATGCAAATTTGCTGATGAGACAGCAATTACCCTCGGCTCCAATCAGGGACATTGTGTGTATAAGACACTGCCGACTATGGGAACCACCTTTGATCCGAGATCCCACGAAGCGACATTCCATAACCTCCATAATGTCCGGGGTAATGCTGACGATGCCAGATTGGCTGGCCGTCGCATCCTAGGTATAACCCAGCCGGCTGTAATACTAAAGCTAAGGACTCTGAGGTGTGACGAAAACGTCTTGATTAAAGCCGAGCTATTGGTGGAACATGGTGACTACACCGAGGAAGATCATGAGCGAGAGCGACCAAAGCCTTCTGCAAAAACCCTTGAAGAGATTGAGACGGAAGAAGAATAAGTAAGGGAGATAAGTTCAGGACTGTGTCTGTAGTATCATTTGTTATATATCGTTTTGTCTGTAATTGCCCCAGACTGTCGAATGTTATAATGCAGTGATTCGTTATTTCTGTATATTCCTCGCCTCATCACCCCTATTCACTACAAACCATTCTCATTAGGAACTTTGCTTCTCTTTCTACGGCAAAGCAATTTTCAAGTCATTCGTTATCAATCTATCTCACGCAAGTAGTAAAATAAAATGGAATTTAACAACGAGATCGATAAATTCGGTGTCTCTAGCGCAATGCTGCTCGGTTATACACAAATGCCTAAGAAGCCCGAATCAGAGCCGTTGTCCTGCCCTAGAGCAACTACGCAATACCACTTTTATCCACAAATCCACAGGGGACGAATTATTATAAAGTAAATGATATAATCAGTGATAAACGAGCCTCCCACAACAGACAGTAGGAGATTTCCAGTTTTAGCCTCTATCTTCAAAATCTTCAAAGTAATTATCTCATCCAACATATCCATCCGAGAGAAATGTTTCCGAGGAGGTGCCGCCGGAGAGTTTGAGTATGGATTGGTTTCAATGCCGGAGTTTAATGCTCGGAGTGACAAGTCTCCGAATATCCCGTTCTTACAGGTCCAATGAAATAAGGTTTCGGGGTCTTTCGTACTACTAGTACTTATGCTCGCGCTGTGATTTGAGGGGGACAGGTTATATGGGAGGTGGTAAATGGATCTGCTGTTTGTCTAGAACACTACACAGCCGCCTCCCCCCCACCACCTTCTCCTTTATTAAACTCTACATCAAAGGTAGCTATTAACGTTCGATGTGACGAATATTGGATGAAGCCCGACAAAGACAGGGTTTGCGGCGTCCCCTCGACCCTCCTTCACCCTGTCAAAGATGTCCGGTTACCTGCCGAGAGCACTACTACCACTAACAACAAGTGTGATTTCTGAACTTGGACTTGTGGCAATTACATTAGCTCCGTAATGGTATTCTTCCTATTTTTACTATTATTGTTATTACTATTACTATCTTCCCTGTTGCTGCTTTCAACATGTGCATCTTGTGGCAAATCAAATTAGTGTTTGTATGGCCAACAAGGTCAAATGTAATGATACTCATATCGAAGATTGTCTTTAACTTCTCGCGATGGCTAGAAAAATTAATAATTATATATGTACAGTAAGAATCTTTTGATACGTCATTAGAAATTTTGGAGGAAAATCCTGCTTATCAGCGCAGACTCGAGAGGGAAACGACTGCGTCACATTGAAACCAGCAGAGTAACGATTTAACGATTGGGAGCTGTTATAGATGATGACAGTAATAATGAAACTATTAGCACTGCTGTAACTTCGATAGAAATGATGATAGCCTGAAGAAAAAATGAGAGAAAAAAAATGAACAATTCAAAATTTACGAAATAAGCTGCGGTACAACAGGCACGCACACCGATAAGAATTTTTAGTGAGACTGAGAGTCGACGTTTCTTTATGAGGGTAGGCTTTAGTGGGCATTGTCTGAGATGAGTTGGTCCCGTCGTTCTCATTCTTTGTCCCAAGGACTCTCTCTAAGCATTGCCTCCGCCACCCAGTATGCTGATGTGGATGTTTACCAGTCGGTTCATTCACCCTTTGACAACAGTCCCCGATAACATGGGGATAGAGAAATGTTCGTAGCGACTTATTGATAAAGAAGGACGTAATTAAAGCGAAGCATGTTGATTTCAGGACTCAGATAACAATTTGGGTTACTCCATACTGGGTTCTGACTGAACCGATGATTTACTCAAAGAAAGAAATATCCGCCAAAAACAGTCTCGCCGTCCATTCAATAGATACCAGAAAAGGAAAAAAAAAAAAAAAAAAAAAAAAAAACCCCTGGGGGGAAAGGAAATATATTTAGAATGAAATAAATAAAAAGAAAGAATGTGAGTGAAGAAAGAAATGAAAGAAGATGGCAAATTAGAATTTAGAAAATGAAGAAAGAAATCGCGAAATAGGCAACAAACGGAATCCGAAATACGTTACAGAAAAGCGGTTTACCGAAGCTGAACGAACCGGGTGCAGCGTTTGTTCATCCATGACTTGTTGAAGACCCAACCATTCAGCTAGCTAGCTAGGTAGCTAGACCGGGCAGCGACATCTTGTGCAACTTATCCCCAGGCGGTAAGGACCTGGCAATGTCCACAAATAGTTCCATTCGCCGAAACTTCAATGTTCAATTCCCCCTTCTTGAGGCAGAGGATGGCGTTTACGTCGATGAGGACCTGGTACCAAGTTTTTCCGTTTCTTACTACTCGAGGGTGGTGGTCGAGCTGGATGTCTGACAGATTGATGTCGACATGGGCCGGCCTTTCTAGGTCGTCAGGGTGGATCATATTGCGCTTGTCTTCTGGATCGGATTTATCAATCGCATAAACGGTGACTGTCTTGATCATAGTCGTGTCAACTGCGTTCAGAAGCTCAAAGCGACGGGAGTAGAGAAAGTTTTCCTCGTAAGATACATCCTTGTAAAAGAGCCAGGTTATTTTGGGGGGTGTCCTTTGCATCATGTCAACCCGCCTAATAATAGGTCGCTCCACATTGTCTCCAGTGGTCAGCATGAGGTCTGGGTGATAAAGTCCATAAGTGCGGGCGCATTCCTTTTTGATGTAGGCAACGTTGTGGACGCCCAGGAGAGCCAAGCCAGAGGCAGTGGCAATGGCTGGGTGGTCAGGGATGATCAGCTCGACGTCTCGTTCTTTGGCAAACTCATCGTATCGGATTCTCGCGTACGGTGAGTTGGCGAATCCGCCAGTGACACACACATATTTCACTCCACAGCCTCCATGTCTGTAGCTCTCTCTGTCAGCCTCGTTTAGTTGAGCTCCCATTAAGCGTATGGAGTTGTCGATGACTGCCTGAAAGATGTACACCAGATCATCGGGCGTGAGAAGGATTTCGCTTGTTCGGGTGTCATAAAACCTCGAGTGGATGACATCCAATTTTAATTCCAGCCTCCACTCCAAGTCGGTGCCATTGTACCTTTCTTTGAGCTCGACGAATTTTACCATAAATGAACTCGCCATAGCACCTTCTCTATGGAATGCTATCTCAAAAGCCTTGTCAAACCGGTCGATCATCAGATCTAGAAAACGCATCTCCACAGTCATCGCCCCGCATCTCAGGCCTGTTAAGGTGTTAGTAGAATGAAGTAACTGCCACGATATAGGGCTATGACGGCATACCGCGGGATTCGGTTAGTTGAGTGAGCCGCAAGACTGGTTCACGCGAGAATACACGGTAGCTTGCCGAGTCCTAGCTGATTGTCAGAGAACTGACTTGAGTATCTGATCAAAAGGCACTCACAATAGTATAGCCTCCCACGTCACATATACAGAAGACATCCCCAGTCTATTGTGTCATAGTCCTATCGTCAGCAGGCTCAATCACCTTGAACCCCTCTCAATACTCCACTCACCTGAAATCTATCACCTTCGCGTTCAACTATGTATCGGGCGGCCGATTCAGACTCAGAGGTGAAGTTAACACTTCCTGGAAAATGTGAACCGATCCCTGAAAGGTGGACAGCCTCTCGCATGGCCATGCGGGCAGCATCTCCCCAGACAACTGGGGTGGAGAACCAAAAATGTAAAGTCGTCGCAGGGGTCAAAAGAAGGCTCAGATATTCCATCAGGAAGAGACATACTCCTCGGAGGAAGTCTGCGACCATTTGCTCAGGTTCCTTACCCGGCGCTGGCTCTACTAGGGTTTGATTTGTAACCCTCTCAAAATTAGCATCTCGGAACTCATTGTATGGGGTCTGGCGATCCAGCAGTTGCTTGAACCAAGCATATGTTGGCTTAAACGCGTAGGCAAGTGACCCCCACTGATAATTGCCTTCCGGGTAGCTTAAGACAGAAGGAAGCCTGCTTGTAGGCGTAGTCAATCCCGGCCAGTTGTGTATGATTTCGAAGGTAAAGGCGTCTTGTCCTACTTCAGAATGGGCTGAAGCAACACCTGATGGAGTAAGTGCCTGCACAAAGCCTCCAGCTTGAGAGCCAGCACTCACTGGTAAATGTCATCCCAAAGTCGATTGCCACGACCATTTTTGAAGTACGAGGTGCCATTGCGATTGGGGTGAAATATGTCTATTAACTTGTTGTGAATGTTACGGAGGAAACAGAAGACGGGGGGTGAAGTGATTGAATCGTAGGTGGTTGCAGCGCAGAAAAGGGGAGTCAAAGGTGGTAAAATTCATCGACAGAAGAGACAGCGACGAGACTATATCAATGTCTGGGGAAATCAGTCACCGTCCGTCTACCCCTTTTAAATCTCTCAAATCTGGGTGCAACTTCCCATTCTCGATGGGAATCATGGCCAAGGCATCTCGGAACCCCACCGCTGATGCTCTGGCAGTCGGCAAGCTGATAGGCCTGAGTAGGTTCCGTTGTCTCGGAAGGTTTCGCCTCGCTGACAAAACAGCAAGATATATCATAGGCCGGCACACTCGTACAGTTTATTTAGAAGCGCTTGCACGACTGACAGGTCCGAAGAGGAGGACGGAAAGTTGAGAAGTCAACGGATAACGGACAAAGAAGCCCTGTTTGCCCCATCGCGGACAACGAGGCTGTCAATGAGACAGACTCTTTCATTGCCCAGTCTTGCTCTGATAAATTTCAGGCAGTCCCTTTCTCTCTTCGTATCGACTTGTCATCGCTCTTATCACCCAGCCCAGGCATACCAACCCCTTCAAGATCGGAAGTTATCTTCGTGCCAACATGGGAAAAGGAAAGAAAACCAGAGTAAGCACAACAATCATGGTTTTTGAATTAGCGAACCGACCCCTAACCAATCATGCTCATCCATCTAGAACACCTCGTTGCATACTGTCCACGAAGACATGGACCCTGTTTCAGTCGAGGAGGCGCCAGGGGAGAACGAAACTATCCGAGAACTCCAGGAAAGGATTGCTCATCTCCAGGAAGAACTAGATGACTTCAGGAAGTTGTACAGGAAACAATGGTGGACTGCAGGCTCAGACATACATGGGTGGGAAGCAATCCCGATCGAATATGACCAGGAGTTTAAGAAGCTCTTCTATAGGGCCAAGTTATGGGCTGATCAGTGGGTGGAGATGGAAACAGCTGCTCTGGCAGAATTTTCTGCCAGTGAGAAACAAACCATTCTTCAGAGCCTGGAAGGCTACTGCGTACAGGATTTGGACTGGGATACCTTTATAGAGTCCCTGCCTTATCCGACCTGTGAAGTGGTTCCTCGTGCCCTCGCCCAGACAATGCTCGTGAAGGACATCGTGGACAAGTTCTTCGAGAATCCGTTTTGGTACTTCGAAGGAAAGCCTGACTTTGATGACACAGAAGTTCCAAGAAAGAGTTGTCTGTCCCTAGCAGAGCATTTGCAGCATGTATATCAGCAATTTCTTACCGGTGAGATTACCAATCCATTCCCATATCCAAGTTCAGCAATCCATTCGTACTTGTATTGACTTGATACCATAAAGTCAATCCAAAATCAGCAAGTCTCTGGAAGACCGAGACCGTCCGACTTGCGAACTCCGTTAATGGTAACCAGGCCGATAACACCGAACTAGGCCGCCATACGAAGTGCCGACGCGAGGAATCTGCTCGATCATTTGCTTCCGCTATGCTCAAGCACCCGCCATTCCGGATGCTCCTTAGAAAATCTAAAGACACCGTCGATAGGGAGGCAACGCTAATCAAATACTACGAGAGAGCTGAGCGGTTGGCAATCGATCTCAGCTGTTCTCATGGGACCTGCACATATCGAAACCTTACACGGCTGGCCTCTCCCTTGTTCCAGAGAGGGGAGCCGTGGGTAACCGCAGACTACCGTCATAGTATCCGACCAGATGAACCCAGACTGGACGGTCATCGCATTCTGTTTATCTTGCAACCGGCAGTGTCGCGCATTAGAGGAGCGTTCCCGGACGGTCAACTGGAAGAATGGACCCAAGCTGCGGCCGTGATTGAGGATGCCCAGTGCACAAAAGAGGTGTGGGAAAAGCGGCTAAAGGAACAGAGTGTTAAGGACGCCGAGACGTACGGAAGGGAAGAAGAGGAAAAGGCGCAAGATAGGGCTATACTGGAGAGAGAGACAAGAGAAATGGAGGGATGTGAGGAGCAACAGAGAGCAGAGGAAGATAAAAAGAATGAGTCAAGGATACAGGGAAAGAAGAACGCCCCTGTGAAGCAGGAGATTGAGGCAAAAGGCGAAGAAGAGCCAGAGATCTCAGCTCCCAAGCGAGCTCGAAGGACAAGGGAAACGACAAGAACGATGGCAATTGAGCAGGAGAATGAAGAAAGGGGCGAAGGAGAGCCAGAGAGCCCATCTCCCAAGCGCGCTCGAAGGACAAGGGAAACGACAAGAACGATGGCAATTGAGCAGGAGAATGAAGAAAGGGGCGAAGGAGAGCCAGAGAGCCCATCTCCCAAGCGCGCTCGAAGGACAAGGGAAACGACAAGAACGATGGCAATTGAGCAGGAGAATGAAGAAAAAGGCGAAAAAGAGCCAGAGATCTCAGCTCCCAAACGAGCTCGAAGAACAAGGGGAACAACAAGAACGAAGGTAGTCCAGCAGGTAGAAGGGACAGAAGACGGACCATCGGGAGAGAAAGTTGAAGCGAAGAAGAGAGGGCGTTGGGCAAACAGAAAGACTACCAAATGAGGGTTCCTAAGAGTTCAGGGACTGTATGAAGAGCGTTGCGCATTCTGCTTCCTTATCTGATATTTCTTCGCGGAGATTTTTGTATTCAAGTCTATCTAGAAATATGAACTGCGTTCTTAATCCAGTTTACTGTCTATCCTAACTGTAGGATTAGGAAGCGAAGGGGAAAAAAAGAAGAATGGGACGAGCCGGGCTTGAACCGGCCACCTCCAGATCTTCAGTCTGACGCGCTCCCAGATGCGCCATCGTCCCTTGTTCATGTTGAAACTTTGCTCTTTATGATGTGTAGAAGGAAGTTGTTTGATAGTGGTTCAATACACGAGCATCCAGATCACGTGTGACTATGTGACTGACTATCGAGTACTGCACTGTATAGCGTCACTCGTAGACAGACGGAGTCCACAGAGTGCCAGAGGATGGATTAGTGCTACACAAAATTGGCAATCGCACGTGTAACCAGATGAAAAAGCAATCACTACTGACATGATACATCTCGTGATGCCATTAACTCCCCAGCTATGTCTAGAACTACCCTGGTACATCGATCTAAGCTCCATCCCCTTGTTGTTGCTGTTGCTGCTTCCATTGGTGAGCTCTTTGCAACAGCTTCGACAGATTTGCCGCTGACTGGTCGTCCGCCGGGAATACGTAGTCCATGTACTCCTCGTACCGGTCGTCGTCCAACTTGCGCCGCTTCTTGACTCGCCGGGGCATCTGCTTCTCGATCTTGTCGATGTCTTCTGGTGAACCGTGCGTGTGCTCGAACGACCGCCAAGCATTGAGCAGTTCCACGCGCTGTGTCATGATCAGTCAGGGATATGTCAGAAAAGGAACGTTGACGACAGCTTACCTCTTCCTTGAGCTCCTTCTCCTTGAACACTTTGTGGGCTCGTTCGAAAACGGCCCGAGCACGACGCTTGGCATCCTCGCTGATCGGCCGCTCCTCTTCCTCCTCCTCTTCCTCTTCCTCCTCGTCGGGAACATTGATCTCAAAGCGGGCGTAGTTAATCCACACCTTGACGTGGTCTGTCTTCTCCAGCAGACGCTCGTACAGCTGGCGGACCCGGTCGTATTCGCCCTCGTACTCCTCAAAGTCGATGTACGACTTCCACACCAACTCGGGCATATCGAGAGTTGGTTGGTCAATCCCAAGCTCGTAAATGGCTCGTGCACGGTCGGTGTCGTCCAGCCCGCGCTCCAACTCGGCATACTTGATCCACGACTGGCTGTTGGAAGGATTCCACTCGATCTGCTTTTCGAACAGCGTCCGGCACCGCACGAACTCGAACAGCTGGCGCTCTAGATCAATGTATCCCCGGAAGAGTTTATCCTTCGGGCACATGCCGATGGCCTGGCCAAGCGTCTTGCGAGCGGCTTGGAGATTCATCTGACGGATCTCAAACTGCGCCTTCATGAGCCAGATCTTGGCAAAGGTGAACTTTTTGTGGGGAATCAACTTGAGACACTCGTTGTAGATTTGGCGCGCACGCTCGGCGTCCTTAGCTTCCAGTTCCTCCCAGATGGCGTAGAATATCCAGAGGTAGATATACCGTCTCCAATGCCGCTTCTCCTGCGATGGTGGTATTTGAGCGATCGCGCGTTCGTAGATGTCGCGTACTCGGTCGGGGTCGCCCGAGGTCTCCTCAAGCCGGGCAAAGTCGAACCATATGTCGTAGTTCCGCGAGTTTTCTTTCAGTTGCTCCTCGTATTGGACTCTGCGTTTCGAAAGAATCACGTCCTCAACGCCTTCCCGGTCACCATACTGTTTCTCAAATGTCGTATAGGACTTGTGAAGCGCCATGGACTTTGAGCGAGGAAGTCGATCTAAAGCATACTTGTAAATCGCCCTAGCACGCTCATACTCCTTCAACTTCGCCTCGAACTTGGCATAGCCGATGAACAGCTTCTCGTCCATAAAGTCCTCTCCCAACGTCTCGATCGCCATTCCATACACCTCCCGCACGAGATCGCTCGTTCCATACTCCTCTTCAAACCGAGCCCACTTGATCCAATTGCGTGGTTCGGGGTGAACAATCGTGAACCGCTGGAAGATCGCGCGCGCCCTCTCGAACTCATTGTACCGCTTTTCCAGCTTGATATAGGCGCTCCAAGCTCCCTCTTCCGGCTCCCAAGACATCCACCGCTCAAAGACCTGCCGTGTGCCCGCAATGTTGCCCAGCGTCTCCTCCATGTAGACATACTTGTACCACAGCTTATCCACCCGAGGCAAGATCGTCACCGCACGGTCGAGTAAGTTCCTGGCATGGTTGATGTTGCGATTCCGCATCTCCGACTCAATGTACCGAATCCACAGAACCACCGAGGTCGGGCTGACGTCCAGCGCCCGTTCAAAGATTGAGCGCGCCCGGCGGAACTCCTTTTGCTCTAGCTCCCATGCCGCATAGCGCATCCAATTGTTCATGTTAATTCGGTTCCGACGCACATAGTCTTCGAATTCTTTTCGCTTGCGGCCCTGATATTCGTGCAATTCTTCCAGGTCGGCAAAGCGCTGCGTCGGCGCCTGCAATGCGGGCTCCTGCCGGTCCACGGCCTCGCGAAGCAGCTGCTCCGCTGAGATCTGGACGGGCGCCGCGGCCTTGTTCTTGACCCTGGGAGGGCCGCGTGACGACTCCATCGTGGTATAGTTTATGCGAGGATAATCGATCGGTAAATGAGGTATAGATCAAGCCGGACAAGGCCACCGAGAGTTCTGGCGTGCGCGTAGGGCTAAAACAAAGCCGGCTCGACTGAGAACACGTCCAGAAACCCCAAATCAAAGGCGTTGTGCTGGCTACCGGGCGGTAGTCGAGGTTGATGCTGATTCCAGATTCCGAATGAATGCTGCGATCCAAAGTCGGACAAGCTGCGGTGTTGGTCTCTTGCGCCACCCCCAGCCACCGCGTTGCTGACTCAGCTCCGGCCTGCAAAGCCCAGTCCGTGTGGCGGCGAACCCAAACCTCGAACTTCACCTGCATCTCATCTACGCGGCCTTGCTTCTACTTTGCGGACCTACACAGCTTGTCTGCTGGTCACGCTGCCGAATACCCATCATGTCAAATGCGGAGGATCTCTTGAGAGATTTTGAGGAGGACGACGAGGATCTTCAGGCTGGTGATGGCCTCGAAGAGGAAGCTGTCGATGAGGAGCAGCTGGCGCAAGCGCCTGAGCTCACCAACGAGTTTGACGTTGCCTTGTCGACCGCCGACGAACTGACTCGTCTACACAAAGTGCTGCGCGATCACTACTCTATTCGATTTCCTGAGCTCGAGACGCTCGTGACTACCCCGATCGACTACGCGAAAACTGTCGCTATTCTGAAAAATGGCCCGCTCAACGATATCAAGGCTCTGTCGACCTCGCCAGATAACATGGTTGGCGTGCCACTGAGGTCGATCTTGGATGGGCCTTCCCTGATGGTTGTGGCCGTGGAGGGTACCACCACCCGAGGCCGGGAGATGACCGAGTCTGAACTCAAGACCGTGATGGATACATGCGAACGGATCCTGAAGCTCGATCGCGAACGTACGGCACTTACAGAGAGCATCCAGTCGCGAATGAGCCAGATTGCTCCCAACTTGGCGGCTTTGATCGGACCGGAGACAGCGGCTCAGTTCTTGAACCAGACCGGAGGTCTGCTTGAGCTAGCGAAGATCCCCGCGTGCAACCTAGCTGCACAGGGCTCGAAGCGGTCGGAGGGACTGGGATTTGCTACAAATATTGGTATTCGCTCTCAGGGATTTCTGTACAACTCGCCGATTATACAAGGTGTCCCGAACGACCTTAAGCGGCAGGCCATTCGCATCGTCTCTGCCAAGATGGTCCTTGCTACGCGAGCGGACGTCTCCAAGTACAGTCCTGACGGATCGCTCGGCGAAGAGCTGAAGCAGCAATGTTTCCAGCGTCTGGAAAAGCTTACGGAACCCGCGCCGAACTCGGGCGTGAAGGCGCTCCCCGCTCCGGACGACAAGCCGTCCCGTAAGCGAGGTGGACGACGGGCGAGAAAGGCAAAGGAAGCTGTTGCCATGACGGAACTCCGCAAAGCCCAGAACCGGGTTGCCTTTGGTAGGGAGGAGGCAGAAGTCGGATATGGTACCGGAGAGGGAACAGTCGGACTGGGCATGCTTGGCCAACAGAATGATGGGCGGATCCGCGCGACTCAGATCGACCAAAGAACCCGAGCGAAGCTTAGCAAAAACAACAAGGGATGGGGTACCGCAACCCCCGTCAGTGGCACATCTACATCTCTCCGTGCATTCGGCTCCAATGCTAGTGGAACGGCCAGTGTGCTTCAGGCGAAGGGGTTGCGGACCTCTGGAGTTGGCACCTCGCTGGGAGGATCAGCCGGTACTGCCAGTACTATTGCCTTCACGCCCGTGCAAGGATTGGAGTTGGTGGATCCTAAGGTACAAGCTGAGTTGAGTCGGAAACGCAAGGCCGAGGAGGATCGGTGGTTCAAATCTGGCACATTCACGCAAGTTGGTGGCCAGAGCAGCACAGCGCCTCAAGGGGGGAATGGAGGTTTTAAGGTTCCGGCATTGCCTCCGAAGAAGAAGGTCGATACAGGCGAGGGTAAGATGGCACCGCCACCGCCGCCGGTGAAGCAGTAAAGGGGGTCATTGTGTTTTTCAGGATTACGAGCATTCACAAGGCGTTATAACGTGGGATTTGCATGATACCATCAAGAACTGTATGATAGGATTAAACAAAAATACCAGTTGCTTAATTATGGTTTAGCTTCTTTGGTCATCAGTGGACGGTACTGTGCAAGGTTGCCGAATTCCATGCGAACCAGTGGACACCTAGCCATGGTTCCAGACGGGATGGTGAAATTTCTCGGGCTGGGGATAGGCAAAGCCCAGCCCACACACCCTGATGGCGCAAGCCCGGAAGATATGTCGTGCTATTGTCTTGAATGTGACAATAACGGGCAGGAACTCAATTCTGCTGGGGGTTGCGCCGAGCAGTGTTTCATAGCACTTTTCTTTATTCTCCATTTGGCACACCGGCTGACCACCGTCCCCTAGCACTTGTAGTTATTGTACCTAGGCAACATATTATAGAGCCCTAACCAACCACCGGAGATCTTGTAGTGCAGACCAGTTGCATGTCGCACCCGGGGATCCGATGATAAGCATAAAATTAGTAGCCGATGATCATCCAGGCACCCGGGCTCTCAAGATTTGATCATCCAACGAGCAGTGCAACATTCCGGCTGACCGACTCAAGTGTCGGCATATTGCGTGCTTTGAGGGTGATCTGATCGATCTTGGATTTTATCGAGTGAAGGTTGGATCGGGTGGATCTGTATGAGCAGCTTCTCTATTGTCGGGTTTCATTTCTTTCTGTTTTCTTTAAATGGCGACATTCATCCCATCATTCTTCTTTCTTGTCTTTTTAATTCTTCTCGCCTTATATTAGTCGCACTTATTGTCAGTCTTTAGCATCACCTTCCACCATTTTTGTTCCTACATACATACACCCCTATACACCACCCCATACTATTATTTTACACTACTACCATCATAGACCACCAGCCCTAGACAATACTACTAGAACAATGTCCCCCAGCATAACCTCACCACGTCCCTCCACCCCCGAAACTCAACATCAACGGCTCAAACCATCACCACCACCACCTACCAACATCCTCCTCAACCACCACACCCTCCTAACCACCAACCCCGAAGCCTTCAAATTCCAAGCCGCTGCATCCCTCCAACTTCGTCTCAACCCAACAATCCCCAATGATTCATCCCTAATACCACCACCTTCAGACACCAACCTCATCATCTCCCCTTACAACACCCCACACCACCTCCTCGACCTTCAGACCCTCAACCCGGCCTCCCAACTCCTCGCCAAAGCGCTGACCCTATTCCACCCCATTCGTCCCAACTACGCCACAGCGCCCTACACCGAGTCCTTCAACTGGGACAGTGTCTTTGGGTTTCTAAGGAAACAAGCGAAAAGCGAGGGATATACTTGGGGCAAGAGACACGAGAATGTATTCTATGTGGTTGTATTCCGGTCGACGTTGACGGCCGATGCAGATGGGGAGAAGTTGCATGTGTTGGATGAGATGTCTTTACGGGAGGCGGTGGCGGGGGGTGGGTTGTTAAAGTATTGGTTTGGGAATGTGGATGGGGAGAGGAGGGGGTTAGCTACTTGTGAGTTCTCTACCCTCTTTTTTTTTTTTACTTTAGAGTTTACTTAAAAAAAATGTTTGTGAGGATGGAGGATGTGCTACTAACGAGTGAATGATAGGTGTATGGCGCAGTCGGGAAGATGCAAGAAAAGGAGGGTCGGGACCATGGCATCGACGAGCACGTGGGGCGGCGAGGGAAATGTATGAACGAATTGAGTTCACGACGTTGAAGTTGGTGGTGGGGGAGGATGAAGAAGGGAATTGGGGATGGGAGTTTGGGGAGTGGGTGGATGAATAGCTTGATCTTATCATATCATTGATTGGGTGTTCGATTGCTAATTGTTAATACTGCATGTATCTTGTGAAGAGTTATACCCTTGATTTCAAAAAAGATCAGCAATGAAATTCTCGCTTGCAACATTTGCTGACCGGAAAATACTACTGAATCCAGACTGGACAGCCAAAAGGGCAGCATTGCCCGCATAGTGGATTCCCCACCCGCGCATTGTGGCGTTTCCAGAAGAGTATCATTCCACGCGGAGGTGGGGAGGGGGGAAGTTCCACTGGATTATTGTTCGCCAATCTCCAATCTGCTGATTGTAACATCCCCATTCATATTGCAGCCGATCAACTTGTCAAGTGTCAACAGTCATGGCTTTGCTGCATGGAACGTCCCTCAACGCGGGGCAGATCCCTATTCTCCAGATTTAGGATTAGGATACGTCACGACACATACCCCGGATAGATATAAAATATATATAAATAACCCTATACCCCAGTTCCTCTCCCCTCCCATCAGTTCAACCAGATAGTTCAACCAATACCACACTACTAAGTAGTACATACTACAAAATGCCTGGCGTCCTCACCCAAACCCTCGCCGTCAGCGACGGCCCCCTCACCTCCGAAAACGCTGCCCTCCTTCGCCCCTCCGACCCTAACCTCCCCCTCGACGAGCTCCGCGCCCGCTTCAACGCCGACGGCTACCTCTTCCTCAAAGGAGTCCTCCCCCGCGAAGACGTCCTCGAAGCCCGCCGCCAATACTTCTCTTACCTCGCCCCCACCGGCGTCCTGAAGACAGACAGCGACCCCGTCCACGGCATCTTCAACCCCGACAAGACCCCCGACGACTTTCCCGGCATCGGGGCTGGTGCGGCTGGTGGTAACGGCCGGCCGGGCGGGGAGAGCGCCGCACAGTTCGTCGATCGCGCCATCGAGGCTCACTACAAGGACTGGTATGCCGAGAAGCTGGTCCAGCATCCGGCGCTATATGCCTTTATTGCCAAGTTCACGGGGTGGGGGGACAATACGTTGACCTTTAAGCGGACGCTATTGAGGAATAATATCCCTCAGACGAAGCCTATTGGGGTTCATTATGATCAGATCTTTATCAGACATGGGGAGCCCACGGCTGTGACGGCTTGGGTGCCTATTGGGGATATTAAGCTGAGTGGTGGGGGGTTGATTTATTTGGAGGATAGTATGTCTTCCATCCGCATTGTATGATGTGGGGATGCTGACGAGGACAGGTGATGTCGTGGGCCAGAAGATTGAGAACGAATTCACAGCCAAGGCTCTGGCAGCGGGCATGACGGAGGAAGAGGCTAAATATGCCTTCAACTCGAATATGATGTCCACGGGCATGTTGTCGGAGAATCCCGCCGAATTTGCCAAGGAGAATGGCCGGCGTTGGTTGGTTGCGGAATACGAGGCGGGGGATGTGGTGCTGCATAAGCCTCACATGGTAAGCAACATCTTATTAGGAGCCTGTGGATAGTGCTGATGGGATTAGATCCACGCATCGACAGTGAACAATGACCCGGATAGAGTGATCCGTTTGGCGACGGATTTGCGGTTTGCAGACTCGTCCCGGCCGTATGATAAGGTAGGTTTATACCTGGGATTCTGTGATGTATTGGATGGACACTGATAATGGTGCAGAGATGGATGAACTTTTACCGATTTAATGACGGTGTTTGATTGGTCAAATTGGGACAATGACAGTGTTGATTAATTGAACATAATTCTTATGACAGACATGACATGATGCTTCCACCTGCTTACTCCCATCCATAGCCTTGCTTTCTGCGTTCATCTACTTCCTAGTAGAAATATCAAACGTACAATGACAGATCCTAGGTCCTTCGTTAGCTTCCATACTCACAAAGCTGGATGATACCTACTGCTGATCATCACAGAACCCTCCAGTCCACCCACCACCCTGTTCAATACACTGCACCTTGGGTTAGCCTATTCTCCCCGGCATACGACCAAGACCAGCATACCGTATTCCGACAGGCAAGATTCGCAATGTCATCCCCACCACGGATCTGGCACGAGGTGGAATTGCTCAACATGATTTCCATGAGGGCAGCCAGGGCGGGCACACCCAACCCGAGGCAGGAGTAGAGGGTGACTAGGGCGGTTTTCATCGTGGTATAGCTAGTTTCTAGTTGGTGGCTAGTTGCTAGTGGATGTTGGCGGTGGTGGATGTCTACCAGAGAGAGTGCCCCTTGCTACGATAGGCCTAGGTAAGATTGGGAGGGACCTTGGTTGACTGGCTAGCAGGGTAGCTGCATTCTGTGAGGGATCTGCAGAGGGGATTACTTGGATTGAAGCTCGTGCATGGCTGCGGATGGTCCGGTGCTACACAGCACGATCTGCTATCGATATGGCGAGGGATAGATACTCGGGATTTGACTCGTTGATCTTTCAATCTTTTGATGCCTTAATTGCTCATGCATTATCTTCATGCCCAAAGAGTTTGTTTTTGTTTCTTTGATCGCATTCACTAGTTATGGCTGCTTCGACGTGGCATCCCTTGCTGACGGCCTTAGGTAAGAGGGGGCCAGATGCACTGAGAGGAATGTCCAAAATCCGATGGTCGGCACCCCCAAGATTTGGGGCCAGTGGGATCCGCCGGTCGCGATGGATACCGGAGGACAATAGTCATCCTCCAGCTGTAGTTAGTCGGTTAATAGTTAACTAGTTATGAGGCAGATGGTTAGTCTTCAGGTTAAGTTCCGAGACCGAGGGGATGGACCAACGGCAGCAATCAGGAGAGGCACCGTCAGCACGCAGTCCGGAAGCATAGAAAGTCCGACCGCATCAGCCCCGCCGGCCGAGCTTTGCTCCGTTTGAATCCTTCACTCTTTCTTCCCCTCTCTCGCTCTCTCTCTCCGCCCTTTTATTTCTCTTCTTCCCCCTCTACTCTTACTCCCTTTCACTCTCCATCTTTCCTCACTTACCCTCCCCCTTTTCTTCTGTAAGCCATATCTCTCCATTTTTCTCATTCTTCTCACCGTCAACTTGACTGATTCTAACCATTGCCTCTCTAGTATCTTCACCACACACAACCATGGCTGCCCCCGCCCAGAAGTTCAAGGTCGCCGACATCGTACGTTCCCCGTTATACCATTCTACCATGATCGCAATTCTCATTCATGCCTCTAGTCCCTGGCTGCCTTTGGCCGCCGCGAGATCGAGCTCGCCGAGATTGAGATGCCCGGTCTCATGTCCATCCGCCGCAGATATGGTCCCGACCAGCCCCTCAAGGGTGCCCGTATCGCCGGTTGCCTGCACATGAGTATGTCGGCCTGACATTTTTCTACTTTGAAACCTTTCTAATCCCTTGCAGCCATCCAGACTGCCGTCCTCATCGAGACCCTCGTTGCCCTCGGTGCCGAGGTCACCTGGACCAGCTGCAACATCTTCTCCACCCAGGACCACGCCGCTGCCGCCATTGCCGCTGCCGGTGTCCCTGTGTAAGTCAAAACTGTATACCAATCTATCGGCTCGATCTAATAATTGATAGCTTCGCCTGGAAGGGTGAGACCGAGGAGGAGTACAACTGGTGCTTGGACCAGCAGCTCTCCGCCTTCAAGGATGGCAAGAAGCTCAACCTCATCCTCGACGACGGTGGTGACCTGACCTCCCTCGTTCACGAGAAGTACCCCGAGCAGCTCAAGGACTGCTACGGTCTGTCCGAGGAGACCACCACTGGTGTCCACCACCTCTACCGCATGCTCAAGGAGGGCAAGCTCCTTGTCCCCGCCATCAACGTCAACGACTCCGTCACCAAGTCCAAGTTCGACAACCTGTACGGTTGCCGTGAGTCCCTCATCGATGGTATCAAGCGCGCCACCGATGTCATGATCGCTGGTAAGGTTGCCGTTGTCGCTGGTTACGGTGATGTCGGCAAGGGCTGTGCCGATGCTCTCCGCAGCATGGGTGCCCGCGTCCTGGTCACCGAGATCGACCCCATCAACGCCCTCCAGGCTGCCGTCCAGGGCTACCAGGTCACCACCATGGAGGAGGCTGCTCCCCAGGGTCAGATCTTCGTCACCACCACTGGTTGCCGTGACATCCTCGTCGGCCGTCACTTTGAGGTGATGCGCAACGACGCCATTGTTTGCAGTACGTCCCTTCTATCATGATCTTTTGAATCAAGCTAACTGCGCAGACATCGGTCACTTCGACATTGAGATCGACGTTGCCTGGCTCAAGGCCAACGCCAAGTCGGTCCAGAACATCAAGCCCCAGGTTGACCGCTACACCATGGCCAACGGCCGCCACATCATCCTGTTGGCCGAGGGTCGTCTCGTCAACCTTGGCTGTGCCACCGGCCACTCTTCCTTCGTCATGTCCTGCTCTTTCTCCAACCAGGTCCTTGCCCAGATTGCTCTGTTCAAGGCTGAGGACGCCGAGTTCGGCAAGAAGTACGTCGAGTTCGGTACCACCGGCAAGAAGCCCGTCGGTGTCTACGTTCTCCCCAAGGCTCTCGATGAGCAGGTCGCTCTCCAGCACTTGGAGCACGTCAACGCCAAGCTGTCTCAGCTCACCCCCGTCCAGGCTGAGTACCTTGGCCTGGAGGTCACCGGACCTTTCAAGGCTGACCAGTAAGCCCTCCTATATCCAAAAATTTAATATATTGGCAGCTACTGACTAAGAGAAATAGCTACCGCTACTAGATGTCGAAATCCTACTGCTAGACTTCAACATTCACGATGTTACGACGACATATACAGGGTTCTTTATCAACATGGGGCTCAAAAGCATTGTCTTCAACGGCAAATAAAAGTGGCTGGGTATGGCTAGGGTTGCATTGGTGGTTGTGGAGTAATTGTTCAACAGAAGATACCAGATAATTGAATACATCATATTCCTACTACAGTAGTTTACCAAAATACCTCCCCCTCCCCACAACTAGATATACTTACAACTGAATCTCCTTAAACTTCCTCGCATTCTCCTCCAACGCCACCTCAACAGGCAACCTCTCCATACTACTCGCCCCAAAGAACCCATGCACACCCTTACACCTCTTCAACACATACTCCGCATCCTCCGGCCCCGCCAACGGCCCCCCATGACACAACACAATCACCTCCGGATTCACCTTCACCACCGCATCCCGCACCTCCTGCACCACCTTGACACACTCATCCAACGTCAACGCCGTCTGCGCCCCAATCGTCCCACTCGTCGTCAATCCCACATGCACCACAATCACATCCGCGCCCGCGCGCGCCATCATCTCTCCTTCCTTCACATTGAACACGTACGGCGTCGTCACCAGATCCATCTCCCTAGCGATGCGAATCATCTCCACTTCCTTCTCATATCCCATCCCCGTCTCTTCCAGATTCGCGCGGAAGTTCCCATCGATCAGACCGACTGTCGGGAAGTTCTGCACCCCCACGAACCCGATGTCCCGTAGTTGGCGCAGGAAGGTCCGCATGTCTCGGAAGGGGTCGGTGCCGCAGACGCCCGCGAGGACCGGGGTGTTTTGGATGAGGGGGAGGACTTCGTTGGACTGTTCTCTTGGTTAGTATTGGTGGTAGGAGGGAAGGGAGAGCGGGAGGGTGAGGGAGGGTATGTACCATTTCGACCACCACGGCGTTGGCGTCTGAATAGGGCATCATGCCTGCGAGAGAGCCTCGGCCTGCCATGCGGAATCGGCCCGAGTTGTAGACTAGGATTAGATCGGCGCCGCCTTTTTCGATGAATTTGGCGGAGAGGCCGATTCCTGTGTTTTATGTCATTGTTGTGGTTAGTGGTGTTGATGTTGATGTTGGTGATTGGGAAGATGGGTGAGGATGGTATGGCATTGGAGGGATGGATGGGTACTTACCGGCTCCCGCACCGATGATGATGGAACCATCTGCTATGGTTTTGCGAAGACGGTCGAGGACTTCTTGTCGGGTGATTGGGCGGGGCATGGTGATGTTATTGTGTATGTGTGTATGTTGGAGTACTTATGTAGGGTGGGTGTTGTAGTAGGGATAAGGAGAGTAGTATGTTATATACTAAGTCGAGGGCTAGTAGTGGAGGACAGTTGAGGATGGGCCTTAAATAACCTCCGACCTACAAAAGTCGGAATTATGACGAATGAAAGAATGTCGGAAACAAACATCCCCGTGATAGTGTGACTGTATCTCCGAAGGAGGGGTAAGAGGGGGTATGCCAAATCATCAGTGGATCAGGCGGTTACCGCATAATTGATAGTCAAGTATCCATTTTGGTGGCGGATGAGTGGTACTTTTAGTCCTGGTAACCACTTCAGCTGAGGATCGTCCGGGATTTGACCCACGGCTAACCCTAACTAGTCTGCACCGGCGTGCTTTTATCTGCAACTGAGACTCCTCTCTTCTGCGTGATTAATTTATTTTATCTCGCCTCGAGGTTTTTTAAAGTTCCTGCGACAAGTCCCAGTCGGTATTACGCACGATAGTAGTCTCCGACATGACGGTGCAGCGCAAAGCCGATCAGTTCCTCAGCTGCCTGCGACCAGCCACAGTGTAACATGCCCCTCTTCAACGTTATAAACCCCATTCCCATTGAATAGTAGTAACATCGTCTTCTCTACAACACCTCCCATATCTACAACAATCATAGTAATAGTATACTGCAACATGCCAACCATCCTCCTCCTCGGCACCTGCGATACAAAATGGTCCGAACTACTCTACCTCCACTCCCAACTAACCTCTAACCCCTCCATCTCTGTCCTTCTCATGGACGTTGGCCGCGCCGCCACCTCCTCTCCGCTCATCAACATTCCTCATCCCAGCCTTGACAACAAAACAATCGACTACACCCAACTCCCCCGAAACGACTACATCCAATCCATCACCCATCTCTCCACCCCCACCGTCGCCGACCTCTACCACAATGGCAAATTCCACACCATCCTCTCCATCGGCGGCAGCTGCGGCACCACCATCGCAACCACCATCATGCGCGATGCCCTTCCCATCGGATTCCCAAAACTGATGGTCTCCACCATGGCCTCCGGCGACGTGGGTCCCTACATCCAAGAAACAGACATCACCATGATGTACAGTGTCGTCGACGTAGCCGGCACAAACAGCATTCTGAACAGAATCCTCCGCAACGCGGCAGCCGCAGGAACCGGAATGGCGATATCATACCATGATCAGCTTCATACCTCCGAGTCTAATAGCACGAACGGACACACCCAAAATGGGCTCCACAAGCAAAATGGGTCGAAGCAGGAAACACCCACGAAAACCAAAATCGGTATCACAATGTTCGGCGTGACCACACCCGCCGTAACCCAAATCCGCACCTACCTGGAATCCCACCTCCCGAATGCATGCGAAATCTACGTCTTCCACGCCACCGGCTCCGGCGGAAAAGCCATGGAGCGACTAATCCGCGAACAACAGCTCGATGCCGTCGTGGACCTGACCACCTCCGAGATCGTGGACGAGCTCGCCGGCGGTGTATTGTCCGCCGGACCGGGACGGTTGGACGCCGCGGCGGAGAGGGGCATCCCGCAGGTGGTGAGTGTGGGGGCGTGCGATATGATTAATTTTGGGACGAAGGATACAATTCCCGAGCGGTTCAGCGGGAGGAGGATCTATGAGCATAATCCGACAGTGACGATTGTGAGGACGGATGAGGAGGAGAATCGACGGATCGGGGAGTTTATTGTGGGGAAGTTGGGGAAGGCGAGGTGTCCGGAGAACGTGGTGGTTATGTTGCCGACGGGGGGAATCAGTATGATGGATGTTCCGGGGAATGATTTCTATGATGGGAAGGCGGATGAGGCGTTGTTTGGGACGGTGGAGAAGGGGTTGGAGGGGTCCGGGGTGAGGGTTGTGAGGTGCCAGGGGGATGTAAATTGTAGGGAATTTGCGGAGAGTGTAGGGGAGACTTTGTTGGGGTTGTTGAAGAGTGTAGTTAGTAAATTGTAGTATAGTTGAACTGAATTTAGGGTATATGTTAACTTTCAATCACTATGTAGATCAAACCTACTTAATAGCACATCTTAACCTTGGTGCCGCCGGAGCACCAATGAGGTAATTTCCCGGTGGCCATTTACCCGAGTTACAGTTTCTCTGAAACTTAAGTATAAATTGAATTCCCCAACGATCATTCTTGTACATTTTACTTCTGTTTCAGAGATACTACACAACAGTACATCTACATCAACCAACATGTCCCGTTCCCTCGAAGGCAAATTCGCCATCGTCACCGGTGGCTCCCGCGGTACCCCATCCCCATCCCCATCCCCCATACCCTCTCCACCACCCCACTAACATCCCCCAGGAATCGGCGAAGCCATCGCCCACAACCTCGCCAGCAAAGGCTGCTCCCTCCTCCTAAACTACACCTCAGACAGCTCCCGCGCACGCACCGAATCCCTCTGCAGCACCCTCTCCACCACACACAACATAACCTGCATCCCCGTGCAAGCCGACCTCTCCGACCCCACCCCCGCCATCAGCACCATCATCTCCGCCGCCAAAACCCACTTCACCTCCCCAACCACAGGTACCCTAACAATCGACATCCTAATCAACAACGCCGGCGTCAGCAAAGACCGCTTCCTCAACGACCCCTCCTCGGGCCCCATCGACCCCGCCTACTTCAACTGGCACTACACCATTAACGTGCTCGCCCCGCTGCTCCTCACGCAAGCCTGCGCCGAGTACCTCCCCCGCAAGCCCGCGCACAGCGGCCGCATTATCAACATCTCGAGTATTTCCTCCTCGTTGGGGTTCACGGGCCAGTCGGTGTATGGGGGTACCAAGGCGGCGTTGGAGGCGATGACGAGGACCTGGGCGAGGGAGTTGGCGGATGTGGCGACGGTGAATGCGGTGAATCCGGGTCCCGTGGTCGGGGATATGTATTTTGCTACGGGTGAGGAGTTTTGGAAGCAGATGCAGGGGTTTCAGGATAATGCGCCGTTGAGTAAGTTGCAGGATGGGGAGGAGGGGTTGAGTGAGGAGCAGGAGAGGTTGATTCGGGAGAAGATGGGGGGTAGGAGGCCTGCGTTTACGAGGGAGATTGCCGGGGTTGTGGGGATGCTTTGTACGGAGGATGGGGCGTGGTGTACGGGGAGTGTGGTTTGTGCTAATGGCGGGTTGAAGTTTACTACTTAGTTGTTGTTGGCTTTGGGATTTTTGGGTTGGGGGGTTATGTAGGGTTGAGGAATGATTAGAATAGACTGGTGGTGTGGGAACCATGTTAACGATATACTCAATTAGCTTATTATTGATACACGTCCTGAACTGGCTTAGAATTCTAGTAGTATTTTGCCAAGTAGTCAAGTGGTTACTTACTACTACTATGCATCTGGAGGATATATTTCCTAAAGTGCACTATGAGTTGGTTGTGATAGGTAGTTCTCTGCATTGGGTATACTAGAATCTGTGGGTTTTGCTTACAGTGCTCGAACTGTGCCATAAGAGCAGTCGCTTATGTTTTATTTGCCGATAGATAATAATAATAACAAGCAGTCGCTGGTATAGAACTACTATAGGATTATATCGGTGTCTACCTCTTGGTATGCGAGTTAGGGTTATGCACGTTCCCGTCAGCCTCGTGCCGTGACTACCGTAGCCCTAACTTCTCGACTGCCACGTTCGCTCCGACCTGGAGCGTTTCAACGTCTTCTAAATAGACGATGCATAACTAAAGAAGATGCAGAAAGAGAAGAAGGTCTTGGTGACTTGAATCGATCATTTCATTTTATGTTAAATTCAGTAGTGTCTAAAGATGCAAAAGAGTGGCAGAAACGAAGGGGATGCCTGTGTGTTCCTGCACTGTTTGGTAGGCACGCTGCATCGACAACCTAGCTGTATCAGCCAGCATGCTATACGAGCATGCTGCAATGGGTGCGAGTACCGGATAGAACGGCAATAGCAAGGCGGATAGCCCAATTTTGGTCACATTTAGGTTAGATTTAAAGTGAAACGCTAGTATCGTCGGTAGATTTGTATGATCGGTAGCTGTTTGTTTGCTGATACCCCAAGCATTACACTCATATGGACAGAAGTAAATGCAACTGAATACTGACTATATCAAGGACAATGAATCAATCATTTTCCACTCACCTATCTCTATACCCTCACTATTTATGCATAAATTAAGCAAGCTTCCGGGCTGGTCTGGGCTCGGCGGAATCCCGCCCAAGTGGGACCGCCAGGCCACGCACGCAGATGACTAAGCCTCTAGGCAGCGATAAAGTTCTCCTGGACCCTGAAGGGTCTTAATCATGCATTTCCCGCCGGGGAATCTCATTCCCGCTTAATTAGCATCATCCAGTGTCAATTGATTCATGCAGTCTGTCAGCATGGATGCAGATATCCTCGATATTGTGGCCCAACGTGGCGGGAGGGCCAGGAGTGCATGTGACCTGTGCCGGCATAAAAAGGTGCTACCCTATACCCTTTACTTAGTACGGGCTTATCACTGATACGGGTTAGATTCGATGTGATGGAGAGAAACCAGCATGTGAGAATTGTCATTTTGCTGGTGTTACCTGCACGTTTACCGTGACTGGTCAACCCAGGAAGACTATTAGAGAGTATGTTCCTTGTGGCAAATCTAGTAACATTACTGCTATTCCCAGTGGTAAATTAACTGTAACATTATCACCAATTCTCACAGACAACTTGCTGAAGCCAAGGCTCGTGTACAAGAATTGGAAAGCTTCATTGCCGGCCGTCCTCTGCCAGGAGCAGTTTCACCAATCATCCAGTTGCAGGATCAACTGCGATTTGCCTCACCATGTCCGCCCATGTCGCTCTTTGCCGCGCCATCGCATCCCCAGGACTCGTCGGATTTCGACATAGCCATGGAAATCTTCAAACAGCATCTGGAAATTTCCTGGCCAGGCACTACTAACTCTCCTCAGCGTAACTCATTCCATGCTACTGTCTACCGCCAAACCGGCGCTGTCTTGGACTTGCACGGCTTCTTAGCCCGTGTGACAGAGTCCTACAAGGCCCAGTATGCTTCCATCTCGCCAGCAATCTCTACTCCCCAGTGGCCCAGCTACGCACTGATCCAGAAGTGTCTCGACTACTACGCCGCCAAGAGCTTGTACTCCATGTTTCCTGTTGTAAATGTACCTGCTTCCCAGGCTGTCCTTGATGCCCTCGTCTCTGGCCGCACAGATCCCCCGCCTACCACGGCGGAAAAGGCACATCTCTTCGCCTTCGCAGCCTTTATCACCAAGCAGCATCAACACCAGCCGCAGTTTGCAGGTACAGACCCGGAAGCTTACGTGCAGGCCGTACTGACACTAGTACCTAAGCTCATGCTTGAGCTAGCTAGTGTGTGGAAACTAGAAACATTTGTCATATTGGTATCTTTTCTTTCTTGTTTACCATATCTCCCATATTCTAACTCAGATAGGCCCTACACATCGCCCCAGCAGGCTATCCCCAACAAGCCCAACTCCTCCTCTCAACCGCCATCCGCATTCTCTACCAACTAGACGGCCACCGCATCACCCCTCCCCCAGAATACCAACCACAAGCTTCCTCTACCACCACCAACAACACTAAATCCCACTCCCACCTCCGCGCCATCTTCTGGCTTTGCTACGGCATGGACAAAGAAATGTGCATCCGCAGCTGCTCCCCACCCCTCATCCACGACATCGACGTCGACCTCGACTTTCCCCAAACCTACATCGGCTCTACCACCCACTCTCCCCCACCACCCCGACAATCTCCATCATCATCATTAGCAGCGTCATCAACATCATCATCATTAGCAGCGTCATCAACATCATCATATAATAGTACCGAAATCCCCCTCCTCTACCCAACAGACATCCGCCTCGCCATCTTCAAATCCCACATCTACAACCGCCTCTACTCCAGCCACGCCCAATCCCTCCCTGAAGCCCGCCGTCTCGCTCACATCCGCCAACTCGATCAGGATCTGAGTGAACTATACGCCGAATTCCCCTTAGGACATACACCTACACCTGCACACACACCTAGATCCGAAACAAGCACACCCAACAATCGAGATCCAACAATACCCTACTCCTCCTCCAACGAAGAAGGTAGTAATCATAAACTGGTCAACATCCGCCCTATCAACATCCACCTCGAATACCACTACTGTATTCGCAAACTGCACGAAGCGAGCATCACAACTAGCTTATCTGTCGTCTCTGCCCCGCTTCCTTCGAGTCTGGAGTTGTATTATCAGGCGTCGAGGTCGACATTACTATATTACCTGAATTCAGGGAAGGGCGGGCTGGTGGATCGGTTTAGTATTTGGTGAGTTCACCCATTTTCCAAACTATTATTACTATTTCCAGCCATGCATAGTATACTGATACAAAAGGTGTGATGGTAGGATCCACGCACAATTCATCCTCTCCGCCATCCTCACCGTCTTCTGGTGTTTGATCGAGAATCCGGATCCGAGGAATGCGTCCTTCACGAGGGATTTGAGGATGTTGGAGGATATGAGGGGATTGTTTGCTTGTGAAGTGTTCGATTTGGAGGGGGAGGGGAGGTTCTTTCCCCCGGCGTATATTGTCGATGGGTTTTTGAGCTGGTTGGTTTCGTTGGTTAGGGTTGCGGGGGAGAGGGAGGGGGTTCGGCGTGGTCGGGCTTCGTGAGATGTCTTCTACTTCTTCTTCTTCTTACTTTTATTTATATATATTTCTTTCATTGAGATCATGTCGGGAGTTGGTTGGGTCTTTGATTGGTTTGGTGTGTATAAGATTGTATTTTATGTATATTGTCTTATGCCTGGCTAGGCTGTCTATAGATACTTTTCCGCTGTGTTGAGAGTTGTAGAGTCCATTTGTATTAAATTATCTAAGAGGGACTATGTGTTCAGGATGTAGGACTTCTATGAAAGGTGATATAAATTGGAGAGGGTCAGGTAGATATCGGTGGTAGTCTCAGCATTATAGATTAAACTGGTGTTCAGTAACTATCTAGAGCGAGTGACGAAGAACCCGAAAGATCTCTATATCCTCATTGTTAATCAATACTACCCCTTCACATATATCTTTCGATGATCTCCATCAGTCCAGAGTGCCTTATCGCTGGATTTTCCAGTAGACATAATATTACCTAATCTCAAGGCGATCAGAGGCTCAGTCATGGCCAGGTACTTTGTCATTGTAAATATACCAGCCATTGACTGGATTATACAAGTCATACGGCGTAACCCCTGTCAGCACCTGATAGTTTGCCGTTTGACACCATGGTACATCCGGGTCCATATTGAGGCAGGGTGCCAGGAACTCGGCCACGTGTTTGCCCTCGTAATAGGCCCCGTGCAGGTAGCCAAAGAACTCCTGGCTGGTGGCTTCACCGGCAAAGAAGACGCTGTCGACATTGGCGCGGAGATTCTGATGTTCTTGCAGGCTTGTAGATGGTGGCCAGTAGGAGTAGGATCCGTAGGACCTGCAAATGTTAGTGCTCTTGCTGTTGTCACAGGGTGGGATGGGCTTCTCACCAATCTTCCGTACTCCATCTCGGATAGTATATTTCTTCCAATTCTGAGACCCTTTCACCATACATGTGCTTAAGCACCTTAAGAAGCTCCTGCTTTGTCTCTTCGTTCGTCTGAGACTCGACGCGGTAAGAACGCTCTCCGGTCACCGTGGCCACAAGAATATTAGAGTTCTCATACAACCCGGGAATATCCAACGGCTGGAACACGGGGTAATTGCCGCGAACATGGGGATCTGCCCACATAAGGAATTGCTTTTTGTCCCAGAAACTGCTCTTGAACTTGAGGAAGATCTTGGTGTATGTGCCTATTTCAAAGCCGGCGATGCCTTGAGCTTTCCAAGGTGGCAGGGGCGGGTCATATTCGACGTGTCCTCTCTGTAGCACTCCTAGGGAGAAGGTGACAATAGCATATTTGGCATTGACGCATCCCTTATCACTGGTAACGGTGACCCCGTTTGAACTGTGCTTGATCTTGGTGACTTTGTTGTTGAAGCGAACACGATCTGCCGGTCCATTGAGGACGGCGCTCACATTTCTCCGAAATGCAGAAACGAATCCAGCGTTATCACAGATAAACCAGTCACCCTCTGAAAAGTATTCGTAGGTGGCGATCGTAGATATAGCGCCAAAAACTTCCGAATTCTCTTCTGGTGGAGATGCAGCCTCCCAATCCCAGGCCCACCAATCGGCCAGTTGTCCAGCCGGGTCATTCTTCGCCGGATCCCAGTGCTGAAGGCGCTGGCCGGCTCGGAATGTCCGATCCTGGCGATTATTCTTCAGGATATCGACGGCGTCAACCAACACCTTATCAGTGGCGACCTTGGCGCTCTTTAGGGCGGCTACGACGGCTGTTTCGCTTTGTTTAGGATACACGGACCTGTCCTCCTCGTTGGTCTTCCTGACGGGGTTTATCAACGGTATGCCCTCGCTTCGAATTAGGCTAATGGGGGTCTCACACTCTTTTCAAGTCCGCCCGTTCAACCTACGTCAAGTTAGCCAGTCCGTCAAGGCCAGAGATAATTACCTACCATAGTCCACATGGGATTGATATTTCCGGTTTCCAGCCCTCCCGGTCCGTGAACCTATTTGGTCAGCATTGAAACGGCTATTGAACAACTGGATGAATGATACATACCCAGTTGGCGCCGACCTCAATCTTATGCCCGGCAAAATTGCGACTGTAAAGCCGGCCACCAGATTCATTCCTGGCTTCGAGCACAATAAAATTCTCGACACCTTTGTCTAAGAGGGTTTGCTACTTTTGTCAGCTTGATCTAGCCAGCGCGGTGCATGGAGATCTTACTGCGGCGGTAAGACCGGCAACACCTGCTCCCCTACACATGTGAGTTTATAGCTTGGATGCCGTATCTAGTATGAGAAGCTTACAAGATAACCACATCAGTGTTGCTGCAAGTAGGCTCAGCAAGGGGCGCAGCGTGCGCCGCCAATACTGGCAGCGCCACTGCAGCAGCAGGAACGAATCTCATGGTGTCGGCTGGCTAAATGCCACTGTCGGGTCTGCCTGTCTAGAGACAGAATATAGTAGCATATAGCTCCTTATATGTCTGCTTGAACATTCCTCCTGATGTCTTTCCTCGGGAAAGGGATCCGTGTGTATAGAAGAAGAATGTGCAAGGAATGCGGGGCGCACCTGACGTTGAGCACTTCCCTCAGGGTACGAGTGCCCTTTCGCATGCCAGAAATCACCTCTTAGTGATAATGGGTGTCAAGTGATTGCTATGCATAGCTGACCTTGCTAGGGGTGATGAAGTTATTGTCAGCTGTGACATGTTGACAGCCTTCCGGTGAGCCAGAGGATCGAAAAACAAGGAATGAACCCGTGGAGGTTTTATGAACCATGCCGTACGATGTCCTCGCCAATGTAGGACAAATCTGTCAAGCTCCAGTCGATTCGGAAAGCTTTCCAAGGGGGTGCAGATGTTGGGGTAGATCACTTATAGGGTGAAGGATGCAGAACCGGGGATGGACATGCCGGGGTGTTGGGAGAGGTATGCATAACTCCCAATTGCTATGGGACTACCATTTACAGTAGTAATCGACATGACAATTTTCAGCACCTGGAGTTCTTCAGAGGAATGGGTGGAAGGTGAAGTGGCTGGTAACTCAGATGTCTGCTGGTTATTCATAGCACATTAGGCAGGTGCCAAACAGCAAGCAAGTCTTGCTAACTGAGACTTCTAACCAAGCATTGTCAATATTATAGGGACAGAAATTACTTAGATTGGAAACTTATCTAGACGTATCCGATTAAGTACGAAGAATACAAATCTTCCAACGACGCAACAGACCTAGTCCAGCTCGGAAATATACGACCATAGTCAATTTCCTGCCCTTGTCCTTGATATCTCCATCTACTAATATAAGCCGGTGTACTTCCAGCGCCTCCATTCTTCGTAGCATAAGCACCAACAAGCGCGCCTACAACTGTCAACTCTGCAAGGTAAAGAAGTCGATAATGTATAGGGCCAACTTACCAGTGAATCTTCCAGTGCCACCACTGACAATCCTCGTATCTGCCCACCCAATGACTCTCTTATGGCCCAGGTTCCTTGATGGCGCAGCGGAAAAGGCATAGGTCGTGTCGTTGACAGCCTGGATCTCAAGCCTTATAGTGTCTGCTTGCCATTCCTTTGGAACAGAAATTGTCTGTCCAGGAAGAAGGCCATCGTAGTTACCCCGTCCTTCAACACGGAACCTGAATGACAGATCATTCTGTAGCAGGACAATACCCATATCAATGTGCTGTTCCTGAGTCAAAAACACCGTAACCCCAGCTTCCTCACCATCCATCTCCGGATCAAACGATATATCCACACCATACGTGAACAACGTATCCGTCTGCCGACGCATAACCAGCGTCAACCCATCGTCCGGCTTGAACTCCGGCGTCCCTGTCAGATTATAAAACGACGGAGTCAGCCTTAAAGTATTAGGATACCCCTCCGGTGAAACCACAAAATTCTCCGTTTTCGGATACCTCCAATACACAAAATGCGCTGGAATCGCCGATCCCGGAGCGAAATCCACTCTATCAGGCTGATCAACCCAACCCCCCTCACCAACTGCAATCCCCCTATCCTCCGACATCAAGGGCCCACTCATCACCCCCCGAACAGGCTGCACAACCGGCCACTCGCCCTCCTCCCACCTCGCCGGCGCAAGAACCGTCTCTCTCCCCATGGGATAATTCTTCCACGCCGGCCCAGACCGGGTACTCAGCGCCACAGCCCACCAATCTCCCACACTGTCCTGAAACAGATCCGCATGTCCGACCGTCTGAAAATACTGCGTCGTATTTCGATTCGTCAACAGCGGATTCCGGGGATAAGCTTCCCACGGCCCGGTCCGGAACCTTGACCGAGCAATCATCTCCGAGTGGCCAAGTTCTGTCCCTCCCTCGGCGATCATAAGGTAGTAGTATCCGTCTTTGCGGAAAATGTGCGGTCCCTCGGGGCTGGAGCCTCCAGTGCCGTTCCAGAGGTTGTGGATGGGGCCGGTGGCCCCAGTGGTTAGATCGAGGGAGTATTGCTGGATGTGGTTTCCGCTGGAGGAGCCACTGTTCGCAGATGTCACGTAGACTGTACCGTCGTCGTCCCAGAAGATGTCCGGGTCGATGCCTGTGACGGTGAAGACGAGGGGGTCGGTCCAGGCGGAGTTGTTGTAGGGGTTGGTGGTGGTGAAGAGGAGGCCTTGGATGTCTGTGCCGAGGTAGGTGACGATCAGGTAGAAGGTGCCATTGTGGTAGCGCAGGGTTGGGGCGTAGATGCCACCTTGTTGGTCTGTAGTGTTTCGGAGATCGGGGATCTGGGAGGGCCGATTGAAGGCGTTACTGGCGAGTTTCCAGTTCTGCAGGTCTTTACTGGCATAGATGGGGAGGCCGGGGTAGGCGATGAAGGTGGAGGTGGCGCAGAAGGTGGTGTTGTGTTCCGGGACGTGCGCGCATGTTGGGTCGGAGTGCCAGCCGGGGAGGATGGGGTTGGTGTAGGTGTGGTTCGATGTAGGAGAGGAGGATGCAGTGATCCATATTAGAGTGGCTGCGAGGAGGGTGGAGAGCCACATGGTGGGATGTGGTTAATACGTTATAAGGAAAAGATGCTGGCATGCTTGAGGGTTTTATAGGTCACTGCTGCGATGACGCTTGGACGCGTGCCGTGGCGGTTTTAGGCTAAAGGGAAGTTCTGGGTTAAAAGCGACCCTAACATGGTGAGGATGAATTAAGTCGATCTCTTGGCCTTGCAATAGTGGCTGATTTCGCAGATCGACATCCTTGCTAAGTGCATCTCGGGAATAGAAGGGACTATAAACAGACCTCATAGCCATGATGTTATGACAATGAATGGATATATCAAGAGATGGTCAGGTCTAGGCGCTGATGTTCTCGCTGCATTGCTATACAACACCTCAACACCGGGGTATTCAGCAAAGGCTCCATATATAGTGTCAACGCGCTAATTGGTGGACCGATAACGGCTTAGTATCGCGTCTATCTGAAAGCAGACGGAGAGATATGTTCCAGCATGCAGCAGTGGTAACAGTTTTGGCAATTGTTCGCAGGTGAGAACCTGATCTTTGCCTGTCAAATGGCTTCTCGTCACAGGCTTGTCCCAATCTCTAGCGTCGAAGAGATGTCTTGTTTCCGGACCAAATCGTAAATCAATGCATTCTGTATCGGCGAGTTGAAGGAAATGCAAGAGAATTCTGACCAGAGCAGAGGTATTAGTGGCCTCTTCATACACATATAACTATGTCACATGCTCTGTTGCGGCCCTAAGCGCAACCGGGTCTGCCTGCAAGTTCTCAGCATCCTTGGGCAATCTTGAGATTGCATTGGGCTTCCACCGAATCCTGCTGCTTTGTATTTCTCCGTAGTAGGCATCGGCGGGAAGACTGTTATCGAAAATTATGTTGAGAACAACAATGTGACAAGAGTGTCTGACTTTGACACTGCCATCCAGGAGCCTAAAAGGGAGCTTGTAAAGTCTCCTTAAGACAGGCCAGAAGTCGAATATAGAGCTTTCATTCACATCTTGAAATGCCGTAGTGAGAAGCGCGGTATATAAAAAGCAAAGAAAAGTATATGTTCGATCTGTAGAGTTCTCCATACAAAGAGCCTCGGGGAAATATGAGGTTCAATCTGTGTAATATCTCATATGTTTACCATATATGATTGTACCCTATAATATCGCCAAGTATCCTGATTGTTTTTTGACTCTTCTCCGCATATTGTAAAAGGGTTGGTTGAGAGGTAGCTGACTTTACATAAGATTTGATTCAGTTGAGGACAAGACTTTATTCCAATCAGGTAAATCTGTGAATCCATCTGTGAATGGATACATGAATTGATATATAGAGGAGATCAGGGGGTGCTTTCAGCCGTTTAGCTGAAACATAAGGCTGTGATAGTAGTAGCGGTGAATGTAGGCGACTAGAAGGGGCTGCTCCTTTTACTTCAAAACCGTCATCTATTGGTCCTTATAAATCGAAGGGCGAATTGCTCTTGGTTCATTTTTTGTAGGTATTTGCAAGATTCCAGACGGAATTTCCATGTCAGAGTAGTTTTCTTACGTGACAGACTGCTTGGCTGAAGCCTACAGGGCATGAGCAGGTAATCTTCTTCGAGGCAGAGGGTGTTAATGGGGTGGAGTTGTGTAATAGAATTTTTGTTCATTTGTATTTAGCTCCTTTTCACTTCCTCGTCTAAGGACGCAGGCGCTATTCACTGAACCATATTCTATCAGGATACATTACGCCACTAGCTAGTCCTTTCACAATGATTCAGCTTAGGCCAATACTTTGTCATTAAGCAGTTGTTTGTCTAGATATGTCCTGTGTGCAAGTGAAATGTTATCCCTGAGGAACGCCTGATTGCAACTCAGCTCTTGCAGGATCCTTCATCTAGGGCTATCATGAACATATATGACTATTGATACTTACCTTGACACTTGTTTTCTGCTAAGATGCCAGCGATAGAGTATTTGTCTCTTTATCACAATCACCGGGATATACTAATAGCATCAGACCATGCCACTGAATCACCGGCTACCACGATCCCCAATGGAAGAAAACCAATTGAATAATGGCAAAAATCATTATCATCATTACATAAGATATTTAGAGTAGAAGACAACAATAACCTAATCAAGAGATGTATCACGCAACTCTTCTATTAGTTAACCAGTTAACTAGTTAAAGTAAGGGCATACCCCGGTTAGTCAGCACGGTCCATCCCCAACCGACGTCATCCCATCATAGCAACCATCACTTCATCCATCCATTAACCACCCTCACTACCAATTCCCATCTTCAATTCGTATCCGAAATGTCTCTCCGGACTCCTCTTCGCGGATTGCATCTCTCCCGCTCTTTATACAAGCCCTCAATCCCTCGCCCACGCTCACTCCGCACCCTGACCACCTCCGCCCGACCCCGACTCACCTCCGCACCAACACCAACATCAACAATCTCACGAACCTACACTTTCACCTTCACCCCCACACTCAAAACCAACAAATCCTCATACTCAACATCCTCAAAACCCCCCGCTGACCAAATCATCGACGAACTCCAAGAACTGTCCGTATACCCTTTCCCCCCCTCCTTCCCACCCAAACAAACAAACATACTAACATACAGGCTGACTCGGGATAAAGCTACGAAGTCGCAAAAGACGAATTCGAAATCGCCACAGAAAGCACCGACTCAGCAACCATCTACGCGGCGTCGGACCGGGAGTCAGCGAGGGATGCCCTGAATGAACTCATTGCCGTGTATACGGTGTACACGAGGGATATGTCATTTGTGAGCCATTCGCCGCAGGGACAGGTGGATGTGGATACGGGGTTGGATCCGGGAAGTATTGGGGATGAAGTGCGCGAGGAGGTGAGGAGGAGGGTGGGGACGAGGGTTAGAGAGATTGTGGGGGCTGTGGAGAGTTTGGAGGAGAGGGCTTCTGCTGAGTGATTTGTAATATCGTGTTTATGGTTGTGTATTGGGGATGGGATGTGTGTATGATAGTGGTGGTGATATTTAGGGTTGGAATGAGGGATTGAATGAAGGTTGTGGTGGTGGTGTGTCATTAGATGTGTGTGATTATATGATACTATTTAGTAGGTAGGGGCGGTTCAACTCGTGTCGGATAATATATACCAAGTAGTAGGTTGTAGTAGTAGTAGTAGTAGGTATTGTGTCGTCCACTCATAATGATCTTTTAACCAGTCATCAATCGCTCGCTCATTCAGTTGTCCTGTTTCGCCGTCGTACTCCGTTTTATATCCAATCCCATCAGTCCGGTATCAGAAATCACGTATGTATGTATATTCCCTCCCCGTTGATCTGCGCCTGGTGCCCGTCTGTGCTGCTCTCACGCCACTTCGGCGAAGGCAAGTCCGAAGTCATCCGGCATCGGAGTACCCAGCGAGATGTCTTCTTTGTGTGTGGTTCTTAAGTGTCGTTTGAGTTGGTCTGCTTTGTTAGTATCTCTGTTGGACTACATGGGGGTTTGGGCTTACCGTGTCGCGTGAAGCTCTTAGTGCATCCGGCATGGTGGCATTTGTGTCGACGCTCGCCGTGTGCTAGTCCAGTTAGTATCGACTGTATAAATTATCTACGGTGTACATACTCAATCGGTGGCTGGACATATTGGACGACTGAACCTGTTAGCTTGATGTCTTCTCTTTCCGATTGGCTGTACTTACATCACCAGTCTGAAAGTTACACCCCGGGTACGTGCATTTGAACGGCTTCTCGCCCGTGTGCGTCCGCGAATGCGTTTCTATCCTGTCAGTGTCTATTCATCTCAGAGATAGCATGCACATACTCAGCTCGCTGCTGTCGGTAAACGACTTTCCACATTCGGTACACTTGTACGGCTTCTCGCCTCGGTGGCTCCGCTCGTGCCGCTCCAATGTTGCCTGTCGCGCAAACATCTTTCCACAGACAGAGCATTTGAAGTTTTTATCTGCATCGTCAGCTCTAGTCCTGAACCCTTGACATCGCATGCACCTACAATTACTATGAGTCAGGAAATGCCCCTGCAGCTTCGACTTTTGCGAGAACGGCTCATCCGGCCGGTGACACCCCTCCCAGCAGCAGTAATATCCCGTGCCCTTGGCGCCATCTACGGTCGCCATGTGGCACGACACCAGATGTTCCTGCAGACCGCATGCATCGGCAAAGGTGGCGCCGCAGGGAAGTCTGGTCCCGTCGGCTTTCGAGGTCCACCGACAGATGTATATTTCAGTATCGGGAGTGTATTCTGGACTGGTCAAGACGGATGAGGTACCCCCTTCCAGCGGGGGCGGCGTCTCTCCCGGGCTCAACTGGGAACTCACACTGGACCGTGAGTGGCGCGAGTAAGGTGAATAGGAATGTACATGGTGTCCGTGCGTGCGACACCGATGAACATGCGTGCGGCATGGCTTCCAATTATTGGTTGGCTTTTGCGCCGGAGCTGGGCTCTTCACTTCGTTCGGAGGATGGTGGTGGTGAGGATGATGAGGGATGTGGAAGCAGGTAAACGAGTTCGAGGCCGCATCATCGGCAGGTTTGTCCTGCTCAGGGCAATTCTGCACTTCGTGGACGTGAAATTGATGGCACGCAGACAGGTCAGGGCACATCATGTGGAACACATCCGCCGGGTTGACTGCATTCTGCAGAGGTAACCACGGATTTGCTGCATGGTGAGCATCCTTGGATATATCATGGCAGTGAAAATGCTGATGACTGTGGGAATGACAGTGAGACGCAGGTGCATAAGGGTTGAAGAATGCATCACTCGGTGCAGAGGGTACCATGCCCGTAGGCTGTGCCATGGTCTTGGGCTGCTCTACCTGCGATTGTGGCATGGAAGTCGGGGATAGTAGGTCAGTTGTGTCGAGATTGAGAGGAGTTCCCAACCCTAATAGTGATTCCAAACTGTGTTCGCCATCAATGTTGGTGCCCGTACCGAAGCAGTGTTCATCAAAGCAGACCGGGTCGGTGTTCTCGCAATGATCTTCGTCGCAATGCGACACCGAGCACACTGCAGCATCACCACATTCAATGAAGCCGTCGCAGACAGAGGGGCAGGTGATGGAACAGTCGTCGACATCACAACAGTCCTCCTCGACATTGCAGTCGTCATCCCCATTGCATGGCGGCACCGGGGTGTGATGTACCTGGTCGGAGCAATTCCATTGGACTGGCTGTGCCTCCGAGACATCTTCTGCCTCCTTTCCATCCAGGTGGAACGCCTCCCAGTGGCATTCAAGGCAGAAATCGTCTTTCTTCGTGTGAGAAGCCATGGTGTCGACAACGATCGACAGGCTTAGATGATAGACCGAAAGAGTCCCCAGTCAACCGCGAGGCTGAACGATTATCACACTGAAGAGGGGAATGGTGAACGGGACAAACCGCCAGAGAAGCTCTGAGGCGGGGGGAAAGGAGTAGGATGATCTGGGGTGTGCCTGTCTTTGTCTGACGCAGAGCACGCAAGTGGCAAGTTAGCTTGCCCTCCACACCACGCGAGCGGAAACAGAGATACTCTTACCAATCAAACAAACTGCAATCAAGGTCGGCAATGCAGAGATCGTCCAACGGGAGGCTAGAAGGCCAGTGGTGCGACTGGACAATGCGCAGAATTCACCAAGAGTGAAGAACAGCCGATAGAAACGTCGGAGAGAGAAAAGACAGACCGCCTGAAAGCGATGGGATGAGGACCTTGGGGGCCAGCATGAGAGGCGGGTGACAGGCGATGGTGGGCGAACAGGATAGTTCAGAGGTAGTATGAATCAGGGAGCGAGTAGGAGTTGGTAGAGAGAGCGCAAGAGTGGAGTTGGTGGTGATGGAGGAGGAGAGGATACAGCGCAGTAGGGCTCTTTTTCGGTAAGGTTACCGTCGCGATACGGGGCAGATCTTAATCGGTAATTTGGGGACCTTGGGGACGAGGACCTTGGGGGATGGCGTCATTAGTTTGTGGTCGCCGCAGCGAATGATACTCCTCCCAATGTCAGAATTTTTCTCTGTATATTTATCAGTGATTTCCGTCTTCTTCAGATGTACTTTTTTTTTTATCAGCAATTACCATTCAATAAGGGATATTCAAGGACTGTGCTTTCAACCCTGAAGATCCCTCAAGGAAAGAGAGTGAGAACCTTGGGGCCAGGCGGAGAAAATTCTGGCCGGATTCTGCCCGGCAATACTCCGTTGCCGCCTTGGGCTGAAGTGGGACAGCATCCAGTGCACATCAATGATGCCTCCTGCATATTGGTGTGTTTGAAGTTGATACTGTTTGATTGACCCAGACGGGAGTAACATCGGTACACCTTTTAGGAAGGACTCGATCTCTACTACCTAAAATGTGTTATCAATGATTAGTTAATGTGAAAAATACCTGTAAACAACATCACCTGACTGGCATTACTGCAGCAAAGTTTCAACCACCACAACCTTGTCTGTCCATCGGTGAACTTTTGACTTTGGAGTAAATTGATGCAGATCCAAAGGAAACAAAATATCCTCAGAAACCCATATACTATCACTTGAATGAAACAAAAGTATCCTCAAACAAGAACAACAGAATTTTTTTTGTAGATAGTATGAACCCCTCCCCCTCACAGCCGCGTTCCCCATTCTCCATGTGCCAATTACAATTAACATTACCGACTAACGGATAACGCTACCCACGTGCCCGCCCGCTGCCTCCGGACCGGATCCTCCTCCGCGTCACTATCATTATCACTGTTACCTATCAATCAACCTCACTATCTTCCCCATACTATCCACCATCTATCACACCCTTCAAACATATAACCTCCACGCCCAATACTATTCAATCTCAACAACACACTAAGTTTATCCACACAAACCCACCAATCACCCAATCACCCACCCACCATCCATCCCTCCACCCCAATCCATCCAAACCTTCCCCGCACGAACCACCACCGCACCACAAAGTCACACACAAGAAGTAAAATGGGCAACATCTGCTCCAAATCCTCCAACCAACCGGACGCCTTCTCCTCCCCCGGTCGTGTCCTCGGCTCAGCCGCGAACCCCCCAGCAAAAGATTCCTCTTCCTCCGCCCCGCGCGCCCCGCTCCCTTCCAACGCCAAACCCGCCTCGAACTGGGGTTCTGGACCCTCTGGACGGACGTTAGGGTCGCCTGCTGCTGGTGGGGAAGGTAATGGGGATGCGACTGCGGATGCGAGGACGAAAGCTGCGTTGGCGGCGCAGGTGTGTATTCCTTCCTTTCCTTTACCAGTGATATGTTTTTGGGGGGTTATCTACTAGGGCTACTAGGCTAACGTTGCAACTACGAATGGAACAGAAACGGGCCGAGTCCGCTTCTGCAGCTGGGAGTAAAGGGAAGCTAGGCACCAAGTTAGCGGCGCAGAAGGCGCAGACGCAGAATCAGACGTTGAATGAGGCTAGTCGGGATGAGGTGGCTGCTAGGGACGCTGATGGGGCGGCGGAGGCGAGGAGGTGGCAGTAGTTCTTCCATTTTACTGCTGTGTATCTGTATGTGCCAGGGTGGGGGTTTGTGGTTTTGGTTGCGTGGAGTTGATTCTTTTATGGGTGTGAGTGAGCGGTTTAGCGGGATATATTATTGCCTTTTTCGGTTTGTTAAGACTTGTGTTTACTGTTGATACCAGAGCAGCTTAGCTTATCTTATCCCTGTTCTCTTCTTCTATTTCATATCTACATTAGATCATCATCTGGAGGTAGAATGCCTATCGATAATATGTCTATGGTACAACGATATACTAAACCACGTTGTAGCGGCCTCCCACGGGTGCCCGCGCGTCGCTGTCCGCCGCGGCGATGGTGCCCTCCTTCAGCAGTCGCATCAACTCACGCATCGCGTTCGTCACGGCCAGCTCCGTCTCTCCTTCAACAAGGATATACAACTTGGGGTTCTCGCCAGGCCCAGGCACCTTGCCCGTAGGATAGAAACTGCCCTTTGTAGTGATGGATGTACCCGTGGCCTCCAAAATCTTGGCCACGTTCGTGCGGTTGGTGACGGCCCACCGAGCTTTTTCTGTAGGGGGGTTAGCATCCGACACTCAATAAAATGGGCGATGGACTTACGAGGAAAGTCGTTGATTTCCAAGGTGGCATGGAAGGCGCCTGCATCGGGCCCGCGATTGTCGATGGGTACTCCAGATCTCATCACTCCTGCGCGACTCAAGCGCGCGTGGATATCCGCAACGGCTGAGCCCACCTTGTCCAGTGGGTTCTTGGACGTGCTGTTGGGATCCTTTTCGGTCTTGTGCACGGTAATCTTGCCATCAAGATCAATACCCTTTGGTACACCAGGCAGGGATGGAGCTGCCGTGGATTGCACAGACGAGATGGCCTTGTTGAACCGCTCCTCAGCCTGCTCATTCTTCTCTTCTTTCTCTTCTTCATCCTCGCCTTCTTCACCAGTCTTGTACGTGCGCCGTTCACGCATACGAGCAGCATCACGCTCCTGGTCCAGACGCTCCAGACCCTTTCCACCGAATCCAGAGGCACTGGCCTTCTCTTTGCCGGCCTTGACCTTTTCCAGGAAAGCATCGACCAGTTTCTGCACCGGCTCCGGCACCTTTTGTCCACTTTGTTTCAGTGCCTTAGCGATGTCGACGGAATAGCGCTCTTGGTCCTCCGTCAGGAATGTGACCGCTGTTCCGGTATTACCGGCACGTCCCGTACGTCCTGCGCGGTGAACGTAATCCTCAAGATGGTTCGGTGCATCGTAGTTCACGACGAGCTTCAGTTGCTTAACATCCAGACCACGAGCGGCAACAGATGTCGCAATCAACACCGGGAAGATGCCAGCCTTGAAATCTTCAATGGTCGAGTCACGGTCAATCTGATCTTTGCCGCCGTGGATGGACATGCATGGGTAACCCTTGCGCATGAGCTCACGAAGCAGAGCATCAGCAGCTTCCTGACGATCAACGAAAATAAGAGCACGTGCGTCCTCATTCTCGTCACTCGAGTACAGATTACCCAGGAGTTCCAGCAAACGCACAAACTTCTGGTCATCGTTGCGCACTTCGACTATCTGGGTAATTTCGGGAGCGACGACACTCTTGCCACCAACCACAATTTCAATCGGTTTTGTCAGGGTCTTGCGAGCCAGCGCTTCCATATTCCGAGGGAAAGTAGCTGAGAAAAGCACCGTCTGCCGGTCAGGGCGAATGTTGGCCATGATTTTCATCACCTGTGGCTCGAAGCCCATATCGAACATCCGGTCTGCCTCGTCAAGGACCACATAAGTGACCCGGCGTAGATTAGTGACTCTACCAGCGTTTGCTGCCAAAAGGTCGATCATCCGGCCCGGTGTGCAGACAATGATCTCAGCACCACGCTTTAGATCAGCAATTTGATCTTTGATGGGAGCGCCGCCATAAGCACAAACGGCTCGGAGGTTCAAAGCTTTGAGGAATGGCTTGCAGTCCTTGTGGATCTGCGTGGCCAATTCACGAGTAGGCGTCATGATCAGACCAACGGGGCCTTCCATATTGTCCAACGGCCGTTGATCCTTGATGTGTCGGAACATCGGAATTAAGAAGGCGATTGTTTTACCAGATCCCGTCTTAGCCACACCGATCACATCACGCCCAGACATAATCGCAGGAATGGCCTGAGCCTGGATCGAGGTAGTCTTCTCGTATCCCAGCTTGTCGATTACGTCCAGGGTCTGCACTCCCAACCCACATTGAGACCATTTCTGGACTGGCTTGGGAACATCAACACCACGGACTTTGATCCCGTCGAGTTCCAGACGCAAACTGGCCGCCTCTTCATCCGACATTTGTGCCAGATCAGAGGGCTCTGTGTAGAACTTCTTCCGGAAAGATTCATATTCGACCTTCTTGTGGTCAACGGTTGGGATATCCTTCTTCTTCTTGGCCTTGTTCGCAATAGCGAGGAAATCATCTGCATCCCCATCCCCGACGGCAGTCATATCAATATCATGCTCGTCACCGAACAAAGCCTCAGGCTGCTGCTCTTTGGTCTTCGAGAACTTGGCGCCGACCTTCTTCTTTGGAGGTGCCGACTCAACAAGCTCTGACATGAATGCATCCAAAGGATCGACTTCCTCCTCTTCCTGAGCATCGACCTCCATGTTGTCGGCGGCATCAGGAGCGTCGCCCATTACAGTGTCGCTCGATTCGGCACCATTAGACTGGGCCTTTATAGCTTCGCTCTGCAAGCGTTCTTCTCGCCTCTCCGCCGCAGCTCGTGCCGCAGCAGCAGCCTCTTCTTCGGTGCCGTCTTGCATGTCGACATCATCTTCATCCTCATCAGCGGCACCATCTGCAGCTCCATTGACGTCCTTCGTGTCTTCTAATGGAGGCGTAGGTAGCCTTTCTAACTTTCTCCGCGTCGACTCTTCCTCTCCGAATCCTAAAGTCTTGGTAGCCGTGGTCTTTTCGGTATCTGCCGCTTGCTTGGTTCCTAGGCCGAAACGACCAACGTTGCCTTTCGCCTTCAGGGTAGCTGTAAAATAAATTAGTACAGATCTATATGACAATAGAAACTGAGAGAACAACATACCTGAAGCACCGCTTGTAGCGGGCTTGGGCTTAACCTGAGCGGGAATAGTAGTAACTGGCTTGACAGATGGCGGAACGGCAACATCATTGCCCAGCACCGCCGGGGGCGCGGGTGTAGAAGAAGCACTCTTTGCAATCGCCTTTGGATCAAACTTCCCAGTATATGTACCGGGAGTAGCATCAACGCCTGGTGTTGCAGGAGATTGGGGAGAACTGACAGCCGGTGACAAACCAGACTTGCGATCAATCTCTTCTAAGATACTTCTCGCTCCACCAGCTGCAGCAGCTTCTCGCTGTTTCCGTTCCTTCTCGGCGGCTTGTTTCTGCTTCCATGCCTCCAGCTTGGCGAGTCTCTCCGCCCTCTTTTCGTCCTCTGTCGGGGCCGCGGTGGCTGCTGGTGTTGACGGCTTCGAAGTCTATAACCCGGGTTAGATGCATTTATCCAATGCGACAGAAAAAGAAACGAGGACTGGCTTAGAGCTTACCTCACGAGACCTAGGGGCATCTTTAGCCCGATCCCGGCTATCGTCCCGTCTAGACTTGTACTTCAAGTCAGCAGAATCATCTGTCCGCCTTCGAGCCCTGTCGCGGGAATCTTCTCGCCTGCTTCGATAATCCCTATCGCGGCTTCGTCGACGGTAATCATCGCGCTCCCGGGACCGTCGTCGATCGCGAGAGCGTTCTCTCCGACCGGGTCGATATGAGTCTTCGTCGCGTCTGTCTAGCGAGCGGTCACGTCTCCGGTAAGCATCACGGTCGCGATCACGTTCGCGATCACGGTATCGTCTCTGTAGCCAAGAAAAAGAGATTGTTAGAGCCGTCCAATGGCATTAGATGGAGAACATGAGCTTATGCGTACCTCAGGGCTGCGCGATCGGCGATAACTCCTGCCATCGTCTCGCCGGCTCCTCTCATAGCGATCATCGTCTCTGCGATTCCGTCTGGATGAGGAATACGTGCTGCCTACAGGTGATGGTGAGCGAGTATCCCCGTGGCGAGCCATTGTTGCAGGCCAACGATGAGTGAGTATTACTGAGACTCAGGAAAAAGCTCGAGCACGTGGACAGGATACTAAAGTGAGTTTTACCCTTCCATTCAAATTATGAGAAACAGTTTAGTTATTTTCTGCGAAAACCAGGCACTGCCGATAGGAACCCGGTGGCGAGAACAGCTCAAGGTGTGGTCGAAGTGATGGTGTCCGACGGTCTGTTCTCTCCCAAACTAAAGAGGCTTTCGCGCCTCAGGCGGCGAGTGAGCCCACTTATCAGTCACGTGATTGATACCGATATCAGTAATACTCACGTGAGAGCTTCATTACCCGATTCGGCATCTCCCAAACGACTGAGCTACGCGACCCCAGCCTCCCCGGTTTCGTCACTGACAGGCATCCTGCACAAGGGCGAATCCTTCGACAGATCGTTGTTTGGTCACTTAGCAACCTACCCTTTACATATTACTCCGGTTCTCCGATACGCGACTACCATTGTTCAGGGCCATGCCTTTGAACCTAGCTCGGTGCGGAGGGGGTGTTCTCCAACACCTCCAGCTTAGCGAAGCGTTCTCTCGTCCCGTTCGCCAGGCCATCTCTCAAAGCCATGTTAGACGCATGTCCCTCGCCGCTCTGAGTCGCTTCTCGACCCCCAATGTCAGATATGCACCTCTTTCCGCTGCCCTCTCCGGACACCTGACTAGCAGCTATGCGACTGCGGCTTCCCCCAAGGGGCGCGCCAGCACCAAATCGACTTCCACCAAGACGACCAAGTCTACGAAGTCCACCAAGACTACCAAGAAGCCCCGGGCAAAGAAGGTGCTCACCGATGAGCAGAAAGCCGCCAAGAAGGAAGCTAAGGAGAAGAGCGACTTGAGACAGCTTGTGAAGCAGCTGAAGGCCGCCTCCCTTACGCCGCCCAAGAGGCTCACCAACCACTTCACCCTGACTATGCTGAGCAAGCTTGAGGAGGTCAAGAAGGAAGGGAAGGGATTGAAGGGCAAGGAGGCATTCAAGGAGGCCGCCGACCGTGCCAAGAACATCAGTGAAGCCGAGCGCGAGGTTCGTTGGTCAAAAAAGACGTGAGAGGCTCTCTGATACTGACGTCTGTTTACAGCAATTTGTCGCTACTGCTGCTACCAACAAGGAAGCTTACGAGAAGGAATACAAGGAGTGGCTCGACTCGCACAGTCCCTTGGAGATTAAGCAAGCCAACGACGCCCGGCGAAGACTCGCCCAGATTCAGAACAAGAAGTTCTTCCCTCTTCATGACCCTCGCCTGGTCAAGCGCTCCAAGATCGCGTATTTGTTCTATGCCGAGGAACGCCATCAGGCTGGTGACCTCAAGTACATGTCCATCCCCGAGCGTGGTGTGCGGATTGCGGAAGAATGGCGAGGCATGACCGCTGCAGAGAAACAGGTATGCTCGATGCGCCTCTCCCGGGTTTCTTGTTAGAAGGAATGCTAATGCAGCGAATAGAAATACGTGCGACTTCAAGAAGTCGATGCCGACCGGTACGCCCGGGAATACAAGGTCGTCTATGGCGAGGATCCCCCCTATGTGGGAAAGAACGCGACTAAATGAGCATCCTGAATGAGCATTGTGGCATGACTGTCAGGTAATGAGGTGGGACGATTGTTTCAATACCAGGAAGGTCGATTGTGTTTCAAGATTCTGCAGGCGGGTCCTAGGGATAATGGTGTGTCATTTGCCCACTCGGTCTTAGCTGCTTGCCTTCCATGTTTTCGTGCACCTGTATTCTCCATTTGTAACGTGTCTTGAGGGAATTGTACCCTATGAAAGGAAACATCCTTCCCTGTTGATCAAGTGCTCGTAGGAACAATGGGTCGTCTGGCTGGGCTCACAAAAGCCGCATAGTCGCGATACAGTGACGTATCCGAACCACGTGCCTGCGCGGGAGTCATAGCCATCTATCCACAGCAACGATCAACCGTCTCCCACCCATAAAAGCTGAGACATTTCTCGTCCTCTGGATGTGTCGTTTTGGACGGGTATCTGCTTGGTCAAACTGCATATTGCTCGAGCGCAGCCTGGGATCTTCGAATTCTAGACCAACGCCATGTACCTCAGACGATGACCGGTGAAGGGTCTACTGAGTCAATTAAGAGGTCGTCGTAAGAAGAACTACTTACTGCATGCTGATTATTCAACGACATACGATAGATAGATGCACGCACATCTCCGGGTGTTGGGCATAAAAGATCGTATCCATGTGGTGGGTACGCATCCCCTGGGATGATGCAGCGGTCCGACGGACATATGAGTCATTGTCAACAAGCCGTACCTGACTTGCCCTCCAGGGAGGGCCCCGTAATACCCTGCTCTTTCTCTCCCTCAACTGCATTGTACGCGGGCTGGCCCGTTCTTGCCGGGGTGTTTCGTTTTAAAAGGGCGATCTAGCGCGGCAAGCTAGAAATGTCCCAATCTGGATACATGCAGAGACCACAGACAGGGGAGTCTACTATGATGAATTAGTATCAACATATAGTTAGTATGCATTCAACGCAACTCCCCAAGCAGTAACAGCCTGTAGATAGCAGCAAGTGGCTGTAAAATCGGCGTGCATCACTGCATATGCTTTTTCCGCGGCGGGGCACGGGAAACAGTCAGGGTCTAGAAAATGCATGCGATGCAGCGATTGCGGACGTTCGGAGATTCTCAACAGGATGGACAACTGTACAGCACACTCGGACGATAATGGGGAAGGAGACATATTCAGGCGGAGCTGATGGATGTACATAGTGGTGTATGAGGACTAGTCTGACCGGATTAACTGCGACGGTGTCAAAGAGCCCCGACGAAGGGGAGCTGCGAATGGCCAGTGGTTGGGTCTCCATTGCGCAGAACGTGATCTCATAGGCTGGTGGAGGGGTCTTTGCCTTCGATGCGGTGAAGAAAGAGGCCACCGCATCCACCCAAGAATGGGGTGGGCGTTTTATTTTTTTCTGACATCCGAGTTTCTCGCCGAATTTAGAACGAGAGGGGAGGAGAGGGCATTTTGGCTGCCTAAGAATGAGACTGGACGGGTTTTCTTGGATTTCCGCATGATGATGAATGCAAGTTCGGACCAATGTTGGGAAATTATGCTGTGGTTGTTGCATAGATCTGGAGGCACGTGCGGTGGTGGATCGAAGAGATTGCGAGGCTCAGATGGAGGATCATTGAATTGATTCTCTCCGTACAGTACTGACAGTAGGCAGGGACATACAGCATCTGATATGTCCGACGTGCGTGATATTCGAATGAGTGGTGATTCTTTCTTGTTCTTCCCTTTTGCAGTGATGCCCTATGCGACTTTCATTGACCAGCCATTGATTTGTTTACTTTAGCTGCGGTAGATACTTAGTCTAGTCTTAGTAAGTTAGTAGATGTCCGCAAGTCGAACCAAGGAACCGGTGATCTTTTAGCTCCTCTTTTTTCCCTTAGCAGACTTTCCATTTCCATCAAAGCAGTAATAATAATGTTCGACCCCACTTGATGCCGGGAAGAGAATGACAACGAATACCTGGACCGTTTAAACCCTTTTTGGTAATGCTCTGAATACCCTTTGTCGGGCTCTCTCAGACTCCTTCCCCCCCTTCTGATGAATGACGGGCTCCTTTCTGCATGATGGGGAGGGAGGTCATTCCCGATGATGGTTACATACATATAGAGAGACCAATCTACCCGTCCAGAGGCATATGCGCAACCACTGCAAGTCAGTCAGAGTGTATGTACTTCACACAGTACATACCACCACTAAAGTACATACCTTCATAGTCCGACTCGTCGATCGCGCCAACGCTTTCCCACCGCGAAGGAGGGGGGCATTCGTTATCGATAGGAGCATCTGCCCACCGCCCCCGTCCTTGCGCGCAACCCCAACCGGGTGTGTGACTGGCTTGTGCCTGCGTGACTCTGACTCCCTTTCATCTTCCCATTGCTCGCCGGCTTTACTGCCGTTCTTCTCAAGTCTCACTTACAGTGTACATAACACCACAGTTCTTACTACTGGTTACTTCTCAGTCCCCCGTTGGTCGCTGCATTAAATGCGCCAATAAAACTTTCATCCACATCCACATCCACAGACTCTCTCACCTACCGCGCCGTGCGACTATACCGGCATCTTCCCAGCGATCCCGCTGCCCCGTTGGCCCATTACCACTTCCCCAGCCACCGGGTTACGCTACTGGGCCTCGGAGAATCAAATCACACGCTTTTACTCCGTATACGCCGATCGATCAAATCAAAGAGCTGCTTGTAAACTTGAGCAGAATAGAAAAAAAAAAGGTTTGCAGTCTCACTCCATTTTTTTCTTTCCCTCGAACTTTTTTATTTACTTTTGGTGGCACTCCCGCAGTCCGTCTTCAACTACTACTTGCTTCTTCCATACTCACCTTCGAGCGACCGCTGATTTTCCCGACGTATACTAGTTCGCATTCCTCACTGTCTATCGCATTCCAAATCATCCAATCCCATTCTCGCCTGGGAGGATCTTCCGCAGAATCGCGCTCCATTCCTTTTTCCACGTCTGCCACCGCCCTAGGGTCATGAATTCCATGGCCTCTCCTCGTATCCCTGCTTCTCCCTGCTGAACTTCTTTCGTCAATCTAGATCTCCTCACTTCCTCTGACATTCCTTCTGAGGTCGATCGACTCCTGGCTCGCCCAATCTCCAGTCCTTATCGCAAGTTTCGGTCTGCCTGGCGTCTGACGTGACGTTTCGCGTGGTGTAACTACTACCATTAGCCCTGGGTCCTTCCCACTTTTTGAGTCTCCGTCGTCTTTGCATTCATTCCTCCTGCGCTGTCGCCTATTTGTACGTCGATTTCGTCGCTCGAACGCCAACCGCCTCAATTGGGGCCGATAGTCTTTTGATATCCATGCGCCTGGCATAGAGCAGTCGCTGGTCGTCAGACGAGTGTCGGTCGATTTTCCAGGATGGAAGTTATGCGGACAATCCCTCGTGATGAATTTGTATCTCCGCTGAGGGTACACTTCCCTTCCCCGCTGGGACCTGCCGAACGTCAGAAGGAGACATGCGACTTGTCATATGGCTGGCTGCAGATAAATGGTTTAAGTTCGGGGTGTCTCGGGTCCCGAAGATACACCACCAGGAGTGGTGGTGAGCATTACGGCAAAGTCCAAGTGGTGGAACATCAAAACAAGGTAAGTTACCTGTGAACTCAATGGCACATAAACTACTAGCCACGAGACTGCTGTTCCCATTGCTAATGGCTAGACCTGTAAGCAGGATACGATATTACGGCGAAAACTAGGTTACGAATCATCGCTGGCTCTGGAAGCTGACATCCATGCCTTCGAGCCCGAAGGCTATGATGCACCGCCGCCTACATATGACGATGTGATCAAAGATCTACCTCCACATTACGCCACGCTTGCTCCCTTAGCCCAGCGGAAGAGTCTTATCCAGGACTCTGCGTCCGTGCCCCCACAGACTACAGATGAGTCAAAGTCTAAGGGTGCATCACGACCATTCGATTTTGGGTCTGCAACGGGCATTCGGGAAAGAGCAGCAAAGAAGAAGAAGAAGAATAAGCCGGCCGCGCAACCCCAGCGACAGAGCACCCCGCCAGCCGAGGAAGGTGGAGGTGACAAGCCAGATGAGGGCGGCGGAGATGAGCAGAACGGTGATACCGGTGGAAATGGAGGCGATTCTGGAGGTGGTGGCAATGGAGGAGATGAGAATGGCCAAGATGGGAACGGCGACGGTAATAATGGAGATGATGACGAATGGGATGCCTGGAATACGACAAGCACGAAGAAAAGTAAGAAGAAGAAGAAACAGGAGGAAGAGGAAAAATTGAAGGAAGAAGAAGAGCAACGAAAACGGGAAGAAGAGGAACAGCAGGCTAGGGAAGAACAGGAGAGATTGGCCAAAGAGGAGGAAGACCGGCTGGCCAAGGAAGAGGAGGAGAAGCGGGCTGCAGAAGAAGCCGCCGCCGCTGCCGCCGCTCCCCCCGACCTTAGCTGGGCAGATGACACTAATGCTAACGGTGACGATGGCTGGGGTTTTTCCACAACAACCAGCAAGAAAAAGAAGAAGAAAGGCAAGGTATGTTTTGCATCGTCGCTGAGATACATGTGATAAATCTTAACTTATCAACAGGGCGCCGACCCCAGCCCGCCCGAACCGGCTTCCAACGGGTTCCAAGACATAAGCTTGAACGACAGTGCGCCGCAACTAGACTTGGGTCTGCCTCCAGCAGCGCCAGGGACGGGCTTCAGCTTTGGGGGCTGGGGTCAAGATTGGGGTTCTGGTGATAAATGGGGTCTTAACACCCTGAACGGCATGAAAGACGACAAGCCAAAAGATAATAGTAACCCCTGGTCCTTCTCCGGCACCAACGGCATGTCGAACGCCTCCGTTGGGTTCAGCTTTGGTGCGGACCTTGGAAGTACTCCAGCTGCCAACGAACCCCCTCCTGCCTCGGAAGAGAACAAGCCAGAGGACGACTGGGGAATTCCTGTGACCAAGAAGGACAAGAAGAAAAAGAAGAAGGGGATCGAAGAGGAGCCGACACCCGACCTTCTGACGGAAGAACCAAAATTAGATAACGCTTGGCCGGGTGCTGAAGAGAAGAAGGAGCCAGAATTTGCTGATGATGACTGGAGCTGGGGGGCAACTACCAAGAAAGACAAGAAAAAGAAGAAGGCTGACGAGCCTCTTCTTGAAGAGCCCCCCGCCCCTGAACCTCCTGCCGCAGCCGATCCGCCGCCTGAAGATGACTGGGGCTCTCCTTGGGGCCCTGTAACGAAAAAGAAAGACAAGAAGGGTAAGAAAAATGCCCTCCTCGACGAGCCAGTCGTTGAGGAGCCAGCGCCTGCCGAGATAAAGGATGATGATTGGTCATCGGGCTGGGATGTCCCAAAGAAGGATAAGAAGGAAAAGGGCATGGTCTTCGAGCTAGAGCCGGAGCCAGAACCCCAACCCGATCCCGTGGAGCCAGAGCCTGAACCTGAACCAGTCGTGGAACCTGAGCCCGAGCCCGAGAAGCCAGACTTGGGATTCCTGGTGAACCCTCTTTATAATAACTGGCGTACGCTCTCGTCCAAAGACCGGAAGAAACGTGAAAAATCACTGATCAAAGCCGGGCTTCCCATTCCCGGCAAGGACTTTGATCTTCCTGATCCGAATGCTGAGCCCCCCAAGGAACCGGAGCCAGAGGAGCCAGAACCAGCTCCTGAGCCTGAGCCCGAGTCGATAGCTGAACCGGTCATTGAACCAGAGCCTGAGGTCGAACCGGAGCCCGAAAAGCCTGCCTTTGAAATTCCAGATACCCCTCTATATAATAACTGGCATACACTCTCGTCCAAAGACCGGAAGAAACGTGAAAAATCACTGATCAAAGCCGGACTTCCCATCCCCGGCAAGGATTTTGATCTTCCTGATCCAAATGCTGAGCCCCCCAAGGAGCCCGAGCCAGATCCTGAGCCAGCTCCTGAGCCTGAGCCCGAGCCCGAGCCCGAGCCCGAACCGATAGCTGAACCTGAACCTGAACCTGAACCGGTTATTGAACCAGAGCCCGAGGTTGAACCGGAGCCCGAAAAGCCTGCCTTTCAGATTCCAGATACTCCTCTGTATAATAACTGGCATACCCTCTCATCTAAAGACCGGAAGAAACGTGAGAAATCACTGATCAAAGCCGGACTTCCCATCCCTGGCAAGGATTTTGACCTTCCTGATCCGAATGCCGAGCCCCCCAATGAACCGGAACCAGAGCCAGAGCCAATTCAAGAACCTGATCCAATCCCGGAAGTTGAACCTGAGCCTGAGCCCGAGCCTGAACCCGAGCCCGAGCCGGTAGTTGAACCTGAACCCGAGCCTGAGCCTGAAGTCAAAACTCCTGAGATACCCGACAATCCCCTCTATAACAACTGGCACACACTCTCATCTAAGGATCGGAAGAAACGTGAAAAATCATTGATAAAGAGTGGCCTTCCGATTCCTGGTAAAGATTTTGAGCTTCCTGACCCCAATGCTGAGCCCCCCAAAGCGCCGGAGCCGGAGCCTGAGCCAGAGCCGGAGCCAGTTCAGGAGCCGGAGCCAGCTCCAGAGCCAGAGCCAGAGCCACTAGCTGAACCTGAACCGATCCCGGAAGCTGAGCCTGAGCCTGAGATCAAAGGTCCTGAGATACCAGACAGTCCTCTTTATAATAACTGGCACAATCTGTCATCCAAGGACCGGAAGAAACGTGAGAAATCATTGATTAAGAACGGACTTCCTATCCCGGGTAAAGATTTCGACCTTCCTGATCCGAATGCTGAGCCACCCAAAGAGCCTGAGCCTGAGCCAGTGCCTGAGCCTGAGCCTATTCAAGAAGAGCCGGCACCACCTCCAGCCCCAGAACTGGAGCCTGAACAAGAGCCTGAACCTGAGCCAGCTTGGGAGCCACAGCCCGAGCCTGCGCCCGAGCCTGTCCCTGAAGTGGTCCCAGAACAGACTTATGAGGAGGAGAGCTGGGGAATATGGAACGCTCCGAAAGAAAAGAAGAAGAAGAAGAGCAAGATCGCAGCTGAGCCTCCACCGCCCGCACCGACACCGCCATCTCTGGGGTGGACTGCCGAGCCGGAGGGATACGTACCCACTGACCAAGTCCCCGAACAGCCTCTCTGGGATGACTCCGACAGCAAGCCTTCGAAGAGCAATAAGAAGGGTTACAAGGAGGAAGAGACACCTAAGAGTGGCATGGGGTTCTGGGCCACCATAGGTGCTGCAACTATGGGCAAATCCAAGACTACAAAGAAAAAGTCATCAGAGAAGACTAAAGCCATAGAGGCAGCACCCGAGCCTGAGCCTGAACCTGTACCAAGTCATCCTGCAGAGGATGATTTACTCATTGACGTTGACGATTCAAAGATGCCCGAGGCGCCCGAAGCGCCAATCCCGCCAGTTGTCGACGAACCACCCGCGCCAGCCGCGCCGCCAGCGAAGACTCCCGTTGTCACCTCGAAGACCAAGTCATCGGCCAAATTGTCCGTCTCAGAGCGAATCAAAGTTTTGGAGCAAGGGAAGAAGGGGAAATCAAAGGACAAGGTTGCTAAGGAAGAGCCTGCCCCACCCCCAGAGGAACTCCCTGCTCCCCCGCAACCCGAGCCTGTCGAGTTCTTTGACCCCGAACCGGTTCAGTTTAAAAAGCCCTCGAGGGATTTGGTTCCAGGCAGTTTCCCAGACGCATTCGACGACGAGGAGGACTTTTACGATATACCCCCGCCACCTGCCCCGGAACCGCCTGCCCCAGAGCCGGAACCTCAGTTTGAGCCAGAACCTGAGCCTCAACAACCTGAGCCCGAGCCCGAGCCCGAGCCGGTGCCTTTGTCAAAGAAATCAAAGAAGAAGGACAAAAAGAAGGCGAAGGCTATTGTGCTTGAACCTGTGCCTGAGCCGGTACCTGAACCAGTTCCTGAGCCTGTACTTGAACCACCGGCTCCTGAGCCCGTGCCTGAGCCGGTCCCTGAGCCCGTTGCAGAACCAGAGCCAGAACCCCAGCCCGAGCCGGAACCCGAGTCAGCCCCCGCACCTATTCCCATCTCAAAAACTGAAAAGAAGAAGAAAAAGAAGAAGGTCGTTGAGCCAGAACCGGTTCCTGAGCCAGTGCAAGAACCGGAGCCTGCTTTTGAACCTGAACCTGAGCCGGAGCCAATAGCTGAACCTGAACCCGAGCCCGTACCTGAGCTCGAGCCTGAATTCGTTCCTGCTCCTGCTCCCGAGCCTCCGATCGAGCAAGCACGGGAGATAGAGCCGGTGGTCGACGAAGCACCTGTTCCCAAGCCCGAAAAGCCGAAGAAAAAGAGCAAAAAGGTGTCTAGTCGAGAAAAAGCACCCCCGGTCGTGGAACCAACCCCTGTCGATGCTGAGATTGACGAAGCAGCGGCAGAAGCTGATGTAGGCGCGGGCGGCCCTCCTACGCCTCCACCAGAGCCTGCTGAACCTGCCGAGCCTGAACCAGAGAAGCCGGCCAGGAAGGAGCGTGTTCGTGTTGAGCGCACTCCTGGTTCAGCATCTTGGGGATTTTGGGGTGCCACGCCTCAAAAGCAGCCCAGCACTAGGGAACATCGGCGTAGACGGGAACGTGAGCGGGAACGAGAACAGTCACCCCCGCCTATGGTCAGATCGAGATCGACCAGACAACCAAGGTCTAGGGATCTTGAGAACGAGGGAGAGAAGTCGACCTCTGACAAGGACAAGCGCAATAGCCGAGGTATGACTCTTGCTGATTTTGTCCTGGGCACGCCGCCGCCGCCTAGTAGGACAAAGTCCAGTCGAAGACACGGAACACACGCGTCCAGGAATACCTCAAGACGTCCATCCGTGGGTATGGAAGACGCCGGGTTCCCCAGTCCTCCACCGGACGATAGCCGGGATATGCCGGATAAAGCCGCCAGGATGATGGGCGTAAACGGCTCCTCCCGGAGAGAAAGAGAGAGACGGCATGAATCTCGTAGAAGATCTCGTATGTACTCTCTTATATAACTGCCTGTAGCGCTGCTAACAGTTTTTTAGGCGCTCCTGACCCGTATGCGGTTGAAGACGAGGACATCGTCATGGTAGACCGGGACGACATTGATGCCCCGAAGGAGGGCTCAAGGGGATCGAGGCACTCCGACAGACGATCGAGGAGAAAGGTAAGCGAGGATACCAGTGATATTACCCGGAAAGCTCTCACGATGCTAACTTCGTGCTTAGTCTCGGTCTAGACAAGAAGAGCATTATGAAGATGCTGAGGTGTTCTCGGGACCGGAAGATATCGCTTTTGTGGAAGCACCAAGAGAGCGACGCGTGAGACGATCAAGTACTGCTCCCAAGAAACCAGAGTCCACTGGTCTTATGGGCTTCATCGGCTCTTTGCGGAAGAATGCTCGTCCGGACCCTCCAGAGCGCCGAAAGTCCAGGTCTCATCGTGATGAGGATGCTAGGTACATGACAGATCCAGAGCGAGAGGAGCGGCGTGCAAGACGCGAAGCTCGCAGGAGACGTGCCGAAAGGGAGGCTGAGCTCGACGGCTTTGTCACTGAGGGCGGTCCAGTAGGTGGGTTCCCGGAAACCGACATGGACGAAGTTGAGGCTAGACGGGCAGCCCGTCGAGCGAAACGATCCTCTCGACAGGCGCCGTCTGATCAACTCCGTGAGAGCGAGTGGCGCGACGCCGAAGAAAGACGTGCTCGACGGAGGGAAAGAGAGAGAGCTCGTGAGCAAGAGATGCAGGAGAGAATGCTCCGTGAGGAGGAAGAGAGGGAAGCAAGACGCCAGGAAGAGCGAAGGCTTCGTAGAGCAGCTCGTGAAGAGCGCCGTGCTCGAGAAGAAGCAGAGGCCCGCGAGGCAGAAGAGCAGGCCGAAGCCGAAGCCAGAGCAGCAGAACGGCGCGAACGCAGACGGCGGAGGGAGGCAGAGATGCAAGAAGCCGCCGCGTACGAGCCCCGGTCCAAACGTCGATCCTCTCGTCACCCTGTCGATGACAGAGCAGCCCGAGAATTCTATCTCGGCGGCTACGAGGGCGAGAGGGCTTACCGTCCGGAACGGTCTACTGAAGAGGGGGTGAGGCCCAAACGTCGCAAGTCCAGGGCTCCAGAACCGGAGCGCGCACCACCGATGATGTCCGGAGGACGCAAGGATAAAACTTCGTCCTGGGTGCATTCGCAAGCGAGCGACCCGCCTGAACCACCACCGGTCGTGGCCACCGTATTGGACATGCCACCTGGTCCAGGTGAGCAAGCCCAGGCGAACTCGGTCTCCTCGGACGAGGAGGCACGACGTGAACTGCGGCGTCGGGCCCGACGACGAGCCAGATATCCTGGCATGACGGATCAGGAAATCGACGAGTTGCGGGCACGAAAGCGCGAGGCAAGACGGTCTGAGCGTAGTTCAGGCAGCGCTGATTACGAACGGGTCCGGGGCATGAGGTCGTACGACGATCGTTATGCACCGCCAGTCAATGGGCCTAGGATGCCGAATTGGTTCAAGAGACTGACCAATTTGGGTTGAGCTGGTGGTTTGGAGCATTGATCTGAGGATGTTTTCTTTTCTTTACGAATGGAATGATGAATGACATGAAGCGATATTTGCCATTGAAGGGATATACGATTTGGCCATGATGTACGATTAACTTACTGAGAATGGACTCTGCTTGATGGATATACCAGAGTGAATGAACTGATGACATTATATCCTCTTTACACTGTAGTATAGTAGTATATACAACCCACCCAATTAAGATGACGATGCCATCTCCCTCTCCCTCCGTCTATTCTCCAAAAACCCCCTCCCACCCTCATACACACAAAGATACACTCCAAACGAAACAGCCGTCCACACAGACCGTATCGCCCCTCCCTTGAACAATCCCCTGACCCCTTCCTCTCTATACACCTTCTTTCCCACTTCCCACGCCCCCCACCTCCTCCTTTCTCCCCTCTCCTCCCCACCATCACCAATATTACTGCTAGCAGTACTCCCAGCCCCCAACATCATCCTCGTCTTAACCACATCCACCGGCGTCGTCACAACAGACGAAACCGTCCCAGCAATAGCAGCAGAAACACCCGTGATAAGAGCCCTCTGCACATTCCCAAACTGTCCCAACACATCCCCTCCCACTTTCCCATCCCCATCTCCTCCATCCCCCTTCCGACACCGAAGTAAATACCCCGCCCCCAACCCCCTAAGATACTCAAATAGAGGGAAATTCAACCCCGTAAAGGGCAGATTCCGGCCCAGCAGCGCGGTGTATCCACTCCAGAGGGATAATGGCCTGTGGCGGAACTTTCGTAGCGTGAGGAGGGTTATATTTGTTTTTGTTCTTGGTGGTGGTGTTTTCTTTAACTCGTTGGGGGTTGAATGTGGGTTGGGGTTGGTATTAGTATATACCTGCGCATTCTGCTTAATTACCTCCGCAGGAGTCAAAATAAAGCAAGAGACGGATTCAGCGACGCAGGAGGAGAGGGAGTGGATTATTGGTGTTGGAAGGAGGATGGGGGATTGTTGTGTAGTGGTGAGGGTGTGTTTTAGACCTTCGTAGGTGGTGAAGAATGCTCCTGCTATCTCATCATCATACATATCAGTTATCCATTATCTATCTAGTAGTATTCAATGTGAATGGTTTGGGGGGTATGGGAGGGCCATACAAGCAGGTAAAGTAGCGAGAATGACGCTCCCTACACCTTGGTAGAGACCCCTGAAGAGGAGTTTACGGTTGATTGCCCCCGTCGTAGCATCTTTGTATATTCGGTTGTAGGTTGGGGATTGGATGCGCGTTTTGAGCGTGTCGATGGGGTAGACGAGGAAGTCGACGATTAGGACGGCGAAGGCGCCTGACTATTTGATGTTCATTCTATTAGTGTTGTGGTTGGTGGTTTGATTGTTGAGTATGGACGTACCAGCCAGATATCGGTGTTGGTATTGTACATCATGCATAATATCTATTGAAACAGGAATTGAGTCTATGTTCATTGAAAATACTAGGTAAGGCATGATCTTATCTAGTAGTAAGTTATCTATCTCGTTATCGATGAGGTCATCACCACGTGCCAGTAACTGGCCTTGCCCTAAGGCGGAATTAGGGCTGGATTAGCTACTCTTTAATCATAATCAATACAATAAGAGGTAAAGAGGAGCAGCAGCAGCAGTAGCAGCAGTCAAAAGTAAGGAGGTATGGTATCAAGTCATGCCCGTTCTAATTCTCATGGAAGAAGCAAACAGGAGTCATATTAACAGCCCGTCAGATACAGAAGTTTTCCCTCCCTACGCCGTAAGGTCATGCAATTCCAAGAACTAATCATCATCGCCCGCCTTTCCTATTTTCCTTTCCTTTCCGTTCCTCCGCATCCATCTATTTGGCCGTCTCACCCGGAAGCAGGTTGCCCTTGACGGCGAACATCTTACCCGTCGTCGCGGACACGAAGCTGTCGACCTGGCGAGCGTACTGCTCGACCTGGCGGCTGTTGAGCATGCTGTCCAGGCGGCTGGGCTCCTGGGGCAGCTTGAACAGCCGCTGCCACTCGTCCTCGGGGAGGAGGGGCTGCTTGAGAGCCGTGCGGCTGGCGTTCTCGGTCTTGCGCTTGTTCTGCCACGCGGTGATCTTGGCCTGCTCACGGGCGAGCGAGCGCTGGTAGTACTGGAAGTTGTTGGTCTCGGTGTGGTGCACCTCGATGCTGTCAAGCAGGAGGTCGCAGTTCTTCTCCAGAAACGGGTCGATGCTGAGGGAGAGGTTGTCGAAGTTGGGCGCCAGCACGGACGACTTGGCGTACTGAGACGACTCCAGGGCAGCCAGGGACGGGGGGAGATCGGAGGGGGTCGCCTGGACGGGGGTCTGGAGCTGGTGGATGAAGGAGGTGATCAGGTGAGAGTTGTGAATTTCAACGGGGAGCTCGACCAGGATGTCCTGGTACCTGAGGTTGGACTTTTGCAGCCTGCCAGGAAGAAGCCAATTAGCATACATCTATCATCCCCCCGAGTCAAAGGTATGAACGTACTCCTCAGAAGTGAACTTGTTCTCCTTGAAAGCCGCCATGAACTTAGGGGACAGGCGGAAAGCGCGCAGGCTCAGGCTTCCCTGTGCGCTGCGGCTGACATCGTGCACCAGAGCGACCGTGCGCTCGTTCATATCCTTCTGGTAAAAGAACTGGTTCTCGATCACGTTCATGTTGACGAAGTTGCCCATGTTGGCGCTGGTGTACCAACCGACGTTGTTGGCGTCAACGTTAACCTCGCGCATCATGCGGATCATCTCAGCCTCATAGGCGGCGTTGGCCTTCGCGCGGGGGGCAGCAGCAGCCGGGTTGGGAGCGGCGTTGTCAAAGTGCGATTCGGCGGGCACCTCAACGACGGGGAAAGGGAAGCAGTTGGTGATCTCCAGGGTACCGTCGACATCCATACCAACGATCGAACCGGTCGCAGTCGTCGGGAAGGCTTGAGAGCCGTGCTTGATGATCTTCATCACGACCTGTATGCCACGCTGTAAGCATTGCTGCCGGCCGTGAAAAAGGCGGGTGGGGGAATGGGGAGATTTTCATGGTGTGCATACCAAGGCCTCGACCTTGACGGCCGTGAGAGGGACTTCTTTCCTATTGCAAGCATTAGTATACAGATGTCCAGATCAGATCGATAAGACCAGGAAGACTTACTCCGCCATGTTGAATATGTGCCTGGGAATTGCGTATACAGACGGCGACAATGAGATGGCAGTCGGCGGCGAGGTTTGTGTGGATGGAATTCAGCATTTCCCACCGCCTAGCCCCCAATCCGGCTAGCGTGCCAAGCCCCATACGAGCCGCCGGTCCGCTTGCCTTTTTGGGTACTTTCAATCCCCCTTGCATAACTCTACACTCAAAAGCATCGTTTCTGCCAGAGGATATCTATTTCCCTTTGAATTATGCTATCATGATGGTCATAGACTTCCAATTGAGGCAAATATGCTGAAAATACTCTACCTAATGATGCCCTACCCGGGTCCCGGGGTGAACACTAACCATGACCTTATCTACGGAGTTACATCCGCAGATTCCCAAGCCAACTAACTACCGCTATCACTAACCCCTCACTAACTAGCCCAGCACTCTTGAATAACCAAGCAAGCATCTCTCATCCACAGCACCTCAAGTCATACCAAAAAGCAAACAATCGCAACAATGGGCCAAACACACCCGTCCTCCAAACCCACAGCACCTTCTCCCTCCATCGAAACCTTCCCCTACAGCACCGATCACAGCCTCCAAACCGTCACAGTGGCCACACTCAACAACGACAACAATGAAGGCTACTGGGTGATGTAAATTCCCCCAATCTAACCCTCTATATACACAAACTAACCAATAAACCACACAGTCTAATCCACGGCGGCGCCTGGCGCGACCCAACCCAAACCGCCACGAACTACCTAACCCCCGCCCTAAGCACCCTCACCACCAATCCCTCATACACCAACACCAACACCTCCCACCTCAAAGGCATCGCCTCAATCTCCTACCGTCTCAGCCCGCACCCATCACACCCGCAAGACCCCCAAACCACCGAACCCACACACCTCCGCGCCGCAAAGCACCCAGATCACATCTCCGATGTGCAATCCGCGCTGTCCTTCCTGCAAGGGAAATACAACATCGGGAGGAATTACATCCTAGTGGGACATAGTTGCGGTGCTACGCTGGCGTTTCAGTCTGTGATGGGGAGGTTTCAGGACTTGTTGAAGGGGGAGGTCATGCTGCCTCCTCCGGTGGGGATTGTGGGGATGGCGGGGATTTATGATCTTCGGTTGTTGAGGGATACGCATCGGAGTGTCAGTGCGTATCAGGAGTTTAGTGAGGGGGCGTTTGGGGCTGATGAGGCGGTTTGGGATGAGGTGTCGCCTGCTCTGGGGAGGGGAGAGGAGGGGGTATGTGGTGGGTGGAGTGGGATTGGGGATGGGGATCGGTTGGTGGCGGTGTTGGCGTATTCTGAGGGTGATAGTCTGGTGGATCCGGGGCAGAGGGAGGTGATGAGGAAGGCGTTGGAGGAGGAGTGGGTGGGTGGTGGAAGGGGGAGTGAGGAGAGGGTGGTGGAGATGTTGGATATTGAGGGGGATCATAATGATGCGTGGGAGAAGGGAGAGGATTTGGCGAGGGCGATTGTGTTTGCGATTGAGAAGGTCAGGGGTCAGTAGGCAGGCTAGATGGATTACGTAGAGTAATGGATTGAAGGTTGAATGACGAGCATGTAGTTCATTATGTCCCCTCTGTCTCTGTTCCTGACTGAAACTAAGGTATTCTACATAAGAGCCGAACCCGCCATGTCTGAGTGATCTTGAAGTCACGGGAGACAAACCCGAGGAATAAACTAGTACACATTAGAAGCAGAGGAAAACAGACCCGCCATCTTCGAAACTTCCAACGCCCACCAGTGTTCGTGATCATTATTGCAGTGCACATGAGATAATGAAATTGTAAAGACCCGTCATACGCCCGGGATTTCAGAAAGCCGTTAGCCGGAAGACGCGTATGTGTTTAGAGGAAAAAAGAGAAAAAGGATGTGAAACCGGAGAGAACGATCCAGACGCGCGATGAAATGCAAGTTCATAATGCTGCGCCCATGCCAAGTGGATATGAGAGGAAAATGAGGAAACTCCGATGAAGCAGAAAGATCATGCCAGGGAGCGTCAATCAGTTGCCAAGATCCATACGTCCAGAGGCGGCATCGCCGGCGACTCTCTCTTCCTTGGTCTCCGAGATAGGCTCGTCGTCGTCATCTAGCTCTTCCTCCTCACTGTCGTCTTCGATGTATTTGGCTTCCACACCGGCTTCACGAAGGGACGCCTTTGTCTCCTCCCGGTAAGCATCCTGCCAGCGCGCAAGGGCAGCCATGGCGTGCACCTTGAAGCCGAAGCAACGGGGCTGATAGCGGCGAATGCTCTTCTCGGGAAGCAGAGCAGGATAAACCTGGAAGAGCATGCTGTGGAACGAAGTGCCGAAGTAAGCGCCGTCGATAGAAGCATGACGAGACGACTTGGGGTTGTAGATATCCTCGCACTTGGGGCAGTACAGGCGAACAGTGCTCTGGTTGGCAACGTCGTGCTGGCCCATGGGCAGGAGGGGGTGTCCATCACACATAACACGGGGGCATTTGCCGAAATCGCAGCGCTTGTATTTCTCAACCTAGATTGTCCGTCAGAACCCCTTCACATACCCTTCACAACCCCGTAGTGTAAGACATACCATCTTGGCAAGACCGCGAGTTGTGACAATGTATCTGGCATGAACCAGACCGTAGAGGTGACGCGCCGACTTCTCAATTTGCTCGCGCAGGTCGTCGTCCGCGTCGAGGTCAAACACGTCCGTCACAAGGTCCAAAGCATACTGGTAGTAGGCGACCTCGGTGTTCAGGCCGGTAAGGTTGAAGCGATCGGTCAAGTAATCTTCGTCGATTTCGCAGAAGTATTCGTTTCCACGAGATGAGATGAACTGATGAATGAAGTCAGCATATCTCTGAGGCAGTACCACGCCATATGAATAGCTAGACGAAGAGCGAATATGTATCTGAGGTCGGGGACGAGGGCGAGCCTCGATGGGCGGTCGTAGAGTAGCAAGCGACGACTCCTCACTAGTAGAACTAGTAAACTGAGCCATCTTGTCTCACTGGTGAGGGAGTAAGAGCAAACGCGCAGCTGAAATCAACAAAGAAGCTGAGCAAAAATGATTGCAGCAGAGAAGATCTCAAGCATGAGAGCGTGTTATCCTCACTTCTGGTCCCTCACCAGCCGCAACGACATCGTCGAGAGCAGGCGCGGAGCCACGCATCTCCCTTCACTTGCAAAGCCGCCGTCGTCCCCGTTTCGCACAGAACTCACGAAGTAATTGGTAGACTCACCCAATCTCTCCAGTAGCTAGTGTAGTCACTGTCGGTTTCGCTGTTGAAGTCCTCCATGGTTCCTTCCCTTTAGCAGACTCCGCCGAGGGGGTGTGATTAAGAAAGACTAGTAGTAATTCGTGCTTGGCCTGTAGCAGTTGCTGAGAGAGCCGGTCGGACAACTCCAGTGCAGGAGAGCCCCCAGAACTGTACAGTTGGAACAATCCTTCTTAAAGCATCCAACAGTCACGTCTCCGGAAGAAAAGCAGATTCGGGGTTCGCGAGCGATAATGAGGGTGGTTTGGCGTTGGGGGGGAATGCAGTGTGTGTTTCTTCTCCATCCAGCCGGACTGTTATCAGTGGATCGCCTTCTTCCAGTTTAGCGCGGGGTTGGCGGTGAGATTCTTCATGCGCCGGTTCACCGCCTTGCATGCTTTCACTACAGCGTTGGTGACTACTCATGCTGTGCTTCACCAGATAATAACTAAGTATAGTGTGTGCACTTAATGGAAGACTTATGGAAGCTGCTTTGATTTTACATCCTCAATGTACTGGGATCCTGCCACTTGTTCCATCATTCCAAAGATCTACATCATCACTTCCCCTATATAACTGTGAAGATCTACTTCCAACATGCAGTATATCCATCAAAGTACTCGGTGATTGACTCAGAGGGAAGGGTTGGCGTTGGTCAAAAGCTGCTCAAAGTATGCCTAGAACATAATGTTAGCATGATACCTCCAACAACACTACAAACAACACCCACCTGGAACCAAGTACCAGCCTCCGGGGCAGGCTGCAAAGCATCACTATATCCGCAATGCGCATCGTAGCGAGAAGAGCTAGTGTCCGATGTCCCATCGCTCTCGCCGCCAGGCTTGACCCAGACAAAGGCATCAGCCAGCTCGTCTCCAGTATCGGTTGTCGGCTGAGCACCGAAGCCGGTATCCTTGACATTGCACCAGTCACCCCACGCGCTTTGTCCAGTAGGCTGCTTTCCATTGCGACCTAACCCAGTGAGCTAGACTGAACACGTTGTTACAGATACAGTAGCACTTACCCGTATCGGTAATGAAGTGGGCATCAAATCCAGCACTAGAGAGCTCCGGTGCAAAGGCGTTGATGTAGCTCTTCTCATCACAGACATCGTTGCCCGATGTATAAGAGGGACAAGTGTCGATGCTCCAGGCGTTGAAGTTGGCTACATTGGTGGCGAGTCCACGAACAGCTGCTGGAGATGACGCATTCTTATACACCGATGCGTAGAGTTCCGCCGCAGGACCGATGTTGGCAGGCCATCCCAGCCATCCCGCATGGCCTGTGGACATTGTTAGCTGCGCCCAGTATCTTCGATAAACAAGACGTACCAGCATCAAGATACATAGCCACATTCGGCAGATTCAACTGCTCGAGGGCATAGTTTGTGCATTCCAGGTAAGCAGATTGGGCATTGGCGCATTTAGCCACATCGAGATTCGTCACCAGGTTAGCCAAGCTATCCGGTTCTGCGAGGACCAGTCAGTATCCTGTTCCAGTTCAACATCTATCCATCAGACAAAGCAAGCATACCAATAATCAAGATTGTTTGAACATCCGAGTACGTCTCGACCTGCTCGCGAATAGAATCAATGTACGCCTTATACTTCTCCACGCCTCCATCACTGATCGCGTATTCTCCATTACTAGCCAAGGCAGCGCAATCCCGATCCGGCAGGTCATAGACGACGAAGATACCAGCAATGGGTGGGCTCGCACCAGCGGCGTTTTGCGTCTGGATATCGTCTAGATATTCACCCATGGTAGGCACCTTGTCGGCCGTGTCTCTGAACATTGAGTATCACATCATCAGCCTAAATCCATGAAAATCATTGAACGGATACTCACAGCCAGTAAAACGAAGGCACATCGGCTACAGCACTCGCCTGCGCGACCAGCGAGCTGGCAGACAATGATGGAATAGCCGAACTCTCCACTTGCGACTTATAGTAGGGGTTCACATAGAGCTGGTATCCCTCAAAGGGATTGCCGGTAGCAGAGGCCGTTGGTGCCGGAGAGCTCGAAGCAGCAACAGACGCTGAAGCAGTTGCGCTTGCGGCGGGGAGAGCCTTGACGGCAGAGAAGAGAGAGACGAGGGGCCAGATGGCTCGCATGTTGATGGAGTGCATATTCATGAGAAAGCCTGGTACTGAGCGAAGTGAATTCGGTTTTTGGCTCTTACTCCTGACTACTATGCAACTGTGCCGAATATATCAGCTCAATTTATATCGGTCCATTTCTATAGACGCGTTTATCCATTACCGAAAATAACAAGGAGTGGTGAAGTAAATCCGGCTAAACATCTTCTTCCGTAACAGGCCAAGACGCCTGAATATATGGACTAATTGTTCCTGCAGGGACATTGTCGTGATGAGGAAAACTGTTCCGTGTCTCAAGACGGACTCTCCGTAGCCGAAAAGGCTTCGGTCCGGTCGATCTTCATCTCTACAAGGCTATGTCCGCTCTCCTGGCGAAGCTACGGATAAATGGTTTATATTGAGGACTGTTTCAGCTGCATTAGTTCAGGTTCCTTTCCTCTCCTGCATAACGTTAGTGGTCGCAGGCACGGGAGAATTCAATGTCATTCCTTCCAAAAGGGCCCCTGAAATCCGGTTGCACTCAGCATCAGTTTGGATTAAGCCAGTATACTGCTAGGTAGTGGTGACTACAAAACTCCGATCACAAAACATCACAGATGTAGCTATCCGGTCCAACGGTCCGACGCTCCATTTGGAAGGTGAGGCATTCCTACTAGAGGGGAGATGGCCACGTCTTCAGGGCAGTTTTGGGGACAAGATCAAGTTTGGCTGAACTAACTCTCTCCTAAATACATAGAATAATTGTTCGAACTAGATGTAGAGCTCCTCAAGCAGAAGCTATTGATCAATGTGTTTTTGGTCTTTTCGCATGTTAACGTCATCTGTCACCTCGTGTTTGGAATATAAAGGTATATGGTTCAGATAAATCACAACAATAGGAAATAAATGACTGTCAAAGTCTGTATGTTCATAAGTATCACGGCTAAAAAGCCCGCCCATAATGTCGCGAAGCATGATCACACTCTGCTATGAATTTGCGTATTCCATCCGATCCATCGTACTCGGAGGCACTTTCGGGTAAACCAATGCTTGCGACTTCTGCAAAAAAGGCCCGATCGCCAAGTTCGCTGACATTGATGCTGGAATATCCTGACGGAGAAGACATCCATGGGTTCTCACCGAACATGGTAACATCCTCGAAGCTGAGCTGGTTTAGGGGCTGCTTGTAGGGTTCGGGAGATGCTTCTGACACATCCTCCGGAGACATCATGGCATGCCAATCAACCTCCTCAGGAGCCTGTGACTTTATGGTCCCAGAGCGGTAGAAGTAGTCGTTCACGTCAGGAGAAGCTGGCACACTAGGGGCAAAAGGAAACAAGAGAGCAAGATCGGCACCTGTACGAATGTCGAAGTCTTCATCCTGCACTATCTTGCCCCTCTGAACCCCAGCCTCGTCACACAGACGTTCAACAGTACTAGCATCGCAACCAGGGAACCGCACCCGAATCGTCGATTTATCATGTAGCAAAATGGGCAGGTCACCCAGTGTGGATAGCCTCTTCAGGTCGTTAAGCACAGCAGCAAGATCCTTGAGAGCACGGGCAAAGTCCGCGGACAGGAAATCCAAGAGACCGTCCGAGTTGATGGTCTGGGCGTCACCAGCACCAGTCGCTACCAGGTTCTTCTGCAGACCGAAAGCGGTGATAGTTGGGGAAATCTGGAAGTCGACAAAGGAGCCGGGTGCCGTGCGAGGGATCGCCGCCATCTTGCGCTCGGCCTCATCCTGAAGCTTGCTCACAGTCTTGAAGCGCTTGTTGCCAGTAATGGGATCGACTCCATCAAAGCGAGCCTTCTGTCCCGAGAGGAAGAACGCCCGGACACCGACAGAAACATTGTTGATGACCTGGGCAGGGGCAGCTGCGCCATGGGAGAAGTATCGAGCCCCACCGATACGGCCGGCACCAATTGCATAACCACCCGCCGTGCGGCCTAGGGTGCCGCCCGTCAGATTCGGACGAAGTGTTGATGCAAAAGGAGCATTTTTAGTCAAGCGACTGACATTAGCTGCGACTCGAGATGTCTTGTAGGCAGTACGCTCGCCCTGTAGGCCACTGCGAATGTAGGAGACGAAGGAGCTTGCTGCACGGGTGGAGTAGTAGTGGCGACCACGAGCTTGACGGATAGCAGCAGCCCGGTTGATAGGGTGTCTGTTGACTACACGCACATACTCAGGCTGAAGGCGAAGTGAGCTTTGTTGGAATTGCTCTGGGAACCTAGACTTGATAGTCTTGTAGGCCTTCTCGTAGGCAGACCTGGAGGCCGTTAGCGGAATGAAGTATATCCGAGTGGCGAATGACTCACCTGGCTGCTCTCCAGAACTTGGGGAGCAGCAGGTGCCCGTTTGAAGGCGGCATCCTGACTGCAATCGAATGGAGAGATTTAAAGATGTTTCTCAGATGGAATAACCATCCTAGGATGATGGTAGATGGAAGAGAGATAAGGGGATGACGGAGGGACCTGGCCTGATGACGGAGCAGCCCGGGGTGGCGGTGCGGCATGTGATCCGGCGCCACGTGCTCCCGTAATTTTGGGTCATCCCAGTATGTATCCTCATGCTATGTGCTTAGCAATTACTGGATGCTATTTAGCATATATTCCTGATCATTCACATATGTGATACGGCATATTTCGGGCCATTGGCAGGCTTTTGGAGTTAATTACATATAAGTGAACAAAGACTAGGTCGATCATAATCCTACCTTCACATTCCAGGGAAGGTCGCCTTGACACTACAGGAAGAGTTGCCTCGAAATGAGGAACCTGCTGTCGGCGGTCTAGTTGTGCTTCAAGACAACACGTTCTATGTTTGCGCACAAATTTACATCAGAAGTATGGTCAAGCGTATGTACATTTTATTTTGCTTTCTATAGCTCTATTTCACATGGATATCATCATAGTCTCGTAGATAATAGTTTACTCGTCGTCACCGAAGAAAACCTTGACGGGGAGCCAGTCGTCACCGCAGACCTTGAAGCGGTCCTTGAGGTTGTCCAGCTGATCAATCTCCTCGGCGGTCAACTCCCAGCCATCAAGCTCGAAGTTGGCGTCGATGCGAGACTTGCTGACCGACTTGGGAATGACACTCCAGCCCTTCTGCACACCCCACAGGAGCAGAACCTGCTGGGGAGTCTTGCCCTTCTTCTCGGCCAGCTTGAGGAGGGTCTCATCCTTGTAGAGAGGAGAGTTGGTGGAGCCGAGGCAAGAGTAGCCGGTAGAGTGGATGCCCTTGGAGGTGTTGTAGGCAACCAGCTTAGGGGAGGGGTTGTTGGGGTGCAGTTCGATCTGGTTGACAGCAGGGACGATCTTGCAGCTGGGGTCGTTCAGGAGCTTCTCGAGGTTCTTGATGCCGAAGTTGGAGACACCAATGTTACGGACCTTGCCGGTGGCGGGAAGCTTCTGCATCTCTTGCCTGGATGGTGTTAGCAACGCTAACTACTGTATTTTCAACGAGAGAAACTGTACCATGTCTTGATGAAGTCCCAGTCGGGGAGGTGCTTCTTCAGATCGTTGGGGTCAGTGCAGCTGGGCCAGTGGACAAGGTAGAGGTCGACATAGTCGAGGCCAAGGTCCTTGAGGGAGGAGTCAATGCCCTCGGTGACACGGTGGTGCCAGGTGTTGTCAAGCTTGGTGGTAACCCAGATCTCCTCGCGAGGGACACCAGAGTCACGGATACCCTGTCCAACCTCGGCTTCGTTGCCATAGGCGAGGGCACTAATGATGAATTTGTCAGATTGAGTTCTTTTAGATTGTCCGGCAAGTGGTGGCTGCTCCCAACTTACGTGTCGATGTGACGGTATCCCTTCAGGAGAGCATTCTTGACAGCCTCTCTGACCTCGTTGGGCTTGGATTGCCAGGTACCGAGACCAACGGCGGGGATCTTGGCGCCGGTGTTGAGGGTGTAGACCTTCCTAAGGAGCGGATAATAATTGTTAGTAAGTTCAAGAATCCCTCATGTGCTGCACGTTCAATGTATTTCAACTGAAGCTCAGTTAAAGAGAGGGGGTAGCTCACTTGGTGTGCTCGAGGTTCGACATGTTGTGCGATTGATTGGTGATTCCGAGGAGTATGGAAGGAGGAATAGGGAAAGATGATGAATGGGGGATCAAGAAAATGAAGAATTGATCAGTCTGGGTGAAGGTGGGCTTTATAGCAAGGTGGATGCAAGCTCCGAGGGCGGACCGGACGAGAGAGGAGGCAGGTCCATCCAGCACACCATGAGCGGGACGATGACGATGGAGGGGCACGACCTGCCCCTCCTAGAGATAGTGGGGAGCGTCAGAGGCATCGCTGGCCAGTGATCACCCAGGCATTCTTTTAGCGGACGGACCCAAGGGTCGGGTCTCCTGCATTGGAAGGTCGGTTTCAGCCAACGATAACTACGGATTCAGTCATTTCCGATCTGCAACCTGGGGCTCCTGTTTTGCCGTTATCAAAGGAGTTACCACCGAGCCCGAACGGGGTTGAAGCCCTTGACATCGGTCAGTTGCGCTTAAACGAGGTTGTCCGAGTGCTGTCTATCACTCAGAGAGTAGTAGGTAAAGGCGTAACTGAGTTGATACCAGGCTAAAACTTTTGGAGAAGAGTATACAAGAGCATCACATTGCCAATTGAACCATGTCGTGGAACTGCTACTGTTCAGGAAATCGAAACATCGGATTACCAGGGCTCATTGTGCCGATAACTTATGAGAACGTACTGAAGACACCGGAAGGCAAATTCTGGGTCACTCGAGATGAAAGTCGTCCCAGTTACTCTGTACAGTAGGACTTTCTAGGTAGAGGATAATATGGACAGTCTTTTAGCCAGGGTGGTTCTTCTAAACCACAGCCCCTCAGATGACTAATGAGGCATTTTGCCTAAATTGACCAAAACAGCAGAACTCCGCCGCTCCGGCGTGGGTCTGCCTCAGGCCCAATGACCATGGACCACATCTGCTTCACCGCCTGTTTCTGCCGGTCCACTACTGTGGCTCTCGGTTGGCAACGGTCACAAGTGAAGGAAGAAGCCGCCGGAAGTTAGCAAAGCAAAGCCGCCCGTGACGTTGCTCGCTGCCGTTTACAATATTCTCGCGTTGGATCCATTGCCAGAGGCTCTTGCAGATCCACGGCCTTGTGCTTTGTCCGCTCCGTCGCAATTCCGGACATCCCATTCGACGACGGCCTGCTAGGTTTGTGTACACCTCCGCCAACGAGATCACCATGTCGTCTGGATTCGTATCCGCCGGAACGGATCAGGAGCCAATCGAACGCGACGATGAATGGCGTCGTGTACAGAATGAGCTCGAGGAGGAGCGCAAGCGCAAAGCAGAGCTAGGGAGGCAGGAAGATGGCAAGAGCTTATACGAAGTACTTCAGCAGAACAAAAGTGAGTCTCCACATTGTGCGGAGATGCCATGAGGCGCGTGTGCTAGGAGACGCCTTGGATTGACATGTTAGGGTGATGTGTTTTGTCGCGCAAAGTGGCCAAGCAGGAAGCTTTCGAAGAGAAGATCAAGCTGAAGAATCAATTCCGTTCGCTGGACGAAGACGAAGTCGAATTCCTCGATTCTATCATGGAGTCCACCCGGGCCAAGGAAGCTGCGGTCAAGAAGGAGACTGCCGAACAGCTGGAGTTGTTCCGTCGGCAGCGAGAAGAGGCAGAGAAAACTCTGCTGGAGGATACATCTGCGGATGTCGCACCGGCCGCTGAAGGAGAGGACTGGAAGATTCCTGCCCGCAAGAGACGTCGAGAGAAGAGCAAAGACCTTCTTATACCCGGTAAAAAGCGCAAGTCTCTGGGGGGTGACACTACTGGAAACTCCTCGAAAGAACAAAGTGCGGACAAAGAATCCGGAAAGGTCGATAAGAGTGTCCATGAAAGCAAGCCGGAGCCAACGCAAAAGAAGCCGGAAGAGTCAAAGCCAGCAGCTGCATTGCCTGGAGCAAGCAAGCCTGTACAGGATTCAAAATCAAGCCCAAAGCAGACTGCATCGAACGCAGCAGCAAAAGCACCTTCGTTATCCCTTGGATTAGCCGACTACGGCTCAGATTCAGAATGATCTTGATGTGTTGTACAATAGGCGCTTGGTATCCCTGCTCTTTACATTCGTGCTCTCCGTCGCTTGAGTTTCTGCGCCTGCGGACTACTGATGCGGTCTCGTTGTAATGTACATGATGCTTCGTCCCTCTGGGTTCGAGGGATACTAGCTTGCTTGCACTGAAACATCAGCAACGGGGCCTTTGGATCACTAAAAGCGTTTAGGTCTTATCTATATCGCATATCTTATAATATTACATACTAGCATTCAGAAATGGCAGTCATTACAGTATTTGTAGGCTTGGAATTCATGTGTATCAAGTTTAAAACACCAATACTTACAGTACTTGATGTTACCTTTCCCATCAGGTGGTCAGGAGAGCCACGCGAGTCTGTTCGCTTCAAGAATTACACTTCAATATGCTCACTTAGCACTCCATTAATTCCGAGATAGTGCGAACTACGCAACTGCCGTTGCGATCAATATGATTTGGTGCCAGTAAGGACATACTCCACTTACTCAACCCTCTGATCAAAACAGAAGGCATATAACGAGCTGACCTGCAATTCTCTTCCATCTTTTCCAGTGCTCAACTCACTTCATTGTGAGTGGCGAAGACCTCTCTTTTCTCCGCCTCCTCCTCCAGCCTCCGCTGTAAATCATGAGGAACATAATCTTCCTTACGCTTTCCCGCCACAATCCACGGAGAATTCGAGAACAGATAGTTCATCTCTTCTAGCGGCAATTTCTTCGTCTCGGGAAGCAAGAGCCAGAAGAACACCGCATTCGTGAAGTTGCAGATGATGAAGAGGAAGTAGTATCGATAGCGCACACTCTCCATGGCAATGGGTGTCACCTGCCCAATCATCGTGTTGAATGCATACGAGGTCATAGTAGCCAGCGAAACACCCTTCGACCGCGTTCGGGTGTCGAATACCTCTGCTGGGATGATCCAGGACAGAGGGCCGCATGTGCACGAAAACGAGAAGTTGTACAGCCAAGTCATGATGATAAAGCCCCAGTGGGCTCCGGTGTTGTGACTTTCTGGGGGGAACTGCGCTAACAGGATGCAGGCAACGATGAATGTTACCATGTTCCCTAGGTTACCCCAGATCAGAGTCCAGCGGCGACCGACTCGGTCGATGAAGAGAATGCAGAGGAACTGAGCTACTAGGGCGATGATGGAGTTGATAGCCTGATATTGTAGCGTTTTGTCGCCGCTAATGCCAATCTGACCATATATGGTCACAGAGTAGTATCTATCAGATGAGTGATGAGTCTTTGGGGTTATCATTAATAAAACCTTGAGGGAGTACTCACTGGATTGCAGACACGCCGGTCATCTGTACGGATGCCTGCAATGCGCAACAAAGGAACAGGCGACGGAAGGACGACCGTGATGTAAAAAGTTCCTTGTAGGACTTGGCCTCGTGCTCATGCTCAAAGACAATACTTTCTTGGATCTGATTAAATTCCGCACGGACCCAGGGATCCTCTTCGTTGCCATGCGCATGAAGCATTGCCAATGTCTTCAGGCCTTTCTCGGTCTGGCCGTGGTCAATGAGCCATCGTGGTGACTACTACTCATCAGCATGAATGCAGGATAACGATGAGACATTGCGTACCTCGGGGAATAGCATGATCAAAAGTCCCAGGAAGACAGCTGGTGCAATCTGCAGTCCAAGGGGTAACTGCCATTGTGTGTCATTGGTTTCGGAGAATCCAATATATGTGCCATATGAGATCCAAGCAGCACATAGAGACCCGACTCCTAACATAAATTGCTGCAGAGCAGTGACACGACCACGAATGTCCGGATGGCAGATCTCGGCCTGGTAAAGAGGGATAATCATAGTAAGGAAACCGACCCTGCGAACAGATTAACCTATGATTTTGAACGGTCGCTGAGCATAGAGTAGCATACCCCAGGCCGGCAAAGAACCTTCCGCTATAGAGGAAGGCAACAGTTCGTGCTCCAGTCTGAAGACCACCTCCGAGGCAGAAGAGAACACAACCGACAGTAATGGTCCATCGTCGGCCTAGCTTGTCACCACTAGGGCCTGCAAACGCTGCACCAAAGAAAGCACCTGCAGTGAACATGGACACCACAAGTCCACTACGAAACGTCAGAGCACTTCAACATACCAGGAACTAGCGACTCACGATTGAGTGTCATTCAAATTAAATCTGGATATGAACGATCCGCAGGCGATGACTTCAGCGATCACACCTAGATCGTCTGCGGAGACTAGTGTTAGGCCCCGTGGATCCACAGCAAGGAGGAAGAGTATACACACATCCATATAAGAATGAACCCAGCGAGGCGAAAACGCCTACTAGGAACTGGAAACTCAGTTAGCCCATACTTCTTAGCAGGTAATTAGAAGGTTGACTGACTTGATACCATGCTGGGGAGAGACGCATGATGGTAGAAAGCGCTCCTAATGCTTTAGTGTCTCGGATCACTAAGCTGAGCTAAACGACAGAAATGCGGAGACCAAATCTGGGGTACAGGACCCTCGGCCATTTAAGAACATCTGGAGATTGAGCCGCGCATTCCACGTGTATAGCCATTCTATGGGCCATATTAACCTCACATCTCACTGAAAATGATATGAGCATCTCGGTTAATTGAGATTTAAACGAGGCCGTCGGCGAGGAAGCCATTTAGGATCGTGTTCTAGGAATCTCAGGATCCAACACAACCGAAGCCACTGAATAACATGCCATGCGTGACCTATCGCTAGCGACTACCCTGGTCAAGCCAAGTAACGCTTTGTCGATACGGGAATGGTATCAATATGCACGGTTTCTGAACCAAGAAAAGATTCCCGTCTGACAAGCGTGCTGATTGATGGAATATTGCCGTGGCGTTGCCTCGGCTTGAACCCCAAGCCAACGGCGGAAGAGCACCATGCATCTCATCCACTCCCGACGCCCTAACAGACCATCATCGCGTGGTGCACACGAGAGTCAGTCGCAGGTCTGGAATCACCCCGCAGGGGATTTCCCCGATTTATGCGGGACTCCAGGTAATAGCTCCCGCACATTAATATCTGTTGCTAGTCTGCCATCGTACTGGCTTTCGACAAATCCTCTCTGGTAGAGTTTACCGTCTTGATTTCCTCTATACCAATTCAGATTAGGTTATCACTTACCCTACTTGGAACCTTGTCATATCATTCGCGCCATGACCACCTTCACCAAGCTTAGTGACCAGGATGCGCCTAGTATTTCCATCCACCCAGAGAGGCGTCTTTCCAAGATCAATCCGAATATTTACGCGGGGTTTACAGAGTAGGTCTACTGACCAAGACTAATTTGCCTTGTGAGCAACTTAGCAGTGAGCTCACGTATTGTTAGGCACATGGGCAGATGCATTTATGGAGGCATCTATGATCCAGGCAATCCACTGTCAGACGAGAATGGTTTCAGGAAAGATGTCCTCGAAGCTCTGAAGGAGCTCAACATCCCTGTCGTCCGTTATCCCGGTGGGAACTTCATGGCGACTTATCATTGGATCGATGGGGTTGGGCCGAAGGAGAAACGACCTGCTAGGTATGTCCACATGATCATTTAGCCTTCCACATATGTCTCGTACATGTTCTCTACCTCGTTGTTGTTTAATCTCTCCTGGGATAGTAATTATATCTTTTTCGTTCCTACAGATGCTGTAAGGCTAATCTCACTGCTTCTATAGACCTGAGCTAGCATGGCTGGGAACAGAGACCAACCAGTTTGGCACTGATGAATTCCTGAAATGGTGTGAAGTCCTAGGCACTGAGCCCTACTTCTGCCTGAACTTTGGAACTGGTAATGTGATCCGTCCTACTTGAAGCACAAGCGCTGACGTATGGCCAGGTACTCTTGACGAAGGTAACTTATCCTAACTTCATACATGACACATCACTAATGGGCTTTGATACAGCGCTGGCGTGGGTCGAGTACTGTAACGGTACTAAAGATACATACTATGCTAACCTTCGGCGGAAGAATGGTCGCGAGGAGCCATACAATGTATGATCCCGAATGCCCTATTCCTCAGGCTTCCTATGTACTCATTCATGCTCCAGGTCAAATACTGGGCCCTGGGCAACGAGACTTGGGGTCCCTGGCAGGTCGAACAGATGACCAAGGAAGCATATGCTCACAAAGCCTATCAATGGGCCAAGGGTAAGCCATCCGTTGCTCTTCTCCTAAACACCTACTGATACGCTCTACAGCCTTAAAGCTTCTTGATCCCAGCTTGATCTTGGTTCTCTGTGGACAAGACGGCACAGCTTCATGGGACTACTACACCCTTAAGCAATGCCTGCTTCCAGCACACTCCCCTCTATCTACCAGCACCGTACCTCTCATCGACATGCACAGCATCCACCTATACACCAGCTCTCCCTCCCATCTCCCCAATGTCACCGCCCCATTAGCCGCAGAGCGTGCCATCGAAATCACCTCATCTCTGATCGATCTCGCCCGAATCGAGAACGGCGTTCCACCCGATCAACACCGACCCACCATCTGCTTCGACGAATGGAACGTCTGGGACCCTATTCGCGCAGAGGGCAGCAAGGGTGCAGAAGAGTCCTACACTCTCTCCGATGCATTAGCCGTGGCCGTTTATTTGAATGTTTTTGTCAGGAAAAGCAAAGACCTGGGCATGGCATGCATCGCGCAGAGCGTTAATGTCATCTCCCCACTGATGACAAGCAAGGACGGCATCACTAAGCAGACAACTTATTGGCCTTTGTACCTGTTCTCGAAGTATATGCGGGGATGGACTATCAGTGTGCATCTATCTTGTGCTTCTTATGAGGGGGAAACTTCTCCGAAGTGGGTGCGCGGAGTCAAAGATACACCTTGGTTGGATGTTAGCGCTACCCTCGGTGAGGATGGGTATGTGAATGTTGCGGTGGTCAATATTCACGAGGAAAAGGATATCACGAGCAACATTGATGGGCCGTCTGGGCCGATCTCGATCTTTACTGTTACTGGAGAGAGTGTCCAGGCTTGTAATATGAACGGCAAAGAGGAGGTTGTTGTGACCGAGAGTACAGGGGAGGCGAAGGGACAATTTGTGTTCCCGAAACATTCTTTGACGTTGCTGAGATGGAAGCTAGAGTAAATGGCTATTGTTGAAGTTTACTAAAGAGATAGGTTGCACCGTGCCGTCTGATAGAATGCTATAATGTTCTTTGGTTCATATCACAGTATGTTGGTGCTTCGGTAGAATGGAAGACTACATCATTCAAGCAGATGACAGAATATCACACTATAATGAACAACATTATTTCAATAGATCCGTCTCAGAATAGTACATAAAGTATCGTCCCATAATATCGTAACAAGTCACATCACATCTTTATAAGTCGTAATCCAGACATCAAGTATCAACCTCTAGCCAAAGGTCACATCATGAACAGTGCCATCGTCACCCAAGTGGATGTTCATCCTAAGACACAAACCCATCAGCATGAGGACAGTATACATATAACAACGGGGGTAAACTAACCGTTCTGGCCTCATGTCCATTGTCTTAGCATCACCAGGCTTGAGCACACGGTGTTGCTGGGGGAGGTCCTTCTTCGCAAATGACTATATTAAACGGTACGTTAGCATCAGTCAAAAGGTCCCCCCAACACACAAGATACAGCAACATCTAGCTCGGTGAGAAGGAAGAGAGTCATACAGTCACATCACTCGACGACTCAGTGAGTTTCTTCCCCGCCAGCTTGTTGAGCCACTCCTCTTGGCTGGCACCACCAGAGGTGTTGTTGATTCCGGGAACGACGAGAGGCATGGTTGTAGTTTGCTTTGTATCTTCGAAGTAGAAATAATTTCTTGATACTTTTGTGTAATAGGAAAAGTAAGTGGAGATAGATAAGTTTGGGTTTGGAAGTGGGAGATAAGCCTGACAGGCACCCTTCATTACTTATATATACTTTTAGTTACATTGGGACCCTGGCGATGACATCATGCCGGTGGATGAGGCTGGGGTGTGGCGGTGCTGATGACGTCGATCTGTTTCGGGATTAGCGCTATTGGGAGGGCGGCATGTTACATGCAATTGTATACTTCTTTACACTATCCTGGGATTTATTGATGACTTCACTTTTGAGATTATTCCTCCGAGGTCATGTCAATCATATTTACTATTGAACTTGAGTACTTCAGTGCGTCAGGAAATTGTACAAATCTTTGGTGGTGTCCATACTCACTGCCCCAAAGGCAGAATATATATCCAATATATATAACAAGATCTATACTGATTGCTCACTCGACTTTTATCTATTACTTGAATAACACCATAGCATAGTATAGTACTAATTTGAGAACTGAATGAGAAGCTCACTACTACTACTAGTGCCACTAATAGAGAAATACCCTTTTCAGGTGCTACTATGCTAACATTAGGTTCCACATTTATACTTGAATCTAGGAAGCCACAACCCAGCCGTGATTCTCAGAGCAGTTGCCTCCATTTTCCGCTGGTATCATTTGAGCCATGCTACAGTGGACAGATCACTTATTCTTCTATTCTCTGGAATATCTCTGACTTGATACTGACTCGAGGCATTTGCTCTAATGGCAGCGATTATCAATATACAAGCTACCGTCATCGAACAGTTGTATTGCACCTTCGATCTTTATACACACCACGAGTCCCATTATTAGACTTTCTGGCCCGCACCAAAAGAAGACCGGCAAACTACACAGCTCTTTGCTTCACAGCCCCGCGTTCCTGATGCTGTTAGCTTCTATTGTGCCCTCAAGGGCTACTACCACAGAAGGGCTCTGGGGCAGCAGTCACGAACATCTGCCGGGATACTGGAAAGCGCCTACAGCTCGCTAAACAGAGGCTATGGGGGCATGCACTTGTGGAACAGGAACAGTGAGGTCGTCAAACACCGGCTAGACACTGTTCTTGATGGTCTTGATTATGCCAGAGACTCCCAGCTTGCAACTCGCTCAAACACCTCATCGCAGGAAATGGCTACAAATGAGGACGGTGCAGCACAGGCTGGGATATCTCTGGTGAACCTACGTGCAGACCCTCGGAGACCAGAGTATATGAATCGGAATTGGATACCGCATTGGAGTTACCAGAAAAGCTCCATTGCTGCTGCGTGCATATTTACGGCCGTCACAGTAATGGCTCTCACTTTCTTAGCTATCCTATCCATCAAGAAGGCTAAAAGAAGCTGGGAGCGACACAAACGTGAAAAGCAAGATTATGCAAACTCCGGTTACTCTGCTCTCACCTTGCTCGAGGAAGGCCACAAAATGACTGCGACGAGCAGCAAGCAGATAAGCCGAGAGACTTTGATGTTCAGTAGGAGTCGCTCGCCATCTTCGACCTATCTCATTGAACAAGACGGTCCCTCCGTGACGAGAGTTTATCACACGAGCAAAAGCGTCTCTACGATTACGCTCGACTCGCCCAGCTCTACCCTGGGAGATGCAGGCTCTACAACTGAGTTGAACGCAATACCGGAACGTCCAGCCAGCGCGTTAAAACGTTCCCGCCACGAACGTCATGGCTCGAAGGCCAGATCAATCGTTGTCGTACCGTCACCCTTGAGGGCATTCTCGGTGAAGCCAATGATACACCACACAGACCCAGCCTACGCCCTGGAGCGGACTTCCTTAAACGTTGAACATGAGGGCGGTGATGTCCCGTCGAGCAGCAAGCGTGATTCCGCTGGTGGAAACAGCTTGTTCAAACTTCCAGCAATCCAAAGAACAATGTCTCCCCTTTTCTCCTTTTGACTTACAGGACTATGGGATGGGTGCTTGTTGGGTACGTGTTTGGTATAGTCACATCCGACTAGGAGTTGTATTTTCCAAGCCGGAATTGGAAGTCAGGGACATTTTGTCTACTTTCCTTTTTCCTTTCTATCCCTATAGGGTATTCCTTCTCGTCGTGAACTCATGTACAAGGCCTTTTTGCTTACGAAAGTCCTTTTCAGGACGAACTAATAAGAAGGCCATGCACCTTCTCAATAGACAAAAGTTGTCGAAATAGGACCATTTCTCATCGTTCTAATCCGAAGTGCGCGATATCTAATTATAGGAAAAGCTAAGGCTCAGCAAAGGAATGAGACAGCTTCTCTAACACAGCAAGCAACACACCAGCTACCCTCAGCTAAGCCATCTTTACACCTATCTAAACAATCCTAGTTCAAATCCCAGAATAGGGCAAAGTCAGCCCGACACTAATCCATGAGCAAGCCACCACTCTCCTACAAATAAGACCACTCATATCATCACATCGTCGGATTTATATTAGTAGTATATGAATATAGGTTAGGTTAACAACGCAGCTAAGCAGTCCTCTAGACGCATCACAAGCCGAGTGACAAGCGACCAGACCAATCAACACAACACAGCACAATGTCAAAGCAGACCAAGATCATAAATGGCAACACAGCACACAACACCGGTCAATCAATCAATCAATCAATAATAAGTCTACAGAGCTTGCCATTTATAACAGGACCAGAAGGATGAAATGAGAGATACCAGGTGAAGAGAGTGAAAAGCGAAACGAAGTCAGATGAAGGGGAAGAAAAAAGCAAATACACCGCACCGCCGTACATGCATGATTTGTAGATAATAACAGGATGATACAACAGGGTGAATGGATAAATGAATGAAAGTAAACAGATCTATCGCATCTCGCGCACTCCACGTAAACACCGCTCTAGGCGCTTTCCTCGTTCGCGTTCTCGGACTAAGGTTGCTCGGACGAAGGAGCGGATGGCATCTCGTCCGACTTTCTCGCGCCAGGTGGTCCAGCCTGCTAGTTCGCCGACAACCACGTCCTTATTCCAGGTGATTTCGCGGGAGAGACGAGCGATCTGGAGTTCGGAGTCCTGGATCTTGGTTTCGAGGTCGCGGACGGACTTTTGGCGGGATTCTTCGAGACCCGGGAAATTGATGTTGAATTTGCGGGGGAGGGAGGAGGATACGAGGGATGAGCGGTTGCGGGAGAGGTTTCTGTTTGTGGATGATAGGTTGTTTATGAGGGAGATGGGACGAGAGAGGGATGCTAGGATGGCGGTTGTGGTGTTGTCGATTGAGGTCAGGGCCGTGAGGAATTGAAGGAGAGGAGAAGAGTCAGAAGATGAAGTGGAGAGATGGGTTGCATAGCGGGTGAACGCGTCGACATAGGAGGCTGGTAGAGCGTTGGTCGGTTCCTTGAGGGTTGAGACAACGGAGGCACAGAGGGCCACGGCGTCTGCAATGTCGGATGCAGAGTTTTGAAGAGCGTGGCCGCGACGAAGCAGACTGCGAGTGTTGACGTGGACGGCGCGGACCATGTCCTGGGCGTGAGAGACGAATTGCTCTGTCTCGCGCATGCCTTCGGGTGTGACGGGTTCGTAGTCGTCGTTGATGGACTCTGTGAGAACCTGGGCTTTGCGCTGCGAGCGGTCTGCCATCATCTCGGGCTGCAGTTCGGGAACCAAAAAGAACTCCCACAGCATCTCGTGAGTGGCGAAAGTTGGATGCGTGAGCAAGACCTTGAGGAACCTGTCGAGCTTCTCTTGCATGTCATGGAGCACAGAGCGGGACGGTTTGGAATGAATCTGGAAAGGGCTACGGAAGTCGGACAGAGACGGCATATAGGAAGCCGGATGCTCGATGGACAGGCACTTTGCAAGGTTCTCGAAGTCAGAAAACGTGCGACGGCATGTGGTAACTGTGAATGTTGTCCCTGACGCAGGACGGGACTCTGCTGAGTTGATGGTTGGGTTCGGGGCACCGGACTTGAGAACAAAGCGCACTGTCGCATCCTCAACAAAGTATGAGCGCACCACCGTCGTGACACGACCAGACTGCTCGTCGTAGGCTGATGGGGGGTTGGAGAGAAGGATGAGATCGTCAATGCGATTGCGCACTTCATCATCCTTAGCAAGTTCGACAGCAGTCAAACCACGGCTTTCTTTCAGGTGAACATCAACTCTGGGGTCCATGAAAAGGATCCTGACCTGATCGATGCGGCCGTACTTGCTGGCCATCATGAGAGGAGTGAACCTTTTATCATTTGTTGCATTTGGATCACAGTCACATTCTTGCAAGAGGCGGATGGTAATTTCCGGATCGCTAACGATATGCAACAATGTATTGCCTCTAGAGTCAACATGATTATCGAGGCGCAAGGGCTTGCCATCACCTTGGGCGATTTGAGCGGCCGTGAGTGCTTCTTTCACCATCGAGTTGTAGTCCGGGTGATCGTAAGACCTGCATAAAGCGAACAGTGGCGTCTGTCCATGCTTGTCGCGTTGACACCACGGCAGCAGTCCCTCCAACCTATGCATTACCGATGGCGTGCTGAAGAGGTAGTGTGCAACCGTACGCCCATGCATGTCTGACTTTTGTAGGTACGATGCAATGGTGTGCTTATCCGTTGAACTGAATAGGAAGTTTAATAGAATGTCCACCATTTCGACATGAGCAAGCTGAACAGCAGCACTAAGTAGTGTGGTTCCATTTGTATTTGTGTCCTCGAGAATATCCGCCAGCGGATAGTAATCTTGAAGGCTCAGCAGGTATTTCAAGGCGTCTGGCTGGCGGCTTTCTACGGCCATCATCGGAATCGAGTCGCCTGCAGGATCTTGCGTTTTCGTCAATGTCTCAATTGAGCTGTCCCCCTCAATCGCGCTTGAAATTGAGCCCATTCCCGTTGTCCGGGAAGCCAAAGATATCCCAGATGATTCAGACAGGCTGCGGACATCCATGGAAACCTTCTTCACAGGGCGTCGGATCTCTTTCGGAGGGGCCGTGTTCGTCCACGTCTGGAAAGGAAAAACATGAGAAAGGGGAGGTGGCTCGGAGGGTTCCTCATCATGCGCTGTCCCACTAGGAACACTCATTTCGAACGGTGCATCCTGCAAAAGCAAGGGCTCATGTGGACTTTGACAAAGATTATCCTCGTCATGCGTCCGAAACGCAACAGTTCTTTCTTCGGGCTCGCATGGGACTTCGTCTAGCGACTCCTGGTCGCCATTTGGCTCTAATATGGCTTTCATGTCCACGACACGTCCGCCTTTAGTTGCATTCCATAAGCGCCTGTTTCGAATACTGGCTCGCCGGAGACCCGCGGAATCAGTCACCAGATAGGTAAGAACAGCTTCGAGAGTGCTCAGCGCATAGCCCATTTCACCACTGTCAACATCGTCGATGTATATGAAATGTTGCATGTACATCAGCCTCGCCTGCAGATTCTTCACTTGGGATCTGATGACCACAACCAGCAGCAATGAAACCAGAATATCAGCGTTGATCGTTACCGGCGCGTATTGCTTTTCCGATGCAAGAGACCCCGCTCTATCGTAATTCCCTGGATAAGACAGAAGTTTGATTGTCTGAAGTAGAGTGCTCAACATGTCGTGGGGGCACTTGGCGTCTAGCATTTTGCGGAACTCTTCCACTGCTCTCCCGATGCGCTGTAACAATTCCCGCTTACCCTCTCGTCCACCATCGACAACTATGCCCACTTGCGAGATGTCAATGTTTTCCATGTAACGAATCCTAGAGTCTAGCTCTGCGTCTTCTGGCTGGCGGAAACTGCAAAGACGAGGGAAGAGAAGAGATTCGTGCACCTGCTCAGCGACGTAGCGCTCGATGAGCCTTTCCACCAACGGTCCCGTTAGATCGGTGGTGGCACCTAGAAAAGACAACTGCTGCTTATCCACTAAACGAAACAAGTCAATTGCGGCAGTAACAGCTGTCTCCAGACTTCGACGCATCAGATCCTCGTCATCCTCGAAGTACTCTTCGGAGTTGAAGGGTAGGCCCTCCCTGTTGCGAGAAGCTGAACTACGGATAGAAGCAGATTCGTCGGCGGTTATCTCGTTGTTGTTCTGCTTCCGTTCGTATTCGTCGAATATGAGGGGCGAACGAGACGGCGGAGGTGGCAACGGTTTCCCCAGCTCCTTTCCAAATTCCTTGAACAATCTCTCCAATCCAGGTTGCATCTGCCGGGCAATCATCGGGAAGTGCGCGAGGAGTTCTCCAAATGTCTTGATCTCCTTCTTCGGTGGCGACGAAACGGACTCGCTAGACTTCATGCCGTTGCCTATGATGTCGCGCTTTGGTAACATGCCCGGCACTACAGCAGTGACTATCTTTCCGGGGTCGAATGAGCCGATCAACGGCCGTGAGATGTAGTAGATCAGCCATGGTTGAGAGTCGTTGCTGTTGTTGTAGTACAGCGCATCGGATAACAGCTGGGCTTGGCTCAGGGACTTGAAGCCTAAATACAAGGGTCAGCGCATGTGCCACTCAGGAGACTAGCCGGATGCCTTCCCACCTTTGTTACTGTACACCGAATTCTCCTTGATAATAACCGTGCGCCCGTTGACCGTCGTCACTTGTTTGGCCTTGCCCCGGCTATCTCGTATATTTGAGTCATCCTTTCCCCCGCCGGCCCCGGTGGACACTGGTATTCGCAAGGTATGGCTTCCCAAGAATTCTTCGGATACGACGAGATCGGAGTAGTAGAGGGATGACTCGCGGTCGCGCGAGCCGACCAGCGATTCCGTGACAGGTACTAGGAGGACCTAAAGTTGGCATGTCAGAAGCTGGGCTCAGACCGGAGCCGATAGAGTTGGCGGGACATACATGATTCTCGGTGGGTATACACTGCCCCGGAACTGTGCTTCGGAAGAAGGCACGGAGAAAGGGATTTAGAGGGTGCATCCAAACGGTCTTGGACGACGGCCCAACACAGAATCACAGGCACTCATGAAGCCGTCTAGACCGGTCTCGAAGGGGGGGATCCGCTGCTCGATCGTCGCAGAGGAGCAGCTCCGGCGCATGCGCCCGCAGGTAATCGGATATAGTGCAGTCTCAACGAAAGAGCTTAGGAAGCAAGCGCAAAGAACCAGTCGGAAGAGACAGAATTCAACGTCACGATGGACAGGCTAGAAGCATAAGCTGAACGACGAGTGAGAGTGAGGGAGTTGTTGGAGGACAAGAGGGGGATCTCAGCCAACAGCTTTCGGAGTGGCAGTCCTGGGAGCTCCTCGCGCTATCCCCCTTTGGGTCGGCCTAGATCTCAGCCTGCCTCGCTTTTATGGAGATTTCCCAAGACAAACTGTCCAACTACACGCCTTCATTCATAACATTCTTGCTAGGAGAAACTTTGAATTGATATACATTGCACCCGTAGAAACTCGCATCCTAAAAAAAATAATCCCATATATGCCGGGAACAGGCTGGCTAGTATACAAATAGAGAAAAGGAGCTGGACCCTGAACCCTGAACCATTGCCCGAACTATTGCCACCCAACAAGAACGGTTCAGTTGATACAGTGTAGGGTCGCCATATGGTTGGACTGAGAAGAACCTATTCCGGGGCATCTCTGATCAATCCCATCCCATCATCGGGTATCATGAAAGCATGCCCGTGTTCTTGTCCCAGACGTTCTAGCAAAGCACTTCTACCCGCGTCAGAACGACATAACAAATTCCGTCAACAAAATGCACCCCCTTAACCAAGACGGCGAACCCTGGGGCTTCTCGAACCACCAAACTTGAGTCTGGTGGAGTCCGTCACCCGACAAACCAAGCCGCGGATGTTCCTTCCTTCGTTACCGAGCAAAACCTTGGTGACAGCTTCACGGCCTTGTCCGAAATCACGGAAGATAATTTCCAAGCGCTTGATTTCCAACAAAAAGCCCCTTTCTTGTATCTGGCCAAAGACGTGCGACGCCAGCTGGTGGGCGGCTTCGTAACCCGAACGCTTAGACTTGCGGAATCCAAGGTGACCGCAGCTCTTAGCCAACATTGGGTCTCCATTCGGCCGTGTCAATGTCATAATGGTGTTGTGCTTGTGGCAGTAGACATGAAGGTGGTAAGGAGGAGACCGATCGGCATACGGCTGGTTGATCAACTCTGCTTCCAGGCTCTCGGCCATCCGGGAGTAGTCACGACTCACACCCTGGTTTGAGCGAACCTTCTCGCCCTGCATCATCTTGGTGATCGCAGAGAATGACGCATTCTCTTGGGCGGGTTGCTTCTCCGCAGGGGTGTTCAGAATCTCTCTCTCGATTTGACGGGTCTTCTCCTTTGCGCTTTCGAGAATTGCGGGAGTCGATGAGAAGGGTCTCGTAAGACGGAAAGCAGGGGCACGGATCTGACACGAGCGGCCAACGGTAGGCAGAGCCCTCGACAGGGCAGTAACGAATGTCGAGTTCATCTTTGCGGTGTCGTCAATCGAGGAGGATGTCGGGGAGATACGGCTAGGCGGCGGGTGAAAGGACCGAACGTGGCCGTTATACCAGCCAACGAAATTGAACGCGGAGCAAGATGAAAATAAACTCCGGACAGACAATGGAAATTGTCGTGATTGCAAATAGCCGGAGGTGGCTCCAAGTCGAAGATGCGGCGCAAGTCTGGGCCGGAACGACAGGGCGGCGGAAAAGGGCCGAATTTTCGACGGGCTTGGCGTCCAGCATCTCAACTTTTTTCCCTTCTCGCTCGTTCTGACACCAGCTGCCGACATCGCTTCCTCGCTCTTCCTCATCCACCTCCCCCCTTCAACCTCAACCTCAACTCAGTCCTCCCACCTTATCTTCGGGGTTGGCGAACACGCAGATCTTATCTTTTTCCTTGGTTTTAATTCGGTTCTTGTTTAAATAGTCGCATAGCATGATCTCGGCTACCAGGATGTCGGTCACCGCGCGGGCGGCCACCCTACGGTCTCAGGTGCCGACTCTGAAGACCGCTGCTGTGTCCCAGCGCTCTTTGATTCAGTCCTGCTCTTACGCTACATCACGAAACACCCTCTTGAACAGCCAGCGCGCGGACCGTCCCGTTTCTCAACTCGTTTCCCCGTTCGCTGCTCTCCCTCTGACCAGATCCTTCCACGTCGTCGCCCCTCGCTTGCAACAGCAGCAGCAGAAGGATAAGCAGGAGCAACAAGAAAAGCAGGAGAAGCAGTCGGAAGAGCCCAACCAGGAGAAAGAGGAGAAGAGCGAAGGGGAGTCCAAGAAGGAAGGAAAGAAGGATGCGCCTCCGCCGCCGCCCCATGGTGACAAGACTCCCTGGCAGGTGTTCAGAGAGACTCTTCAGACGGAGTTCAAGGCTTCGAAGGAGTGGAATGAGTCGACAAAGGCTCTTGCTTCGTCTGCTCACCAGTTCTCCGAGAACGAGAACATCAAGAAGGCTCGTGCCGCTTATGAAGCCGCCTCTGGAGCCGCCACCTCCAAGACTGCGACTGCCATCAAGACCACCGGAAAGGCCATTGGCACTAGTGCCGCATGGACCTGGAACACTCCTGTTGTCAAGGGTATCAGAAAGGGTGTCAACGTCACTGGCTCTGGTATTGAGAAGGTCACAAGACCTGTCAGAGAAACCGAGGCTTACAAGAGTGCCGTGGGTGGTGTGAAGAATGCCATCGATGATGGTAGCAGCTCCCGCTACGGAGGTTACATCGAGAAGGAGGAGCGTCGGAAGCAGCGCAAGCTGCGTGAAGAGGCTGAGCTCAAGGCTGGTCGCCGTGTCGAGCCGATGGTTGAGGATCCCAAGTGAGTCATGTTCAGTAGATTATGTGAAGGAGATCTCTAACAGTTATCCACTCTAGTGCCGGAACCCACGTTACCCTCCACAAGGACTCTGCCTGGAAGGAATCGTGGCGCGACTTTAAGGACTCCAACCCTATGATGCAGAAGCTCTTCACCCTTAAGGAGTCCTACGAGGAGTCGGAGAACCCCTTGATCAGCACCGCGCGCAGCATTTCCGACCGTGTTGCTGGTTTCTTCGCCGAAAACGAGACCGCTCGTGTCATCAAGAAGTTCCGTGAGATGGACCCCAACTTCCAGATGGAAGCCTTCCTCAGAGAGATGCGTGAATACATCCTGCCCGAAGTGCTTGACGCCTATGTCAAGGGAGACGTTGAGACCCTGAAGCTGTGGCTCTCCGATGCTCAGTTCCATGTCTACGCTGCTCTTGCCCAGCAGTACACTACTGCCGGCCTCAAGTCGGATGGCCGTATCCTCGATGTCCGTGGCGTTGATGTTTCCCACGCCCGCATGCTGGAGCCCGGCGACATCCCCGTGTTCGTTGTGACTTGCCGCTCCCAGGAGGTTCACGTTTACAAGAACGTGAAGACGGGCGAGCTGGCTGCCGGCATGGAGGACAAGGTCCAGCTGGTCACCTACGCCATCGGTCTGACACGGATACCCGAGGATGTCAACAACCCGGAGACCCGGGGTTGGAGATTGATCGAGCTGCAGAAGGCCGCTCGTGACTACATCTAAGCCATTCGAAATATCCTTCTTACCTCCCTCGCCTACCTCGACGCTCAACGATCACAACACCTGCTTGATTTTGGTCTATGACATGCCTCTATTCTCTTCTCGATTGTTTTGATATCATCCGACTGTACAATATTGATTTTTGTTAAAATAGAGACCAGGCGGAACTGGCGCTTCATGAAACCGTCTGTGATAGTAACTTGATTAATCTCGCTGGGCGCCTTTCTTACCATCCTTCTCCCACTTTTGTGATATCCTCACTCACCCTCTGCTGGACTCCGATCCAGCTTCACTGGCGTCCGCTAAAAGAGTATATCATATATATACATCTGCGCAGTGGGCCTTGTGCTTCCATTCGGGCGTTTCGGGACTCGTGTTTACTCGCTTTGCAACCTCACCCTCCACTCTTCTGATGAAATCTTTGCATTGGCTCAGTGCTTGTTGTCTTGTTCCTTTATGTTGAGTGGCCGTTAGGCCTCTCTGGTGGTTTTGATAAGCGAGTCTAGGTGTTATGTGGCCTGAATCTGGCGACATGAAGTGGGTCATTATGAGTTTTTGTAAATACAGCTGTGAAACGAAGAAATATGTTCCTCATAACAAGACAGATCTGTCAGACAAGTATAGCGGTGTGTCTATTCGCTTCCATAATTAAGATGATCATACATTGCACGTATACGAGGTCGAGAGCGCGACAATGGTTTTTGATGAAATGAACAAATAAAGCTCCGAAACACTAACACATATAGGATATCCCGTTTACTGGTTTCCACGTCCGGCACCACCGCCCATCATGTTCCGAGCCCTGGAAGATACATGTTAGTTGCAATGCAGTAGACCAGGTATGCCATGTCACTTACATATCGGCAATGTTGGGGTCACTCATCAAAGAGGACATGTCGGGCATACCACCGCCACGGCCGTAGTTCTCAGCCATCTGTCTCAGCTGGGGGTTGCTCATGAGGTTGTTGAGCATGTCAGGGTTGCTCATCAGGTTCTGGGCCATGCTGGCGAACATAGGGTTGCTCATGATGGAGCTGAGGTCGGGCATACCGCCGCCGCCGCCACCTCCACCTCCGAGCATGCTAGCAAGGGAAGAGAGATCGGGCATACCGCCACCACCACGGGAAGCACCAGCAGCATCATCAACAGCATCAGCGGGAGGCTCGGTGCTACGCTTGGCCTCCTCGATCTTGCGCTTAGTAGTCTCCAGACCCCGCTTCATGGCCTCACTACCACCGTTGCCCTCGGCCTCAATACCCTTCTCGTAGGCCTCCTTGGCACCGTGGTAATCAGCCAGGTCGAAACGAGCCAGTCCCAGACGGCTCCAGGCCTTGGAGTACTTGGGGTCAACAGCAGTGGCGAGCTCGGCATCCTCGGCCGCCTTCTCGTGCTGTCCAGCCGCGGAATAGGCAGCAGCCCGGTTGGAGAGGTAGATGGGGTTCGAGGGAGCGATAGCCAGAGCCTGGGTGTAGAGATCGATAGCGGAGGTGTAGTCCTTGCGGGCCATGGCACCGTTACCCTCGGACTTCAGCTTGTCGGACTCGGGGGTGGGAGCGCCAGCCGCGGGCTTCTGGCTTTCGGCAGACTTGGCAGAGTCGCCGGTGGGCTTGTTGCGAAGCTTCTCGTAGACACTGTAGATGCTGGCCAGAGACTGGCCACCCACGGCATCCTTCACAGCAGCCTCGTTGGAGGGATCAACCTTGAAGGTATCGGCGATACAGGACTGGGCGATCTCGATGGATTCGGCATCGTCGGCGGTCAGGGTGCCATCCTTCAAGCTGGCACCGAGGAAGTCAATGATGGCAAGCGCGAGGCGCTTCTTGGACTCTGTGGGAGCCTAGAGAGAGGGAAGTTAGGTTCTGATCATAGCTACAGAATGATCGGCTGCGCAAAAAATCAATCTTACCATTGTGTGAGGTATAAGGGGGTATCACAGAGAACGGAAATGTCTTATCACGAGCAAAGCAAAGGCGTCGCGGGGGGAAATTGGATGCGGGGGCTTGCAGGATGTTTGGTCTGTTTGTCACCGGAGCTTCCCTGCACGTGATACCCCGTGCTCCCGAGCTGGATCCAATCCATATCCACGTTCCCAACCGTCATCTTCATCCATCGCTGTCAGTGAGACTCTTGGGTGGATATGGTCGGTACTCGCGGGATCGCATCCGTCCCGACCCCGACAGTTTAAGTTTTCCGCGTCTGACGAAGATGACTCGATGTGAACTTGCTGATATACTCCGTGACTCTCGCGCCTGTGTCGAGCCATGTACTGGCCCAATGGAGTTCCCCGGGTCTATGCGATCAATGGCCCTGCAATCCCGGTTACGATCTCCGAAGATGATGATTCAATAGAGTACGAGAGCTCTGCGGAGCAGGGCTTGTCGTTGAGAGAAAATGAAGCCGACAAACCGACGGGGACGACGGACTCGGCCTGGGCGGATGAGCCCATTACGGGGCTTTGCGTTTCCAGGAGTGGGTTCATGTTTGCGACGATGACTGATTCGTCAATTGCTATATGGCAGACTAGAGTAGGTTCCTATTCTTGAAACTTGTAAGATGCGCATGTTGACTAGCAGTTAGCCCACCGCTGTTGTAGCTGCGGTTGCTCGGTCCGCCTCTTCCCTGGAGAACTATGGGCCTAATGTAGCTCTCCTGATGCACCCGGATTCGACCATTCTCGTTGCTCAGACGCTGAATGGATACCTTTTGACGTATACGATTGCTGTTGGCCCTACCACTCGTGTGTATCAACACCACTTCGATCAGACCAGTTCGACTCGCCGTCAGCAGCTTGCGCGCTTAACAGCCGAGGAAGAGGCTACTGGGATTCGAGATGTCAGCATTCGCTTTAGAATGGCGATCAAGATAGAGTCGGGCATTGCGAAAGCCCTTGCGCTGGATAATGAACTCGTCGTCGCCACGGTGAAGCCGGCCGCCATTCAGTGCATCCGATGGATGCCTGATGCGGATGGCTCCCAGACACAGTCTGAGCTTCTGAGCCGTATCCTGGGTGTGTCTAAGCGCACGTCCATTACAGATATGGTGTATGATCGGGCCATCAATCTGCTCGTATGGATTACCAACGAAGGCCAGGCGTATGCCGTCCAGCGCACTCCGGAAGGCACAACGGATTCGGAGACTCCCAAGAAGCTTTTCCAAGGACATTGCTTCCACAACCCCGAGGATGAGGGCACGAAAGCCATGAAGGTTGCAGTCAATGCCCGCTTCTCGCTTCTTACTGTCAACTGCATGAACGGTGATATTCTGGTATACACGGCTAAAGACTACATGGGGAATGTTCCTCTTTCGCATAGGCTTCAACTGCCAGCTTCCCTTGCTACAACCGGTAATCTGTCATTCATGTCCTATTCGCCCGACGGTTATTGCCTCTTTGCAGGTTATGAGCGTGGATGGACGACATGGAGTGTGTTTGGCAAGCCCGGTGGGACCAGCTTCACGGCAGATCGGACTCTTGCCAAGTCGAACGATGAGGACTGGGTGACTGGTGTATCTCACGGCTGCTGGATAGGCGGGGGGGCTGAGATCATCCTTACGGGTCAGAATGATCGTCGATTGTGGATACTCGAAACCGCTCGCAGCGCCTTGACGGGCTGCTACTCTTCTGCGAACCTGGCTCGGGGTCTCTTGCAGACCGGGACGGAGATTATTCTCTACCGCGGCCACGACCTACCCGATCTCATGACTATCTCGGGTAAGGATTCGCTCTGGCACCATGCGCAATATCCACCATCATATCTGCATTCCCAGTGGCCCATTCGCTCCAGCGTCGTCTCGCAGGACGGGAGGTACGTAGCCATTGCTGGCCGGCGTGGACTTGCACACTATAGCGTGAACAGCGGCCGCTGGCGAGTGTTTGAGGATTCCAAGATTGAGAATTCGTTTGCCGTCAGAGGCGGCATGTGCTGGTACGGACACATTCTGATTGCTGCCATCGACAACGATGGATCTTATGAAGTGAGTCAACAGAGATGAGTGTGCACCAAGTACTAATTATCGTCACAGCTCCGGCTCTACTCCCGAGAGAGTCCCCTGAACAACCACACAATCTTGCATATAGAATACCTACCTTCGCCTGTCGTCTTCATCGGGCCGTCAGGCGAAGACTCCCTTCTTGTCTATACCTATGATAATATCCTCTACCACTATATCATCAACTCTGCACACTCCCGAATAACACTGGTCCCGGTTGGTCAGATTGCTTTTCATGGCATCGTGCGGGCACCGACTCGCGTGCGAGCGATCAGCTGGATTTTGCCTGAGGATCAGATGCGTAAGTGTGCTGCTTCTGGGTTGTGACGTATACTGACTGCAGCAGGTAATGGCGATCCATCACAGGATGTCAAGGTCGCATCAGTGCTCTTGTTGGTCGACGGCAACTTGGTCCTGCTGCAACCATCGACGTCGGAGACCGGAGAGCTAAAGTACGACATGCGTGTGGTATCGCACGAAGTCGAGTACTACATTCTGATGAGGGACCAGTTGTCCTTCAACTTTGCGCCGTCTGTGGACGAGTCAGTCCCGGCTAGTCCGGCAGCCGAGATGGCGTTGAACATGTATCACAGTAACCTGTCGCTACGGGACTCACTGTGGACATTCTGCGGGAAAGAACTCCTTTCATGGAGCGATGTGCAGGATGTGCTGCACCGGGAAGACGTAGCGAAGCCGCTCGAGGTACCACTGGACTTTTACCCTCTGTCAGTACTACTGAATAAGGGCATCGTGCTGGGAGTGGAGGCAGAGATGACCCAGCGCCGCGATGTCACGTTCTCTGTGCTGAAGTTCGCCATCCGAGTAAGTTGTCCTCTGGTCTTCAAGACTGCTGCTGACTGTATAGACACACCTATTCCTTCCATACTTCCTCCAACATAGCCTGACACATGGCGACATGCCAGCAGCGCTGTCGTTATGCCAACATTTCTCCCACCTCTCCTACTTTCCACACGCCCTAGAAGTCCTGCTGCACCACGTCCTCGACGACGAGGTCGACAACGCGAGCAAGGACAGCAAGACCGACGACCCATCGCAAAAACACAGCCCCCTCCTTCCGACGGTCATATCGTTCCTCCAGGCATCCCTACCCGCCACCGTATACCTAGACATTGTCGTCCAGTGCACGCGCAAAACAGAACTTCGGTCCTGGCGCACCCTGTTCACATACCTTCCTCCGCCGAAGGACCTCTTCGAGCAAGCACTCAAGCTCAACTCGCTCAAAACAGCAGTAGGCTATCTCCTAGTGCTGCAGGCATTCGAAGACGAAGACGACGACCACGACTCGCCTATCGAGGACTATGTCGTCCGTCTGATGTACCTCGCATCGCGGAAGAACGACTGGGAGCTGTGTGCAGAACTGGCTCGGTTCCTGATCGCGCTCGACGGATCAGGCGATATGCTGCAACGGGCCGTGACGCGCGCGGGATTGAGAGATGGCAATCTCCCAGGGACGGGGCTGAACGGATCAGGAACGAGCGTGAAGGGGCTAGGACTGGCGATCCGCACACCATCATGGTCATCACTATCACCGACATCATTGTCCCCGCGACCTGAATCATCGTCATAGCTAACTACATACAAATGTACATAATACCACCCACCTTCAAGAGAGAATAACAGAAGACATAGACACTTTTACTTTCATTCACGTACAAACATAATAATAAAAAGTCATATCATAGCCACACCTCAACCCCAACCCCAACCCCACCCCAAACACACTGGTATAAACCCCTCTCCCCCTCCCATCCCCCTACCATAACTCCCCTCCGGGGATATCTTAATCAAGATGATACCTCCACAACCCATCCCCAAGATAATGCCCCTCATCAAGCACGACCCCCTTCCCAACCTTCTTAATCTCCTCCGTGCCGACCTTCAACACACCCACCAGACAAACCGTCTCCTTCCCCTCCGCCTTCACCGCAACAACCTCCCCAGCCTTAATCTCCTTCTCCCCACTCTCCACATCCGGCAAGCGTCCCCCAGCACTCGTCAACCCCGGCGCCATGAGCGCCGCACCAGACAACACAAACCGAATAGCTCCCCGGTCGATCTGGATCGTGGGCAGGGCGTCCGGGTAGGCGTGGATGAGTTTCAGGTGTGGGATGGGTGGGCCGTCGAGCGGTTGGTAGAATAGGGGGGTGTTTTCGTGGGTGTAGAGGGTGGATCTTTCTGGACTATTATTTCATTTATCATCCCGGAGGGATGATGGGTTTAGTTAGCTTGCTGTTTCGTGGGTGAGGATGGGGTGAGAATGTAGGTGGGGGTATAAAGGTATGGGGAGCGTACAGCTTCACGGCATCCAGTTGGGCCTTCTTCGGTAGGACTTCTTCAATGTAGGGTTCGAAGCCTGGGTATGTGTCGAGGAACCGTTGGCGGAGGCCGCGCTGCACGGAGGATTTGACTTTTGAGCGGTTGCTCGGGGGGATACTGGTACTCTTTGTTAGCTTTGCTTGTGATGGTGGTGGGGAGGAGGAGTGTTGTGAGGAGGATTGGTGAGGAGGGATTAGGAGTAAGGGGGATATGGTTGCATAGATTGGGTAGATGGAGGTATTTGGTAGCTGCATCTACTTACTCCTTTTTAAACATCTTGCTGGTGGTGTGGTGTATGTTGTGAATTCGGAGGCTATCGCAATCTTCACGCAGATCTGTTGCGGGGGATGTCACGTGGTCGGTGGGGTAGCTAGCTGCAGGTCTGCTATACGTACTACGTAGAGTATGAACTACAGAGTATGACTATAGATTACGGTTTACTTGATCACTGCTTACTGGTTATGACTACTACAATGAAATATCAAGTTGAAGGAAATGATATGGTATTGGCTATATAGTCTGTTTAACCACTTAACCACGGGCAGCACCCGCCTTGATCAACAGAATATCACCATCCTCCACAACGTAATCCTTACCCTTGGTCATCACCTTACCAGCGGCCTTGACGGCACCTTCGTCGCCGTACTCACGCAGAGTCGCGTAGTTGTACACAACGGCCTGGATAAAGGTCTTCTCAAAGTCGGTGTGGATAACACCAGCAGCAGCCGGGGCCTTGATGCCCTTACGGATGGTCCACTGGCGCACCTCGTCCGTACCGGTGGTGAAGAAACTGGCCAGGTTCAGCACCTGACGCATGGTGGTAATCACCTTGGGCAGGGCCGACTTGGTGTTCAGGCTCTTGCACTCCTCCAGAGCAGCCTCATCGCTCTCGAAGCGGGTCAGACGCTCCTCGAACGAGACGGAGATGGGGATCAGGGAGTCACCCGGAGAGTTGGTCTTGATCCACTCGAACACCTTGGGCAGGTACTTGTTCTTCTGGCGGATGTAGTCCTTCTCACTCAGGTTGACCAGGTAGACAACCGGCTTGGCAGTGAGCAACATCAGGGGGTTGATGGTTTCAACCTAGACAAATCAGCATGTTGCGAAAACAGTGATGCAGATGACAAAATAATGATAATCAAGTGAATCAGACGGGACGTAATCTCATGATGCCTCTACGTTGGAAAAAAATTTGAGACATTCGACGAGCTGGGTTATTTCGAGTAAAACTCTTATTCATCATAAAAGGTGTGCAGGTGCAGCGCAGGATAGAAGAAAATGATAATAAACGTACCTCCTTGGGACCCCACTCGTTCTTGCGGACGTCCTTGCCGTCCTTGAGCCACTCCAGCACCTTGGCAACGGTAGCCTCCTCCTCACGCAGCTTCTTCATCTCGAGAGTCTGACCACCACGCTTGGTCTGCTTCTGAAGGTTCTCGAGAGCCTTCTCGACGAACTCGATATCCTTGATACGCAGCTCCTCGCTGATGATGGTCAGATCACGGATGGGGTCGACGTCACCCTCGACGTGGATAATCTCGGCATCATCGAAGCAACGAACGACCTGGAAGATAGCATCGACGGCACGGATGTGCGACAAGAAAGCGTTACCGAGACCGGCACCGGTGGAGGCACCACGGGTCAGACCGGCGATATCATAGACGGTCAAGTTGGCGGGAACCTGAGACTTGGGCTTGTAGTGCTCGCACAGCCAGTCGAAGCGGTCATCGGGGACAATGACACGAGCCTCTTCGGGGTCAATGGTAGCATAGGGGAAGTTGGCGGGGTTACCAAGAGACGACTTGGTAATGGCCTGGAAGAGCGTGGACTTGCCGACGTTGGCGAGACCAACCTAGAGAGGAGAGAATAAACATTATTATTTCCCTTCTTTGGCAATTACATTGTGTGTGGTGATTGCATGTTGAGAAGGAAGGAGAAGAGAAGGAAGGAAAAGAAAAAGGAGAAGGAAGATATTTATAGGGGGGAAAGGAAACAAGCGAGGGAAGGGACGTTGGAAAAAAAACAAAAGGGAAAAAAAAAAGACGAAAAGGGAGGAGGCTGGGAGGGGCAGAAAAAAAAAAACACATAGTGTATGGTGGGGTCAATGCTCACATACGATACCACTCTTCAGGTTGTTTCCTGGACGGCCCAGTAGGACCTTTTCTTGAACGACGGCCTTCTTGGGGGGCATTTTGGACTTGGATGCTTTCTTCTTCTTGCTCGAGTAGGAGCGGCGGGAAAGAAAGAGGAAGGGCGGGGACGGAGAAGAAAGAGGAGCAGCAGCAGCAGCAAGCGAGAGTCGCAAAGAGGGGAAGGTAGTAGCAGCAGCAGCAAAGGATGAAGCAGGACCAGCTGCGGAGCGATGAAAGCGGAGAGACGAAGAAAGGAAAAGAAAACGGGTGCCCGGAAGGGAAGACAGGATGGCGACGCCCACTTTGGCCGTGGGCAGAAGATAATGGATATGGAAAAAGTATATCTACAGTGGTCAAGGTGAGTGGCAGTTAGGATGACGGGCTGTAACTCTAGTGATTCCTTGTATTTGGTGCTTAGTCGTAGTGCCCAAGGGAGAGTTCTCTACACAGTAAACTATGGTTTCAGCCCATGACGACTTGACTGACGCCGGTTCTTCGCTAATTTCATGTGTGCCTTTTTTTTTTTCACTCTCACCGCCCACGTGAGAGCCCTGCCCTGGTATTGATGCCTCAGATCTGAGGCAGTCTATAGTATGGAAGAATTAGTAACGAAACAGGTTTAGTGAACATGAAATTAAGCAATTTTCCTATTTTCCTGAGACTAAAAGATCGTACTTGTACATGTACGGTAGGGGTTAATGCCCAGGTATCTGCTAGCTTTGGAAGAACCATAATAGCGCTAGGATTAGCTCCAGCAGAGAGTGCAGAGCCTCTATATTAAGCAAGAAGAACCGCCGCAAAGCTCTATAATAGAAAATGCGATTATGTCACATATGGATTCATGCCTTCAAAATTTAACCAGAACCCCTTCAGAAGGTCTGGCACAAGCTGCCATTGTCTTGCAGCGCCCATTCTTCACTACCGACACAATGATGACACCAAAGCACGCTTTCGGGGTCATATACCTTTTTGATCGAATGAAGACGGGGGTAGTTGTTCCCAAACAGGGACCACTGCCAGTTGGGCTCGTGATAATTGGCCTTCTGTCCGTTAGCGAGTGAAGTGAAAATTGCTCGATAGAGGGCGAGTTTCCCACCTCATTGAAATAAGCTCCAGCATCCGGGGCAAGCTGGCGCAGTGCGTATCCTCTTTTGAAGGTCATGTCCTCAGTGACCTGGTTTGCGACATCCTCGGAAACGGAATCATCCCAAGATCGACTTGCGATGAGGTGAACGGCTGTTTCCCTCCAGGCAGGGTTAAGAGCATTGTCAACAGGCTCTTTGCTGGCTGTCATTGTTCCTGAGATTGAAGGCTTCGAGACGCCAATCTGCATGTGAAGGCTACGTTAGAACACGATAGGAGCACAATAATGGAGAGGTCTTCCGTACAGGCACATTATCAGGGGACGTCACTGTTTCGAGCACATCGGCGAGCAAGTCAACATTTTCCAGTGCGCGGCGAGGAATCAATCGAGATGCGGTAGCACTGTGCGAGGAGCCGGTGCTGCCAGACATGGGAACATGTTCCACCAGAGTATACCAAGAAGGCACCCATTCAGTGGTGAAGCTATGTGTTGCGGATGAGTTGGCAGCGTTCAGAACCTCCAATAATGGTTCACTAAGCCTCAAGATGCTGGTCGTATTCGGCTTATTGTACTGTAGGAGGGTCACAGTTATCGACTTCGGAGACCCAGACATGGTGTAATATCCGTGCAACCCTGCATCCTGCAGTCGGGGAAACTGTGTGTGCATCTGCGCGACGAGCTGATACCAGGATTTGGTAGAGGTAGAGTTTTTAGCGCCAACGTTGATCATCGCAAGCGTCACAGACGGCATCTTGTAAGCTTTGACGGTAAGGCTTGTGATGACACCGAACGTGCCGCCGCCTCCTCCACGAAGAGCCCAGAAAAGATCCTGATTCTGACACGCGTTTGCTTTGAGTACCCTCCCATCGGGCGTGACAACGGTAGCTTCGACAATATTATCTGCTCCCATACCGTATGTGCCGGTGGCGAGGCCATGCCCACCGCCTGTTGCCCATCCGACGACACCAACGTCCTGCAAACATTAGTTTACTTCAAGATTCCAGAGTATCCCAGGGGGGAGGCACAAACCGCGTTCTCGCCTCCAACTGCGATTGCGTCATGCTTCGCCATATTGGCAAATAACTCTCCGTCCTGAATCCCGGCGCCTAAAGTTGCAGCCATAGTAGATTCCTCTTTCTGACACGATTCTGGTTTGAATTTGTCATGGAATTCAAAGCTCTTCATGTGGTGTGTCCAGATCCTGCGACTTGGTGAGATATTAATCCGCATCATTGTATAAACCAAGTACTTACGACAGACTTCCATAAGCGATACTACAATTGAAAGTTAGCAGGGTCTTTGGTCAGCTGGTAAAGGGGGGCCTTGAGGAAGCTTTAGGTACCTTCGCCAGCCACTATGACCGGTGTTTTTGATGTTAAGTCGCAAATTCCACTTCTTGGCAAATTTAACAGCAGCTTGGACATGATGGACTTGTGTAGCATTGACCACATATGGCGGATAGTTTCCAATTGAGCAGCCTTCCTTTCCAGCATCGACATTGGCGGTCACACTGGTTCCATTGGCATAGATAGGGGTACATGCATCATCCCAATCGGGGTTACCAGTGCTTACCGAGTTGTCCGAGTGGAATGGCCAGGTAGTCCAGTTGGTACGAACAGCAGCGCAAGCTTCGGCGTCATATGTTGGTTCGGAAGGATAGCAGACCGACCCGACGGGGATCGTTTCAATTAGACGACCCGAGACAGTTGTATTCAGAGAGTCCCACTCGGTAACGGGCGGCCAGCAAGCATCATTGGGAGCCTATAACCTCATAAGTACCAAATCCGGCTGTAAGGTAGAGTTACAGTCGTGACTCACGCATTTGCATTGCAACGAGCTTGTCAACGCTCGCTCCGCAAGAGCGATAATGCCCACAAATGTAGAGAGATGCATATCAAGACAAGTCTTACTATGATGTTGACTGACTGCCAGAAGTGTCTTGATGTCTCCTAAACATGCGCACAGTTCCAGGTTTATATATCCGTCCGCAGATTTCCAAGAGCCACCTGTAGTACCTAGTATTGAAGTCAGATTATCTTGGGGGTACGCTGAAGACTTTTTCGAAAGAATACTATGGTGTGGCTCAAGAAGCCGTATTCGAATTCGAATAGGATCCTAGGGTTGGAAAGGTTTCTAGAGACTACATGCCCAGTCTGGATATGGTTCCTTGCTTCTTCAATGGTTGAATCAGGAGATGCCTACACCCGTGTGTTTGTGATCGTATTCGCTCCTTGGATCTAGAAGTCTGGACAGCCCTGTCGTATTCGTGTTCGTTCTGCAGTGCCCACTTTTAAATTAGCATGTCCAATAAATAGCAATACCTGCTGATCATTGGCCGTCACGGTGGGGTCGTCGGCCCAGGGTTTGCAAGGATCACGACGGATATTTTTCCTAAAGTGTAGGTTATTTCATCCTCAATCTGAAGCCAGCACAATCGGTGCTCTGTCCGTACTCGTTTGTCGATTTGGAAATCGACATGATTCTGCGCGGCCAACAAGCCCTGCCTAAAACGTGTATGCGTGCAAGGTACTGCTCTATCACCGGGGAATAGTTTCGCATCACACTTGATATTGCCGTAGGTTACATTTACGGGTGATGTGCCAGGATTGAGATCATGAGATATGTTGTAACGTAAGCTCATATAGCCGGCGTGGTATACCACGGGAGGGCACAGAACAGCTGCGTAAGATGACACCTATGCAAACTAAAGGCAGGACAGTCTATATATCAGCCCTTCCCTCTCTCACCCCTCCTTTCCTTTTCCCCTCTGCCTCTGTGCCCTTTGCGTGTTATTGTTCGCGGCCTTCCAGGCGTCCTATTTGAGGACACATCTTTTCGGCCAATCTAAGAACGAAGAGTACTTAGCTGGCAAGTGGTCTTCAATATCTTCCAAAACTCGCTTGCTCCACCCCTTCATGAACCAAAAATGGTCGAGGAGGGCTAGCGGCACACAATAGTACCCTAGAAAAACAAGAGCGATGGGCCTGTGCTGTTGAATATCCGCAATCAGCCCCCTTGCGAGACCAAATGGCCAAATGTAGACCATTCCGGCTTCAACATCCCGTCCTGCCAGTGAAATTTGCTTCATTGCAGATCTAAGTCTGGAAAAAGACCGAGTATATTCGTTCCGTTCGTCGGGAGTCAGTGGGTAAGATTCGATCAGTTGACTAAGGATCGTCATTTGTTCCCAAGTGTCGGCTGGCAGTACTGAACAAGGGTGGGATCTAATCGAACAAAAGTAAGGACGGATCAACGTCAATCAATCTGTACTTGTGTACCTTGTACGAGGGATGGTAGTAGACCACAGCATCATTGACTGCGGCGTGTAGCATACCTGTTCCGATTCAATGGATCGTCCAGCCAAACGCTGTATACCAAGGGAGCAAGGAAGCTTTTCCGGAGAGCAGGAATGAACGGAGCGAGTATTGCATCGATGCCCTTCGTCACGAGGAAGAGCTCTGAGATGTTCTGTATAGGAGAGGGAATGGCTTCTCCGCCTATTCGCACCGAAAGCGCACTGGTATAAAACACCACGAGGGATGCAAAGCAGAAAACGGAGGGCCAAGTGTCACTCTCGACGTTGCAGATAACGGTACGAAAAGTACTCAACCCCTCCGCCTGGTGATAGGCAGATCTGCTTAGATAAAGTTCTCGCTGCATAGGATAGAGGTATGCCTTGTGGAGGGCAGAGATCGCTAGTATCCCGTGCGCGAGGTATGGATTTGAGAATCCTTCTCTAGGAACCTCAACTCTCCACGTGTGACGAGCATCTTCTCGAATAGCCAACGTGCTGGCAGTTGCAGTGCAAAAATGATGCATTAAGTCAATGTCACACAGCCAGTCAACGTCCTTGGAAGAGTCGGTAACATTGACCGGCCGAGAAAGAAGGTCGAATAATTGGCGGTCGTTTCTGCCCTCTCTGTTTTCAGGACTAAGTGGCAGGTTGAATGAGGTTGACGAATCTGGCGTCAGTGAACCACTGGCCGATGGTGCTGGAAGAGACTGGGAGGTTGGCTGCGATTGTGAAACGCTGGGAATGTTATTGTTCTCCACATAACTGCAGCTTATGCCATGTCTGATACAGTTAGTGCAAGGATATATCTCATCACACTGATTTGAGGCCGACAATCATTAGCATGCGACAATCTCTGGGAGAGGCTGACTTGGCATATGCAATACATACTTTGACTCTCCTTCGTTTGCACTCTCGGCAGCCATTGCGAGATTTCTTATGACTCCTCCTTGGGCCCATTGCACAAGGTGACGGATTTCAACGCATTGCAGTGCCTCTTAGGCGACAAGGTGGGCACGTAGCTTCGGACTTGCTGGCTTCGTATAATGATGAACGATTGTGTGGCAAGTTAAGTGCCGGAAAATTCAATTTCTCCATGCGGACGGAATACATACCTAGTCTTGTCGAGGCAACATTCGTTGTTAAGCCTTGCTTACGTAGTGCAAATAGAGTTTCGGCGTCAAGGGCAAAATTTACAGTTCCGTGCTAAGTGGGCCGGGTGTAGCTCATATCATGAAGCCACTCCGTATGTGTTAGACTGTTAGTGCAGTGGGCCGCGGGGCCCCATGAGTGTATCCGAATGCGAATACGGTCAAGATAAAGAGACATTCCTCTTTTTAAGCGTGATAAAAAGGTGGCTAAATTTAGGGCCGGCAGGACTACAACACTTGAGAAATGTGGTGTCGGCTATGCTATAAAGGACCCGTGATGCAATGCTAAAGAATACTTTTTTTCTTTGCAAAGCTGTACCTATCTGGGGCCCAGATTCAACTCCTCTCCCTAGTTCCGAATTGTATAGTGACTCGTCGTTTAGTGTGACGCCTCGGAATCGTCCAGCTGCACCGAACGTACCAATCGCAAAGTGCGCTGTTTTATTCATCAAGGAGGCCATCCGAACGCAGGTTCTTCTATCAAGTGCGTGTTGATTTATCCACTCCGAGGAAGCGTTCGACTGGCAGGCTTCAGAGCAGGAAGACCATGGGAACCAACGTTTGGGGTTACAACCCGTCGGTCCCTGCAGCAGCTATCTTCTTGATTCTCTTCCTGATTGCTACCACTTGGCATAGCTATCTCATGATGAGAGCAAATTCGTGGTACTGGATTCCTTTTGTCATAGGAGGCATATGTAAGTCCTGATGTCTCGTCGTCTCCTTTTTTTTTTTTTTTTTACTCACGCGCAGACATCGGCAGTCCAGGTCATCGGCTATATTGCACGGATCGCTGGACACAACCATGAAACTTCTATTCTGATCTTCTCCATCCAAAATTTAACGATCCTTCTCGCCCCTGCCCTTTATGCCGCTTCCATTTATATGGTTCTCGGTCGGGTGATCTCTGGCCTTCGCGGGCAACATCTGAGCATCATTCCAGTGAAGTGGCTGACCAAAATCTTCGTAATGGGAGATGTACTGTCCTTCATGGCGCAATGTGCCGGTTCGTCTGTCCTTCCTTCCTGGTCTATTGTTGAGGAGCCACGCTGATTTAAGTGCCGATCTTCTTCACCACAGGTGGGGGTATGATGGCTAGCGGAGGAAGCAAAGCTGGAATTCAGATCACAATTGTGGGGTTAATCATACAGCTCATCTTCTTCGGCATATTCCTTGTGACTGCTGCGGTTTTCCATAAGCGAAAGCTCAGAGAATCGTCATCCGAAATGGGCGACGAAACTTTGATTTCGGCTTCCTCTGAGTTGCACTGGACCACGTTACTTGGGGCTCTGTACGCTGTTGGAATTCTAATATTGATCCGTTCTCTCTATCGGGTCATAGAGTTCATCGATGGTTATGGGGGCTACATCATGTCCCATGAAGCCTTCCTCTACGTATTTGACGCGTTGTTAATGTCATCTGCAATGTTCATTATGGTCCGATATCATCCTTCATTCACTCTTCGACGGGCCGGCAAGGACACTTGGGTCTCGCTGTGAGCCCAGAGGTGGTCATCACCTTTGGGACAGCCGGGATTGCCTTGGATTTTGTTATCAAGGTGGATGCATCTGCCCAATTACAATGTTGGCCCGACATGGTTTCAGGTAGGAGGGTGATTAAAACTATAGATTAAAAAAAAAAAAAAAGGCCTATAGATTGCAAGAAAACCAGATCATGGCACTTGAAAAAGGCTAGACTTTGTATTTTGAACAACCGGCTACCTCAAGACAGCATCAAATTCCCCTTTGTCTCAGAAGTGCAAGGACGACCTGAAACTGAAGTTTTGCTGAAGTGCGTCCAAGGGATGTGAATGCTACGACTACCGCATACATCATGTCACCGTCAACCGTTGAAGAGATGTGGATACCAATTACGTGGGAAAGACCTTTTGATTGGTTTATTTACTGATATGGATTGGCAGTGGAGCGTCCGGTTCGCGAACAACACTCGGGTCGATTTAAAGGTCCAATTACTACGCTAAAATGAACTCTCACTATGTATAAACGAGTCCATCATACAGAAAATAGGTGACATAGAAGAAATTTGGTCTGACGGGTCTCGATCACCATCTCAAGTGAGAGTGAGGAGTACTCCGGTATAACTTACTGTAATGATAACAGGCAGGCAGAAAAAAAGAAGCTAACTATATACTACACTTCAAAAAACTCATCTCAGTGGTGGTTAAAAGAACTGGCATAAGCTTAATGACATCCTTGATATATAATTTCCCTCTTCAGTCACTGTAAAAAGCTCTAAGTTTTTTTCTCCTCGGCCACTATGGCAATGACCTGTATATGAAGAATGATTTTCTTATCTTAAATTAGAACAGAGAGATGTTATCAGTTTATATCTTATACTTTTATTTGGATCTTCTTATTTAAATTTACTATAAACTCTTGCTTCAGAACCGAATGCAACCACTTCCAGAATGACTCTAACGAGCTTGTGTATCTGATCTCCGGGCAATGTCGCCCCTTCTTACCGCGTCGAATTTCGCACCGCCACGCAAAGGGGGAAAAAAAAAAAAAAAAGAAGAGGGAATACTTTATTACCTACTATCCCAGTAGACACGAGTCTCGTTTTAACTTCTTCGCCTTCCTGTGTAGTGTTGCTGTACCGCTTCTGCCGGAGCCGAGAGTAATCTAGGTTCTCTAGTTCTCTACTTTAGCCCGATAATGCTCTCTATAGGCATCTCGCCCTCGTCAATGACGGATTCCTCAAAACCCAAAAACGGCATCCCTTTTCAGCGACAGGAACAGAGTCCCTCAGCAGCGAAGTTGAACATGCTCGGCACCTGTTGCACTAGCGTCAGGCCCGAAAACCCTTGGTGTTGTGTGCACTGACACATGTGATGTCAAGACAGGAGCTGGTGAGAGAGACTCGTAAAACGGCGTGAGGGCGGCCGAAACTGGGCCCCAGATAACCATTACATCGTTAAATATTGTATATCTCCAGCACACACCAGAGCCTCATTACCTCTGAAAATTCGGTGAACATTGCCAATAGTACCGTATATTTAAACGAGTCATACAGTACTGCTCTTTCTGCTTGACCCTAAATTTGGCATGAAAGGATGACTCCTGTGGTCAGTGACAGTGGCAGAAGGTCCTCTTATATATCTCTCCAGTCCGGGATAATTATCATAAGAGTGCTGAAGTAATGGGATTCGCATCGCACCCATCTCCAGTAAACAAGCATCAATGCTATCAATGAAGAAAAACAGGAGACACCATCAACCACACAGGCATCACCAACATAATATGATATAATACAGAAACAATACACAGTGTGCAAAGCAGCAGCGCAAGTATGACATGAATGCCCTCCATATCCCAACCCATAAACCCAGTCATTCCAGACTAGTATAGAATAATCAATACCCAGTCAACGCCAGCTGAACGCCTAGCAAACAATCGAACATGATACCCTAACCCCCCGACTTAGGTTTCCATGGCATCTCCAGCTTCAGACTCGTTGTCCACAACTCCCAGCAGCTTCGCATAAGGCACCGTCACACGTTGCAGATCACGATGTTTGCCTATACCATGTTAGTTTTATAAGAAGATTAAAAATCGGAGCAGAGAAACATACCAAGAGCAAGGATCACCTCCTTCAACAACACCTCCCGTGGCCAGCCACAGAGGGTCTCGGAGCTTTCGCGCCAATTCCGGTCGTCCTGCTCGTTGTCCTGTAACCGGCGGACCGCGTCTGCATCCTCCTCTTCAAACAGCCCACCAATCAATCCCTTCAGCAGCTCTTCGACCTTCATCTTCAGCCCCTCTGCCCCGATCCGCTTAGCGTACATCGACAGATACAGTCGGAACTCTTCCTTGGCGCCTAGAGACAACGCGGCAGCAAGGCGATTCTCGAGGTGAGCGATAGAAACGCTAGACTCGAAGCTCTCATATCCCTCCCGCGACAGCAGTACCTTGATCAGTCGCTGAAGGAAGTAGGCACGTCCACGCAGCAGCGTCTCATTCGTGGTGTTGCGCTCCAGGAAAGGAACAATTCCTGCCGACACAGCTGCCTTGGCGTCTTTGTCCTGCGAGTCTGTCGACTGGAGATTGCCCACAGGCGCTTCCGTGGTGTTCCAGTACTGACTGCCAACTGCCCACCAAGACTCCGAGATCCGCTGCCAGGTGTACATGGACGGTGAATAGGAGTATCCCTCACCATTAGACAAAGCAACCACCACACGACCTTCGGAGTTGATTCGGGCGTTTGTGATGGCGGGCGCAGCGCTCGGGTGTGCGCCCAAAGTGTGAACGGCAGCATCAAGCACTGGCTGCAATGAAATAGGCGGATGTGGAGAGGAAAGATGTTTCACATTCCAGACATAGCACATGCCCACAGCTGAGATACAGAGAATCCAGGGACCATTGCACTCTAGAATCACTGGCTGTGCCTCGAGTACCAAGGCGCTGACTAGCCGACGCCCAGCTGGCGTCCAGATGTACACCGATCCGTCTTCGCAAGCTGCAGCCCACATGCTCAAATTACCTGTTACCAGAAGAACAGTGCGCGGGAGGAAGTCTTGCCACAAGGGCTGCTCGCCGCGGAAAAGCGTGAGCCGCACCGGTTCTCGATCAATCGCACGCCCCGTCAAGCTGGCCGGAGATGGATTGCGTGCTTCGAAAACCACGTCAACCCGCGACTTGTTGGTTTCCCCCGGCGCATTGGGCTCTGTCGGTTTCCCAGTCGGATCGATGGCTCGTACTATTTGACTGCGGACCTTCGGTACCGCCAACCGAAGCTGACTGATTGCCATGCAAGGATTCATAACAGCTGGGCGAATGAACTCTGGCGTTTGTTGCTGACCGGTGGGAGCGGGCTGCGGTTGAGCAGGAAGTAGACCGTCGGGCGTGCTTGCCAGAATCGGGGTGGCTCCGTTTTGGCTGGCCAGCGCCACGCGCTTCTCAACCTGCCCATCGTCATCCCCTTCTAACTGAGCGAGTTTGCGCTTGTTTCCGAAAAGCAGGGCTGCCAGACCACCCTTGGGTAGCCCATCGAAAGGCTTGGAGAGGTCCACAATCGATTGCGGTGTGTCGGCCTTGACTTGGCTACTGACCGACGCCATGAGTCGGGCTTGTGGAAGAGAGGATTCAGCCGCTCCAGCACCCGATACCAGAAGGGGGGCGATTCGCTTCTTTCCATCCTTCGTATACGTTGGACGCTGCTTCAGCCTTTCCAGCTTAGCCTGGTATGGGTCGGGCTTCTCCGGCTCCTGTGCTGCGGGCGTGCCTGCGGTTCCGTTCGGCTGAGACTTTTGTGTATCCGGCGTAGGGGACGCTGCTCGAGCTGGCGTGACGCCATTCGATGCTCCTGAGCCAGGCTTTCCATTGGCCGTGCTGTCTGCAGCCGCATGATCGTCACCCATCAAAGCACCCATGCGACCTTCGACTCCCTTGATCTCTCCAGCTTTACTCTTCTCCTCAAGAAGCAATCCGTCCGTGGTCTCGGTGATGCCGGCGCCCTTTCGATTCGTGCCAAACTTGGTAAGCGATCTTTCATTCTCCTCCATCTCCATCGCATAGCCTAGATCCCCATCTTCGAACCGCACTGCAAGGATTGTGCCGTCGAGGGCAGTTGCATAAAGGCATTTGCCATCCGGACTCCATGCCAGGTCGGAAATGGACTTGGCAGCCAGTTCCTGGGCAACCACGATAGGCCTCGGGTTACTGGTGATCCAAATGCTGAGTGACTTATCACCGCCCGCGCATGCAATAACCGTGACGGAGTTGTGCACCACCTGGCCTTGGCTATCCACTGCCGGTTTGGTGATCGGTTGGGGCGAGTACAACCGCGGAGAGAAAGCGCAAACTTCGACCGGTGCTTCATGCCCAATAAGATTGATGTCGCCATCCCACGAGCCCCGGTTGATGATCGCAACCGAGCTGACGGGGCCGTTCACCGCATTGGCCGCTGCGATGTGCATACCATCTGGCGACCAGGAACACCGGCGGAAGTAGGCCGTCAAAGGGGAATTCGAAAACGGCGCGGAGATAGTCTGCTCAAGGACGAAGTTGTTCATTTGGTCATGAGCGCTGGAATTCGGCGCAGGAGATGTAAAGCGGAAGATCCGAACAGTGCGATCATCGCTGGCCGTAGCAAAGTACTTATTCGCCGGATCAAATGTAATGCCCTTGACGTGACTCTGGTGAATAGAAAGGGTCTTGAGCTTCTCAAACGTAGTCCCCGACCACACGACAACCTTCGAATCCAATCCAACCGAAACCAATATCGAAGAATCGTACGACCATCCCAGATCCTGAACATCGTTATCGTGACCGATCAATCTCCGAATCGTGCGCCAGTTCTCCACAGGAGGTGCCTCGTTGGACCCTAAACACGCAAAAACATCAGTCAACACCACCCCAAACCGTATCCACAACCAACAAGCCACTCGCATCACCTACCAAACGTCGACGCATGAGATGGTGGATTCGCATCCAATGTATAAATGCACACAATCTTATCATCCGCCCCCGAGGCAAGGTATTTCCCATTTGGCGAGAACCGCACCGTATGTATCGTTCCAGAGTGATTGCTCATCGACGCCAGCTGTTTCGGCTTACTGGCTTGGTCCGGGTCGTCGGTGTTGCAGATCGCCTCTGTCGACCATATCCGAACGTATCCATCTGTATCGTACATACAACTTTTGTCAATAAATGATTCCATAGCTTTCGAACCCGCAAACAATCGTAGGTAAAGGGGATGTGTAGTATGATCCGGAACTGACCTCCAGCAGCTGTCACCAAGCGACTCCCATCGGGGGATACATCACAACTATAGACTTCGAAATCCTTCCGTTCGCCTGTATAACAAGATAAAAGGGAAAGAGCGTTAGCCGATAACTGAATACTTTGATTGTGAAAGTTAAGAAACAAGAAGAAGGGTTGCGTCAATGCCAGGATAACAACAGATAGGATACAATATACTCGACAACGCATCCAGTTATCGTCTGGTAGGCGACCCAAAAGGGAGGAGAGAGAGGAAGGAAGAAAACATTACCCCCATGTGTCAGCCAAACGGGCTTAATGATATGCATGGCGGAGACACCGTCGATGCCCTGTGTTATAGATGATTCCTCCTCTTTCTATCTCTCTCTGTGTGTCTGTGAGTGTCCGAGATCGGTGGGTTCGCTGGCGAAGTAGGTGTGGTATGTGTGTGCCTGATAGTAGTGTAGTGTAGCGTAGTTGCAGGTGCTGATTCGAGGATTAACTTATTTGTACCATCGCAAAGAAGAAGCTTTGTCCTTCCTAGCTCATCGGGTAACGGGGCCCGTCCGATCGCGAGTAAATTGGTGAGACGCAGGAGAGGAGCTCGTGGGGAAGGCAGACGAGGAAAGGGATCGGGAGGGATTCAGCGCAAGGAAAACGGGCGATGAGAGGGCGCGCCTTGGTTTCAATGAATGAAAGTCGCGATCCCCAGGATGGGCGGCGCGGGAGGCGGTGGCCCGAGCTTCTGCCGCCGATCCCAGGGCTCTAAAGTTAAGGGTTAAAGTTGATGAAGAAAGTTGTTGACGGAGATTACCGTCGATAATTTCTACGCTGTCTACGATAGAGAACGAGGAAGGTCCCTGGAATCCACTTTTGTCTACTGTACATGATCCAGACAAAGACTGACGCCCGTTCCGCCAACTGCTAGAAGTGATGCATGAGCTCAACACCCGGTAGCCGTAGCTCTCATTCGAGTAGAACTCCCGAAGCATCATGCATCAGTACCTGACGGGGCACATAGGGCAATAGAGATACAAAATGGGTAGGATAATGGGCGATTCATCCAGAAGTTTCGTAATCGGTGATTATAAAGAGGCAACCGCAAAGGGAGAATGGTCAATCATAGTCAAACAACAAGGCTAAGAAAAGCTAGAAGAACATGGATGCCGCTTTGTTCATTGGTGTTTCTGTTGGCTAACCTGGTCGAACCCTTCTAGAACATCCTGAACGGCGTCAGGAGTCTTGTGTTCCTTCTCCGCATCGACGTTGTCGTACTCTGGTGTGTGCTCCGACTTGGTGCTGGTGGAAGCGGTCTCCTTCTGGACCGGCTCCTGGACTCCCAGGGACTTCGCCGCGATGGTCTTGGCCTGGCTCTCATTGATCTTGCCGTACACAGCCATGGCATTGGCAATCATGCCACCCATGTCACCAACGTTACCGGGAACAACCACGGCAGTACCCTCCTTGGCAAGGTTGGAGAAGGCATCAACGTACTTCTCAGCAACGCTGAGGCTGACAGCGCCGTAAGCATTGTCCTTACCAGCCTCAATCGCCTGAGCGACGGCGTCAATACCTCTGGCGGTCGCCTGGGCCTTCAGCAGGATGGCCTCGGCCTCACCCGCAGCACGGTTGATCTGTTCGGTCCGCATAGCCTCGGAAGCCAGGATGACGGACTGCTTGCGACCTTCCGCAATGTTGATTGCGCTCTGTCGCTGACCTTCGGACTCGAGAATCTCGGCGCGCTTCGATCGCTCTGCCGTAACCTGGCGGTGCATGGCCGCAACAACACCCTCCGGGGCGTGAATATCCCTAATCTCGTACCGCAGACACACAACACCCCAATCGCGCGCAGCCTCGTTGATGGCCTGTGTGATGTTGGTATTTAACGTAGCGCGCTCCTTCAAGACGTGATCCAGGGTAAGCTGTCCGATTTCCGAACGCATGGTCGTCTGCGCAAGCTGAGAAATGGCATACTCGGCATCCTCCACTCCGTAACTGAAGCCCGAAGAGTCGCATGGTCAGTTTCTATCCAACACTTGAAAGAGGATGGCCCTCTTCAGGAATATATGCACAATAACCCTGCCGCATCGTACTCACCTGGCTTTATACGCGTCAAAGACCCTCGTGTACAACACACCATCCAATTCCAAGGTGACATTGTCGGCCGTGATGGCATTCTGACTGGGTATCTCGATAGCCGACTCCTTCAAACTCTTAACATAGGCAATCCGGTCCAAGAATGGGATCAAGATCGCGAGACCGGGTTCTAGAATCCGATGGAACTTGCCCATCCGCTCGACGATCCATGCTGTCTGTTGGGGGACGAAGCGAACAACGGTGTTGACTGGAAGGGAGGTGCGATTGGAGAAGTAGGTGGGAGGTGCACTGGATGAGGACCCAGAGCCTAAGGGCAGAAATGAGGTCTCTGGGGCAAGTCTGCGAGGGGTGCTGGAAGCATTTCTCCGTCGAATGCGGTTCAGAGGGTATGTAGTCGGGAGAGCAGCGCCGGCAATGCGAGGGCTGGAGAGAAGGGATCGGTTATTTGAGGGCCGAATCAGCCTCATTGTCTGTCGAGAGGCCACATCCATTGTGGTAGACAGGAATCTGGGAGGGGGTAGAGAAGGATTAAACTGGCCTGATCGGAGACACTGGAGAAGCCCGGAGTGAAGCTCAAGCCGCTCGGGTGAAGCTGGCTGGCCGCTCCGGTTTTAGCCTCAGGCATTATTGCTGAATCAGCGACTTCAGGATGCGGACCCTGCAGCTCTACTCCATACTCCAGGAATAACTATCTACTGCCTAATTTATATTTAGAATGATTGCATTCACGTGTCTCATGCGGATTTTAAGGTAGATGGTAGTATAACTATATATATTAGAACTGCGTTCCGTAAGTTCACAAAGCAAAACAAGACTCCTGAGCTATAATGCATTTGATCTTGTTTTTCTTTACCTCGGGCTACTCGTCTCACCCCGACCCAACTAATAGATCACCCATAATGTGATGCGCAAAACTCTCGTCAGATAAGACCACCGGTATGAAAAGGCAAAGAAAGATGGAATGTCAACAGGGCATCACCATCAAGGCGTCACCATCAAGCCCAGGGTAACCAGGCCAAGTCAGCAGAGACGCCTATATCAAGTCCTCATAGCAGTGCGAGCAAAACGTTCGTGCAGCTTGCCGAGCATCTCCCCCACCGTCTGGGAAGGACCGTTCGGTTAAGTTTGAGTGAAAAAGGTTGGAAATGAAGAAGAGAAAGGAGCTGTTTATCCTTTTTGGGTTTTCTGGTTTCATTCGTACTAAACATCGACACAAGAAGGGTAAACAATACCACGGTATTAAAAAGCAAATAACCCGGATGAACATTCTATGGTCGTGGAAAGAATTTCAGCCCGGCGTACCTCAAAGCAAGCATCAAGAGCAGATAAACACTGCCCAGTAAAACATGCCCGGACTCCAGAAATTTTCGAAACCTCCCATGACTGAAATAGGAAAATGCGAAGGAAACAAAGAAGATATGCCGAGACTTCCCATGTGCATGAATGTTCCACTTCAATGGACACATGTCGGCGAAGAAATAAGAAGATAAATGCAAGTCATAAGCAGAAAAAAAAAAGCGACAATAGTAACATAGATGGTAGAGGAGACAGGGTGAGCGGAAATAGAAGAGTAATAGAACGAAAAGAAACGACATAATTACTTTTCCAGCTCGGCTCTCAGGCTATCATCCCAGGTACGGTCTTTTGGTGCACTTGGGTTCGGACAGGGACTTCACCATAGCGAACAGGGTCTGAGACAGCCTAAGCGTAGCTTGGGTATCAAGAGGATCGCTTTCGCTCAGTTCTTTGAAAACCGATAAGCTTTCCCAAACCCCTGCCGCTCGTCGAAAGTTGCCGCAAAAGGTGAAGACTGAAGAAGCCGCCGCTGACGTTTCGTGCAAAGAAATCATCAAACGCTAGACTCTTAAATTCATTGTACATTTGTGCATTGAAATTTTGGACCAAGAAACGTGACCAGATTTGGTACAGAACATCCATTCCACGGTCACCGTCTTGGGTTGCCGTTTCGAAAATCGCTTATCGAGTGCTCGTAATCGAAGCGTGTAGAAGTCGTCGAAAGTAAGGAAAGAGACAGATTAGTGAGATGTTCTTCTCGACCCGGATAATCTTGAGCTTTCGCAATCTGACATATGAGCAGCATATTGGTTCAGGCCTCGCATATTTCATGATTAGACTGCCGAGGAGTCAGTGAGGTTAACCGAAGATATCATTCCAGTCTTGCACACCTGAAAGGACAATTGTTGAGGTCCCGGGAACGAAGAAGAATTCAACAATGCACCAATTTATTCAGCCTGCTGTTCAAAGACGTTAACAGATGCCTCGTACAGATTTGAAACAGTATTGAAGGATGCCAACTGCCGGATGCTTTGTGCGAAAGTGGGCACAAACAGCACGGCCGTAGTCCATCAAAAGTAGCAAGGGGATAGAGTCGACCATCACCGGGGATTTCGTACATTTGTGATTTCAGTCTGGCCATTCTGGGTGCCGGCAGGAGAAAACTCCGGAGCAGTAGACGATAGCGACGTCTTGGCACCGTTGAAGTCAGCGGTACCGTTGGGGACTTGTCCATTGACAGCCCCATCAACGTAGACATCTTCAGGCTTCACAGAACTGCTAGGAGAAGGGCCATCATTCTGGGCAGAAGGATCACGCTGGTCCATAGGGAGAACCCATTGCTCCCACTTGTCTCTCGGCCGCAGACGGTCCAGCCCATCTTCAGCTTGAACATACTCGACGCTCCTCAGCTGGCGAGCAACATGGCGCAAAAGCTCGAAGTCATCGGTCAAGCTCTTGACGCGCTTGAAGTTGGCAATGAAAGCCAGCCCAACGTAACCCTGGGAGTCCATGTGTTTGCGGAGGAAGAGATCCTTGCACAAGTTATCCACGGAGAAGTAGTACTCGACCTGCATCGAGATCATGCCAATCTGGGAGTAAGGGTCGTAGTACTGGCCGGAATAGGGGTATGCGGTCATCGGCCCAGCATGCATAGGCTGGTAGCCGTACATTGTGTTGATATCACCAGGGTAGGGGTAGACGCCGTACATGGCAGTGGAGTTCGGCAGGGAAGGCGACCTGATGTTCATTCTGTGGCCTCCGGAACCATTTACCGGGCCATGTTGTTGCGACCTCTGGCGATCGTTGAAGCCGAACTTGGGGTGCATGAAGTTGTGGTGCGACATGTGGTTGTTGGGGAAGTGGGCGTTCTGAGCACCATTGAAGCCAGCATGGCCTCCACGGCCTCCCCGATGTCCGCCACGTCCTCTCTCGGGACGCGACTCACGAGGGAAGTCCTTCTCTTTGCGCTCGCGGTCGGCGTGGAAGCTAGCAAAATCCGCCGACTTGGGGCCATTCTCGAAGCGACGGTCCTGGCGAGGACCGGCCTGGGCATCCACGGAAAGCTGAGGGTTACGAGACTCACCACCCTTGTGGCCTGCATCATGGCCCTTGGCGAACTGCTTGGCATGGTGGCGGGGGAAAGTGTCTGCCCCGTTAGCGTTTCTTCCGGCCGGTGCTCCATTTGCGTTCTCTCCCTTGGGCCCGCGGTTGCGGTCCGCTGCCTGGTGTTTACGCGCATCTGGCAGTCCAGCATCGGCGCTGTTGGAGCGTCTTGACTGGGCGGGAAGCGAGTTGGCGCGACCGGAGTTCTGCTCGTTTCTTCCTCTGTCAGCAGAGGTAGCCTGCTTTGCCGTAGAGCCCTGTGCAGCCTGGCCGGAAGCCTTATCAGCACCGGCTCCAGCGCCATGCGTTCCATTGCGGGAGTTTTCGCGTCCACCACGAGCAGCCCTTCCGCCTCTACGAGCAGAGGGGAGAGGGGTGTTGAACACAGCGGTGGGAACGTAAGGAACGGGCATCCACTTCTCCTTGCCGTGAGGGCGGATGACAGGGCTCTTCTCTGTCTTCTCCTGAGCCTTCTTCTTCTCTTCACCCTGAGCAACCTGGGGTGTAGGCCAGAGGCTCTCGTCTCCAACAGGAGGGATGCTGGCGCCATCATCACGTCCCTTACTTCCGTCAGCCTTCTTCCGGTCTTTGGCGCCCTCCGAAGGAACGTCAGATCCCTTCTTCTTGGAGGCCGGTTTCGACTCGGCTTGATGATCACCAGACACTGAGGAAGCGGCGGACGCAGTCTTTGAGGTGCCCTTGGAGGCAGGCTTCAATGCGGCAACGGCCTTGGCCTTGGCCTCCTGCGCCTCTTTCCGCTGCTGCCAGATGTTCACGGAAGGGAGCGGGGCAGCCTTCAGCTCCTTAGCAGGAACAGCCTTTTCCTTCTCAGCGTTCTTGTCCTTCGTGCTGTCTGCCCCAGTATTCGTCTTCTCGGTACCCGAGGCTTGGGACTTGTTGTCCCAGGTAGATTCCGAAGTACCGTTGGGGGTATCTGTTCCGTCCTCATCCTTGGGGACAGATGACGTGGAAGAGTTGCCATCACTTGATGCTTCAGAAGCGTTGGCCTTGGTAGCTGTAGATTCGACTTCCTTCTCGATAGTGTGGGTCACCTCGGTTTCCTGGGCTGTTTCGGCCTTAGAAGGCACGGCATCTGCATTCGTCTGCGAGCTAGAGTCCACACTCTGCTCCTCCGGCTTCGAACCCGCTTGGGTCTGTTCTTCCGGTGATGTCTTTGCGGGGGACTGCGCGGGAGCAATGCCCTTTGCTGCTTGAGCGTAAGAAAATGAAGCGGCCATTTTCGATACGTGAGAAGTAAACGCGGTCTATGAAGCCCGTTCTAGTGAAGAAAAGAGGATAGCGAAGAAGTCAGTTCTGCCAGAGAACAGATACCTCCGCAATGAGCTGTCAACCGAGGTTTGGTTGGAATAACTCCAACAACGATGGCAATGAAAAAATCGCTGCCCTTGAGCAACCCCACCAAACGCAACTTCCAGTCACTGATTATTGAACCTATTCGGTAGCGGACGGCTGAACTGGCGTTTGTCCAATCGGTCAAAGACGCGGTCGATAATACGAAGTGTAGCGTAACAACCGATGTAGTCGGAAGATCCCTTAACTAATGTTGAGACCTAGCACACAAATCGCATCCAATATGCTCTCGCACGGCACAATTTGTGTCCAGATCCGCTAAACGGCGAACGAGGAAGGGCCAACAGGAGTCGATGTAGAAATCGTGAGACGAGTTCGCTTCGGTAGGAAGGTGTCCAAAGGAGGTTTCTAACCGATTCGTTCGACGTGCTTGTTGTAAGACTGGCTACAATAAGCACTCGCGGTGTGCGGTTATGATATTCGGGCCGTCGGAGAATCCAACTGCGCTGCCTCTTGGCTTGGTGTCGTATCGACGATCACGTAAAGAATCGATATACGCTGGTGTTTGCGAGAGAACTCGTTAACCTTGCACCTTCGAAAGCGTTAAAGCGTAAACGAGGCGCGACTTGCACGTGGCAACAACCGCTACAGAACTTGGTGGGTTTGAAGATTTGCCAGGTACGGAAGGGCAAGAGGGAAAAAAAATGTAAGGAGCTGCGACGGAAAAAAGTTCGAGGCAGGACCCGTGCGGAGAAAACAAAAAATAGACTGAGCAAGAAGAAAGTGATCAACGATCAAATTAACTTGTCAATGAGGAGGGAAATGGGCAGGAAAAAGAAAAGTAAGGTAGACGGTGGTCCCGCTGAATACAAGGATACCTCTGTCTGTGTGTGAAGGAGGATCTCGGAGAACGGAAAAAAAGGCGCACTGCAGAAATGGAGCACCACCTCACTATAGCAACACGGGTCACGGGTAACCGACGGAGGGAACCACAGGGAGGGACAGAATCCCAAAATGTTGGAACAGTGAAGAGGGGAGGGGAGGGGGGAAATAGAGAAGAGGGGGGTTAAAGGGGAGAAACAAGAAGGAAGAGAGAAGAGAGAGAGAGAGAGAGGAAGGGTAGAGACTGTGTGTGTAAGAGAACGAAAAATAATAATGGAATAAATCACTTACAGGCCGGAGGGACGTGGAAAAGCCGAAGAAGGCAGGCAAGAAAAGTAAGTACTAGTCAGAATTGTGGAATCCGCCAACAGAGGGTTAATAAAAAAAAATTGCACAGGAGGTTTCTACTTTCAAGGTACAGTAAAGTAATCGAGTTTTCCGCATGTAATAACACTATTGTCTTGCTAAATAATACGGGTATCAATGGTACCTAGTTTGTACCATGATTCCTACAGTTCCGAACAGCAGGACGGGCTCTGCTCAACCAAGGGCAGAAAAGAGGTAAGGGCGTAGGAATTAAGTCCAAAAAATCACAGAAAAAAAGTGGTGAAAATTGTTATTCCTGCCATATACCCACATCGTCGTCTCACGATGTGGTTCGTGGACTCCAGGGTTTCTGTGGGTATGAACCGGCCTTTCACTTGTGCTGGAGGTAAATATTCCGGGTAAAGATCTGGAAGTTGTATGTAAGTACCAGCAGATGAGTTTGCATTGCTAATGGATTTTGCTGGATTTTGATGGCTATTCTCATTGGATTCTTTAGATCGGAATTACGGCCATTGCAAATAAAGAAGAGGTGGAAATATTCAATATAGTATTTTCAAATCGAGTATTTGTACTGCTATCGGTATCCCTAGATATGAGTCCGCCCATAACTATCATGCGGGCCGTATTATTACCAACAACCAGTGTGGTGGTAAGAGTAGTATAACACACGCATTTCTGCCTCCGAACCAGTCTGTCTTAAAAGTCAAGGCTTATGAAATTGAAGGTCGGGAGAATGCGTGGGTGGCAGCTTACCTCCCCCAGCCAGTCATCCCACTCTTTGACTCCCAGCAAGTCAGTCAGTCAGTCCTTTCCAGCAACCCCTCACTTCCCCTCTATGCCCAAGCCCAAAAAAACCCTTTGACTGGCGACTGTCCTAATTCGGATGTCCCAGCGGCACTAACCGTAATGGTCTCCGGTTTCAATTCGGCTCTCATAATACCCCATTTTCTCTATTACCAAATGTCATCCCAACCCTGAAGGAGAAAGTAGTTAACTCGTGATGCTTCACAGCTGGAAGTCTAATTAACATAACCAGGTCTTGTGAAGGCAGCAAATACCCTCCGTGGTTGTGGGTAAAGTGACACGACCACAATTCTAGTACCTCGCAGACTCCCCTCAGTCTCCGATGCTAACCACTTTGGCTTAAGGTCTCATTTACCGAAAATGCAATGGACTGCAGGTGCGCACGACTTTGAACCGTGAACACACTCATGGCGGGGCTCGGAGGGGTTCTGTGATCCATGCATGGATGGGGCTGATGCCATCATCTGGTAGGCCTTTTTTTCCAGTGGCCCTGTCAGGGTTTACGGGCCACTCAATTTTGTCGAGTTGATCCAACCGCGTTGAGAGGAATATAGAGGAGGAGCGAATAATAACACCCAGGAAACAAAACGGCACTTACAGTGGTTTAGGCAAGGTTTCGATTTGAACCATGCCCACTTCGCGTTTGGGCCACCTCGGGGCTACATAGGACGTGGGATGTCTTGGTCCTACAGAGCACAATATCTATAATCAAAATGCATAACAAGTGAGCATCCTGCTGCCTTCCTAATGCACTTGATAGATAAGGGCGTCGAATTTGGAAATTTCGATAAGGCGACTTATCGGTGCTGGAGTGCCAGAGCTAGTCAGGTGATCAATCATCGACGTGCCTGATTCTGCATGAATTCTTTTGCATCTAAACACTCAATTATGATGCGATTGTTGTCTTTATTTCGCTTCAATTTATATTCTGATTTCTTTCGTTGCTGAATGTGTAAGGTGGCCAGTTCATTCGCACTTCCAGCTCACAAGCAAAACATCCATTTTTACGCCGTCAGCAGCTCCTGTAGCAGGATTATACCATCGATGATGACCTCGCCCACAAATCAAATATACCAAATACAAAATCCGACTTTATATCAAATGACAACCCCCGAAAATCGAAATAACAAAATATCGCCATGATCCATCCTGATCCTGGAGTATGTCATTCCCCACATACGCCCCAAAAGTAACAGTCAATCTCTAATGGCCGTGTTTGATAGTATGCGATTCACTGCACTGCTATAGTCGTGCGATTACTTCTCGAAAGGCATGCTATACCTAATAATCCTAGTCAAGCGCGACCATAATTACCATACAGTTCACTAACACCAAGCTCCAGCGAGCCACACTTCCAAGTTCCAACCTGATCTACTTGTCAGTGCCCAGACCCACCAGTCTAGACCACAAGAGTAAGCAAAGAGAGCACTGAATCATATCAGCTAAATCATACTACGAAATAAATCCATGGCAAAACAGGCATGTAAACCAGTGACATTCTTGAGAGATCTCGGGCATCTAAGTAAGGTTATATCCCATGTCAACCCGTGTCAAACCAAGAACGTGCTCGCTATGCCAAGAATTAAATACCAGAGGACTACTATCAATAGACACACACATATGTGTCATGGAGCTATGAATGTTAGGTTTCATAAAAGGTTTATGATCTTCCCACACTGCACTCTAGATTCTCATATACATTCAAGCTTGACAATTCATTCGGATAGTATAGTACACTCAAAAGGGTATGAATCGACATACTAACTTATTCTAGTCAGTTTTGACTAAGTAGATAGAACAACCGCAAATCTCCGAGTAGTTTCCTTCCTTCCATACCGTATCAACATCAAACACCACTCTAACCCAATCGAGTCAAGTGTACTTAAACTTCAATACAAATGCGAAGTTAGTTAGATCATGCAGCCGGTGAAGGAATGAATCGACAACACCAATTTTTTCTCCCAGGCAGTACAGTAGTAAGAAGGACCCTCGAAGTTAATCAATCCTATTAATAACCCCAAGACAATCAATCATATACTGGATTTTCTTCTCCCGATATACCTACCCAGTAGTCACATACCTAGGTAGCTGGAAAGCAATACTACCCTGGGGACACATCCATCTATAATAAATCCCATTAATAGGCCGGGAACGGAGTAAAATGCAGGGGCATTCCATACCAACCAACCCAACAAGGTACGGAGTTTATTGATGGATTGATCTCCTTCTTTTCCTTTCCCCAATAAGCCAGCCAGCCAGCCAGCCAGCCAGTCAAATCTAAGCCATTCATCCATCCATCTACCCATACGGAATTACAATAATGTCCTTTATCCCATGCATGATCCCGCAGCAGCAGCCACACCGTCCTTCTTCAACGAGGAACAAATACCATCTATCCAGCGCCCTCGGAATCATTGAATATACTACCCAATCACAATACCGATTAATCACTTTACACAACACAAACCTACTTATGCCACAAGTACTAACTACAATAGTCACATTCCTCTAAGTACGTAAGCGGAAGCCAACCAACCTAACCTACTTAACCTCGGATACGCCCGGCGCAACCGGGCATTTTATGCAAACCAACCAATCTCAATAATGGTAACCAACTACCTACTTACTAACTAACAAATTATCGCTTAGCAAGTGCCCAGCCCCGGGCAGCGGTTCACACAACGATTAGGGCTGAGACGCGCGCGCGCGAGACAACAATAACTAGTCTACTTAGTTATCTGTTTTTGGTCCCGTGGAAGGGCTATTAATTTTTTCTTTTTTCGGAATTCCTCGGAGGGTCTAAAGTACAATGAATGGATCCGAGCCGAAACAATCATCGACAACCATAGGCCGAGATATTTCCTGTTTCCGACGGCGGCGGAGAGTCTTGCATGGTTTTGGTTGCGTTGACGAGGAACACTAGTTGGGTTTGTGTTAGTTGCGCTAAATGTCTTAGTGCTTCCGTTCCGTCCGTCCGTCCGTGTGCCGGGGTGTCACGTGTGATTATGCTGGATTGGGGTGGCTTTTCTATAAGTTATTGTTTATTATATTGAATTGTCTTATATGTGAATGAGTGTAGTTGCATATTATGCTTATATTATAGTTTGATCATATTTGTCGGCCATAAATCATAAATCGTCTTCTACCAATGTCGGACACTAACCAGGACTTGTTCTCTCGGATCCAATTGGATGGATGACTGCTGTCCTGTCACTAATCCTAGACGCGTGAGGATCTGCCATACTAGCTTGCGCTTCAGGTTCTCTCGGACGGGGATCTTCTCGAGCGCGTCATACCCGTTGAAGTATTTGATAAAGGTTGGCCAGTACTTCTTGAGCGATGTTCGAAGTCCCGCGTATTCAAGGTCCCCATCGGGGACATCGCCTTGAAGTTCGGGGAATCGGGCCATGATCTCGCCTAACCATCGGGACTCCAGTGGTGATGCACGGTGCGGGTACAGAATGAGCGATGATGTCTTCAAGGACGTGTTTTGGTCCAGGAGGGAATGGGAGAGGTCGAGCTCGTTGTTCCGTTTGTACCGACCTGGCATGGGCGTTTCATCACCGCTTCCGTTGCTGTCTAGTGATGATGACGAAGAGGAACTGGCATCATCAAGGTCCTCCTTTGTCTCGGTATCTGACGCTGATCCCCTTTTGCTCAGATATTTGTCAACTTCTTCTTGTCGAAGAGCTGTCTCCACAGCCATCTTGATTTCAGGGCTTATTTTGACTCTTGCAAAGGCCCGCAATTGAGTGACCCAGCCACCTCGTAATAGCCACGCTAAAATGGCGAAGTATGTGTCTTTATGGTCTTTGCTTGGGATGAAGCTTCCGTACGGTCTGGGCGTTCCGCTCATCGCTGATAGCATCTTTGGGAGACTCGGGAGGGTCGGGAATGCTGCTTGATAAGCTGCCGTGGCTACCTCAAGCTTGCTCAGATCGCAGTTTGGTGATACGACATAAGTGTCCCTTTGATGAAGCGGAGGGATTGCTCGCGCTCTTCTCCAATACACAAGATGGCTAGCCAGCATTTGGATTGTGGAAAGTGGTATGCCAGAGGACACAGATATCTGCGCAAATGACTTCGTCGGCTTCGAGCATCGGATATAATGGGCAAGCGCAGGAGCCAGAGCACCCCCGGATGCTTCAACGTCTTTAAGAATTGATGCCTCATTGTCCAGCAATAAGAGCGCGAAATGTTTAGCAAGCACTTGATGGGGGGCGGTGTTCTCGTCCGCAGTGGGATCATCGACCGGAGTGACACTGTCCGCCGTTGTAAGCCAGAGACCCGGATATGCCTTGTCAGTGGGCCCAGGAAGCCATGGCGTCGAAGTTAGAGGTGGTATCTGGAGCGAGATGGATACGTCTGGACTCAGGGACACCGACGCAATCTTTGATGCCGATATGCTGGTGAACACAGTGCAGATAGCCCTCGCAAGTGAGGACTGGCTGATGAGCTCCGAATAGAGGCTATTCACGGACATTCCTGCTCGTCACTCGGTCAGCAACCAAATTCTCTCCACATCGACAGGACCACATACGCTTCTCTTTAGCCTTCTCCTTGATATGTGAGATATGCTGCGCCTCCTTCCAAACATAATCCGTCCTAGCCTGCTCCCACTTCAGCGCCTTGGAGAACTTCTTAATAATATTATCGTAAATCTCCCTCAACCGCATGGAATACTCCAACAACGGCGGATCCAAAACAAACACGACATTAAACATAGTCATGCAATCCTTATCATCCGGATCCAGCGCCTCACTCAACGTCCTGAACGACCTAACACTAATCATCGAGGTCCGCTGATAATCCGTACTAGCCATCTGCTTCGGACTCAACGTCTCCGTCGAAGCAGCAATAAGATCCGTACCCCGATCAGGGCTATCATCCTCAGCCTCGGCCTCATCACCCCCATCTCCATCCCCAGGAGCCTCATTATGTCCTAGTTCAGCTCCCTCCCAAGTCGCACGAGGCTTCCTTTTCTTCCTCCTCTGCTTCCTCCACGTGCCATCCTCACGCACAAAAACCGGCCACCCCACAAACGCCAAATCATTGATCCCGACCTCAAACCGCCGCTTATGCCACGACCGCGACGGACTCAACAACTTCTCCCAGACATCCGCAGGGAGCCCCAATAATGACTCCCAGGGGGGCCGAAACGGCCCGGCCTCATCCTCCTGTCTATCCGACGCAGCGCCCGCATCCTCCTCCGCATCGGAATTCGTCCCTCGTTTCCGCATCATCAGCCCCCTCCCGGACCCTACTGAGCCTGCACGCTGGGACTCTCCACCCGGCGAGCCGGATATAACTCCATCGTCGACAACACCGAAGTTACTCGACCGTCTTCCTGCCACGGGATGACTGCCTGCGATGTGCGAGGCGTTCTGGGTGGAATTGGCTGGCTGCGTCGCAGTCCCTGTGGTTGTGGTAGCTGCTGCAGCAGTTGCAGTTATTGGTGTCTCGTCTTCATCTTCGCTAGAGGTGGAGCTGCTGTCTTCGCTGGAGCTGGAATCGTTGCTCTTGGAATTCTTCCGTGACGGTCGTCGCGCCTTGGGCGCCCCTCGGAGTCCGTTCTCGCTAAGCGGGTTGGGTGGGTAGTGGAAGACGAAGCGCGGACCGGCTCGTGAGCGCACTATTAGGATGATTGCTACCAGGCAAGGGTCTGGTGGCCGTGCAATGGACGACATCGGTCGTGGGTGGGTGTTGGGAGTTGGATTGCTGGGAGCAATTGGGTGACTTCGATGGGACGGGCGGAGAGTGATTTGATCGTTTTGGGGTTGGTGTTCTGGCGGGTCGGCTTCCCCGCATGACATTGCATGGTTACGTTTGTTACTTCGACGTTATGGAGTAGGCAATGTGTCAAGAATTATACCTATATTTCTTTCTCAACTTATATCTAGGTAGACTTGAAATAAATGCACATCAAAGTTAGGTATGATACACAAGCTATATACAGAACCGCAATCCCAACGCCGGAAATGGAGAAGTATCTATCCATCCATCATCAATCGTCGAACACAAAATACCCTATTTATACAGAGGCCATGCCCTCCCACAATATCATACAGCTCCCCAAGATATCTAGCATATAAGTCCGGCAGGAGAAAACTACGCCTTCTTCTCCGCACCCTCAGCACCCCCACTCGGTGTAGCCTTATCCTTCTCGAAAACCAACCCGAGGTTCTTGAAGTCGTCCGGTGCCATAAGATTGCTAGAGGCGAATCGCAAGTAATTAGCCATGACTCCTTGGATAGCGTACATGCAGAGCAGGAACATACTGGTCCATCCGACAAGACAGATACGACTTGGCCAGTTTCCGACACTCGTCGTCGTTCACACCTCGTCTTGATTTCAGGCACTTGAGGTAGTCGGTGATGAGGTGCTTGCATTCGCCTGTTCCAGCAGTAAAAGAGTGATATGTCAGTTATATGTCTGTGTCGAACGGGTAGATACTAGAGAAAGGGTTCGCGCAGGGCTCAATGCTGCCGACGAGGCGGGATAGGCTGGTTTGCAGAGTGGGTGCGAATCAAGGGAGGTGTACCATCGTGATCAAGAGGGAAGCTGCCACGCTCGGGACTAACTCATTGGAAGATTGTTAGCTCAGTCTGTTTCTTCCGGGACTGTTCACTGTCTATAGGCATATTCCAAAGCCGGGAAGGGTATAACTCACGGCGTAGGCTTCATGGGGGCGGCACCGCCACCGGGAGCTCCGAAACCCATGATGACAGAATTGTATGTATATCTCGAAGCTGAGCAATTAACTGATAATGACTGAGTAATTGACTGGCTCAATATGTTGTCCTCTGTATCTGACAAATGCTGGACTCGATAGTTGCTGAAAAACGGCACGGCGAGCGGTCCGATAAGAACAAACAAGACAATCGTGACAAACATGTAGACAAACAGAGCAAACATCTGCTGATGTATGAAGTGTCATGCAACGAGACAGCGCAGAGATAATGAGCTCGTGACGCTAAACTCTCTATAGTACTGTGCCAGTATATTCTGTTATGTACCAACTATGTCCTCATTCTATACCATTATGGAAGTTTCTCTAGTTGTACTGGAATAGCAAAATGCGGGGTACCCAACCGCAAAACGATGCAACAACAACATGCGGAGGTGAAAAATGACAGACCAATAAATAAAGAGTAAGCGACGATAGCTGCATAGTATCCAGTGCTATCCGAGCGTCGCGGCGAATCCAAGTTTGCATGTGCGGAGTCATTGACCCAGCCCCTCTTGGATCCAGACAATCCGAGTTTGCATGATAGGTCTCTTATATACCAATGACGTTGTTGCATCCGAGGCCGTTCCGGACACGGTCCTGGTATATAAGTAGATAGTCGCAATCCTTTGTCCTGTCGAACAAGATTCGATTACTATCAGTAGTTAAAAGTCACGCTTCGCACTTGACAATACTATACTATTCTCCCGAATACGTACTTGACCACTTTACCAATATGCCGATGTAGGTCCCCGCTATACTGATGAACTCTCGTGTACACGACACAGACTTGATACGAGCAGTATTTGTCGAATAGATACTAACAAAGAACAACAGGAAACTTGAAGGCAGCTGCCAGTGTGGCAGCGTTGAGTTCACCCTCGAATCCTCAACCCCAGTTCCCTATCAACTATGCGCCTGTAGCATCTGCCGGAAGGTCGGCGGATACAGTGGCAGTGTCAATCTGGGCGGTATTGCCGATAGCCTGAAGATCAAGAAGGGAAAGGACTTGATCAAGTATGTCATGCCAGTCTTCTTTTCGAGCCCGCGGTCTTTTGCCGGCCTCACAATATTCTTTATGACTGTTGGAGATGGCAGCTCAGAGCTGACCGGTTTAGGAAATATTCCGCCGTCATGGCGAGAGGCACACCGGATGAGAAGATCTGTGCGTCGGAGCGGAATTTCTGTTCCAATTGCAGCACCATGCTTTGGCTGTGGGATCACCATTGGCCGGAGCTCATTCATCCTTTTGCTTCGGCCATTGATACGGAACTGCCGGTCCCTGATGAGATGGTCTGCATCATGGAGAGCTCTAAGCCGGCTTGGGTGCGATGGCCCGAAGGGAAGAAGCAGGTATTTGATGGTTACCCAGAGCATAGCTTGGAAGACTGGCACAAGAAGCACAAATTGTTCTTCGAATAGATGGGACGCTTTAGGTGACGATGATACGAAGTTTTACGAGATGTGGACTATGTTTTACAAAAAAGTGGAAGCATTGTTTGGAGATTTGAACTCATTATCATTATCATTATCATTAAAGTAGCTATCCATAGGCGAGTGACCTGCACAATGCAATGTTAGCAGCTGTATAAACAGACACTGATGCATAAATGTGTATGGGTGAGAAGTTCAGGTCTCCAAGGTGAATCTTTGTTGTTTCGTCAAGGTTGTTCGGTAAGAACACAGCGATTTAAGAATTCATCATGCAATAATGAAGAAAACACGACAGGGAATACTCACACTTTGGAAGCTTCATAGAAGATCTACAAGATGTTCCCTATTACTTTTCGACAATGTTAGCATCACATGCAAGACATAGCATGAGTGAAACCAGCATTGATATGTCAACGAAGTCAGGCTATGAAACAGGTTAGCACAAGCCCATTGGCATCAGGGGTATGGTCACTACCAACCTCATTAAATCAGATTTTTTTGTAACATGTTCATTTCCGAACACATGGCGTGCAGGATCAAACAGTGTGAATAACAAGATTCATCATGTAATGTTGACTTTGGGTATGTGTGCATATGGAAAGGGTGTTTAAGAATGACAGTACCTGTCATGACTTGTTAGTATGACTTGGATCGACATTTTCTGGTAATCGCAGAACGATCGATGAAAGCTCAGGTGACGAGTTCTCAACAATGTGTACACTTCCCCAACACCCGCAAAGTTTGTACGCTTCGCTTTTGATGGATGCGGGTCAATGCACACGTTCTGTCCGCCCGTTCGTTCAAAGTATCTTCATCGACGGCCAACAATGGCATAGAGATGGAATGGTTGGTATTTACCTATCACCAGCAAGTTAGCAATGGTCACAAACAGGCTGAGTGAAGCAATCAAATTATTTTGGAGTTGTCAGACAAGGCTGAAACTTGAGTTAAAACACGAATTCCACATAGTGATTAAGTTTGAGGAATGCCTTAAAGCGTGTCATAGGGTCATCATACAAGGGCAGGAAGAACATATAGAAGAACGTTGTGCTCGCATACCTTTTAGAATATTTAATCGTACATCATGTTGCCAGAAGATGTTCGTCATCATTAGACCATCTATAGTAGCAAAATGTCAGCAAGAGTTCAATGCAAACACGAAGCCGCAGGCAATGATGGTTTCTTTGGTATCAGAGTAATTCTAGAGACTTTTGGAAGGTCCTTCATGCATTTTCGGCCGTGGATACTCCTGTTAAGGAATTCATCCTGATATGGTAGGGATGTATAACTGAGGGAGTAAAATTCGTGAACTCACATCTTCATTGACAGGGCATGCTCAAATACAATCAATTATCATTGACTGTATTGAGCATGCCAGTAAACCAACTTGAGCAAGTTGGGTTGTCGACTAGTGCATCTTGTTGATGCGGTTGCAAGCTTGGGCAAGTTGAGAAAAAAATTATTGTGGGTTGCGCCGCGGTTTTATAGGTGGGCAGTTAACACCACGGCTAGCGAGTATCACCAAGAGCGTTGTTTGACCGGAAAACAAACACTTTAGTGTCGAGGACCCACCCAACTAGTACCATTACTGCTACATCTCTTACTGTCTAGAAAATGCGCATCTACAAGCTTTCAAAGGCCATAAGAGTTGCCAGAGTTGAACCAATCAGTCATTATTCGAAATTAACTAGGTCGCCGGATGATGGATTGCTCGATCCCGCAGGGCAATGCCTCATGAAGTCTACGCTTTCCTACTTCAAACGCGCTGGTTCTAGCTCAATAGTCCTAGTCTCGTCGCTGAAAAGGCTAGGGATTGGGACTTTCCAATCGATAGACTTGTACAAAACTTGGAGATTTACTCATGGGCTGGGTATCAGCTTCAGCCTCTTTTCCAAGCTGATTATATTACCTAAACACTTCAATGGACCCCTTAGCAATTATTCTCCTTATCACTATTTACTGTCACCAAACAGCAATGATTGAGCTGGTCTTCCAGATCATTAAGACCAAGATGATGGGATAGTAGCACGTCAAAGTTTTGAACCATTACATTTCTGTCGCCGTTGATGCTTAATCCCCAACTAGATACACCGAAGTCTACCCAGAGGTGATGAGAGGCCTGCTTCAGATGGCAATTAGTCGGATATCTATCAAGTCCGTCAATTGAATACTAACGAAACATACCGCATTGCTGATGTTTTCAGTGCTCTTTCTTTCTACCTGACTCGTGGGAGGGCTTCGTGATGATGTGATGCTTTATATGCAATGCATGCTTCATTCTTACACTCACCTACAGTGTCTAGACCGCGATTGATCGCACGTATCCCCTTCTACAAAGTACCTGCATGCAAAAGACCGTGCCAAAGGTGGAGTTATAGAGAGGTTGGCAAGATTGCCAAAGCGGAAATGGCGAAAGTCCTGCAGATGATACCACAAGACAGATCGGGCTCAGGGACCTAGCGAAAACTGGAAACCGTCTTGAGCTAACAGAAGAGAAGGATTGAGGCGAAGGACGGTCAGTAAAGCATCCTGCATAGCTCAATAACTCACTCCTAGGACCGACCATCCATGGATTGTTGTCATGCCTACTAAGCCTCATGGTTGATGCCCCGGAGCGGACGCCACGGCAACCTACCCACTGATTTGCAGTTTTCAATCATTCCACTATGATCGTTTTGCTCTACTTCAAAGAGAATAGAAAGCTGTCAAAGTTTTCATGGGCCTGTCCCACGAGCATATATACCCAATGGATTTCGGCCATCGTGGCTCACAAAGAGTGGGATGTTGGCCATAGTTTCAAACTTCGAAGGAAAACATCGTATGGCAACAGGTAGTACACCGAGAGACCGTCTTAGTAAGTTTCTGCAGCTATCTAGTACTTACCCAACGCTTTGCCTGTCTGGATTTGCTGTGTACAGAGCGACCCAACATCAGGATATATTGACTAGACCCACAGTGGAGGATTGGTACCTGCTTGGTAACACAATGAGGTAACCCCTCGAGCACGCCTTTAGCGCAAAGTATGTCGGGCTTCGAATCGTCCAGAAACGCTCGAATAATGCACCCTCATTGCGATTTGTTGCAACATTAACTGTGTAAGCTCCCTGAGGGCCAGTCTGGATCGGAGCTTTAGTGGGTCCGTCTCAAAACGTCATCGGCCCTCTCCCGACAGAAACCCAAAGTTCTATCTGCGTCAATTTGACGTCGATCCATGTTTATGATGCTGCATTCACCAGGATTTTGTAATGCCATTATGCGCTGGGAGATGGCCATAAAAGGGGCCTTCTTCCCGGCCAGCCATTGTTCACCAGCACATAATACCAATACCCATTGACTCAACCATACTTCAATTGACGCATACTACTCAAAATGACGACCACATTCAAGCTCAACACCGGCGCTCAAATCCCCGCCGTTGGTTTTGGAACCTGGCAAGACGCAGAGGCACAGGAGCAAGCTGTCCTTGAAGCCATCAAGGCGGGCTACCGCCACATTGACACTGCTAGAATGTGAGTTCTCATGCTCAATTCATCGAATTAATCGGTACGCTGATATAATTCTGCAGTTATGGAACAGAAGAGGCCGTAGGCAAAGCTATCAAGAAGTCTGGCGTGCCTCGTAACCAGCTTTTCATCACTACCAAGCTCTGGAACAACAAGCATCACCCCGACGATGTAGCGCAGGCGCTTCAGGACTCGTTGAACGACCTCGACTTGGAATATGTCGATCTATTCTTGATGCATTGGCCTGTGGCCTTCAAGAGAGGAACTGAAAAGTTCCCCAAGAACGAGAGTGGCAAGCCAGCTGTGGAGGATACTGACTACGTCGATGTATGTATTCCATCTCCGTACACAACACCAACTATGCCCGATGAATGCGCTAACTTACCATCTCTGGTAGACATACAAAGCCATGGAGAAGCTCCTTTCAACCGGAAAGGTGAAAGCCATTGGCGTCTCCAACTTCTCCAAGTCAGAGATGGAGCGTCTCCTTCAGAACAGCTCCGTCGTCCCTGCAGTCCACCAGCTTGAAAGCCACCCATGGCTGCAACAACGTAGCTTCGCCGACTGGCACAAGTCAAAGGGCATCCATGTCACCCACTACTCACCCTTCGGAAACCAGAACGAGCTATACTCTCGCGAGGGCACAATTGGCAAGCTGATTGATGATCCCGTGCTGGTTGAGATTGGAAAGAAGTACAACAAGAGCTCTGCGCAAGTAGCACTTGGTAGGTCCCCATTGCCTCTTTTCGCGAAGAAAGAAGCTAACGCTCTGTAGCCTGGGGTATCAACGAAGGACACTCAGTACTTCCCAAGTCGAAGACTCCATCTCGCATCAGAGACAACCTCCAAGGCGACTTCAAGCTAGACGCTGAGGATCTCCAGAAGATCCGGGGCATTGACCGTAAGCTCCGCTTCAACGACAGCAGCGCCGACTTTGGCCGAGAATTCTTCGGCGACTTGGACGGCAAGCAGAAATAAATTGGTCTCTTGCACCTTACATGTCTATTAATTCTAAATGAGGAAACGAAATGCAACGAATACAATATTACTCATATGCTCTCTCCACTTAACACCCCCACGAACCTCGTGTTCACCATCCCTCGTAAATATAGCGTAGATCAGCAAGGTGGTAAATTTAAAGTTCAATGAATGATGCCGTACCACTATCCCGACGATTAGGGTCAGAACTGCCTAGCTTCGTAGCCTTTGCTATTCTCATCTGGTCGGGTCACCTGCCATACACATAGTTACTTCCATACGAGCCGAGTAGCTACCTACTTATGCTTCTCAACTCCGCAATAATCCCACCACATCATATCCAATCACCCAGCTCCCTCATAACTATATACCAACACCAATCGTAACAAACATCAAATTAAATACTATATATACCAAACAACAATGCCACCCTCCAAATCAGAAGATACCCCTCCCCCCGCACCCCATCGTCATCAACTCTCCTACCGAGACTTCTCCAAGCGCCTAATCCTCTCCTACGTACTCGACTGGATCCTCATAATGTACGTCCACCCAGACCACTCCCTCAAATCCCAAACACTACTAACAAAAAAATTACCCCAGCGGAGTCGCCCTCATCGGCTACGGCTTCAACCAAACAACCCCCAACCACCGACCCTTCTCCCTCACCGACCCAAGCATCTCCTTCCCCCACAGGAAAAAAGATACCGTCTCAACAGGCGTGCTAGCCGTAGTGGCGGTAGTAGCTCCTGCTGTGATCATCGTCTTGGTCTCCGTTCTCTTTATCAACCCCGCTACTACCAGCATAGCTGGTTCTAGTGTTCAGCATGCTCGAAGAGAGATACTACGAAGGAAGCTTATAGTCAAGTTTTGGGAATGGCATGCAGGATGGATGGGATTAGGTGTCGCCCTTGCGGGAACGTTCATGGCTACGGAGGGACTGAAGGATCTATATGGGAAGCCGAGACCGGATATGCTGGCTAGGTGTGACCCGGATTTATCTGCGGTTAACGACTATGCGGTTTCGGGGTTGGGAGGGAGAATTGCGGGTGCGCCTACGATGGTGACGTGGGAGATATGTCGGAATAAGGGGGATGAGATGTTGAAGGTGGATGGGTTTGCTAGTTTTCCGAGTGGGCATTCTTCTAGTGAGTTTTATTTCATTATCAAGTTGGGATCAGATCTGACATGGGAATTTTCTAGTGTCGTTCGCGGGACTGATGTATCTCGCTCTTTGGCTCAGTGCTAAATTCTCCATTGGCTTCCCGTTCCTGGCGTATTCGCCGCTAAGCCAGGATCTGCAAAGACAGGACCGTGGGAAGATTCGAAACCAAGGTGCCGCTCCTCCTGTCTATATGCTCATCGTTGCATTAGTGCCCATCGCGGTGGCCTTCTTCATCTCTGCATCGCGTTGGTTTGATTATCGTCATCATGGTTTCGATATCATATTCGGATCGGTCATGGGAATGGTCTTCGCGTGGATTGGGTTTCGATTATATCAGTTGCCCATTATTCGCGGTGCGGGCTGGTCGTGGGGAGCTAGGAGTCGCAAACATGCTTTCTTCATGGGAGTTGGACAGCCGAGCCACGTTTCTGCCGATAACTGGGTCATGATGAGCGACAAACGCGATGCTGTAGAGAGCAGCCCGCACAACGTTGATCTGGAAAGCGGTCGACCGGGCCCGGATGAGCGATGAGCAATGGCCCTTCGCACTGTGGTTAGAGCTTGACAAAATATTCACCAGCTTGTCGGCTTCAGTAGACTTTGTCTCCTTCTGCACCATCGCGTTCAGTGATATGAATTTACGCAGAGAATGGGCTAGGTGATGCCATAGTCGAACCGTGACCTCGATCAAAGCCGGTAACTTCATCACCTCCATCAAGTTGCCAAACCAACACGAATATCACCTCCACCCACCAACCCTCCCCTCATCCCATCTAGCTTTGGCCTCTCTCCTAGCCGCCAACTTGGCCGATTCCGCTCTGACCCGTCTAATCCAATCACCAACCTCCTTCTCAGTCGCCCGTCCATGATGTTCCTCCTCCAAAAAGCTCTCCTCGACTGCTTGACAGACCGCCTCCTGCTCTGCAATCGAAGCAGCCAGCCGCTGATACAAAGCCTTAGGCGACCACGGCGCCAGCGCAGCATCCATCTCAGACTGCTTTTTCCGCCAGGAGACCTCAAGCGACTGATGCGTCAGAAGAAGGGTTTCGGTAGAAGAGCGTAGTTCCCCAACATGAGACTGCAGCTCCAGCAAGCGGTTCGCAAGGTCTTTATTGTATTTCAAAAGAGTCTGTAAGTTATCCTGATGCGCCGTATACGAAGGATGGTTACTGGAGAGGGCGGAGATGAGATTAGGATCTTGAAGGATGGTCTGGAGATCGACAGTCCTGTCATCACAAAAAGAAAATGTCCATTAGCCCGATCCCAACGCCACAGCAAGGAATAGAAGTAAAACGTACGATTTCTCCTTCACACCAGCAGGCAACCAACCCTCCTCCACCGTCGGCGGCTTCGGCAGTGCATTCAGCGAGGCAGCGGGGTTAAATGTCGCCGGAGAAGAAGAGTATCTCTGTCCCTGCATATTCAAGCGGTCCTGTGCATAATGTCCTTCCTGGTACTGTTGTGGTGTTCCTGGATGCGACGGGGTGCCCCTTCGACTGGCTTCGTGGCTGCTGGGTTTCGGGGGAGGCGGGGGAGGAGTGTCCGGGTTAAGTGCTGGGTTCATGGCGAATGGAAGGGACCTCCAGGAGGTAGTGACTAGTAAGCTGACAGCTGGAAAGTACCTGAATAGGTGGGCAGACAGACTGAGGACAGGCAGCAATTGGAGGGATTGGTCGAAGCCAAGAGCAGCACTGGCTGTGACGCCCGAAATGCGGGGAAGGCCGATCATCACGTGAGTTGGTGGAGGGTGTTTACAAGGCTACGGATAGGTACTAGTACAGTGTGTGGAAATGGATGTGGGGGTTGTAAACGGATTAAGGTATTATTCTTGGTCACATAAGGTAGTATGCTGCCTCTCTGCCCGTCATGCTCTGTTCGCGTGCGTTGGGCGCATGCTAGGGTCCTTGTTCATGGAGTGCCGCCTGGTTGAGGCACCACTGCTCCAAGTACCAGGTTATCAGTCTATAGACCTTACCTCCTGCTATGCTCGAAGTAACACCAGACGTGGTATAATAGATTTGTTCGAGCTGCAGGTCCACGGCCTTAGGCGCGAATTGATGCGAGACGTAAACGGCCTCTCCGGAAGACCTCCGAACCTCTAAGCAGGAAACTGGGTATCCAGTGTTGCCAGAGGGCCGCAGTATACTGGCAATCTGCTATATTATGCTCCTTAATCCGTCCTGCGGCGCACCTCACGCTCCTGGGTGTTGATACCGGAGCCCGAAATAGCATCCATGACCAACTGGCGCAGTTGGCTCTGCGTAGCTTCGCTGTGGAAATCCTCACGCGCGGCCAGCTCATCAATGCGCCGCTTGAACTCGGGGTCCACCTCGTCCATTCCTGCGCTAGCCTCCTGTTCCGACACCGTGCCCAGGTTCATCTGAATGTTCGGGGGAAGCGGCGGAGCCGGGTTTAGTGCGTCGCCAGCCGAGTCGACCTCTGGCTCTGGCACGCCTGCGACCTGCCGCAGATAAGCAGCAATTTGCGGGAAAGAGCCATCGCTCTCAATAGTCTCATAGGCTGCGAGACCCTCGTCGTTTCTCTTGTTGTAGTCCACGCCCAGTTCTTCAACCAAACATTTCGCAATGTCGAGACTTTCCGTCACAAACAGGCAGGTTTCACCATCCTCGTCGAGCAGGTTAACGTCCACGTTGTAGTCCTTCACAAGAGCGCGTAGTAGGTCGATGTGTCCGTAAGAAGCCGCAGCATGGAGTAATGAATATCCGTGCTCATCCTGGTTCGAGGCGATGGAGGGGTTGGACTGCAATAGAGTCAGGACGGCGCCCGGATTATCGGCGGCCAGAACGTAAGGGTTGGGTTGAGTCATAGCGCCGGTTTCACTAGTCGGAGAGGAAATATGAGTCAGTCCTGATAGTGTCTGGTGGCTTTGACAGGTAGTGCCGTACCTTGAGTCACACAATAATTCCAAATGAAGTGGTAATGGAGAAGTGAAGGCAGGATGTGTTCAGTGAATCGAGATGGGCGGACGAAAGTGGCGCGGGCGGAAAAAAGCGCTTTTTCAAAAAAGGATCGCTGCCCCGCATCTTCGATAAGAAACTCCCACTTTGGGACCCCGAACGAGGCTGACGGTGACTCAACTTTTACTCTCATTTTTCGTCGCGTGAGGCTGTATCTTAGTTCTGGATAAGCTTCTAATTGGGAAGGCCGAGCTTGCTCTGTTAAAACCTAAGGCAATTCCTCCCTGGCCACATCGACAACACACCGCGCGTGCCTTCTGCCTTCTCCCCCACCTCCTCCCGCATCCCGACCCTTCATTCCCTCGTTTCTACCGAGTGCAAAACACGAATTGCCTAATCATCTGGATTTGATACGCGCGAACCCGACAGATCACAATGGTGCAGCAGGACGAGCGGGAAGTCGCCGAGCTGGTCACCAGCCTGGAGGCTGCCAGCAGGAAAGGCACAGCTCACGGGAAGAAGTCCGGGTTCAAGTGCAAGAAATCCACCTTTGACGTAGAAAAAGCAGACAAAATCAAGGTGCATTCGTGGAAATTCATGGACTGGGATTACAAACGCGACGATCTGCCGACCTATGCGCGAGGGCTGTTCACCACCCAGAGGAAGGATGGCACCCAGGAGATTGCGGTTCGCGGATACGACAAGTTCTTCAATGTGGATGAGGTGAATGACACAAAGTGGAGGAACATTGAGATGAACACCAGGGGTCCCTACGAGCTCAGTGTGAAGGAGAACGGTTGCATCATATTCATCTCTGGTCTTGAGGACGGCACTTTGTTGGTCTGCAGCAAGCATTCCACGGGTGTTCGTTCAGATACGAACCTCAGCCATGCTCAAGCTGGTGAACGCTGGGTCGAGCGACATGTCACTTCTGTTGGAAGGAGTGTAAAGGACTTGGCACGAGAGCTGCGCAGACTCAATGTCACCGCAGTAGGCGAGCTGTGTGATGACTCTTTTGAGGAGCATGTCCTTGCCTACGACGAAAGCGCTTCGGGTATCTATCTACATGGACTCAACTTCAACGTGCCCCAGTTTGCCACGCAGCCTAGCTCGGAAGTACACAAGTTCGCCGATGCCTGGGGTTTCAAGAAGGCCAACTTTGTTGTGTATGAAGACCTCGATCAGGTCAAGAAATTCCTCGACAACTGCGCTGAAACAGGCACCTGGGATGGCCGCGAGACCGAGGGGTTTGTGGTCCGATGCCATATGGGCGATAAAGGACGGGCGCCATACCGGGATTGGTTCTTCAAGTACAAGTTCGAAGAGCCCTACTTGATGTACAGACAGTGGCGCGAGTGCACAAAGGCAGTCATTGCAGGAAAGGTTCCTAACATCAAGAAGCACAAGAAGATCACTGAGGAGTATCTCCATTACGCGCGGAGACAGCTCGCAAAAACTCCTGGTCTCGCACAGCAGTACCAGCAGAACCACGGCATCATCTCTTTGAGAGAGGGTTTCTTGCAAGAGAGAGGCCTCAACGGATCTGAAATCATCCAAATGGAGTCTGACGAATCCGGTGATGTGACGCACGACGTGATTCTTGTCCCCATTGCTTCACTGGGCTGCGGCAAGACGACCGTGGCTTTGGCTCTCTGCAAGTTGTTTGGATGGGGACAGGTGCAGAACGATAACATTCCGAAGCAGAAGAACAAGCCAAAGAAATTCTCCCTGGACATTACCAATCTTCTGGCCCAACATCCTGTGGTGATAGCAGACCGGAACAACCACATGCGACGCGAACGGCAGCAACTCATAGAGGATGTATCGGTTGTGATTCACAAAGCTCGCTATGTCGCACTCCAGTACGTCCACGAGCCCAAAGGACAATTGCTTCCTGGCATCCGCGAGGTAACGCGGAAACGAGTCCTTGACCGGGGAGACAACCACCAAACCATCCGGGCGGGAAGCAAGAATCCAGAGGAGGTCATTGGAATCATGGAGGGGTTCCTCAACCGGTTCGAGGCTGTTGACACCGATCGTGAGCCAGACTGCTACTTCGACCAAGTAATTGACCTGGATGTCGGTGCTTCTTCGCGTGAGAATCTGGAGACCGTGGTGAAAGCGCTACACTCGTTCTATCCCAAGCTCGTGAAAGAGATTCCGACGGCCGAGCAACTGGATGACGCTATCTACTGGTCGATGAACGAATACCAAGTGCAGCTGGACTGGAGCCATCAATATGGATCCCAGAAACCGAAGAACAAGAACAAGAATCAGAACCAGAACCCCGGCAGCCCTGCACCCACAGCCGGTCCAACCCCCGAAGATCTGGCCAAGAAGATCGAGTACTTCAACATCTCCCTACCTCCTGCAGAGGTGAAACATATCCTCGAGTCTCTGTTTCCCCCGTCTACAGCCCCCGAACAAGCACGTCTCTACAGACAGCTCATCAACAGCAGACGTGTACAGCCCACATTCCACGTGACATTGATTCACCGCGCCTCGAAGAAAGAACATCCCGGCATTTGGGATGAATACGTCCGCCAGTATATCGAGAAAATGAAGAGCAAGCCCGAGTCTGATCCCACCATCACCCCAACGCTGGCTCCGGCTCGCGTACGTCTTGAGCGTCTCATCTGGGACAACCGTCTCATGGCATTCGTAGCGCGGATATTCCCACCAGAGGATCAGAACCTGGCGGAATGGCCGTGCGCAAACGAGACACCCCATGTCACTGTGGGAACTGCGTCGCCCGATGTGAAGCCCAAAGAGAGCAATGATCTGTTGAAGTGGTGGCATGAAGTTGGCTCGGGAGGAGAAACCGGACTTTGGGAGGCCGAGATCCCAGGCGTGAGGGTTGTAGAGGGAACAGTAGGTGTGGTGATGAGTCGGGGCAAATAAGTTAATGACTGATGACGACGAGTCATGAGTGATGATTGCAAGAGAAAAGTACATACTTAGTTACTATAGACATGAAATCGCCTGGTTTGGCATGCAGTATCTATCCTTTGCTCTATTGGACGTATCGAACAACCAGTAGAATCACATCCGCTGTGGAAGTGGTAAAAAGCGGACGAAGAATCAAGGGCTTAACAAAGCATGGTTATCTCATCATACTTGAGTTGTCTTGGATGTATGTTCTATCTTCAAGTTATAGCTAGAAAGCAAAGATCTTACTCTCTCATACTTAATCTGTAGAAGCCTCTATGCATAATTCACCACATACAACAGAAGAAAGGGTAATGGCATACTGTTTTTGGTGTTCTATAATTATTCAGTTCAATCTTTTCTTTCTTTCTCTCGGATGTAGTGAATATATATTATCGAGACATCCATCACCCCATTCGCCCCGACTAACCAGCGATATATTAAATTGACCTACTCCTTTACAAACTGACCAGTTCTTCAACACAGTACACCAATCGCATCCTCTCTAGCCGCGCGCAGAACCTCCTTCATCCGCTCATACAATCCCAAATCTTCCACCGTCCATCTATGTCCATTAGGAATGACCACCTTTCGCAAAGCATTGACACACGAAACCAGAGGCTTATAATACAGCGTGAAGTACTTATCAGCCCACCGCAGAAAATCCACTTCAGTAAACACGAAGCCCTGTTTCATAACAGCCACATCATCTGTATCGGTGAAGTTCCATTTGTCGAATATGGCAACGGCCCTTCTTCTTCCCTTACTACCCGGGGTTTCATAGTGGACGCATATCCAGAAGATCACTCAGAAGAATGATTCGAGATCATGCATGAATGAATGTTTCTCGCCCATGAGTGCGCCGATTGCCATGAAGGGTCTCGTGCCGGTCTTACTGCCGTTTGACTCTGGGGCAAGAATATCTTTTTGCTCTCTAATGGCGAGATCAAGGTCGATTAGGAAAGCTGGCCAGGATGGATTGTTGTTGTTGTTCTTGTTTTCGTTGATCATGAGATTATGGGGTGAGATATCTCGGTGGAGGATCCCTGCCTTGTGTAAGGACTGGTGTCCTGTTATGCATCTCTCTAATGCGGCGAGCAGGATTGAATGGGTGCTTGCTGTGTAGATTGGCTTGCCGTAATCGCGCATGATGACTCGGCGGTGGATACGGTTTGATGGCTTTTCGGATATATCGTTAGGTGATGATAGGCGTGGGCGTTTGCTAGGCGGCAAGAAAGCTCTATCTTGGCTGTAGGGTCGCTCGATGTTTGGTCTATCGGTGCTCTGACCCTTATGCTGGGCATTAGCTACACTGGCACCGGCCGAGGGTGCTTCTGCTTGCTCGGAGTGATGAAGGGTAGTCGCAGTCCTGATATCTAAGCCACCCCGAATGTTATAGCGAACATCATCTACTGTCCACGAACGCAAACAGTGCTATGGTAATAGTACCGTGCGACGTTGACCACCCCGGCGTTGGTAGCTTCCTGAAGAAGACGGCCTTCTTCGTCGTGCTCTGTGTCTTGCCAGGAATCTTTAACAACGAGTGGGATCCCGGGGTCATCTTCACGATACGCTTTCCAGCATGTTGTTGCTCGACCCGCGATACAGGGTGTCCGTTTTATCACTCCCTCGAGGAAGAGACGCTGGACCTCTCCATTCTGCTCTATCTCGATGAAACGCCGGCCATCTTCTGTTATGATGATCGTAGGGTCAAACCAGTATTGCTCGTCGCTTATCCACAGAAAGCCGAGAACGCTGAACACAAACTGGAGACCATTCGTATTAATATCGAATCGATCCGATGCAACTCCCTCGAGACGATCAAAGGTCCATGTTCTCATGAAGGATCCACATATGGCAAAACCTAAGACAAACCGACGGGTATCCTGGGCAGCGAGGACTTCTCTAGCGCTCCTCCCCAAATCCAGCCATGTCTTCGCAGCGGTATCAGCTGCTGGATTGCTCTTCAGCACTCCAGGTACGAGAATCTCCGCCCAAAGGCATTTGGTATCTTTTCCTGCATTGATGTCGCTAACGAAGCCAATGTCCAGCTTGCGCTCCTCCGTAGAGCCTTGGATGGGCTTGTTGGGTCGGGCCAGTGGCCTTCGTAGCTGTGCCGACTCGGGACGGTAGTCTTTTGAAAGGTCAGCAAGCTTGTCAGTGAGATCTGATAACCAAGTCAAGACGTCTTCCTGGTTTGCATCTCCTGGCCAGCCCTCCCACCTATCAGCAACAAAAAGCGGATTTCTGCCTTCCATGCATCTGCCGAATACGGCCCGGGACGCTTCTTGCAGACCACTTACGCATCCAAAGAACGCCGAGTAAAATTGCGGGATTCCAACATACAGAGGTCCAATCTCAGCCTTGAGAATTTGATCAATATATTGGTGGTGCTCGGAGAGGGTTGCAAAGCTACTTGTATTGTGGACCCGTTGGGTTTGTTGGGAAGATGCATGGGTGTATTCAGTAACTGCATCATTGATACTTTCCCAGAGATCGTTATCTGGCGTGCAAGCAATAGCTGAAGCCAATATAGGCTGTACAAGGGAGAGATCAAACCCTTCTGAAAGAACAGCAGACTTCAATTTCTGGATGTTGTGCAGGGCAGCGGCACGGCTATACCTGGGCGTTAACTCGCAAATCGCAGAGTGTTCTAGGTCCAGCAGAAGTTGAAGAGTGAGGTTTTGGATATCTGTATGGGATTTAGAATAGAGGATGGGAATAGCTCGGTAATTGCATCGTTTTACCTATATGTGGAAGATAATTGAGCGCATCTGACGTGCAGGGGAGGTCGTTTGCTTCACAGATAGAATTGAACAGTCTGACGAAGTCCCTATTAAGAGCATTCTGCATACTTTCGTTTACCGTTTTGATACTGGCGTCGTCAGCCATGTTAGAACAGATACTGATGCTGCAGGTCTTTTCCTAGAGCGGGAAGATGTCGGTAGATGCGGGCGCGGCGCTGGTAAGTAACATTTATATATTGGACTCAGTGTTGTTGCTTGGCCTGTAATACACGGAATATTATAACTGTTGAGACATATCTCTCAGTCTGCTCTTTTGATATTCTCTGGACTTTTGAAAAGAAAGAGAAAGAGAGAGGCCACGTGGGCAGCAGAAGTGGCTTTTAAATAGTCATGCAGGAGGCATTCACTGTAGCCATGCTTTTCATCTTCATCAGCTTCTTATTCAAGTTCATTCTTATTCCATTCAATGAGCCAAGCTAGTATAACATAGTGCACTATATGGGACACTAGATATGTGTCTAGTTTAGTGAATAATTCCTGAAATTAGATTTGGGTGGTAGTGAGTGTAACGATACATTGAAGCAGGATATTTGGATATTATCAATTGTTAAGACATTCACTGTGGCCATGCACTAGTACCTGATCTCTTAACCACCTCTTCCTCCTACGTGGCTTGACCTTACTTACCGGCGCCAACTGATGTCTTGAGCTCTGGTTCGATAATATATATAAATTTAAAATCGCCCTTACCTTTCGTCTCGAGGTGTCTGGTTGTAGTTGTCAGTTTCTATTCAAATGTAAATGTCATTTCTGTGGAAATATGACCCAGAAAATGTCATTTGATGTTATTATACGATTTAAAAGCATTTTACCGAAAGGGGCCAGTAGTATACTTAAGGAAGAACAAAGAGAAGAGGGAGATTAAGGGGACGCTACTAAGAGTTTGGTGGAATGAATCAGATAGCTATGAGACATTACATAATAGTAACTATATACTAGAAAGCTTCTTCTGTCAGAGAAAGTCCTATTGTGTCAAGTAACAGTGATTCTAGAAAAGAATACGAGCAGCGCCGATAATGGAGTATCAACCCATATTCAGGAAGATGAAGACTCACTCCCCTCTCTATAAACTCTTTTCGGCTTCCCGGGAATCAACATATAGCTGTGATTCCCCATCTTGACCATCCGCGACAAAATACGCGCCTGCTGCACACCCGTAGACGTTGCAATGAGATCGAGTATCTGCATAATCCAGTCCTTCGTATGAGGCGATATACCCGCACAGTCCGAGGCAAGATACAAAGGCCATGGCAATCGAGCGACGGCCCCCAGGGCAGCGTCGCCTGAAGTGAAGAAATACGGGACGCTAGCGCAAATGTCCTCTGCCAGTTGTTTATTGATGGAGATAGACTTGTGCATGAGTTGAGGTGATTCAGGACTTGCCTGATGGAGACACATTGCTTGGATCATCTCGTGGAGAATGATCCGCGCTTGGCGATAGTGGTTCCAGTACACTGCGTTGTCGATATTTGGATATACGTGAGATTCCGTGTCGTGGCTACGGAAGTTTGAGAAGGACAGTGGAGTGTTGATGGTTGTATATTGCCAGTTTGGGCTTAGGGAAGTCGCCCATGAGACTAGATTGGCGTCAAGATCGAGGGCTGCTTGGATTAAAGGAGCGATGTTTCCGCGGAAGCCAGTCGTGTTATATGTCTCCTTTATTGTTATGGAGAGATCGTTGTATGCGACTAAGATGTTGTAAAAGTCTTCCATTGTCTGAGAATCAGCATCACCAATGGATTTTGCATATTTTGATAATGCAGCTATCGTTGGCGAGCGATGACAACTCGTTCTGAAGAATATGTTGATCATGGCCTGACAATGACATGTTAACACTCCGAGATTAGTGCTTATGATGTGACTGAGGAATAGCTAACAATCTGTAGGCGTGTGCTGGCGAAGAGGCGCCGCCCAGCCGTTGATTCAAATTGCTTCATTCCTCGCAACTCAAGGAGCTTCAGCGCTCCTCGGGCGTGATTTAGCCAGGCGTCCATCATCTGTGATTGGCCTGAGATAATCTGTTTACTAGGGATTAATAACCCACCTACAAGCACACAATGTAGCAAGACACATTACCTCGTACATACTCAGCGTGACCACAGCTCCCAAAGTAGAGTCCGAAGTAGCTAGTACTGCATCCTGAAGACTCGTATTGGTGGCCCGCAAAGCCTTACTGTACTCCTCTGCAGCCGATCGTGCCAATTCAGGCCGGTGGTAGACCCTCGACATGCATGCCAGTCCTATGGCTTTCATGGTGGCCTGAAGTGCATCCGAGGGGTCAGTGCGCAGCAAATTCGGCAAATAGCAGAGAATGCCGGGGTTCTGACTAGTGCCGACATAATACTTGAAGATGTGAGACATGGCTTGTTCCTGAATGTGGGTGGTGGGCCCTTCGATCAACGGCGGTGTCTTCGAACTTTCTGCAGTGTCTGCAGTGGGGGATCGAGAGGCCTTGCGGGTACTGGCAGCCCGGGCCAAGGCCTTGGTGGTTACAGCGGCCGTCTGATCAAAGAAGCGAAGGGCTTGGAGGTCTTGGTATCCTGGGCATTCTTTACCTATCCGCAGACATTGAGAGCATGCAGGTCTTTCCTGGTCGCACTACTATAGAGTCAACAGCCTATCATTCAGGCGTGAAGGTGCATCGACGTACTTTTAGGCGCCGCTTCCGGCATAAAGCACATCCTGGGCTGGGCTTTCCTCTGTAAACCATGGTGGCCTGAAAGGGTATGTGGTTCGGAAGGTGGACTTAATCTCTGAGATTATCCCCGCTTTAAAGGTCCATGCTGAGTTGTCGAGGTCGGAGCTTGTTACGAAAAGGAGACTAGAAGCAAAGCAGTTCCGTCTTCAGCCTCGACTCAGCCGCGTGGCATCAAAGCTAGATCGGTTCCACCGAGCCTCCATAGCTGGACGAAGCATATACTCCAATCAGATAGCCATACATAAGTGTCAGATTGAGCTTAGCAATATTGGTGGCTCGAAGAAGCTTGTTCCTGAACCAGCGAGAGCAGAGTCATGCTGTATCATGAGTGGCTCGTTAACCAATTCCGAAGAGCCTTATTTATTAACTTAGAAGATGTGGCTTCAATCGGCATCGGGGAATGCTTACCGCCAAACTGATGAGTCTCTCGCTTGTAATTGACCTAGTTGACCACCCCACTTTCCCCTCTGTTCGAGCTTGTCCTAATGCAGTAACCAGTTCGGTACTTATGATGTATCCTGAAGCAGCGCTGGGGGCAAGATGGTATCATGTTATGTAGTTGGTTTCTCGAACCATGAAATGTGCATCTATCGGTGTCACACATATGCAATGGAAATACTTTCCGTGATATCAAGTCTCGTGTTCTAGCTGGAGCGTTACACTGCTAATCGGGTAAATGCTCTACCTATTAAGCTTGAATGGCTATCTTTTCGCCATACAGGTACTTGGATTCCAAAAGGGCAGGCAGTCTGCATAGACTATGCGATGCTAAATTTTCCTCCCGAAGGAGGCTCGTAGTCGGTGACTGAGTGTTTCTCTAGAAACCGTCCTTGATCAGACCCTGGCTCTGTACAGCAGCTCGATGCTTCTGCCCAGTCCCGCTTCGGTCGATAGTCCTCAGCTATGAACTGGCCGATCGCTCATATGCGATCAACTGAGGGGCTTTCAGTTTGCTCTGGAGCGGCTGGCAATGAAGTTGATATGTCGTCTTTCGAAGTATATAGTAACTTATCCACCGTGATTGAGGCCTTCCATCACCTAATCTTGGTAATGACTGGTCTTCTAGCGTCGACACCCCTCCGGATTAATCTTTGTGCTGACCGACTCAATGGGGATCTCACAAAATTATCTCGCGGCTCATGTGGGAAGTAAATGGTTCCAGAGGAGGAATAAAGGTACTGGAGACGCAAGTAATTCAGCTCTGGCATCGCCGTAGACAAGAGTCTGAATAGACCGTCGAAGTGACCGTCAACATGAATCAGCTTCAAGTCCAAGTGCACCAGTCGAGTAAGCTGACGAAAAAAAGTCATGAGCGTAGCTTCAGACATTCGAGTGTCGCACAAGGTACACTTCTTCAAGCCCGGGAATTGGCAAGATTCTACTACCCGATTGAAGAAGTATAATTCCTCCCTTACCCCGGCCGTCTCGTCGAAGTCATCATACTCCCACACCAGGTGCAGCTCCTCGAGGGTAGGACAAAGGTTCAAAAGGTGTGCGAGTGATCGGGTGTTCTCCCGGGCTTCTTCGTAGCTCGGCGTTAACTCGAAATCGTCCCCTGGCCTTGAAGGGGATTCCCGGGGCCTAAGGAAATCTATCTTATGTATGTGATGCGCCAAGCTTAGTCCTATCTTCTTGCATGGTTGGAATGCTGCCGCCAGCCTTGTCAAGTCCGCCGTGCTGCCGCCGAATACAGCGGGGATCTCGCCGAAAGGGAAGCTACAACGCCCCCCATATGTGTGAGAATAGCCATCTGCAAAGGCATCAAGTGACCGAAGAGGCAGCCCAGAACTCTTGAGGGCTGACATTGTCACTTGGAACACTCTGTCGGTGAGAGCTCCCAGATAGCCGTCCCCGAAAACCTTGAGGGTAATTGATAAAGGCTCATCGTGCGGTGAGTTATTATGTATATTCGCAAACCCTTGCACCAGTAACTCAAACACTCTGGGGCTAACAGGGGGCACTTCTTCAGTGTGGAGGGCAATAGACGTATACAAAATGAGATCCTGGACCCAAAGCCCGAACCGTCCTGGCTGGGTAACTCCAACGAACTGCTCAAGCGGGGCCTCCGCGATTTCCAATTTCTTGGAAAGGAAATAATTCCGAAATGTAGCATTAGATGATTTGACGGAGATGGTGCGTCCAGTCAGACGCAGAGCGCAGTGAGCGTGGAAGTCTAGCCAAGCCACAATTTCCTCGATCAACTCCACCGGAAGGCTTTCAAGTGTCACCGACGCCATGGCCGGAGAGCAGTCTGGCGCTATCCAGATTCCACCGGGGAAAGGAAGAGGGTAGCAGGAGAAAGACCCCAGTAGGCACTTGGCGAGATTAAGTATGGTTCTTGAGAAGTTGGACTAGTGACTCTTGGCGGATGGTGGTTTATGTCGCTTTGGCGGAGTCATTGACGCTCGGGCCTGAGATATCAAGCTTTTGCCAAACGTGGATTGGCTGATTCGTGAGACATTACTTATCGCCATTGACCGGGGTTGAAATTAGATGATGGGACTGTATGGTCATATGAGGCGTGCGTCGGTTTTAGCCGCTGCCCTACTGTCAATTAGTCTGCTGTTAGGCTGATGTCGGAAGAACTGGTTTGATGGTCTCTGTAGCGATTATGATGGCGGTTGGTTAGTGGTGAGGTGCTTTCCAGCTCTGATACGTTGATGATATCCGAACCCTCGTCGTAGCAGGCCTTAGCGTGGCAAGACCCTGAACTAGGCGATGCACTAAACAGCCTCGAGGTTACATCGAGGGGATATGATAGGGAAGCCGTATCCCAGCACATTCCTCTTTGGTGCCTGTGATACCTATCGCCAGATGTCACCGTCTTTTCTCATTTTAGCGTAGGATTAAATAGTCCATTAGTACGCGCCGGACTTGTGAAATCCCTACCAGATGGACCTAGTACCTGGTGGGAGCAGTAGTTATATAATGACCGAGCATCACCTGCGCCCGAGGGCGCCGATCTTGATTACGCAGCAACCGCAAGTCCAAAATGTCTGGTCTTCTGGGGAGCCGAGGGTTCTGCTATCTTTTCGTGCATCTTGCAGCTCTATTCACTCTAACCCCAGTTGTCCACGCTGCCGTCGCTGTCGAACCTGGAGCATTCGGACAGTTATTCCAGCTGGCAAATAACCCTCCTTTTCCCTTGGCCACGGCCAACGAAGACTCCGAGACGTTGTCACCGGTCACGAACTCGATGCAACTCGGTGAAGGAAAGGAGGAGCAGGACGCCTTGCAAATGATGACCTTTATGAACGACGCGACCAAGACAGACTTATCATCGACCGTAACGTCAGTTGACACAATGCAAAACGGCAACCTACGAGTAATGATCGTAGGAGACTCCATGTCCCAAGGAAAAGAAGGGGACTACACGTGGCGGTATCGAATCTGGGAATGGTTTCGGGCGCAAAACATTGCCGTCCAGCTGGTGGGCCCCTACACAGGGACCGCGCCGTCCGAACCGCAGGCCCACGGGGAGCTCCAGCACCAGACCCCGCTGGGCCAGCCCCCGACCAGTGGCGGGTACGCCCCCGACGTGTCCCCGGACTTTGATCGCCATCATTTCGCCGTGTGGGGCCGCGTGGCCGCCATCGACAAGGACTTGATCTATGATGTCCTCAGTGCCCATCAAGCAGACTTGATGCTGCTGATGCTGGGGTTTAATGACATGGCTTGGTTTCAGAGTGATGCATCGGGCACCCTGGACAGTATCCGTACCCTAGTCATCAATGCCCGCGCAGCCAATCCAAACCTCAAGTTCGCCATCGCCAATGTTCCCCAGCGCACCCTAATCCCGGGCCGAGAGGATATTCCGTTCAATACCAATATCTATAATGCGTTGCTGCGAAATGCTGTCCCAGAGTGGAGTAGTGAAGGTTCGCCCATTCATCTGGTCGAACTGCAGGAGAACTACGATTGTGGGCCAGATGCATGTCCTGCCGGTTATGATGGACTGCATCCGAATCCTGTGGGAGAGTATCAGATCGCTCGCGCGTTCAGCCTTACTCTGGTGAAGGATTACGGGATCGGAAACTCTCCGTTGATCATTCCTGATAAGATTCCAGAGGGGCCTCCTCACTCGTCGTTCAGTTTCTAAGGGAGATACAGCAGTATTCTCCCTGTGCAATCCGAACTATTCTCCTCAGCCCACCGACGTATACTTAGATTCAAGATTTAGTCTACAAAGCCTAGAATACATCATCTTATTCGGTGATAATGTATGTCATAGCAATTTCCATCACTGCCCCCCACCCCCTCTGTCCCTCAATCTAGACCATACAAATCAAAACAGCCACTCAAAACGAGGATGATGTCCCGGACAGAAGAACTCCAGGATACTATTATGCACACTAATCGAATGGAAATAAAGTTCTGAAGATAGTATCATATGGATGTCCTCCCCTTGCATGAGTCTTTTACGTTGTTCTTCTAACGAGTAGATTCCATCTGTGTAGAAGGAAAATAGAGAGCAAGGGGGTAGACGTTGGCTAATAGTTATGCAGCGGAAGCAGCGCTTGATAATAGACCTCGGCAGTATCATCTCGGGTGTGGCTTACGTGGTTGGTTACAGACTTATCGTAGGACTTAATTCATTGGTCAATACAGTCAAGGCACTTCATATGGCTTAGTATATCTGAATATGGAATCGCTATTGCTACTGAAGAGGGGCAGTGGACGAACAGATTTTGGATATTAGACTCTACGACCTGATGGTCTATGGTAACATTAGGGGCTGAAATGTGACTCATGATGGGGTATTTCGTGGTTACGGGATTCGACTACATCGTGTAGAGAACCTTACCAGGAATGTCTGGAGTAAATTATCAGCTACCTCAGGGGTTACAACTATTACCTCAATATCCCAACTAAACATTTATGGGTAAATCCTCACGGAGTTAAGAAAATAGTAACTGTAATGCATATAGAATGCTCACATATGACTCTTACCCGAGGTACCTACCACGGCACTAGGTAAGCTGACAGGGCTTGCAGCAAAGCAATCCGGTTATATAGAAACCCGAACCATATCTTAATTGTTACTTTACCGCTCCCTGGCGATAATGAAATAAGCCAAGGATCATGCAGTTTTTTGTGCCAGTATCTTGACAGGAGACCAGTTATATACCGTTCCCTTACGTTCAGCGCAAAGACTCTGCAGTTCCGCCTCATGCTTGGTCACAAGAGGTACAATCCCCTCCGCACATGTCAACTTAGTACCGCGCAATATCTCACCGAGAGCAAGGAGATATGTGTCCGTGCATTTCTGAACAAGGAATTCCTGGAACGATTCTGTCTTGGATTCTATAACTTCCAGATGTGCTTCCTCCAGATCGCGAGGAAGTTTAGTGACCCAGCTGTAATAGTGTCAATGAGCCTTTGATACCCTCACGACTATCAACAGTACTGGGAATAATAGGTAAAAGGGAGTAGATCTTACCTAAAGTCTAGACCAACATTCTGAAATAGACACGGTATATGTTCTGCAAACTCAAGGGCCTTAGGCCCTTTTACCAGTTGGTGAATTAGATCTGCCTCCTCCCATTGGATATAGCCTCCCGGCTCTAGTATATATTAGATGAACGTTGCCATACTTGGGGGTGGTGAGCGCTACTTAGCAACTGTTGCAAATGTGAAATCAGCGGCCCGGTGTTGCCATCTCGTATATTACTCGCCCACATCCGGACATGTACAACATCGTATTGCCCGACAAGTGTGGGAGGAACATCCTTGAAGGCATCCAACAGCGCTAGCTTCACGTTCCGTGGCCACATATGCTTCGGAGGATATTGAGCCTCCGAGATATCGAAGCCATGAAGTTGCACGGTAGTTGGCATCGACGGGGCTAGGTCAAAGAGCCAGATCCTGTACTTTGTTAGTGTATATTCAAATGCTGATTTGGGCATGCAACGAAATCCAAACAGGATGGATCCATGCCCTCGAGTCAGAAAAAGACAATGAACTGCATTACCCATTGCCAGTGCCAATTTCCGCTATCTTCATGTCTGGAGTGATTGGAATATGAGGGTGAAGTGTATATCCAGTATGGAGCTTCCATAGAAGGTGCTGAGCATCCAATCTAAAGACATGAATGAGCAGGAGCGTCTGATATCAACAGCCCGCATTGGAACCATACCGAACTGAATCCGATAGTCCTCTACCGAGGGGATATAGATCAGTGTCAGTCATTGTTGATGGGGTATTATCTGCTATGTCTTAAAATCTGCTTCCTGTAGTTGAGTGTAGTATGAGAAGTACAGAGATGGAAGATGAACGGACAGACCGGTATATATGTCCATCGACATTCCTTCTATGCAAAGTTGAGATCCCCAACCGGGGGAACACTGTCACGTGGGTCAACCTCACTCATGTCTTCATCAAGTTCCATGCCGCGCTTATAGAGATTGTAATAGACCAATCATGTACCAAGATCCCTTGCGTGAATGTACGACAACGCCTTGGGGTATCCCTACTCGAACGATCGACATTGAGTGTGAAGAAGTACTCATCATAGTCTAACATACCAGAAGAAACTTGGTCGAACTTGCGAAATTGTCCCGCAACTAGCATTGTCTGTCTCTTCCGCGTGTCTCCAACCTGGATAACATCATGCTACGGCTCGACATAGAAGTGCCGGTACTTTTAACAGCAATTCCATAAGGGATTAATTAGCCTCAGCAATCATCACGCCTATCTGGTGTACCACTCACCGTGATGCTGGAAGAAATCTAAGCCCACCACTCCTAGGCCCTGGAGCGAGGTTACACAACCTCGAGCACGTTGCTGGCTGCGGTGAAATGGCCGTTACTACGTCTCTATGTCATTGCATTCTCTAATGGTCGTACTATGCGCGCCTTCTAGGCCAGTTTTCAACTACATCTAGCTGCTGTACGCTTTACCGATGCTTGGATTATCCTGCCTGATCTACAGCAAGATTGTCTGTTGCTCGTGCACTGGACATGGAAATTTGAAGAATATCATTTGGCCCAATAGAGTAAGTTGACGTCAATAAAAAGCATGTTATATTCTTCCTCTGTTCAAGGAACAATGGAGCTAGTATGAGCGGTATGTCACACAGCCTTAGGAATCCTGCTCGCTAGCGGCCTTTAACAAGCGGCCTCGTTATATCTGAGCGGCGATTAGCCCGCAAACTTCCCCTAAAGTATTATTTTGCAGATAAAGAACATGAAGTCATGAGATATTGTGATAGTGGCATACCATTCCCTGTCCGAGTACTAACTAGGAACTAGGCTTCCTCATTTTGAACGAATGGCTCGGGTCTTTCTCTGCAGAAGCCCGATATAGTCGCGGCAAGCCAGGGATATCCTGTATGTTGATTTATCTGTATCTGATACCAGATCATTTATGTGTTCATTGAGCGTTTTGCCCCAAGCAATTGGTGGGATAGAGGCCGATCTGAACAGATGAACCTAACAACTCTTATCACTCAGCTTTCCTTCTTGCCTATCCTGGCCTTAAAGGGGCTTGTGAAGACGTATCTGCTTCTGAAACTGTATAATGTTGCGCATTCCTGTGCGGCCTCAAAAACCCTATCCCTGCCTTAGTATAGTGAGCTTGAGACTAACTATCCGACACGAGGAGAATACAAATATCCTCGCTGGTTTGTTGTTGACTTACAAAATACAGCCCCACAGTTTTACTATCATTCTCAACAGCTGCAAGCGTGACAACATCAACCGACCCACAATGTCATCCACTCGTATATCAATCACACTCTCCTCTCCCTCTAGCAACCTGCTCAAACCAGTCATATCTGTCCTAGAAAGACATAGTGGCTCTGAGTACTACGTCTACGAACGCAAAGACTGCTGGCATATTGGTCTTGGATTCCACAGATCATTGATAATCGACTCCAGCGGAGAGAACATAACAACATCAGTAGCTGGAGAACCAAGCCATCACTTCCCAGTGAAGCAGCCGCTACCTGATATAGCTAGAGAATTCCTCCATGAGTATTGGAACCACACAACCAAAGTATACGGACACGTTGGGTTCAACTATGCAGCCCATATTCGGGGCCTGAATTACACACCTGGCCAATGGCCCTTACTAGCCTTGATGATACCTCGCATGGAAGTACTCATCGACTCAGATAAAATCACAATCACCGGGGATGACACCAAAGAGGTCCTGGAATTGTGCGCTCTGCTAAAAGAGACATGTCGGTGTCACAACACACCATCCCCCGATCATGATATTCAACACGTTGACGTAAATGAGAACTCCAGCCAATACAAAACCCTAGTGCAGCAAGCCCTATCACAAATCCAGCAGAACCACTACACGAAGATAATCTTATCTCGACCAGTCAACCTCCAAGACCGAGTGAACATGCCATCAACACTGCACTGTGGTCGTCAATCCAACACGCCCTCTCGCAGCTTCTCCCTCCGCCATGGCGACTACCAAGCCACCGGATTCAGCCCCGAACTAGTCATGTCCCTAGCCAAAGGGGTAGTAACCACAGAGCCTCTAGCCGGGACACGCTCCTGCAAAGGCACAGAAGCCGAAATCCAACGACTCCGACATGAACTAGAAAACGACAGCAAAGAAATCGTCGAGCACGTCATCTCCGTCAAAGAAGCCGTGCACGAAATCAGCCAACTCTCCGACAAGCCCATGGTAGAAGACTTCATGTCCGTACGGGTACGGGGCAGCGTGCAACACCTTGGTTCTCGGGTCTGCGGACGTCTATCCCCGGATAAAGATATGTGGGATGCGTTCAATGTCCTTTTTCCATCGATTACTGCGTCGGGTATTCCGAAACAGGCTGCTATTGATGCTATTACTTGCCTTGAGTCTCAGCCTAGAGAGCTCTATTCGGGAGCTATTCTGATGATCGAGGATGAGAATACCATGGAGGCTGCACTTGTGCTTCGCTCTGTTTTCCAGGATCGTGATCGTCAGTGGATCCAGGCTGGTGCTGGCGTTATCGCGGAATCGGACCCTTCCAGGGAGTTGACTGAGACTTGTGAGAAACTTGCCAGTATTGCGCCGTTTGTTGTGAGGGAGGCGAAGGGATTGGGGGATAGGCTGAATGGGTATCATTGATGGCAGATTTCATATCTTCATTGTAGTGATGCTTGCAAATTGTATGTTAGATTGTCTTACCTACATCCAATAAACCTTTTCCTATTTAATGACCCTCTCATTCCTCTCTTTTCAGTGTGGGGAATAGAACGGGATGCAGAATTTTGTGAACCATGTAAATGTTTAGTGTAAACACGTTGGAAACCATGATCAAACCAGTTCTTACCTACACTGCCTCCTACACATCGAAGTAGAACATCATTTGCCTATATATATCATCGAGAGTATACTACAACACAGACCCACATGCCACCTGCTGCAGCTGTAATCAAGTACTAATTTGAACCCATACTATTGAATGGCCGTATGGGATGGGTTTTATATACTAACTAAAACAAACCATTGATCTAGATATAGTAGTAGAAGCAGCACAGGGACTGACTGGAGGATGATCTGGCGATAGATCGATCATCATTATATATCACATACCACATACGCTTTCAGAGATTTTATCACCTGATAAACGCATCAGTGTTAAGATTGCACCAAGTCAATGTGACAATACTCATAAGAGAGGACATTGCTTATTGTCATTCTAATAGCACAAGAGTATTTAGGTACCCAGTTTACACCCCTGTCTCTCGTGCGGTCAATATAGACAGCTCAAGAATTATTATACAACCTATATAAAGCTAAACTACTGACTAATGTATTCGCTGTCTGGTATATATTAAGGGAGAAAAAAGGTAAGAGCTGTACAAGCAAGCGTATACCGGCCGTTGAACCCATGTCTATCATGACGAGCCTGCGATCAAATAAAAAAGTATACAATGTATGCGCGTCCCAGAAGGAGGCGCAGGGTAGAGCAAGATAGTCCGGTCTCCGGTGGTAGCAAGGCTTCAACAGTATCAGCTGGTCATCCACGAAGTGACACGCTGAGCTCCGAATCTTCCCATAAACTGCAGTCCAGTACTACCCATCGGGAAGTAGCTGACAAGGTACCAGAGCAGGGCAGCCAGCTGAAACACCGACGAGATGAGCGTCAACAGGGTTGAATGAAGCTAGAGGAGAAAAGACGATTAGCAACCGGTATTCTCACTGGTGTTCTTGGTGTGCACGGGCCCGACTGGGGTCTACAGTAGCGCATGCACATCCAACCTGCTACTGTTGCAGGACGATGTGAGAGATCATATTCACGACCGGGGTGGCGGTGCATTATGATGTCATATCGTCGGCTGAAGGCTCCGAGTGTACGCGCACGACCCAGGTATGCAAGATCCTCGAAATCGACAGGTTGGTATGCGATCGCAGAGGCGTACGCTCAGATAGTACAGGCATACACAACATGGTCCGGCAGGGAAGATCCTGGGAAATGTAGCTAGAGCCAAACAAACAGGGGTACTTACTCCGATAGCAAAGTACAAAGTCATGGCGATCGAGCCGAAATAGGCCGCCGTGAAGGGCAGACGTGATCCCGAGACCAGATGTTTCGCGTAGACCAGGGGTCCCATGAGGACTGCCCATGATAGGAGAAAGAGTAAGGATCCAACCGACCACCTAGTTCAAGAGGTAAAACCGGTTCGATCAGCCACAGATTCACAGGAAGTTCCTTGGCAAACAGTATGGGTGAAGCGTGATGGAGGGTTCAGCACGGACGCTGGAATGTAGTCGGATCGGAGACGCGTGGTGCATAGTCCCCAGCGAGGAGGGCATGACAAGCACTCCCCGCCTCGTGCCCCCCCCCCGGTGGGTGGGCGAAGTAGGGGATGTATTGGGGTTCGATAAAGATCAACGGGGGATCTGTAGAGCAACTTACAGGATGGCAAATTTGCGGGGTTTCAGTGATAGGACCGGGAATAGGAAAAAGCAAAGGAGGAAGCAGACGGCGGCACCAAGGTTGCATGCGATGAAAATGAGCATCCGATCCCATCGACTTACTGTAAAGGGAATGTATGATTAGCATTAGCCAAAAGTTAAAAGGGGAGGAGGTAGGGCGGCAAGAAGAAAAATAGAAAATGCGTAGAAGCGCAGGAAAAAAAAAAAAAAAAAAAAGAAAAAGGAACGAAAAATGGAAAATAGGAAAATTAAACGGTGGATGACAAAGTATAGTCCCATAGGTAAATAGACAGTAGAGTACATCACTCAGCTTTTCCTAGGGCTTCCGTGGAACCCAGACAGATGCAGGAACTGAGTCTCTGTCACCTGGACTGGGCAGTGCAGCAAATCAAGGAAGAGAGCATCTTTACGGAAAATCGGTCATGCGTTCGGAGGACTTACAGGCAAAGAAAGTATCTTCCTCCTCTCGGCGACTTGCGGCGGGTAGGGGAGCTCCTGGAGCTTCATGAGTGGGCAGTTGCAGATAGCCCTCCCCTTGACCAAATGGATTCCAAGACTGTAACCGTGAGAGGATAGGCGTATTCGACGAGTTATTGCGGGCGGAGAGATCTGGGTCTCGTCGCGACCAACCCAGGGAGTTGACCGAATCGCGGAATGAATTGGTAGCCATGACTGCTATTCGCTTCTGTGCCGGGCCAAGTTACACTCTGGTGGAAGAGGGGCAGGGTGAACGAAATGAAAGCAAGATATTTGCCTTCGGACAATGTTGCTACCGGGGTTGGTGTACACTGCCAGTCGACCACTGGAAGCGCGACACTGCGGTGACAAGGAGAGAAAGGCTCTGCAGGGACTATGCACGACGGAAACCAATATGCGCGTGCAGATGATCTGCAGATATCAATGATGGAGGGGGGGAAAGACGACGGCGAGAGAGTAACCGGCGGTGATAGGATCGAACTAAAGCGGGCCAGATGACTGTTGCGCAACCGGACTAGACTCCCGAGGAGCTTGGGCACGGGACAAACCTAGCGTCCGCTAATAGAAACTTCGGACGTTGGTGGTCCACTGGTGTCTTCTCAGAGTGAAGCTGATAAGCTTGTGATCGCCCTCCTGCCCGATTCGGAAAAGTCGTGTTATCGATAGTAACCTGTCACCAAAGGGGACTGCGCCTCCTGGAGGTAGTCGGCCTATTCTTAGAGGAGGAAATTGCGAGAGCTCCTAGCAGTAGCGCAGACTGAAACAGTATCTCCGAACGGCCGATGTAACAGTTCTAATAACCCAGTGTGTCCCACGAGCTGTAAATCGGGGGTTTAGTCTCCCACCCCGGCGCAAGGAATGCAGAGATCGAACGGCCAATTACCCAGCCGGGAGAGGAGCTGCGCCGACCGGAGAATGAGAGGGAGGGTGGAGGAAGCTGCAAGATGATGACGATGACGATGACGATAATGGGGGTAGAGAGAGCGAGGATGGTAGCTGGCGTAACGCTGGGGCCACCCTAAATTCAAGACAGAGATCGGCTCTACACAGGCTGCAAGATTAGCCAGTCGTCATCTGACTTGGGAGGATAAAAGGAGGAGGAGGAGGAGGAGGAGGAGGTCGAGCAAAAGACGAGAGGGGAAGTCAAAGGAGGGGGGGAGGATATGTGGGTGTGGGTGTGTGTGTGGGTGGGCGTTGAGCAGGTGGTCGCGATGAGTGTAGGCAGAACAAGGCACGTAGCCAGAACACCACCACTACCACCACCACCATTACCAGTAAGAGAGATAGAGAGAATACGGTCACATACCAAAGCTCGCAGAAACTGATACTATCTCCGAAACGCAAAAGGATGATTGAGTGTGGTTGTCAACAATGGGGGAGCCTCTTTACCCACGGGTGTCGCGATAATTATCGGGGGATGATTGCTTTCCAGCAGCAGCACCGCCCATAATCGCCGTCGCAGTTGGAATGGGAGTTCGTCCCTTTCCTGCAAAGCTGGGGTGGGTTACCCCAACAGCCAATCAGCAGCCTCATTTACAGAGACGGTGTCCCGGTGACGGATCTAAACCCAAAACGAGCTGGTGACCCCAGCTGAGCAGTTGCTCGACCAATCACCGCTTGAGATGGCGCCATGGCGGACAGGCTCGATACAATTCATTGGCTGGTTTGAAGACCATGGGAGAGTTCGGCCACACCGCCCATGGGGGGTTAAAACCGTTTGGCGCCTGTTCCGCTGACCAGGTCGCGTCCTTACCATACCGAAACATACTTAGTACTTCCCACTGCTACTAGCAGTACTAGCGCTACTAGTAGTAGATACAGACAGTATTATCAGTAGGTGCCGGTAGCCTACCTACTACTTACTTGCCTTGGAACATTTCGTCGCCTAGGTCAAAACAGTGCCCACCCACTAACTACATGACTAGTCATCTGTAATTGGTGCCTATCTCCAAGAGCAACCAAAAAACCTGTTCAGGATTGTGAAGGTGCGTTGCTCCCTCATGGTTGGCTTCTCAGCTCGTCGAATGAGAAGCCGAGAGACTGTGGTTAGACGAGTGGCGCCCTGGAACCCCTTCCGGCTGGCTTCTTTCCTAGTCCAGTCGATCCTGGTTAGAGCAGCCGGGGATGCAGAAGCCTACTTGGACCTCAGTACAATCTCCTCCTATCCATGGTGTGTCTGCATTAGAATGCTTATCACGGCCGATAGCTTCTTAGTTGGGTTGCATCAGGCAACTCCAGGGAGAGACATGTTACGTACATTCGCTGCGTAAAACTGGCTAAAGTCAAAAAACCAGAAGCGAATGATTTACCTTTGTACAGTCCCGTAAATCTCCCATATGCGAGCTTTTGTCTCTTTTAGGCGATAGTAAACTAGCGTCGAGATCAAACGGAACGGTGTTGCCCGCCGGATAATTAACCCCTCCAGAGTCTGAATATTTTCCTCTTGCTACTTTAGAGGAATTCCTCAGCTTGGATTGAAATTCCTGTATCTTTTGCTCCCTCTGTCTCTCTGATATTGGAACTTTAATACCTGGCCGGGTAGGAAGCTGTTCTGATCCCCATTAGCGTCACAAGTTACTGGATGGATGGATGAACTCTCTCGCCTGCATATCATACGCAGCTAGTAGCTACTGCATTCTAATAGCACCTGCACGTACAAGAGAGTCGGCGACCAAGCATAGGGGCCGACCAGCTCTTGCCATCGCCATGACCAACCATCAGATACATACGTAGTGAGAACTCCCTTGCAGTAACCGTGGATATCGGCCATGCCCTCCGAACCTTGACGGGACGGGACGGGCACGATTTGCGGGAACCAATGCTATTCCTTCATTAGGCTTCCACTTCTGGTGCTGTACCGGGCTTATCTGTTGATTCCGCATTCGGCAGAATCGACCGGACTTGTGGTCTGATACCGGTCATCCATTATCATCATTCCACCAGCAGCTGTATGTACGATGGTGTCATCGTTGGGAATGGCGGCACCAGGTCGCATACCAGATTATTGTCCGCTGGGGGGGGAAGTCTACATAACGATCGGTGCAGGAATTCAGGTCAGTGGGCGTGGTTCATGGTGTAGTAGCTGGTCGGGTCGTGACATACCACCTATCGTGTCTGCGGCACTTCGAACCAGGGTTGACAGGCTAATCTCTGCTGGTGGCTTCTTTCGGGCTATCAGGACTCCCCGATTGATTTGATGCTGCAAGGTGATTGGCAATTTACTTTTGACAGCATTCCAGACGCAGCTCAATTGTTTTCCCACTCGCCGGATCATAAGGCTCCCCACATTCCTGGTGGCTTGTATTTCAAATCATCGAGCATGAAAAGTCAAAAGGCAAATGATGGAATGAATGGAATTAAATCCTGTCGCGACGCGCGGGTGCGCATAGAGAAGCGCTTTTTCTGAAGACTGCTCGGGATAATGCGAGAAGAATGAAGCCATTACCCCCAAGTGCAGGAAAAAGGAGAAAACAATAGGAAATTAAACCAGCTCCCGCGCTTGGGACGCCGTCGCATTGCACCAACCCCACCCCATAATTCAAAGTAGAAGCCTATCAGATGGCACAAGCTGGCGCACTCTTTCTCGGGAGGCGACAGGATGCACGGTGTCACGGACCGCCTTCTGTGTCAGCCCCAACCTGGAGACGCTCGGACGCCGAGGTGTCTCTTCTGGAAGCCTGACTGCTTCTTCCTGAGGTTCCCAAGGAGGCGGTTCCATGCTCATCTTCGTACTCGAGGTGGACGTGCGCAAATAAGATGAGAAGGAGGGTCTCGATATGCGAAGGAAGCCGACCTTACTAGCCTGACGATACCGTATCCCGGGCAGGTGCCCGGTGTGTGTCTCTCTCCCCAAGATAATGGTGGATGTATACCTCCTAGATACGAGCGGTATGTATGCCTGGAGCTAAACCTAGTGCGATGGACATCGTATTGTGTTCCATGGTAAAGGCAGTGTTTTGTGCCGCTCGTCGGTCCTATTAGCGTGCAGCGATCTTGAACATGATCATCCAGAAGCCTGGGTAGTAAGTAATAGTAGTAGTGATGAACAGAGGTAACCTGGACAGATATCGAATGTGCTGAACAGAAGGAGATCGTTTCCCTCAATTTCCTTACCACATGGTACGCCACGATCATTCATCCCTTCCCCGATACCCGCCATGAAGCACTCCGGCGGAGAGCCTGGGGAATTAATGATTAAAACTAAATTACCGACAATCTATTTTGAAACAATTAATTCATCCTGAGGAACCCCTCAGTACATCAGCAGTAGACTATGATGTCATCGTTCCTTTTTCAAAATTAAAATTGAAAAAGCAAAACCATGATTTTCCAAATCTCACGCTCCATGGTCATTAGTCCGCCCGTCAGGATGAATGATCTGGTATGCTTGGGGCTTGCCCAGCCTGGCATCTGATACATTCCCGAGTGGGTTCCTAAAATCGAGGGTAAGGAAGTATAGCAGGTTGGCTGCTCCTATAGTAGGCGTCGGGGTTGTAAGTCCGACGGCGATAATGATTGCTGTTTTAGCGCCCTTTTTGGTTTTAATACGATGGAAGTATATGGCGCAACGAGATACTTTGTAAGAAATAGCAACCAACCAGAATCCAACCTGGGATAAGATGAGTGATAATAAACCGGATAACTAACATCTTGCCATGGGGATAACACCCCTCCCCCTCCCAAAGGCTGACCTCGAGTGAGTCATTCTAGTCTCTCTCTTTTTATTTTTCTCTTAATTATTTTATTTAACCTGGCAAAAAAGGGACAGGTGACAAATATAGTAGTACCTGGATGCTCATGGGATTGAGAGGGGAGGTTAACCTCCCCCATCCGGACGGTGCTACCCTCCTTGATGGATGCTTTTCTGACCGTCTCTCCTACACTTACTTTACCCTACTTACAGTACACCCCCCTCCTGCCCACCAACCACACGCCCCCCTTTCTTCTGCTTGTATTGGTCTCATCCCCCTCCATCTTCACATACTTAGCTTCCCACGCCTTAGCTTCATCGCCACCAAGACTTGCCTTTCCCTTCCCTCCTTTTCATTAATTAATAAATTGTATTCATTCTTCTTGTAATTTTGTTTTGCCCGCTATTTTAGTGTTGCTTCCCGTTTCTGATTATTCCTTTTTCTGTTTATAAAAAAACAAATGATATTAATTTAATTCCACACCCTCTACACCAAGCTGAAGAACCGGTTTACGCATGTAATCCCCGTAGATGCTTTGTTAAGCCTCGTCGATTGAGGATCGACGCCCTGCATGACCTTGACCGTGATATATCAAATGAGAGGCTGTGAAGAACGCCGCGAGAGTCTTTTAAAGTCCCCCTCATCCCCTCGTCTCTTCAAGCCTGGGTGTTCTGTTTCTTTTTGATCTTATCTGGAATACTACGACTACTACTACTACTACTACTACCACCGATCATACCATCTACCACCTTGAATCTTGGAATCCCGTCGATAGAAGCTGGGACTTCTTCATTTGATGATTGTTGCGTCGCCCGGCTGCGCCGCATTGACTCTCCCGCGAATTGCCTGTTTACGGTCACCGTCGCTTAAGGGTAGTTCCCAGTAACTTGACAGTACAGTCTCTCAGAGTCGCTGAGCACGAACCCCTCACTGTTGCGACATCTCACACCCAACAGGGCACAAGTAAGTAATCACAGCTAAATACCTTGTCGTTTCCTTTGCCCCGGTCCCCTTCCATACTTTTTTTCGCATATAAGCCCCTCCTGCCGCTGAGATAAGGCGGCTGGCTTCATAAGCGCTTTCATTGTTACTCCCTTCTCTTGTTTGCTTTTTCATTTCTGCCTGGTCTCTGGACGCCTTGAGCCTCACCTCTGTCTACCTCTGTTACTCTTCCTCTTTCTTTCCATCACTTACCTCCGCGGGGCCATCCCTTCTACTATTACACTGTGCGTCTATGACTGTTGCGCCATCAACTGCACTATTTCTGTCACTGCAACCTGAAGGATATGACTAATATTAATACCTCTTGTGCAGGTCTGTGAAGAACATCGCTCATACCTGACCCCAGACACATCTAAACCTAGTAAGTTAGTTTTTCCTACAATTTCGCATATCGTTCTTGATTTCTCGATCATTTTTGCCCTGCATCATGTTCCTTTGAAGCCTGGTCGCACTGGGGATTGAGAATCCCGCTTGGAGAAGATGCAAGCAAGCCTGAACACACTCTACATCCGATGACGGAGGAAGCAAAGCCAAAAAAAAGGAGGGGTATGGGTTACTCCTCATTCCTCCAGGATGTGATATCCGGCAGAGATATTGCCGGGGTTGTCATGCCTTCAACCGAGCTGTGGTCTGGGAAGAGCAACAAGCGACGGTTGCAGCACAGCGCCGTTGGGCTTCAACCCCTGCATGCTCTCTCGGCGGGAGGAGGGTAATACCCACTGATCGCGGGTCGGAGGTCGAACAGTTCGCGGGAAGACAGTGAGCAGGCGCCTATGAGATGCTCCAATTTGCTCCGACATCCCCAAGGGGTTGAGTTACCGCGGGGCAACCTTGGAAGGCTCATTCTTGTCTCACGGACCCCGAGTCGGAGAGCGCTTCCCGGTTGGACTAAAGCGGGGAGGCGGTAATCGGCGAGAAAAGAAAAAGAGGGGAGAGGGGAAGAGGAGAGACATTCTGCATCATCGTCGTGATTATTGTCACACACAGTCACATACGCCATGTTCATGTCTCGCTTAACAACAACCCCAGGGCACGCCTAGGGGAAAGGGGGAACCACGGGGAGACCGAGGGGGTGGGATCGCAGCGGGTGGCAGATTTCCGGGGCAAATCGATGGCATCTCCACACTTTCACACTTTCCACTGCCACGCCCGCATACTGCCACCACTGACCGCTTGCCCCCAGCAGTCCCACCGCCCGGGGAATGCTCAACACGATCGGTTTTGCCTCTCTTTCTCCTCCCTCTTTAGTTGCCCCCCCACGGTGCCTGTTTCACTTTCAGCCCATCAAGTGCATCCATCCATCCACATTCATCTCTCGCCTCCTCCACTCCCTTCCCCTCTTCCCATCCCAGATTCTCCCAGCTTCTGTCGCATATACCCCAGACCCTACTCGCATCATCATCATCATCATCGAAACAGTAATTCTCAAGAAGCGCGCTTTCCACCTCCCCCCCACACACTCAACCTCCCCCGGTGTGCAAGTACAAGGCTCCATCTCATCTCATCTTGTTCGTTCCCGTGGATCTTCCTCACTCTCAACTGTGACCGGCTCCGACTGCTCTTATCGCTTCCCTTTCCCTTTACCCTTTTTGCCCTTTTCCCCTCCCCCATTGTTCCAGCCCATCGCCTCCGCGGCCCCATCTGGCCGCCTTTTCACGCTCTCACTCTCTCTTTCTGTCTCCCCTTTATTTTACCTCGCTTATGGCCACGCAATTCTGTTTCCCTCTTTGACCTCTTTTTCCTACTTTCTATTTTCTTATTTCCCTAGCTGTTACTTTCCCCATTTCCCGGTCGCTTACCACAGACCTCATTGCGCAGTCTGATCTTCCTCTGTGCGGTTCGCAATCAACGAGGCAGCCTATTGGGTTTCGGACTCCGCCCACGATAGTGGCATTTTCCGAGGCGTCCGCTTTCGAATCTTACCTTTCCACCACAACTTCGCCCACCGCGACCAGTCAAATCCGATCGCGAACTACCCCTCGCATTCGCCTTGAACTCATCCCGGGTTCAGCACCAATCGTATCTTTGCCTCATCCAGGAAGCGTCTACCGCGCAGTTTCTTGCTCGTCAAGTACACATTCCCACTCTTCTGGTTGGTAATTCCGTACCTTCCCTGTTTTGTGGTGGTCTGAGCCACCTCCTGTCTCTCTTCTCCCTGAAATTAGATCGTGGCTCATTGTAGTGTCGCCTTCTCCCTCTGTTTGATTGAGCGCTAACGGGCACTTGTCCGATCTGTCAGATTTTCTCCTCGCCACCCTCGCAACTTGCCCGAACTCGTTGATGAGTTTAACTCACCGCTTCTATCACCGGACCTCTTGACTATTTTGCGAAGAGGCTAAACCTTCACACGAGGAGCATTTCTCGCTCCAAATACAGCTTGGGGTTTACTGTGCTCGAACCCCCTAGTCCCACAAGCATCAGCGAGTTCGATCTTGAACTGTAAGACTCCCCTGGAAGACGCAGTCGGCTTTCTGCCTGAGTGCTTGCTTAGGCTTGCTGTAAACTGGCGGAAGCGAGCGTTTTCATCAAGAACAAACCTGACAAACGCAGCAGTGATCAGTATTTCTTCATGATGTCACAGTCGAACTATATGTCCAATCAGTTTGGCAACCCCAACGAGGGGGTTGACCCGTCGGAGCTTAGTATGCAGAACGGTGGATTCATGTCCTACCCATTTACGTCGCAGCAGAACTTCAACTTTGGAAACTCGGGTATTGATACAGATGAGTTGTTGGACCTGGAAATCAACGGACAGAATGGCATGCAGCAGAACTTTCTCCAGGACCAGCATTCGGGTGCCGGAATTTCCATGAGTCATCCGGGGCAGATGTCTCAGATGTACTCCAACACGCCGGATGGAGCTCCCATGAACAGCCCGTTCATGCACAGTTTTAACTATGACCACTTTCGTTCCATGAACCAAAACGGCCAACCCGGCTCTCATCTGCAGAGTGGATCCCAGTTCGAACAGAGTTATCTGGCTTCTAAAGGCCGCCCGAGTTTGCAGGCAGTGGACCGCGCTTCACTCGATGCGCGCAGTCCGATGACTCCGAAGACCCCGGCCCTTGGTGCATTGACCCTGGGAACCCCAGAATCTGGAAGTTTTCCTACGCAGCCCATCCGGACTGGCCTGCAGCATCGCCACCAGAAGACACTGTCTAACCAATGGGACGGTACGCCAGGAAGTGCTCATTCTTTCGTGGAGTCCCCAATCTCCTCCCCCGGCCACCCCCACCACGCGGGAATCTCGGAGATCCTCAAGTCTGGTAAACATGCTTCCTTGCCGGCCAAGGTTGATACGCACATGCCAGGCAGTGCCCAGGACCTAGAATCCCAAGAAGCCAAGCGACGCCGTCGGCGGGCCTCCCATAACCTGGTCGAGCGCCGGCGACGGGACAACATCAACGAGCGCATCCAGGATCTTTCCCACCTCGTTCCCCAGCATCGCTTGGAGGATGACAAAGTCCGGAAGCAGCTTGTCAACAACACAGCAATGTCTGCCACTGGAGCCACCCCCAATGCCGCGACGTCTTTGCTGGCTGGAGGCAATGGTCGCCGGGCCACTGCGGGTAACATTACGATGGGTCTGCCAATTGAGGAGAAAGAGAAGGGCCCGAACAAGGGCGACATCCTGAACGGTGCCGTAGGCTGGATGCGTGACCTAATGTGGGCCCTACATGTTAAGCTCCAGCAGGAATCGGAGCTGGCTGAAATCATCAGCAACTTGGGTGGAACTTGGCCATTCGAGCAGACCGAAGAAGAGAAGCGGATGAGAACGGAGATTCTCGATGCTTTGGAGAAGAACGACCCTAGTTCGTTCACTTACAGCAGGGCACCCGGAAGCGGGCTACGAGTACCGAAACATACGAACATGGCAGGGGACTCTGTGGCTGGCAATGGGGCTTTGAGCCCCCAGAGCCTGAGCCCCCCGTTCAACGGCAACGGCGGTAGCAACGGAGGCTCCGGGCAGGCTCAGTACTGGAGCAGCTCGGGTCATGCGGGCATGAGCTTCAAGGAGGAAGACGAGTATGCGATGGAGATGAACTAGATACATTTCCGCTAACTATCGCTCGAGCTCACATTTCTTCAAACGAACGCATGTCATGAGCTATTGCATACAAGGGCGTCAAACGGACGGGTAGTTGACCGGCGTACACGGAAGCCTTATCATGCCATCGAGGCTAAAGGGCCAGTTGAACTTTCTTTTCGTCAGTTGTTTGATACTTCTCGCGTGTGGTTCTCGCTATACTTGCCTGGGATTGGCTGTCTCGGATTTTTATTGTCTTTATCTTTATTCATTGGTTAATTTCTGGTGGGACTTTACCTGTTGAGTTGAGTGTCTATGTGCTTGTCTTGTGAATTTCCAGCTAGCTATTTTGGGTTGCACGTTTCTTGTTGTTCTTTTGCGCATAATGGTGAGCAAGGTCGGAACACGACATGTCTTGCGTCATTTGGCTTCTTTCCCTTTTACATCGATACCCTTTTCCCATTGTCCCGGTTTCACAGTTTTCGACTTTCCTACTTCATCCTTAATATCCTTTTGGCTATTTTGACCCCATTTCGGATGTCATTTACGGCTGCTATCTATTTTCGATTTAAATTACATAGCATGATTCATTGATACAATGGTGCATTCGGTGCATGCAACTTTACTCAACTCAATGCTCATTTTCCTATGATTTACAATGGAAGTTAGTACAATCATTGGCCCTGCCACAGGCAATAGAAGCCTAAGCATCAGCAGTAGATGGATCACCACGTGTCCTGCACGCTATCGAACAGGCACATGGAGTGTTCTAGACCCTATTCCCTAAGAGTCTAACCAGCAAATGATAGTAGCCCAAGGGTATCTGATGTCTATCGTAGCGCCCGCCATCATGCAGTTCCCCGGGGACGATGATTGCCCGACTACTGTAGGTACCAATCCTGGTGAGACCAGGATGGACCCATTCCATGGGTCCACACATACATACATTAGACAGACAGATCACATGCATTGCTTTTTTTTCCTCATTCCTTATTGCTTATTCTCACGGTGTGCATACAGCTAGCCACTTTTGCATGGTACCTACATGCATAGTACGTGAATAATACGGATCTAGTAGCAATCAATATATGCCAATATCTACAGCACTATCTCAAAAGCAAATATTGCAAAGGAAAGGGGAAAGGAAAAAAAGGGGGAATACTTTCAAATTCAACATGAAACGAACAACAACAAATAGACCCTTCATACCCTCACTCTCTCTTTTTCTCTGTCCGGTCTATTTCTATTCCTATCCCCCTATCTCTAGTAAAGTAGAAATATAGAAACTAAACAAGAAAGAATTCATTCCAAAAACGGGAAGAGGATCTTACTCGCCCCTCATATTCCTAAAGAAGTCCATGACTCCCGTAAACACAACAAGAAGGATACCACCACCAGGACCCAATCTCAGCACCTTGGGCAAGAATCCCTTATACAAAGCAGCGAACCCTTCCTCCTTCATGACGGTACCAACGGCAGGCCAAGCCCAGTTATACTTGGGCACTTGACCGGGAACCTTCGAGGTGTTTTGAATACGGGACTTGACGACGTCCATGGGCGTGTTGAGAATCGTACCGGCCGTACCACCGATCGTACCCGCGATCAAGTCATTGCGTGTCTGCTGGCTCTTGTTGCCCGGCTCGGCGGCAGGGAGCTGCGCGCGCACCTGGAAGATACAGCCGAAGTAACCCGAGTTCCAGAGAATGTGGCGCCACAGGGTGGATTCCAGACCGTTGTACATGGCGAGCGGTCCCTCCGCGGCGACGATCTTCTTCACGACGTCCAGCATGCCGTTGTATTTACCGGCCGAGGCGCGGTCCTGCAGACGGATCTTGACCAGCTCGAAGGGCACGACGACGAACGACTCGGTCGCTCCCGCCGTCGCTCCGGTCAGGATCGCCAGTGACTGTGTTTGCTTCTCGGCGCCGAACAGGTTGCGGTAGAAGGCGCCCCAGCTGTCGTTGGCGGCGAACTTGGTCGCACGCTTGGGCGCTTCCATCAGGATGGGGGCGGAGATACCGCGGTACAGGCGGGAGAAGCTGTTATGGGGTGAGGTGGGTTAGTTTGGTTGTGAGGGGGTGGTTGGGGGGGGGAGGGAGTTGGTTGGCGTACCCCTCGTTCTTGACGATCTTGCGCAGACAGTCGAACATGCCATTGTAGTATTCCTCACCGGCGACCGCGGTACCCTTCTGGAGTTGACTGAGGGTGGGATAGGTTAGTGGGTGATTGCAATTGGGGAGAGATAAGAGAGGTAGAGCTTACACTCGAGTCTTGACCACGTCCAAGGGGTACCTGGGGGGGTGGGGGTTAGTATTGGCTGGTTGGATTGCGTCGATTGAGGGTGGGAAATGCGCACATAACCAGAATCTATGGCAGAGTTAGTCGCGTGCTCCGGTGAAGTGGCAGCGGGATCACACCATACGTACCTCGGACACACCGGCGACGGCACCGGCAATGAATTGGTAGCCGAAGGGCAAGGGCTTCTGGGTGTCGTTGTTCGACATGGTGATGAATTGGCCAAAAGTAGGCGTGCAGACGAAACAACAGACGGGAAAAGACGAGTCGGGAGAGGGGAAGAAAAGAAGAAGAAAGAGGGAAGAAGTGATGGAGAATGAGATTATCGAGGGAGGAGGCCGCAGTCGGAGAGGGTCGGGGACTCACCGGGACGTCGCCCGATCGGGTAAAATGCCGCCCCACGTGCCGCCCCACGGGGCTTTTTGACGCTTACTTATACCTGCCACCGCATTCATCGCTTCGTTAGTTATCACATTGTCATTGTCATTGTCATTATCATTTCGCTATGCATGCTCTCATGATCTACATGTCAAATCATTTCTATCATAACGCCAGGGCCACCATCATGCCCATGCCCATCACCCCCCACTGCTGCCGCAATTGATCACTCCCACTAGTGGCCTGCTCCTTGGCCACGGTCTCCGTCGCCGTTGACACTGCCGTACAGCTGGTCCCGCACTGGTATCCCGACGGACAACAACCTCCCCCGACGGATTGGGCGCAGCTGAACCAGCCAGTCGCGCATCGCCCGGGCGTGCTTGTTGTGGTCGTGGATGCCGTCGTCGTGGCCACAGGGACTACAATTGTTACTCCGTCGCTAGTGAAGGTCGTCGAGGGCGTTGCCGGGCAGGATGTTGTGTCGCAATCGCGGCCGGTTCGGCAGCACCCTCCATTGTAGACGGCAGAGCAGGCGTAGAACCCAGTTGGACAGACCGATGCCGTACTGGTAGTTGTGGTCGTCTTGGAGTTCGTGGAGGTAGATACAGTGGTAGGTCGAGAAGGAGGCACCAGATCGCCCGTGGTTTGTGTCGCAGTGGTTTTAGGGATGGTGTGTGTGGATGTCGATAGCATCACGGTTGAGCTTACTGTGACCGTGATTGTGAAGACACGCATACCTGAGCCGTTAGCCTCAATAGCGACACAAAGTAGGGAAATCTTCAGCTGATGCAGGCTACTTACATCCCCCGGTGACACATTCGTACCCTGGGATACAGCACCCACCACCCAGAGATGACGAACAGCTAGAGTATCCGTCCTGGCACGATCCAATTGTTCCCGAGCACGTCTCTCCCTTTGGACAACAGCCTACGTCACCAGATCCTGTGTCGTTGACCAGAACGCACGTGTCGCTTGTACTGCAGCAGCTTTCGGGCCGATCTATCGAGGAGCATCCGTAGGTGCCGGAAGGACATTTGAATTCTCGCCGAAGAAGCGGTGAGAAGTGCTCACTCCACCCACGCCTTTCGACTTCGAGGTCGCTCGGGTAGGAGGGTCGAAAGGGATATGAGCGAGGTTGAAAGTCGACCTTCTCGATTGTGTCAAGATTGTAAGGTTGTACTTGCGACAAAGAATCGTTGGTGTTTGATGTGTTGCCTGCTGTATAGGCTTCGTCGAAGAGCCAGTAGTCGAGGAAGAATTTCTCGCCTTCATCGTCGGTCATCTTATGGACTCCGCGAACAGGCTTCTGGGATAGGTATGACTCGATAAGAGCATTGTGTTGAACGATCGAATCCGTATCCTGGGAGCCATTGGGAATAGACACATTGCTTGCGAAGGCTTGTCCTGCGATTGATGGGCCGAGGATGCAGGCCAGCAAAGGTATTGACAACATGAGATCGTAGTTACTAGGACTGAGTCATAGTCAGCACACGAAACATTTCCAGGAATGAAGTCGCACATACACAAGTAGTATATAAATACTATCGTCTCCCGAAAGGACGTTATCGGAAGGACTCCGTGATAAGTCGACCGACAAGGTGACAAAATATAAACGACCGGGATCAACTGCAGATCATACCGGCACTAAATACACGAAGCACTAAGCATGAAACTAACAGTCGGGGGGCAACCGACTCTCTCCTCTCTGCCCAAAGACAGTGTGGCTGGGAAAGAGTGGGAACAACAATTAACAAGGCGACGGGGGGGCCTCCACCGGTCTCGATCGGGAAATAATGCCAATAAGGTGACAATAAATGGATACCTGATTGTGCCGGCAGTATTCTACATTCACCGCTTTGCGTCATGGCGGTGGGCCCTCCGTTCCATGGGAATCAAGAAAGTGGAGAGAGAGTCTCAGCTCTATTCCATCTTGACAGCTGCCCGTCCACGGCTCAGCTTATCATTGGATGATGGAGAAATGTTGACTGTTGGAAATTGGAGAATGCAACTGTTGGCCGAACTAACTATAGAAAGGAGTGAGGAGGGCTGAGAAGGTGCGCGGGTAATGGCGAGCAATATAGATCCAACATAACCCATGTTACTCCCTGCACAGCGCCATCTACTGGCGTCCCGATTAGTGGGAGGGCGCTTGCTGCTCACAATGGCAGGGATTGCTACCCCCCATCTCATCCCAGCAATGGTTCTTTTAACGCGGCCTGTCCCCCTCGACTTTTTTCTCTCATTTCATCTTCTCTCTCATCATCTCTCTCATTCTCAATCATGGAAGATTCATCGTTTGAATACCCCAGCGACATTCTCTACACCCAGGAGCCTCTCTCGGGATACAAGTTTGGCGGATATCATCCCGTCCGTATCGGTGATACTTTCAAAGATAACCGCTACACTATACATCACAAACTCACGTGGGGAGGTTTCTCCACCGTCTGGCTTGCCCATGACAATCTGTGCGTCACAAATACCCATCTGTCCCATGCCACATGAATTATCACTGATAATCTCAAAAGGCGACACCGATGGGTCTCCTTGAAGATCAAAACCGCGGACACTTCGTACAGTTCTCAGGAACTCCAAAACCTCCAGCAGCTGGAGAAGATTGCCGCTCCGGACGATCTCTCGTCCAAGTACATTCTCCACCTGCTGGACGCTTTCATCCAGCCCGGCCCCAACGGCATCCATCAATGCCTGGTGTTCGAGCTGATTGGTCCTACCATCGATCGCATCATCACTGACTACCGTGAGCTTTCGGATTCTCTTGATCCACAGACCATTCTCCGCTTGTCGAGACAGCTCCTCAAGGCTATCGAATTGGTCCATAATGCGGGTGTGGGACAAATAGGTAAGCTCCTACTTCTAATCAAGCTTTGAGTATTTCCTTTATTAAGTCGAACCAGACATCAGCGGCAGAAACATCGTCTTCAGCGGTAGGAATCTGTCCTATGCATCGGAGAAGATCATCTTTGCGGTCTTTGGCTCGCCCGAGCATGAACCAGTGACCCACCTCGATGGCACTCCGCTGCACAAAGGCTTCCCAGCGGCTCTGTTTGGACCGGTGAGTTGGGAGGACTGGCTAGAGGAGTTTGCTGAGGAGCTCCGCATCTTCGACCTCGGAGAGGGCTTTGCACAGGAAGAGAAGTCGAGGATACTCGCGCAACCGGGACCTTCGCGGGCTCCGGAGTTGATTTTCGCGGGGAGGTCTGACTACAGGACTGACTTGTGGCATACGGGCTGCATGGTATGTGAATCTCAAGACAGAGACCCCAAAAATGAATACTGACCAATCGCAGCTGTTCTTCTTTGTGTTCGGGACATACCCCTTTGACTCCGATGTAGAAGATATGGTAGTGGTTGAGCAGATGATCGACCTTCTGGGGGAGTTACCCCAGGAATGGCAACCTACCTGGGACCGTATGCGAGCGGAAGCTGGAGATATGATGGATTTCCAAGGTGAGATATCACAACCAGTGCTTATTAATGCACCTGTTCATCAGCAAGCTGATCTCCAAATACTAGGTGACGAGGTCTTCACTCTGGAGGACCGCTTCGATAAGGAAGTAGCCGAGCCAGAGCTTGCTCCTCTGATCCCGATCATCCGAGCATTGCTGGAGTTTCGGCCTTCGGAGCGCATTACAGCTCCGCAAGCCCTTGGTCTTTTGGGAACTCAGGGACAGTGAACGAGGTCATGAATTTGAGCTAGCTAGTCAATTTAGCATTTGCTGCAGAGAAGAGAATATATATATATACGTTTTTGTAGTTTATACAGCGATTAGTAGTAAGAAAATATGACCAAGAATTGCTAATAGCACCCATCTGCAGTACCAACCATCACGCTTAGAGTTAGGTGGCTCTCTCAGCAAGATGAACTTTCACCACCGTCCCATCAATAGGCTTCGCGGTGACCTGCATAGTCTAGAAAATCAAAAAGTAAGCCACCCTTCTACCAACTCGGGGAAAAAAGAAACCAACAAAAGAAACAAAACTTACATTAAACAATTCCGTCTCCACCTCATACTGCCCCTTAGCAGCATCCAAGATAGGCGCCCCAGTCGCATCCCGCGCAAGTGCTCCCACGCCCACCTTCTCGAAATCGAAGCGCCGAACCGTACACGCCAGGATTACCCGGGCCTCCAGGTTGGCTAGCTCTTGACCAATACAGTTGCGCGGGCCGCGCTCGAACGGTCTCCACGCGCTGGCGGGAACATGGGCGCTTGCGACCGAACCATCCCCATCCCCCTGATTCTCCGCGCCATCCGGGATCAGTCCTAGACCGGTATCGGTGTTTCCCAGCCACCGCTCGGGGATGAATTCATCTTTTGTCGGTCCGTACACTTTCTCCTCACGATGGACGAGTGTCGCGTTGAGATAGATGACCACTCCGTCTAGGCAGAGCGTCTTCCCGTCTGGTAATTGCACGTTGAAGCCTGAGCCTGGGGGCATGTATCTCGCTGATCCGGATGGAGGGTACAGTCGCAGAATTTCCTTGATCACAGCAGAGGTATAGGACATCCGCTGTAGGAGTTCTTCTCCGCCTGGGGCTAGGAGCTTCTCTTGCACGGCTGCGGGGGACGGGTCTGGGCCGAAGAGGTCGTCTAGTTCGCGGCGAACTTTATCCAGCACGCGTGGGGTGCGACTGAGGATATAGAAGGTCCACTGCAATACGACACTGGTGGTATCGTGACCGGCGAAAAGGAAGCTTTTGAGCTGGTCGCATGTTTCCTGAATGACAAGGGGATTAAGTTGGTCGATGTCCTGTAGGCTTAGAGAGAGAACACTCCGGGAGCGCTTCTCCGTCGATTTGGACTTGAGCTCAGCAAACTTCGTTTTGATGTGTTCAGCTATCAGGTGATCGATGCGTCGGGATAGAGTTCGACGCCTCCAGTTCATGCGGGGGTCCAGCCAGTCCCATTGCACACTGCTGCCTCTACGGTATGTGGTCGTTAGCTCACGGTAGAGACGGACGAGTTCATCCTGCTTGCTGCGGTCTAGCTGGGCATGGAAGTCTTTGTCCATTGTTACTGCGCCTGGGGGCTTGTTAGAACAAAAAGCGAGCCACTTAAAGTGGATGTGTGGCCTACCGATAATATCAAAGGTAAGGCTGACGCATCGCTCGTCGAGGGATAATTCCTCTCCACTACGAGCGTACCCGTCAAGAATATCAGTGAACTGTATCGCCTTGTCCAGGATACATGGCAGCAAAGTAACGAGGTGCTGAGGCGCAAATCCCGGGTTGAACCGCTTGCGTAGACCCTTCCAGTGCTCTCCCTAGTGACATAGGTTATCTTAAAAAATTTTATACAAATTCAGAATACGAGTTAAGGCCTACCTGCTGCGTGATGATGGAATACGGTCCCAACAAAGGCTCCAGCGCGCCCATCGTGGGTGACTTCTTCATACTGTACGGAAAGCTCTTGGAGCTCCGGGCAATTTGTTCTGCGACCTCATGACTCCCAACCACACAGAGTCGAAACTCTACAGGCCGGAGATCGTAGAGAACGAGAGGGGGATTCCCCAGATGTTCCTGGATCTCTTGAAATACGATGTCTGATTGAAAGCGTTTGTAATTGTCAACGATACCCATCCTATTCATGAGGACGACGAGGGCTTTGATTTTTTCATACCGATATGCCTTCTCTCCTCACCTCGGGCAATAAACTCGTGGAGCGCTTTCATGTGGCCCCAGATGAGGGAGGGAGGGAGTTGCGGCCAGTCGGCATACTTCTGGAAGCGGGAGTAGCGGATCCGTTTGATGAAGTAAGAAACCACCAGAGGCAGGAGGATCAGAAGGATAGTTTGGACGAACATGATGGTTGTTTCATGCTAGCCCAGTGACAGGAATAGTTTCAGGCTGTCTAGATCGACATGAGGTGAACTGGGAGTGAGATGGGAAATAAATGGGTTCGGGAACGAGAATTTTTCTTGCTTCTGTAAGAAAGTTCCACTTGCCCATGGGGTTTGTTTGTCCCGTGCCCGAGTTTAGTTGGTGGATGAACAACAACTCCGATAAGCTTATCGCTTCTAACTAGTTCCTACTAGTAGTGTTCCACCATTACTACACTGGATTACAACCTGGCTTAATACAAAGCATTTAATTGGGCTTATGTGAGTAACCTCGAAAGTATATTGGTTCGACTTTTATTGGCACCTGCGGTGGCACCAAATAGTATTATTAGAGGTTCGCTTGATTCCGCTCAGTTACATCGGGATTTGAATCTTGCATGAGGCCGCTGCAAGCGCCCGCCACGTGGTTGTCTTCAATTGACTGGGAAAAAGAGCAACATCGGTAAGATGCATTCGGCATAATCTGGCATATCATCATAATGGGCAGAAAAAGGTTCATGCAAGTGGATGGACTGAAAGATGCAGGAGTGTGTAACCACTCAGATACAACATTCTCTCACTTTCCGGCCCAAGACCTGTAATACTAATGTAACTACTTGGCTTTGGGCCTACTAGGCAGATATCTCATTCATAATCTACATTGTCATCGTGACAGAATATCGACATCATAAAGTGACAACCTGATGGCTCCATTGAAAGAGGTGGACTTGGGTTGTGGCATACGACGATAATGATTGCGTAGTAGGATCATATAGTCCACAATACGGTCCTTAGCCAAAGTATAGGATATCGAAGGACTCCCAAAGGCCATCTCCAAGCTGAAACTAGGGCACTTTTCAGATTCCTTGATAAGACGCGTTAGCGCTATACAACGAAGTGGCCCAGTTACGTACCAACATCCAAAGGTCACCCAGAAACATGGGGGCAGACATACCCAGCATTGAATAATGATTGGCAAAGCAAGATATAGAAGGACTTTCCATCAAACAGCAACAGCAAACCCGCCGGTATTTGATCCGAAGGCTTCGAGAAACAAAACCTTGTGGGAAACTTTATTCATAGGTTATTGTATCGTGTTCCCAATTGAGCCAACCTGACCCGAAGGTCACCCGTTTTTCTTGTATTTAGAATGTATAGTGCCTCTAGTGTTTATATTACCCCCAACAGTACCACCGACGTTACTATGGAATCATTATCGGGAAATGATTTGCAATGTATCATCATGTCTCATGCTGACCATGACACAAAGTAAAATTACAACTGTTCGTCTCAAACAAAAGAGACGATACCAGTGCTTCTTGCCGACGCACCCCAGCCCTTGAAGTAACACTTTGCAGTCATGAGGATTTACCATGGATTTTCACTGATAATCAGGAATAATTTAATCTTCGATATTATCTACTCAGACCAGAATGAACCCCGGTAAGGTCAAGTGCGGATTGCAGCAGAGCAGCCATACTATGTCTGCAGACGGACAGGATGTATTTACCGGACTTTCATTGCATATGAGTAGGAAAGCGAAACCTTCTAGATATGTCTTCACATTGAAGATCGAACGACAATCACCTACCATCACAGACGTTCCAACGTCTCCAACTCTCAATCTGCCAACTGCCCCTTTCCAAATTATGAACTTACCACCGAAGGTAAGGATGTGTGAGATATCCGTCTCTGTGGACTAACGTGAAATCGAAAGAAGCAAGTCAAATCCTTCCCGGAGTCGCTCTCTATCCTGCCGCCCGAGTTCTCCATTGCCTGCATTCTCGATCAAACGAGTTGCCTTTTCCAGTTTCGCCGGAAATACCTTTGCAACCAGTGCCTGCACAATTTCCCTTCGAGCCGCGGGATTGTCGATTGCAAGCAGGATCGAAGCGAAGATATGTGTTTTATTCACAAATCTCGCATCGCCGACCTCATTGAGAAGTCCCTGCATCTTGCGATTATATAGCAGCCGGTACCATCTCAACCGCTCTGCCGAATCCTCTTGAGTATCCAGAGACTTTCCATGCTCTACTGGGTCCATATCCCTCATGATCCATTTAGGGAATGTAGCATAGCCCAGGAACCGTGGCATGGTCTGCACCTCATCCCAGTCAATGATTCCACTCACATTACACTGTTCATCGACACGGATGTTCGTGGAGTCAAACTGCGGCACTGCAAGCACGAATGTCTCATCCTTTTCGTCTTTCTGGCTTGTCGACAACGGCATACATCCGATCATCATTTCCAGCATTATAAGACAGCCAACGTCAAATGGGCCTTCTTCTTCTTTGCCGCTGGGTGATCTCAAAAGGCGCTCACGCAGAAAGTCCACAGTGGACTCGTAAGGACCATACTCCGCATACTGTACATCATTTCCTGATCCCTTCCGCGAGTGGTAGCATGGAAGCACCCGAAGATCGCCATGGACATCCGGTCCCAACGTACCAATTCCGTCAAAGCAATACCTGTGCAGCTTTGCCATAGTCTCTGCGACACTGTCCAGTATGCGCAGTCGCTTTTGGTCCAATGACATTGCCCCTGAGTCGTCGAACCAGGCATCCGAGACCAATGTTCCTGGGACAAAACTCTCAACAATGTACGGTGTCTCCAAGACATTTTCTGATGAGACATCGAAGTCGTACACTTCTGGCATGGGGAAATGGGCTCGCTTTTGGATAAATTGCATCATTTCCACCTTCGCAATCAAGGCACTTTTGGCAGTCTCGGTGCAGTGCCCTGGACGGCAGCTGATGGGTAGGCGGATGATGTAACGCACCTGGTCGTCAAATTCGACCACATGAATAACATTACGGCTGCCTTGATGACAAAAGAGCACACTTGCAGTTGTGAATGTGTCTATAGTTTGCTTTCGACGGACCTCAACGGCGAGAGTATTGAGCGCATCACGGTTAATTGTGACAAGGTCATTGAATTGCTCTTTCGCCGGCGCTGGATGTGGCATTTTGGTGCCTGTGCCACTTGTATCACGTATTGGGAACGCCATGGTGGTTTTCTCGATGGGGATTAAGAGGACGAGTCAGAACGAACCCAAAATATGAGGTAGGTTTTGGAGACGTGGAGCCGAGCGTAGAGAAAACTAACCCTTTGACCGTAAGTAAAAGATGAAAACCATTCACGAGGCCTTTACGATGCACAGCGAATGCCTTCCTCATATTCACTGAACTGCTTATCACAAAATAACATATGAACAACTACGCATAATGGAGTAAGCAAGGCTCTGTCTCTACCAGCAAAAAGGCTCCACACAAGCTAATTTCACTATGCCTGACATTCAATTAACTATACCCCACTTGTCTGAACCAAGATATAGTCAATATACAGGCAGATCCAACTTATTTCTCGATACTATCTAGGTGGTCTCTCGAGAGAGCAATAGAGAGCGAGTTATTTATCAAGAATACCATCCTTGCGATGACTTAATTGGTGATATCTAGCAGAGGCTTCACCTGCTTGTGTCCACATACCCCCAATGATCTGAATCAACTATCCTGCCTTTTGCAGGAGAAGCAACTAAAGTGATTCGGCATGTAAAAAGTCAAAATTGTTCAATTAGCATCACATGATCGCCGGTTACGCCCCCCAATGTCTCATCCCTGCTTGTTCATACACTTCGCCTCGCAAGTCTTGCTATGGAGCTGCAGGGCTATCACCTCAACGAGTATCAATGACTATAAAGCTGCTTCAGCAGTGGCACTGAAGCTGTGAACACTTCCCCGTGCTTCGAATACTACCCGATTCTCCTCCAAACTGTTACCACTACAGATGGGTATGGTATTCTCATCTGATGGTGTTCCCCAACCACCTCCACCGGGACTAGAATTCATGTCAGCCAAGTGTAAAAAGATAAAAAAGGGCTGAAGCTTCTCTACTCACGTGTGAATAATAATACGCTCCCCAGGCTGCACTTTGAGCTCCATCTTCCCCCCAATGTTGATCGTTCGCTCAGTCCCATCCAGCTCTTTCTTCACGTACAGGTTCAATCCCGCCTGGCCAGCCTCACCACCAGCCAGCCCATATGGCCGATAGACGCGACGTTCGCTCAGCATAGAGGCCGACAGGGGAATGCGGAACTCCAGTTCCCGAATCACACCGTCTCCACCGCGGTAAAGTCCCCTGCCACCAGACCCCTTGCGGATAGAGAATTGTCGCAATATGACCGGATATCGCAGCTCGTACACTTCTGCGTCGGTGATCCGAGTGTTGGTCATATGAACATGGACACCAGATGTACCATGCCAGGTTGGACCAGCACCAGAACCACCACATATGGTCTCGCCGACGCCGAAGCCAGGGATGTCGTTACCATTTTCGTCTAGTCCACCCATACCAAATGAGATGATATTGCAGCATCCTTGCGAGGCTGCACAGGCTTGGAAGGCTCCTAGGACGACGTCGGTGATGCGCTGCGATGTGATAGGATTACCGGCGCAGACGGCCGCATACCCAGATGGATTGATAAGCGTGCCAGAAGGAACGATAAAGTTGATCGGCGCCAAACAGCCTTGGTTTAATGGAATGTCAACATCGATAAGGGCGCGCAGGCTATAAATAATTGCCGAGTGGGCGATTGCTTTGGGGGCATTCAGGCAGTTGAACGTCTCTCGCCCGGTGCCAGTGAAGTCAAACTCGGCAGATCCGGTCTCTGCGTCGATGCGGATCTCTAATCTAATCTCTGTACCATCATCCATGAAGTCAGAAAAGCGGAGGGGCTGTCCGGCGGCCTTTCTGCCAATTGTCTTAAGCAACTCTCGTACTGCGGTTTCGGCATTCTTTTTTATGGCGTCCATGTAGAAATGGACTACATCAAGCGTGTTTTCTTGAACGAGACCTTCCAGTAACTGTGCACCCTTCTGGTTGGCTGCAATAGCCGCTTTCAGGTCGGAGACATTGTCTTTGTAAGTGCGAGTGCCACTGCAACCTGGATACGAGGCTGGCTCGTCATATAAGAACTTCCGCACCATGTCTTCGTCAAAATGGCCTTGTGATACCACCTTGAATCCCATGGTCATGGCACCTTCCTCATATAACATTTTACTGTCTGAGGGCATAGAACCTGGCGCAATTCCTCCAATTTCGGCTACAATTATAGTTAGCCATGACTATCCCATCAACAAGTGGTGTTGCTTACCATGGTGGCCTCGAGAGGCAACATAGAAGATGATCTTGCTTCCTTGCTGATCCCAGACAGGAGTAATGATAGTTATGTCCGGAAGATGCGTTCCGCCAGCAAGTGGATGATTGGTGAGAATGTGGTCTCCTGGCTTCAGATTTCCGCCATACTGTTCATGCTGATACCGCACAGCATACTCCATACCTGAAATGGCCCAAGTCAGCAGTCGTTGAGAAGTATAGGAAAGCAGCACTTACTGCCGAGGTGGACAGGAACATTAGGTGCGTTCGCCACAAGTTTACCGTCAGGTGAAAACACTGCACAGGAAAAGTCCAACCGCTCTTTAATGTTTGTCGAGACGGATGTCTTCTGGAACATCCGGCTCATCTGGTCGGCAACTGACATGAATCGATGACCAAAAATCGAAAGCTTGATTGGGTCGACCACTGTCGCGTTGTCGACTTGGTTCTTGACCGACTGAACATTCAGGATCACATGGCGAGATAAGATAGTGGCCGATGCATGCGGTTCAACGACAATGGTTTGTGTCTTGTCGATGATCATGGCTGGTCCTTGGATGAAGCTGCCCGGCTTCAGGTGCTCTAAGAAGAAGACTGGCGTGATGACACGCCCGACGCCTGCAAAATACACCTCCGTGGAATCGTCCCGACTTTCTTCTCCGATGATAAATGTCGCAATAGATCGCAACTCGGGCTGCGGCGCCTCTGGGGGGACAGAAATGGCCTTGCCTACTCCACGTACACGTATATCTTCGACTAGAATATTGCGACCTGGGAAGGTGAAGGAGAGTTCGCGCTGATGCTCTTGAATGAACGCTGCCCCAAAATCTCCGCCATCCGGTCTGAGGACCATCAGTGTATTATCGGTTCCTTGGTAGCGGAGATTAAGGTACACCTCATAATGTATGCGAGTCTCCTCAATACCGTCTGCGGTCAAGGCTTCGGTGACCTTTGCCTTGAGAGCCTCAATACGTCCATTAATTATTTCCATTGCACTCGCGGTAAGAGCTCCGGACGCAGGCTCCTGGGCCTCATGCACCACATCAGCAAGAGCCATACCGTATGCGGAGAGAATCGACGAATAACGGTGGACTATGACGGTCTTTATGGACAGTGACGATGCAATTGCGCATGCATGTTGTCCACCTGCTCCTCCAAAACAGGCCAGGTTATGTGCTGAAGTGTCATATCCTCGTGCCTCGGTCAATGCCCGGATGGGCTTTGCCATAGATTCGTTTGCAACTTGAATAAATCCCAGCGCAATTTCCTCTGGTGTCTTCCGATGACCTGTCTCTGCATTGATTTTATCTGCCAGTTCCGTGAACTTCTGACGAGCGACCTCGACGTCAAGGGGCTCGTTCTCGTTGGGCCCAAAGATCTTGGGGAAATAGTCCGGGAGCAGGCGGCCCAGGAACAAATTTGCATCAGTCACAGTCAATGGACCTCCTTTACGGTAGCAAGCTGGCCCTGGATGTGCGCCTGCAGATTCTGGTCCGACTACGAAGAGCCCGTGCCGCCAGAACAGAATGCTGCCGCCACCAGCCGCTACTGTATTGATGTCTAGCTGTGGAGCCATCACTGTCACTCCTGAGATGGTGTTCTCGAAGGTATGTTCTAGCTTGCCGTCATACCGTGAGACATCAGTACTTGTGCCGCCCATGTCAAACCTAGCTATTCGGTCAGCGAGTATCCTCCTTAATCTGTCGCCTGAGAGAGGACATACCCAATAACGGGTTTTCGGTCTTCTGGGTCAAACGAGGTGCCTGCGTAGCCTACAACACCACCTGCGGGCCCCGACAAAATAGCACGCAAACCGGAGAACCTAAGCACGGTGAGCTTAACTCGGGCTATATAGTTGGGAAGAAGGTAATACTTTTGAAAGTTTACCAGACCACCGTCGCTCTGCATGAATTCGCAGCGCGTGTCTGACGATTGTAGCCCATCCTGGAAGCCGGACCGGAAACCTTGGATATATCGTTGGATCACCGGCGTCAAGTAGGCGTCTGCTGTAGCTGAAGCGCCTCGAGAGGTCATTTTTATCATAGGAAGCAGCTGGCTAGAGAGCGAGATCTGCGTGAATCCGATCTCGTTGGCAATCCTCTCGATAGTCAACTCATGCTCTTGGAATGTATATGAGTGTACGAGACAGACTGCAATGGAGCGATATCCATTATCAAAAAGCTTTTGCAAACTCTGTCTCGTCTTCGCCTCGTCGAGAGGCTCTAAGACGCGGATGACCTCTCCACTGACGCCCTTCTTCAGGTAAGGGTCTGTCTCCAATGCCGCTTCAAGGCGTTCTTTATCTGGGACAGGATTCTGTTGATAGCCCTCTATAGTTACTCGCTCATCGATCTCGACCACATCTTCATAAAGCACTTCGGGTCGCTGGATGTTCAACGCAAAGAGCTTAGGACGCGACTGAGTCCCGATGCGAAGTGCATCCTTGAAACCCTTTGTGATCAGAAGCGCCACTCTTTCTCCTTTTCTCTCTAGCAAGGCATTCGTGGCTACCGTCGTTCCCATACGGATACTGACGCTGCCAAAATCCGATGTGGTGAGTTTCTGGTCGCGGGGAAAGCATTTTCCTGTTGCTTGTTCGAGAATCCGGCGGATGCCTTCAATTGGGGCGTCTGCGTAGTTAGCTGGATCTTGCGAAAGCAGCTTGACGACAATGTCTTCCTTGCGGCCTTCTACAATCCCCAGGCAATCGGTGAACGTGCCACCACGGTCTACAAATGTCAGCTTTGCGGTCGCCCAACTCGGGCAGCGTAACTCACCAATGGCAATTTTGATATTGAGTTTCGATGAAGACATGATTATTGATTGACTATCACCAAAAGACATGCACTGAACTGTTTCTCCCAATGGCCGGCGTGGCCTTTATAGAGTGGGCTCCGGCATTCATCTCCAACAGCGCTCGCCCCATTGCCGGCGCTATCTTATCGTGCCCTATCATGGGACCTTAACGGTACTTTGTTATCGGCCTCGCTCCGACCTTCCCCTCGCCTTAGCCTTTCGGGGCATGGAGTTCTGATAACAAATGCCGACGTCGTTATCAGGTGCATCTATACGATGCTATAAAACTGACACTCGACGACATGGTCGGGGTGCTTCTCCCACCTCATCAATGCAGATGCTACACTGGTCGTCATGACTACCGACCAGAAGAAACCTGGCCTCGACAGCAGCGCCTCCGATGGGGAGAAGATTAAGCATGGCCAGATGGACATCCTCGACCATCGGTCGGGGCAAGATGAAGATGTTGCAGTGCAGTTTCTCGCCCAGCTTGATCCCGTCATCATGGCGGAACCCATCTCCGACGCAGAGGCGCGACGCGTGCTGTGGAAGATTGATTTGATATTGATCCCATTAATCATGGTCACTTGCGTGCTCGCTGCAGTCGACAAGGTCATCATCTCTAATGCCGCTATCTACGGTATGGAAACTGATACCCATCTCACCGGCAACCAATATTCCTGGGTGGGCTCGATATTCTACTTTGGCTACCTGCTCTTCGAGTACCCTGCTGCGCTACTCATCCAGCGGCTCCCCGTAGCCAAACTCTACGTGGGAATGGTCTTCGCTTGGGCAGTCATGATGCTGTGCACGGCCGCTACGCAGAACTTTGCAGGTCTGGCGACAGTGCGCTTCCTCATGGGCATGCTCGAGGCATCGGTGTTTCCCATCTCCAGCATTCTGACAGTAATGTGGTGGAAGACGAGTGAACAACCTCTCCGGGTAGCCTTCTGGTTCAACCAACTGTCGTCGGTCTTCTCTGGAGTCGTCAGCTACGGCATCGGACACACCCACACAGCACTACACCCCTGGCGACTACTCTTCCTTGTCCTCGGCGCATTCTCCATCCTCTGGTCAGGTGTCCTATACATCTTCCTCCCAGACTCCCCAGTCCAATGCTGGTACTTCTCCGACCGCGAAAAGTTCGTCTGCCTCGAGCGCGTCAAAGACAACAACACAGGCATGGAAGATAAAACCATCAAATGGTACCAAGTGCGTGAATGTCTCCTCGACCCAAAGACATGGCTCCTAGCTCTGTTCTCGCTCGCCCAGAACATCCCCAACGGCGGCCTCGTCACCTTTTCCGCCCTCATCGTCACCGGACTCGGCTATTCCTCCCTGATCACCACCGTCCTAGGCATCCCCACCGGTGTCCTCGCCACCGTATGGCAGATCCTGCTCTCGTTACTCACCTCCCGTGTCCCCAATTCCCGCTGTTTCATCATCGCCGTCTCGAACCTAGTTCCAATGGCCTGTGCCATCCTCATGTGGAAACTGCCCCGCTCCGACAAGCACGGCCTCCTCGCCTCCTACTACGTCTTTTACACCTACTGGGCACCCTACGTGCTATCCACTTCGCTCCCTATGGCCAACACCAGCGGTCACTCGAAGAAACTGACTCTAAATGCTATCTTCTTTATCGCATACTGCGTGGGGAATATGATCGGTCCGCAGGTCTTTCGCTCCACGGATGCCCCGAGTTACTCGCACGGATACGAGGGCCTGCTGGCTTGTCTGGTTGTTGCTATCGTCGCGATCTCAGCCTACGGGGTACTCTGTAGATGGGAGAATCAGCGACGGGATCGTGAACAGCAGCAGCAGGAGGAGCAGCAGTCTGTGACTGTCTCAGAGGATGCGGCATTTTCGGATCTAACGGATAAAGAGAAGAGATCGTTCCGATATACATATTAGTGTAGTGTAGATTTTGAACCAGTATTCACATTGTGAAGAAATAATACTATTACTAGTAATTGAAAACATTAGAACATCGCTACACCCTCATTCGTGATCACTGATCTTGCTCGCAGTACGTACTTACATCAATCACTGGATAAACGTACAGGGTACCTACAATATACCAACCACTTCGTAATGACCCCAAATCCGCTTACTCCAAATGACCACTTTCTCCGCTTTACACACTACTAATAGTACTACCCAGTAGTAGTATGATCAACCCATCCAATGACCACCTCGATATCAACGAGCGGGGTAAACCCCGAGACACAACGAATCATGTGGCCCAAACACCTAACCGATAAGAATACATTAGTACGACTACATAGATATCATAGGTAGCATAGCAGTAGTACTAATACATACGCCGGTTCCATACCCAACCTATAAGAACAAACCATGAATCCAAAGTGGGGAATCAGTAGCGGGATGGATCCTTGCAGATGATAAGTAAGTTAGGTATGATTAAACGGGCGGGAGGAAGGTGGGAGGGAAGGTCGGAACGAGGCCCGGTTTGGTCTGCTGGGCTCTTACTTTCATTCTTCTGTTCTCTTTTGGGTGGGGGGATTGATTATCTTGCTATCTGCTGGGAGGAGCTTTATCGTGATAAGGGATTGCGCTACTAGTATCCTCCCGGGGGGTGAAATGATGGTTGAGGGGAAGGCAGGCAGGTCGGTGCGATGTGGATACTAATTACTCTCCGAGTGGTTGGCAATTGAGGGGTTCTGGATACTATTCCGAGGGTCTCTGGATTACTGTATTTGGTTGGTTGGTAGCTTTGCTCGATATTCATAGCGAGATAAATACTTTAGTTGAGTAGTGAAGGTTTGTACCAGAACCATTCTAATATTTGGCTATCCTACCATGGACAGGAATACAAAGATCCTCATTGTCGGAGCTGGCTGCTTCGGCACCTCAACCGCTTATCATCTCGCTCAGCGCGGTTTCACGTCCATTCGTGTGCTCGATCGATATCCCGCGCCATCCTGCGAGGCCGCCTCAACCGATATCAGCAAGATTATTCGCAGCGACTATAACGAGCCGCTGTATGCTCGTTTGGGAATTGAGGCGATTGCCGCCTGGAAGTCCTCGGATTTGTTTCGTGAGCTGTACCATGTCCCTGGCTGGGTTCTGAGCGCATATAAGCTGTCGTGCGCGTTTGTGGAAGGGTCGATTGAGACGTGCACCAAGCTCGGAGTTGAAGGATTGGAACGCCTGTCGACGCAGCAGATCCGTGAGCGGTTCCCCCTTGTGACGGGCGAATTGGATGGGTGGAATATCAACGTCTGGAATCCGACGGCTGGCTGGGCGGCGGCCGGGGAAGCCTTGCGGCGCATGGCCGTCGCAGCGCAGGAGCAAGGGGTGGATTATATCTCGGGTGAAGAGGGCTGGGTCAAGAGGTTGTTGTTCGATGAGGAGAAGCGTTGCACGGGAGTGATCACGGCTGACGGATCCACGCATGTTGCTGACTTGGTCGTGGTGGCTGCCGGAGCTTGGACGCCAACATTGCTGGACGTGGCGGGCCAGTTGACGGCCAAAGGCCACAGCGTGGCGCATATACAACTCTCCCCGGAGGAGACAGCTCATTATTCCGCACTGCCTATTATGGATAATCTGGAGCTGGGCTACTTTTTTCCGCCGCAGGCAGACGGGGTGTTCAAGATGGCGCACAGCCAGTTCATCACGAACATGCAGACGGATACACGGTCCGGAAACAAGTCATCTGTTCCTCACACCTTTGTGGACAATCCACAAGATGATCTCCCGCTGGAGATTGAAGCTCAGATGCGCCGGAACCTTCGTCGTGTCCTACCGGAACTCGCCGACCGTCCATTCTGTTATACCCGTCTGTGCTGGGACGCTGATACCGCTGACCGCCACTTTCTGATTTCACCGCACCCTAATCATCAAGGACTGTACGTGGCTGCCGGAGGATCAGCGCATGGTTTCAAGTTCCTGCCCGTGCTGGGCAAGTACATTGCCGACTTGCTGGAAGGATCTTTAGAGTCTGACATTGCCCGGCAGTGGCAATGGCGCGCAGGCCAGACGGTGACAGCGAAGAATCTAGCCCATCAGGATCCGGAGTTGGAGTTGAGTGACCTGACAGGATGGAAGGGACGTAAGACTCGTGAGAGGGGGCCTAGATTGTAATAATCATCAGGATGAGAAAATAATGCATACGATAATGAATGACTATGTTAGCGCTAGCTTCCACCCCCCAAGCATCGTCATCGCATGTTCCCACTCAAAGCGGGCTGTCTTCTCTGACATGGCGTCATTAGCAATTTCATTTAGGTTAAGGTCACGGCGTCGCCAAACCATCTCTACCACTTCTCTTGCCGGGGTGATGTTCTAAACCATTAGCTTGTGAAATGGTATCCGTGGGTGAATAGACGTACACCAAAACGACGAATGGCCTCCCACTCTTGGAAAATCTGCAGAACAATGACTCTGTCCTTATCATCCGAGACACAGCAACCTGCTAGGAAGAGAGGCCATAGAGGGATCACTGCAGTGCGCCTCATGTTGGACTTGTGCGCCTGTATGAGATCGAGAATCTGACGAACATAGCGGAGTTTTTCCTCAGACGTAAACGATGGACATGAAGAGGTTGACGTAGAAGACGAACATATCTCACATAGAAGCAACATTGCGCCCAAGCGATTTGCTTCAGCAATGACCATACATTCTTGCCCCGAGTGCAAGTCGATATCCGCATGAGGTGGCGTCTGACGGAGCACCTCCAACGAGTGCTTCAGTCTATATGCGCTCTGAATGTCCAGCTCACGCTCTTGCCATGCTAAGTCAGTCACTCCATCTATCAAGAGAAGCAGCGCATGGCTGAATCCCATATAAGGATCAATAACATCCGAGGATGGACTCGAAGGCAAGGCAGAAAGACATGGATGCGTTCGTGGACAATCCCATCGAAAGGCAGTTCGGGCAAGAACGAGGTGGAAAACAAAGTAACGGTCGAAGAAACCAACAAGCTCCTGGCTGTGCTGCGACGATGTTTTCCAATATCTTTGCTTTCGTGCAGACATGACATTCTGGAACCCATCAAGGTGAGTCACCCACGATGAACGACTATGATCTGAAATCTAATGGTGTTAACTCTCACGTCTGGACTAGTGTGGTAGTGTTGGATTTTCTCAATACCTCAAACCAACAGAGCATCAGAACAAGCCCCAATATCTCGTCCATCTCCCGATCTGACCAAATATCCTGATCTAGAAGACCTTGGAGGTGGAGTAGCGCACGGTGATGGTGTTCCAGAGCAGGAATGCGATACCGCACTTGTGAGAGACGCAGGGTATTTGCGGAAATGGCCAATGCCGCATGATAGATGCCATCAGAACTAAGAGCCATGGGCAAGATCAAGTATCGATATGGATTGGATTGTACATTGTCGACCAGGGTTGAGCTGCTGCAAATGACCGTCTCAAAGAATGCCAGCAGCATAGGATCCTCGCTGGATCGATTCAGGACCGTGACTGGCATTGTATTCATTGCGGGTGAAAGTAGCAGCCGTGGATGACCGAGCGAGTTCCCGCCATATCCCCTATGGTACTCCACACAGAGCCGATTCACGTCGTCAGCAGACGTGTTTAAAAACATCCACTGCTGGTGCGAAATTCTAGGCGTAGGATGTCGCGGCATCTTAGCCAGGTCGTGCTCATTTGAAACATCCATTCTCTTGCGGCCGTTTTTTGACCATACTCCGGTCCTACCATGACAGACGCCCTTGGCGATCGATTCGTCAAGCCAGGTCAACTGAAAGCTGTATTCGCAGCCCCGGTTGTTTCGCGCGCAGCGACGGCAGACGGGATGGCTCTCTTTGTTATGCATTAGCTTACAGAGGCTATTCAACCCGGAGGTGAATTATCGTACCATCACATTTTACCCTCCGAGCCCTGCAGGCCCGGCAGCCTGTCCGGGTGCGAGAGATGGTCGAGCGCGCCATGAGATGGAGAGGAATGGCTGCGGAGAAGGAAGGAGTGGTTTATCCGAAGCCATTTATAGGCCACGCGGGGAACACCCCGACCTTATCAGCGAAACCTTAATACATATAGCTGCACTCAATATAATTCTTGGTTATCTCTTGTCATAAAACCCCATTCCTCGGTGCCCTAACTTCTCTTCCTCAAATCGGCTGGTCCAAGCCCCAATGTTTCAATGCAAAGACAGCGACATAGGCCATCTGTTCTGTTAATGCGACCGTTCTGATGGTTTGAAAGAGAAGCGTGCAATGTCAAATCCAATCGAAATGAACATAATCATCGTGCAAGTGGACAGATGCTTGGGATATCCAGCCACTGGTGTCGCGGTTATCTCTAAAAGAGTGCTGTAAAGTCATATTGTGTAGGGTGCTTCCCCGTTCCTCCGATGAAGCATTCCACACCTCATCACTATCTGGCATGCTAAAGTCCAGATCTGCGAGCGTAAGAAGTGCACTCATTTGTGAGCCACCGTGACTTTGACCATCAGAATCGACTATCTGTTTTGGCCCACATAGCCGGCATAACTTATAAAGAGCCAACCCGAATCGCTTAGCTTCTTCCACACTTACCCAGATGAGAGCTACTGGCGCATCAAGGGGATGCTGAGCTAGCATATTCGGATACGAGAACAATCCCAGCTGCCGACAGGTTTCCACGAGCGATGTGAGTAGTTCGTATTTGGATGATGGCAGGTGACAACGAAGGTTCAGGTCAAAAGTCGCCTCCTGCTTAGCTATGAGCAGAGCAAATATAAGCTGGAGAAGAATGCTCTGGTATGTCTGCATCTGCCAAGATTTCATCTTGATATGCTGTGGTGTTGATTCCGACACATGCCACCGAGACTATGATTAAAAAGAAGTCAGCCCCTGTTTGACAATACTGATCATGCTACAATCCCTACTTTTTGTGCCTGTATAGCAGACAGCAATTTTTGATGGAAATGCATCGCCGACTCACGCCCCTCCCGGTCACCCTTGATCCATAGTCCAATCATTAGCATGGACTGTATGAGTATGCAAGGCTCCTTGGTAAGGTCGAATGTTCCTTTATGAAGAAAAGGCCAAACAGGATGAAATTCGCTGAAGTAAATATCTATGAAATCCTGGGCGATCCACCGTGATGCGTCGGGAACTGATGCATTCAGCTCAGTCCTCAAATCCTCCTGTGTCCCAAGCACCTGTTGCTTCTCGTCCGCAGTTGCGTTGACATCAAGCGAACAGCTCAACCCTCGTTGTTGACACCGGCTGCACGGATGTCCGCCATCACAGCGTTCTTTTCGGGCATGGCACTTTTGGCAAGCCTTTACTGCCCGAGACTGTGGAGGCTTTCTCTCAGGGTGATAATTTCGAACATGACGCCGTAACAGATCGCTGGTCTACAGTTAGCTTTGAAAGCAGATGTTCAGGGGCTCCGGTCATGGCACATTCCTCCGGGCTAAAGTACTCTCACAATAAGGACACGAGAGGCGTTCGCCTTCCTTATGACGCGCAGTATGTCTCTTCAAGTGTTCTCTCCGCTGATAAGTTGCACCACAACCTGGATGACTACATCGAAAGCCATAGTGTGACCTAGTAGGTTTTGGGGGAGGCATTATCGTTGGCTGGTTCGGGGCTCTCAGTTCTTGCGAGGATGTAAGAGGGATGCCGGGAAGTGACGAGAAGAAGTGACGCAAGTTACCGAAGTGGCCGCTGTTGCACCCGCTCCACGGATGAAACCAACACCAAAATGCCAATAGGTAATCATCACCTTTGCAACATGTATTGGCGGAAAGGGTACTTGGTAATCGATTATATACTTCTGTTATTAAGGATTAGTATTCAGGGTCGTTCCCCACTTAAGATACCATATCGGTATCCCACTCGGTCTCCCGCTCCAGGTTTGCCACGCCATGAATTACCACTCTTCAGATCTTATTTGGAATATTATATGTGATTATTATTTCAGCAAAAAAAAAAAAAAAAAAACAAAATAAAAAACAAAATAAAAAACAAAATAAATGAATGAATAGAAGACCCCGAAGAAATTATAACCAGCATTAGATTGACTAATTCATAAAAGAAATTGTTTGTATTTAGAGATAGAATTATTGAGAATATCTGCCGTATATGAGGAGGGATACCGAAGGGCGGGATACCAGAGGCGGGATGCCGAAATAAATCAGATTTCTTCATTTCAAAAATGCTTACAAGCACAAGCTGAGTATATCATTAGTAGTCTATTATGTGAACAATATCAAACTTCTCTGCTGTGCCACTCAGCAAGGTTTCAGCTATAAATACTGGCCATCGAAGACTTGCCTACTTTAACAAGATACTCACGTTCTGCCCAGATTCCCAAGTACTAAGTACTACTATTCAGATCTATATATTGTGCCTTGCGCAGTTATCGGCAGACAGTACCTTTCTACAAGTCGTTCTCTCATCAATCAGCCCCTCTTCTCAAGCTCATCAGCAATCATGGCACCCACTCTTAACATCACCCATATTGGCACTGCTACAGCCATCCTCGAGATCAATGGGGTTAATATGCTCACCGACCCTTTCTTCTCTCCTGCCGGAACCTCTTTCCCTATGACCGACAAGTTTTCTCTCAAAGTGGAGGACGACCCTGCCCTCCGCCTAGATCAGCTTCCTATCATTGATGCAGTCCTGCTCAGTCATGAAGACCATGTCGACAACCTTGACGACCTCGGTCGCCGCCTGCTTGATGGACGCCGAGTCTTCACTACTGTTGACGGTGCGAAGAATCTTTCCCCTCGACCCGCAGTTCATGGCTTCGAGCCCTGGGAAGAAATGGAAGTTGCCATTGCCGGAAAGAAGTTCCAGGTTATTGGCACCCCAACCAAGCACGTCGATGGTAACGAGTGTACCGGCTTTATCTTGACCGGGGAGGACTTTGGTCATGGTCGCGACGGTCTTCCTAACGCAATCTACTTCTCGGGTGATACGGTTTACTTGAAAGAGTTGAAGCAGATGGCAGAGCGCTTTCATATTTGTGCTGCGATCGTCAACCTCGGTAATGCTCATGCGCCTACGGACATCACAGACCCCAGCAGCCCCCCTTATCAGATCACCATGGATGGCAAACAGGCCGCGCAACTCTTCCGCGAAATCAAGGCCGATCACCTTGTACCTATGCATTATGAGTCCTGGCATCATTTCACACAGTTTGGGCAAGAGCTGCGTCAAGCTTTCCAGGAAGAAGGAATTAGTGACCAGGTATGCTGGCTCAAACCTGGGGAGCCAGTGAAGGTTCTGTGATTACGCCCATCACAGTGAGTAAACGATGGGGTCATGCAAATCTTGTTTTGCTTCAAACGACCATGTGTTGTCTCATGTGTCTGCAGTCGGAAGTGTCAAATCTTAACAGAAAAGACCATCAAAAGCTTCTAGTCTTAGCTTTTCAAACCCTTTTAAAAAATGAATGTGAAAACTAGTAATCAGTATACGATTGAGCCTACAGCCTCAATGTATTCTCTTACACGTAGTCCTATAACGAATAAATTCTCAACAACTGATTGAACGCATCAACTGTCTGGATAGATCATAAAGAGCAACGTAGGGAGACTTGACACGCACTACAAATGTTGCATGTCACAGGAACCAACAGACTACCGTGGTGTAGCATAGTATGAGAACAATAGACAGGAAGAGTACGTAATAGACAAATGATTGAAAGGGGAAGGATGATTTGGCAGCCCGTGACCTCAAGCACGTGGCCTCAGCCCAATGCGTTCTTTCTATTCCTCTTCTTCCTCTCCCACTTCCCCAACATGTCCATAAACATGCGATCATTTCATCATAGATGGGGTTTTGCAAGCTCCTGTGTTCGAATACTCCCGATCGCCATTGCTACTTGGTTTAATTTCTTGGCTCTAGCTATGAATGCTAGCCTTTTAAGGCAAATGTATGGCGTCCCTTGGCACGCTGTCCTCCCTGCACTGACAAACTAGCTCGGCTGATGTTCCACCTCAGCCTATACAAGCCATGCTGCGATGCATAAACCGTATTTTGAAGAGTTCTACGACGCGGGTACCTCACATGCCAAAGGGATTTTCATCCACTTACGAAGCCTTTCTCGGCGGGAATAGAACTACGACTCGTGAATGGCAGCCTATTGCAATGCATACGTACGCTGGATGGGAGGACCTGGGTTGGAAGCGAGGAGCTAACATAATTCAGACGGTGAACACTGGTGAAATGCGGAGAACACCGACCAGAAAGGAATTCATCGTCTATTTTTGTGTTTGGTCTCAGGTGTTGCAGATACTAGTGGGCATTTTGAATCGACCTCAGCACTATGCTTACCCCTTACGGAACACGCTTCTTCCAAGAACTCCATCGAAGCAATTCACGATCTGCATTATGTAGGCCTTGGCGATAATGCAACACGTACTTGACCAAGTTACTGATGTCTTCGAGGCAATGTTTCGGTGGAAGATCGACTTTTCAATGCGCTCCAATAATAATCGGGGTGACTCGGAAATGATGCTGCCTTCAGTTTCCGGTGGCCCTGCCAAGACGAGAAGTATGTGAGTACTACCGCTTCGAGAGATGCAGGGGACATAGCCCTGCCTGTCTACGAGCTCGCGGCCGATGATGCTGTCTAATTACTGACCCAGATCCAGATGAAGATAAGACATTTGGGGACGAAGCCGACTGGCCTGGCCTGAGACGCAGAAGATGAGTTTTGTAAGAGGTGCACATATTGAATCCTCGATACGCCCTATGTGGCCTTGTCGTTTCAGACATGATGAGACACCATGCAAGGGGTAGCAACGAGGAAGTTGCAGCCTGCCATTACGCCATCTATCGACCCCAAAAAAAGCGTAATATGTGAGAATGCATGATTGGTCATCCATGACCTCTTTCAGCTGCCCACGAGCATTACGTACGAGGCAGCATACTGCTGTCAGCCAAGCCATGGATTGTCGCGCTACTATGATCGACGACGACGCGTATAGTCAAGGTCTTAGATGACTCCCTCTAATTGCATTTTGGAGAAGCTATATAATGATGCTCAATAACCCACCATCATATCTATACGCTTGTACACAAACAAGTCCATTTCATATCACATTCATACTTTACTGAAAATGGGTCCACCGTATGTTCCACCGTTGTCGCACTTGAGACAGTACGTGTCTAACCTCCCAGCAGGGTGAGCGGAACACCGCTTTCATGGCAAGAGCTTCAGCAAGTTGCACCTATTGCTCGTCAAGGGGCCGTGGAGGTAAGTGCTTCCTATATGCCTTCTGAATGCATGTCGCTAACGGTAAAAGCAATTGCTATCTCTATGGAAGAGGCAAAAAAATAGAAGCGATCTTGAACCACTATGGGGTGACGAGGTAAGGCATCACCTGCTGTAGTTATATTGAAGGAGACGCTGACTCGACAGATTGAATATACCCTGGTCAGCCTTGACGCAAACAAGTCGCGAGCAACACTGCTTCTTAACCAAGAAGACATCCTACGAAAAGAAGAAAAACAATGTGCTAAAGCTGAGGAAGTGTAAGTATTTAGTAACACTGGCAAAGACAGGATACTGAGACATGATAGTGAACCCTGGAATGAAGTCAAGTTACAGGCGGAATGGGCTCGACATATGGTTGAAGCAACTCCGGGAGAGCCATATGGGGGCGATATTATGGACCTACTCAGGGTTCAAGGCAATATGAAGCGACGGTATGTTGAATCTCGCGACAAGTAGACATAAAGCTGACGTTCTTAGACGGAAATTGATCGGGCAATTTCTATCGCCCGACCAACACCCTGTACCGTTGTGTGTCTTCCCTGGCTTAGGTGAAAAGGGACAGTTCACACTCCCAGAAAGTCCGCATGAAGAGTCTCTTGAGCAAATCTGCTGTCCCATACCGCGCTATATAATGATGACAGAGAACTTGCTGGCACGGCGACAACGGCGTGTCGAGAGCTACATTCCAATATTTCGAGATGAGCAGACGCAAACGCCTTTTCATGACACTTCTGTGTCTTTTGAATACCCCGCAGAGCATCCCCCCGGGAATGGAAAAGAGGGCCATGTCCATCTGGATGGGATCGGTCTCGGGGTCGGGAATTGCTGCATTCAGGTTACGTTCCAGGCTCCTAATGAAATTGAAGCGCGATGGTTACATGACCAAATGATCGCATTGGGGCCGGTTATGTTAGCACTTACTGCTGCTACGCCGATGTTTAAGGGTTATCTGGTAGATACAGAAGTGCGCTGGGGCCGAACCTCTGAATGCTTTGACGATCGTACTCCGGAAGAGTTAGCCACGACGGTATTATGCACACCCTAAAGTTTCTTGGCTTGACTAACTCATGCAATGCAGCCACCACGGTATTCTTGGAACCGCACATATATCTCGCAAGAGAAGCCAGCCAATCTCGAAAGCAAATCTCCGCTGACTCCCATGAATGAGTCGGTCAAACAACGCTTACTAGATGGCGGCATGGACGAACCTTTGGCGATGCACTATGCCAATATCCTCTCGAGGGACCCAATTGTGCTCAACCGAACAGACCTGGAAAACTTTGATCTAAATAGTACGGGCATATTTGACGTCTACTACAGCACTGTATGGCAACATGTCCGACTCAAGATCCCCTTAACCGACGATGGACCCGGCTGGCGGGTAGAGTTCCGACCGATGGAAGTACAATTGACCGATTTCGACAACGCTGCTTTTGCCATTTTCATGTACCTTCTTTCTCGAGCCATCACGGAACTTCACTTGAACTTTTATGTGCCTATCGACCAGCTGGGAGACTCCATGGAACGGGCGCAGAAGCGCAATGCTGCCCTCGAAGAGCGCTTCTGGTTCCGCCGGACCGGATGGTCATCCGCAGAGCAGTGCGAGCGTCCACAGCGTCAGCGGAGAGGTTGTGTTAACTGCTGCTCAAAATCTACTGCACATGCATCACCGTCATGTGCGCTTCTCACGGCGGACGAGATCATCAACGGCGAAGATCCAAAGGTGCCCTCCAGCTTCCCTGGACTGGTGAACATCGTGCGCGCCTATCTTCAGTACAGCAACACGCCCGTGATGGACCAAAAGAAGATCATGCCCTACCTGGATGTGATCAGTAAACGAGCAAGCGGAGAGCTTCCGACGCCAGCCCAGTGGATGCGCTCATTCGTGACCGGTCACGAGGAGTACCAGCGAGACAGCTATGTGAATGAGAAGATCCGTTATGACATGATCCAGGAGATTATTCGGATGGAAGAGTGATGAGTTGATGGTTATTATGCGCAACGCTTTTGGTTCATATGCATAGTTATAGAAGTATCATAGATGTCTCTGCTGTATCTATCTTTCTAATCATGACAGTTACGATCAATACCATCCTTTGTCCAATGGCCACTACGTCATATTTCAATATTAATCTGTTGGCGGTGAAACTATCACTAAATACAGGCTGAAAAGGATCGACGTAGGGCACATTCCACGCCGCGTCATGTCGCAGATTATGCTTTTATTCATTGCAGATCATGTATGCTTGATTCATTTAACTAGGCAAGGCCGTTGGAAGGGGGATGAGAAGTTAGTACTGAGTTTAGATAGCACCGCACAATTCTAGCCCTACATTTAAGTTCAGGAACCGCTAAAGCCTGGAATTTTAATGACATGAATGCATTTGAATAAAACAATATCAAAGAATCCATTAAAAGATGAGATCAACTTACATGATGATTAATCAACAACAACAACCGCCCCCTGCAGATAATGTAGTACACAATACCCACTCCTCGAATCAAGGGGCGATGAATAACTACGTATGTATCATCGTCATGATCATCACACCTCATCCGCAAAACTACTTTTCCTCCTCAACCTCTCCCCAAACCACCACAACACCCACGGAATAGGACACCCAATAACCACCGCTACAAACCCCAAAAGGCTATTCCCCCATCCATATCCCAGCACGCGGTACATAACGGGACTAAACAACGGGAACCCAAACCCCGTCAATCCCCGCAGGATATAAACTCCACCGTTCGCACTCGCCCCGTACACACTATACGCTTCGAGGAGGTACGCGCTCGTACACTGGAAAATGACCGTAGCGCCCATGAGCGGCAGAGCAATACCGATATCTGGAACGATCCAGTGGGTTCTGTACTGTGCGGACCAGCCGTAGATAAAGAAGCCGATGGGGACGAGCAGACTCGCGGGGATCATGAGTGGGAGGCGGAATTCGGGCTTGCCGATGCCGTGGTTGGAGGTTTTGAGACGCAGGTAGATCTTGTCTGAGACTAGGGCGCAGGTTTGTGCGCCTAGGAGGTAGCCGATGCACGGGGCGAGGTAGTGCAGGGAGCCGGTGCTGGCGGGCAGGTGGTATTGGGTTTTCCATAGGGTGGGGAAGGTCGAGAGGATGAGGTAGACGAGGCCGTAGATGTAGCCGTAGTAGAGGGAGAGGGCTTGGACAATGGGTTGGGTGAGGAGGAGGCGGAGGGTGCGGAAAAGAGTGCGGTGGTAGAGGGTTGTTAGGGTTTGGGATTTGGAGGTGGAAGGTGTGGTGGTGTTTGTGGCTTGCTCGAATTGGGTGAGGAGTGTGAGGTCTTTGTAGGCTGGAGTAAGTTGGAGAGCTTGTTTCTTGCGGCGGAGGAGGACTGGGGCGTAGGTCTCGCGTGACAGACATAGTGAGGTTAGGATTATGACACCGGCGAATATTGAGGTCGCGTGGAAGGCCCATCGCCAGGTTGAGTACTCTGTTATGTAGCCGCCTGCTATGGGGCCGAGGCAGGAGCCGAGGACGGGACCCATGTTAAGAAGAGCGAGACTTAGCCCGCGCTGTTCTTTGGGGAAGATATCACCGGTGGTGCTGACGCCGGTCTAGATATGCTTTTGTTAGCGAAAGCGATGGGGGGTGCGGCTTGATGGAGGGAGATTTGGGAAAGTACAGCTAATGAAGCACTGGCGCCTAGTCCGCTCAACAGGCGGAATACTAAGAGCTGGGTTATGCTTTTTGAGAAACCCGCGGCCAGATTGAAAGCGAGGAAGAAGACATTTCCTGACTGCTGGATGGGAACGCGGCCGAGCAGTTCGCTAAGAGGTGCTAGCACCAATGGGCCCAGACAGTAAGTGAGCAGGAACAGGGATACTGTCAGAGAGCCCTTGACATCTGAAGTAACATGGAAGTCGGCCTCGATGGCATCAAGAGCTGGTGCGATGATAGTTGATGTTAGGGGCATAAGGAAGATGGGCAGAGTCACCGTCAGGAGGATGGTATATTTCCGATAGCTGGGCCATTGATGCGGATGCTCATGGGGATCGAAGTCCACGATAACAACTGGAATTGTGGCTGAGGGCTCATGGTTCTCTTCGCTGATGGCCTGGCTAATTTTTTCATCGACCATCTTGGGAATTGGGGCTGATGGAATGCTTCTAGTGAGACCATGTCTACCTTTGAATAGCTCTTATAGTCAACGCAGAGGCACATTCCATCACCCGCTGCGTAAGTGTAAGGAGGGACATTCTTTACAATGGTCACCAATCCACCTCCGCGGGGTGTATTTGGGTGAGTAGGATATCAGTGGGATTCAAGGGATACGGAAACACATGCGAGTCATGATGGTCCTTTTTGCCTTGTTGGCAGTTGACTCCCCTAGGTTGTTCCTTCGGGATAGAAGCCATCTTGGAGGGTTACTCTATAAGCGTCTCGGGTAGTACCACAGTACGATGGATCAAATGATAATATTTCTCTGTTCTTTCTTCCAATTCAGTCTAATATCAAAATTTATGAAGATGGTCATATACCAAATCTAGGTAGAGAGAGAGAGAGAGAGAGAGAGAGAGAGAGAGAGAGAGAGACTTGAGATAGTTCTGTGATGGAATATTGCGTTTTTTTTTTTTTTTGTGAATAGTATAGGGAATACAAGTCTATGATCATGTCATTGGTTAGGAAATATCATCCTTCAATCCTTCGATCCTTCAAGTGGCCGGATGGCGGAAAAGATGACCGGATCACGGAGGAGGGCTGGTCCGCTCGGAAGTATGTTTAATCTCATCCTCCTTCCAGGATGCAACTCGATCCGACCATCCTCAACACTTCAGGACATCGTTGTGCTAACAAGATGCTAGAAAGTAGGGCTCGAATTTGTAATGATTGGGGGTATGCCAAGGCTATCTTCAAGTAGTTAAATAGCACTTGCTTTTCGACATTCATATGGTATAGTTCTAACATCAACTGTCAATATACTTACTTCGTTTCTTTCACATATCGAGAACTGATACTATACAACTATGACTATTACCACTACCACCACTACTACGGTTGCTGTCGCCGGTGGAACTAAAGGTCTTGGTCTAACCATTGCAGAAGCATTGGCCGTCCATGGCAAGCACAATGTGGTCATATTCAGTCGAAAGGTGAGTGTAATATCTCCAACTGAACCAGACGAATCGCCTTGCTAAGACTACGAAGAGTACTCCCGGTCTAGACGAGAAGCTACCAGCTCGTTTGGTCGTTGTTGATTATGACAACGTCCAAAGTCTGACAGAGGCTCTCGAAGAAAACAAAGTCAGCGACGTGATCTGTACCATCAACGCATATGGAAGCTCTCTACCAGAAAGGAACCTCATTCGCGCGTCGGAGAACTCTTCTACGACAAAGCGATTCATCCCCAGCATTTTTGCCGGGTTCGCATATCCCACCAAGTTAGTAGCCATGCTCCCCCAAGTACTCGGGGGGTTGGAGAAAGCCTATCACGTATTGACCTTTGTCTTCTAGGTATCCCGAGGTCGCCAAATCCAAAACAGAGGCGCTAGAGGAACTGGCGAAGACATCTCTAATGCACACTGCTGTCTACAACGGCATGTTCATGGATTTCTACGGGTCTCCTCTGCTCAAATCCAACGTCGGTTCCTTTCCGATGTTTGTTGATATAGCCAACAATGTGGCAGCCAAACCCGGATCCGGAGACCAAGCCGTCGTGCTCACCCGGGTTCTGGACATTGCGAGATTTGTTGTCCGCATCCTAGATCTTGCGGTCTGGCCAAAGGAAAGCTATATCATTGGTGACAGGGTCACGCTTCATGACTTTGTTAATATGGCCGAGGAGGCGAGAGGTATGTGCATCTAACTGTATTAGGTATCTACTGTAACTTATCTAATGGGGCTATTCCAGGTGCCAAGTTTCAAATAACCCATGACTCCAAGGAAGAGTTAGAAGCAGGACAGGTCACGGAATTACCTTGCTACGAGACCACCTTTGCTGTAGTGGGCAAAGAAATGACCAAGCAACTATTTGCTCAGACTGGGTTGTGGATTATCGGAAATGAGCTTGACCTCAGACCTGTCAGCACTCTCAATGAGACTTTCCCGGATATCAAGACTATGACCTTGCGGGAATTCCTCGAGCTTTCATGGAAGGTTTAGATTGATGATGGGGTAATTTGGTTGCGACATCAGAAGGGTGAGGGAGAAATTACGAGACAAGGTAACTTGGTAGCAAGGAAGATATCATTGGCTGATTGGTTAGCGCCTCTCACAGGAGGGGTCTGTGAGGGCACAGAAAGATCGAGTGGTATGATTGGAAGAGCTCTCGAGACTATATATAAAAATATACTAAAGATAGCGAATGCTTAATACATGTGATAGGCTATACCCGCATAGCCGGAATTATATCCTGAACTCTGACTTCCTTCCCCTATATCTCGTGACATGATACGACGAACAAAGCGTTTATAGCGTAACATGCAGGGGTTTGCTAATTTGTAGGGTTACAACACTAGCCTCACGAGCACCCTTAGTTTGCGGGTCAGTCGGAACGAAGCGATGCTGTGAGAGGCCATAGCGAGACAGACTAAGATGAAAACAAGCCTCACGGCCGAGTTTGCCGACCTTTATCCACTCGGAACCATCCAACCACACTCGCCTAAGCGCTAGGGTTTTGGGGCACCATGAGCTTGGCTTCTTTGGTCTTAGATTGCATTTATAGCTCAGTTCACGAGCGTTCATGGTCTGTCAGCCTTGCAGGTAGACCCTCCGTGAGACCCAATAGCTGATTTTGCTGCGGCCACCAGGAGATGAAGTCCTGAGTGGGAAATTGGATATATATGACCCCTGAGCAAGCCCGTCTTTGCGAACATGCCAGAACTTCACTCACTTCGCCTGCGGGCTATACATGATGGCTACCATGAACAGCCCCCCTCAAGTGGCTGTGAATGCCCAAAGGAACTCAAATGAGCCAAGTCCGATACTGGAGCCTCTGCGGTATCGGACGAGGAAGTCACTGTATCTTCTTTCTTTCTATGTTGCTATTCTACTCGCTCCCTGGATCATGACCTGTGTCATGATGGTGCGTCCTCTAGACGCCGCCTCCTATACTCGCCAGGGCCTTGGTCAGTCGGCAGCCGTGGTTCTGGATATTCTCGTCAGCTTTGAATTTATCCTCGTGCTTGAAAAGCTACAAGCCGTCCTCGCCATTCCCATCGTCTCCGGGTTCCTTGCCCAGGCGGCCGTTGTCTACACGCAGCGACGTTCGCCTAATCAGAAGCTGTCCCTCCGACAACTTGTTGCTCTAGCGGATCGTCCCTGGGCCAACGTGAGGTCATGGTTTCGCAGTCTACCACTGGATGGCCATGGATCCCCATTTGCCATTTTTGGGGGGCTCTTCGTTTTGCTCGTAGCAGTCACCCCTGCTATTCAGTCCATCTTGATCAAATATGAGGATATCACCATTGCCACATGCTGGGAGATGCCAGTCTGGACATGCGACCCATCAAACATCGCCACAATAGTGGGCCTTGACCCGGAACCTGCCGCTCTAGAGTCCATGCCCCAAAGTCTTGCTGTCCAGCAGGTAGCCAAGAAAACGCAGCTGGTAGGCGAGCTCGACGTGCAACCTTACCTATGGCCGGAGCAATGGACAACAATCGACGACGCTGAGGCTATCGAGAGAGGAACATTCTTCTGGTATGACGAATCTTTCCGTTCGGACCGGTATTTTGTATCTGCGCTGCAAAATGGGACCAATACCGGTGTTCTGCGCCAACATGCCATCCGGTTGAACTCAACGTCCGCCTGCGAAGCGGTGCATTCATCCGACTTCCCGCAGACGTGCTCGGGTGACCGTCCTTTCGTGACTAACCTGACTGCCCCTGATACACTCGATATTCGAATCTGCGCGCCCGGCACGTTCGGTCAAACGCCTTGGACTCGGAGTCGGGACCGCCAGGATATCTCAGAGGAGCTGTGGATTGATGTCGTTAAGCAAATCACAGATTTCTCAGCCTCAGTCGAACAATCCAACTTTACTTTGAAATGTACTACAAACACCACTCGGGGGTACTTCGAAATCAGCAACTACAAGAATGGCAACAATCCGGGACCTCTTCTCGAGAAATGGCCCAGTCAGGAGGTCCTAAAGCATGATTTCAATGACTATCTGGGAGTAGACGATGGTTATGCCATTCCATCAGTTGTGTAAGACACCCCCTTCAAACACCCTCCCAAACTAATCACTGGAGGAATAGACTACTAACCGACAATACTATATACCAGTGACAACGACACAACAACCCTTAGCCCCTCCAACCTACCCGATCCCTTCAACTACGAAGACCTCTACGCAGCCGGCCCCCTAATGACCAGCGCCTTAGCTCTATTCGGCAACCAAAGCTTCCTCAACGCCGCCAGTTACGCCATCACCACCAACACCACCAGATCCGCACTATTCACCATCTGCCAATTCAACGCCTTACCATTCACCCGACTCTCCCTCACCAGCTTCAGCACCGCCGGAGACACCTGCGAGGATCTCCTATGGGATATAGACCGCTCCAGCGACGACTACTGGTACCAATATCTCATGAACACAATCTACATCTGGGTTGCCTCGTTCAACGATACACAATCAGCCGCTACAGCACTAGACATGGCGACTTACTTCGCCAATGAAGCCGTGCTAACCAGCACAGCAACGCAAGGCTGGTCATATAACTCGCGAAGCATCTACTTTGATAGCGGAACGGTGCTGGTCAAGCCTAAGTGGAGCTTAGCGGGGGTGATAGTCATATCTATTCTGATTGGCTTGCAGATCCTGGGTCTATGTCTGATTGTTTTCTACTGTCAGTCGGTCCCTACCTGGACGGATAGTCTCGATGCTTTTGCCATGCTGCGCATGGGTGCGGAAGTGCAGCGTGAGAAGCATGTGCGCTTTGCGGGCATTAGGGATACGGATAAGCGGGATTGGGAGGACCTTGGGCGTTTTGATGGGCTTGTGGGTGTTGTACTTGATGGTAGTGGGATGATGCAGGGAGGAGGAGACGGAGAGCATAGTAGTATCAAGGATAGCTCCCCGTTGGTTCGGAGGGCGGAGGGGGGTCCGAGTACTTCCTCGGGGATTGAGTTGGCTGAGCTCCCGCCGTATTCTTCTACAGTCTCGGTTGATGCTCATCATGGTGAAGGGAGTGAGGAGGGAGATGAGAGGGCAAGGAAGGAAGGGCTAGAGCCACCGTTTCGTCTTGCGGTGGGTGCACCGGGCTTGATTACGAAGAGTATGGCCCCGAAGAGGAAGGCACGGGGGCAGAGGAAGACACGGGGACAGAGGAATCCAAGGCGACGGGAGAATCCAAATCTAGTGATCACGGGTCAAACGCAGGTGTGATGGAAATGCTGCGGTTGCTAGGGTACTGCTGATTTTCATTATATAATGTAGTGAACCACCGGGTTCACGGTAATTAGTATCAGCTTCAATTATTCACCCATATAACACACAGAACATACTGTCTCATGGAATAAAATGGAATGGCGGAGGTGATAACCAGCTCTTACTACAATCACGATAGCGTATGGTGATGAGGATGTTAAGTTCCTACTTATGTTTATCTCAAATCTATATAGATATGGTGGGGGTGTTCTCAGTGATGAATGGGATACTAAGAGGGGAAGTGTCACTGTGTTTGTTGTAGCCGTCGGAGGTTATTGATTGTTCAGGATATGGAGATCACACATCCAGTAGTACTAAGCTTTGGGTATACAGGTTAGCGACGGTGATGATTTGATGGGAATATAGGTGCTGTGTGTATAATTACTTAATGGCAATGTTGCCTGGGTTTGGAGACAATATATGTTAGGTTGGTTCTTGTTGCTGGGAATCACTGCAACAACAATTATGATAGTAACTTGGCTTCTTATTTGTAGATCTACAGCTTCGGGTCTATTCGGGGGGGGGAAGGCGAGAATAATCGTTGGTCTAAAGCTCGTCCTAGGACATGGTGTAGGAATGCGACGCTCTTGAAGCTTGGTACATTAAAAATTCTAAGATTATATTAATGCAAAAAAATGAACGCTTCTATCAATCAACCTCGTCTGAAACAGCAGCAAAGCAGGATAGACCAAGATAACCTGACCCTCCTGTATATCATCAATAGTCATAACAGGCCACAAGCTGGCAGGGTATCGTCGATATGCGAACAGGCAAGGCTGCAGCTCCAGTTCTTGCGATTGGAACTGAGCGAACGCGACAAGAAATATAGCAAACACAGGGAAACAGACAGTTCAAGGAAATAATTAACGAGGGTGGACGCAATGGTGATAATGACAAAGGAGAAAGGTCCAAAAGAGGGCAGCCCGACAACTCAGGCTAGATACAAGATGTAGATGATGGAGAGGACGAGTATCGCACTGAGAATGTTGGCCGCGGAACGGTCAACAGAGCCGTATCCCTATTGCTCATGGTCCGGCTTCTGCTCATGCGCAGTGGTTGCTTCTTTGTCAGTTTCCTCGTTCTCCTCAGCATCAAGGAACGTTTCCCTTTTCTCTTCTTCTGCTTCATCCAAGTCTTCCGGAACCGGAGACTTTCCTTTGACCATAGTTACCTCCTCTTCCTTTCCAGATTCCTCCTTCTCAGCATTTGCCTCTTCGGCCACGTCTGCATCAGGCTCCGCCTCTGCGGCCTCTGCGTCTTTGGCCGGCTCCTCAGCCTGCTCCGCTTGCGCCGCAGCGGCTTCTGCTTCTGCCTTTTCCATTTCGGCCGCCCTGGCCTGTTGTCTCTCCCAGACCTCCTTGCGAATGCGGTCATCTTTGGCCCGACGGAGTCTTTCGGCCTCCTCCACACCACCACTCTTCTTCAACTTGCCTTCCTCGACAAACGCTCCGAGCTCCTTCTGGAAAAGCCCGATACGGCGAGTCTCCAGCTCCTTCTGGCGTGCCTTCTCTGCCCGCTCAATCGCTTCCAAGCGAGATTCATGGTTCGGCTGCAAGGCGCGCACCTCACCCAAGACGCTGTCTTTGGCCTTCATGGGATCCACAGCCGGATCAATCACAACATTCCGCGAGGTGTTGCGCAACGTGGGACCGCCCGTATTGTTCTGCATCGCCTGCTGCTTTGTGGCCTGCTCAACAAGTGCAAAAGTCTGAGCTGCCTTCTCCAGATCATCCTGAAGATCAGCAGCGAGGTCCTCTTGCATGGTAAGCTGGTCACGCTCTTCACAGACTTGCTGAAGTTCCTTCTCCCAGATCTTGGTCCAGACGGGTTTCTCCCGCTTAAGGAAATCCTGCATCTTTTTGATCTCCTTGGTGACGGCGCTGATGTCCTTACTCACCGACTCCAGTTGCCTGGGGAGCGGTCGGACACCACGAGTCACGACATCTTTGCGGAGATCTTCAACCAAATCTTGGAGGTCGTCAACCCGCGCCACAAGACGTTCTGACTCTTCGGCAAGCTCCTTCTTCCCAGAATTCACACGCACACGGCCTGCATCGCCTTCGAACGATGGTACGGTGACGTCAGCTGCAGCCGTCTTCAGTCCACCTGCTTTGGTACGGATCGCGCTCATTGAGCTTGCAATATCGGCGGTGAAGTTCGAGTACGTCTGACGTAGTACAGCAAGGTCACGTCGTAAACTCTGGAGCTCTGCGATTTGACTGTCGCTCCCCGCAATAGGACCCTTCCGAGCTTCACCAGTCTTGGCGGTAGCTGCGACAGGCACAGGAGGCGCAGCAGCAAGGCGAGCCATTTCTTTCGCAGCTTCCAGTTGACGGTCCGACACACGTTGCATCATGCTTTCTTGGCCCTCGAGAGCCCCTTTAACGCCTTCGATCATGCGACGGACTCCACCGAACTCATCATCAAAATGCTTCTTGACCTCATCCAGGATATCAACATTCAACACCAACACAGATCGGTCCTTAACATCAGCCAAATCCTCCAGCTCATGCCGGACCCCTGATACTGGGTCCTGAATATAGATTTCCGGCAAGTCAACCCCGTTGTTGTGGGTGTTCCAAGCGAACTTCTCAATAAAAGCTAGCTGCAGTCTCCCGATAGTAAGGCCAGTATATCCTTCTGGGAGAACATATTTCTTGATCTTGCTTCTGTATTGGAGGAATAGAGTGAGCTCCTTGCCTGGGGACTGCTGCTCAGGGGAGTATTGGACTGATTGAGGTGGAGTAGAAGCAGACACAGCTAGCTCCTGACGTTCAGATTTAGGCGTTCCTGGGCGGACCGCCGCGGTAGGGGCAGCATCCTTTACGGGTTCAAATGCCTCCGCGAGGGACGGCTCTTCAGAAGGTCGTGGGAGATCGGGCTGCCGTCCAATAGCCGGGTGATCTGCTGGTCCACTCCCAGGGCGTTCAACAGACTTGTCTTTGGCGGCAGTAGCGCCCTCCACTGGAAGTTCTGCAGGTGACCCAACGCGAGATTTTGGGCGCTCCTCTTCGATACTGGGAACGCTCGCAGGCGCCTGTGAAGCGACCTTTGCGTCATGCAGCCGATTTGTCGATCGCTGTCGTCCATGGACTGACCCGCGTAGACGCACAGCGTTCAGCGACTCACGAACATCACGTCCCCGATTCGGGATCGGGGAGTTTTGGGTCGGGAGGACTGGAACACCGCTTGACGAAGTTCCCAGATGCTTTTGTATCTGATAGGCCGAAAACCTTCGCGAGGCTCGACGTTCCAGCTCCCCGCTTCTCTGCAGAGCACCGAGAGCATCGTCTTGTTTCGGGGCGGGCGGAGGGGGCGGTGTGGGATAAGGTGGCGCGTTTGTCGAAGTCACGGAGCCCTTGGGAGTTGCGCCAGATTCTGGTTGAGATCCTTGCGATAGAATGTTTTGTGCCTCGCGCCTCGACGCATCTCGTTCAGAATAGCTCGCTCCTCGCACATCAGCCGATGCCGCCGAAGACGCCCGGGCCATGGAAGGATCCTCCATAGAGCCATTACTGCCAAATCGCCGAGTCGATCGCTTCGGAGACGTTACCGTGGAGGCAGTGTCCTCATATGCTTGATTCAACGCCGCCTGTGCCGAAGTTGCACTACTTGCACTTGTATGCCGACCGGGCAATGGCCTACTCTCCTCCTTCTGTTGCCGCGCACGTAGTCGAGCCTGCTTTTTCTTGAGTCCATGTAGAAGGTTGATGATGATGTCGCGAACTCGAGGGAGGTAGCGCTCGAGACTCTGTGGGGATGCATCTTGGCTAAGAGTATCTTCGAGGATCGTACGCAGGAGGTCGGGTACGGGGCCAAGATCTGAGGTGTCAACTCCGATGGCATTGAAGGCGCGACAAGCCAGGTTGAACTCATAGCCCAGCCGTACGTAGACGTCTGACACTTCATTCTCTGAGGCTTGTCGGCGGGACCACTGTGTCAGTGTCTCTAGCAGTTGTTTCGTGGCGACCAGCAGATGGGTGACGCTCTTTTCGATTTGGTTGATCTGTTTCTCGGGCTGTGGATCAGACGCACCACGAGGTCAGCCGGAGTATTTGTGGGACGGCTGGGGGGTGACTTGGAGGAAACCCAAGCAGTGGCTGCATGCCACCACGATGGAGGGGAGCACTTACTACCACGCTCTTTGAGGATTGAGACCTCGTCGAGCTCGACGAACTGCGTGGTGCGGAGGTCATGGCGGATTCCACACTGCTCCCTGAACCGGATGGGAAATGCTGGGCTGACGGACTTCGCTGGGAGCGGGAGGAAACGCTGGAGGCGGACTGCATATGTGCAAGGCGGGAATCCGGGACAATTATTCTTTTCGGTGGCAGTTGATAAGTTGTGACACGAGTATATTAGGAGCGACAAGAGGATGCAGTGTGCAAGGTCGCGAAAAGGGCTGGGGATTGAATATTGTCTCAGAGGTATGTGTAAGGGAGAAAGAAAGAGGGAGGGAGCAGTGACGGCGGGATGGATCGAAATAGCCACAAACGATGAGGAGAAACGAGGGAGATCAACCAGGAGAAAGAAGGAGGCGGCGTAGAAGAATACGCAACAAAGAAAGCAGGAAGGTAATAATGATAAGAAAAAAAGGGTCCGCACGAGAAAGGTAGCGAGAGACAAGCGGGAATTATAGCCAAGGAACCAGCCTCTTCGAGGGGGGGTGGTGAAAGGTAGTAGTGTGGTGGTGGTAGTAGTAGTTTTGGGTGGTGGTGATGCTGTTGGACTGGCACTAAAGCAGTCTAAGGGATCTGATAGAAGACCAATTTGGGCACAAGTTTAGTCTCCCGGCCAGCAGAGCAATGAAATGCCCAGCAGCGCAAGACTGACTGACTGCAATTCAACGTCGCTGCCTTCCGAGACTTGTGTCAGCCTGAGGCATCTACAAGACAAACGCCCGCCAAGTCACATGTTGGCACCAGCCTCCGGGATTTTTGGTTTCGCCGGATCCACCTCAGCCGCGCCTCAGTTCAACACTAGTACTCTCTTACAAACAAAGTATCATCCTTCAAGTTCCCCTGTAAATCCACTAACAGAGAGAGAGAGAGAGAGATCTCGGGCTTAAGCCCTCCAGCGGTGAATGCAAGTACGCATTTGAATAGTGCTTAATCGTCTCCCAACTGTTGATACACCTCAGACGAGAGTTTCTTCAGCGCTCAACCTTCTCATCCCTTGGTGTGGATACCTCCCCATGATGACACCGATCCCTTGGCCGTCCATGTCAGACTGCAGAACCAACTTGGGCTTAGAGTTTCAACGCCGGAGGGTCCCTTCCTATCAAGCTTCCGGAAATCCTTTCCTGTGTGACACTGCGTAAGGTTCTGTACACAGTTGTCCTAACGAGGCCTCGCGCACTTTGGTCCATACTGTACTAGTGATGGCAATGCCTCTCGATTGATTGTCTTGTCTCAAGTTGGAACGAAAGGGATTCCTATGAAGTCTACCTTGGCTATTGACAGAGCCACTCTTACGTAACGATGATTTCCATTGATTGATTATTTCTGGTTCAACGCCAGCAACAATATGATACTTTGTAAGCAGGCCCGATCCATCGTTGTGCGCACAAGTCATGAGTCGCTGGACGCCTGGGCAGGCGCTCAATATAATGAACTAGCCTAATAATGCTTAGCATGGCCCGGTCAATTGCCCCGCTTGCCTTAGTTCTTACTGTATTCGCTTAGTCTCTTAGTAATGTGATATCTATAGCATCAAGTGGGTAGTGCGCTGAAGCGTCAATGAGATTGTCCATCAGGCAGGACCTTAGCGCAAGTCGGTTCGCTGATTTGCTTTGCCAGTATCCCCCAAACAAACCACCCAGCAAGCATGATGCAAGTATGGTTTCGGTCGATCATCAAGCTAGCCGTCTATCTCCTTGGCCCCGAAGGTCTAATTTATGATCATGCTGACAGCTGCAGTAATCCAGCACAGATGTCTAGGTAGATAGAATTGGCACGGCGCTGCATCTCGATTTTAAGGGAAGCACGTCTGGAAAAGTATCCCTGGTGGAGGACTCTATATAGATCGGATGCCTAGCTGGGTTAGTCGGGGGTGGAATGGCTCTCCACCTCGCGAATGCCCAATTTTGGTGATTGCTAGGTGTGTTGGCAGGACAGCCGCCCTTGCTCGAGCGAACCTGAGCTCCGTTGCACTTACCGATCGCACTCGGATGGCAGAAGTACCGAATGGACTTTTCAGACGCGGTGACAGCAAAGACAAGGACCAAGAAGGTCTGAGGGAGCATGGGCTATGGAAGTGAGCTTCCATGCAGCAAGGGATCATTCCAGACCTAGGATCAGAGATACGAACGGAACTCATATGGATTCACAATGCAGCGCAATAGTGGGCCTACTCCGAGTGGATTCTGACAGGCCGCAAGGGCAGGAGTCCATTGAAATTGGCAACTCGACTGATGGAAGCAGAAGCAAGTGGAGTGAGGCGACATGGTGCGTCTCAGTAGTAGCGAGGTGGGAACACACACACCTACACGCACGCACGCACGCACAACTTGCAATCCCATTCATGATGGAGCAAGAAAGATGATGGCCAATAAATGTAATTATGTTTCTTTTTTTTTTTTCTTCTTCTTCTTTATTTGGGACTAGGCATTACGAAAGGCCGTCACAAGCCCTCCAAAATAATTATACTTACTACTTGATATGTAGTAGTTAGTATTCCACCAGACTTGGGAAGCAAGTGCTTATCAGCTAGCACAGCAATAAAAAGTCCAAAGATGAAGGTGAAAAGTGGAAGTGAAACGAGGGAGGAAAGAACTAAAGAAGAAAGAACATACGGAGTAGATAAAAAAGCAAGTGCACATTCCCATGGCCATCTTTCGTTCCCCACTCGCTTGCCAACCGCCAACCAACCCAAGGCCGGAAGACCCTTGGGATTTCCATGGGATTTGCCCACCTAAATTCCCCTCTGACAAGCTAAACCCTCCAGCCAGAACCTTTGCTGTACGTACAGAAAACTAACCTTACTTGACCTTTGACCTGTGGATGATGTTAGCTGTCTGGCTGGCTTGTCTTTGGCTTGTCTCCTCTTTTTGTGGCTGCTGCTCACCCACCTATCGATCTACCAGTACCATCTGAACATTGAACTTCTTTCTTCCTGTGTAGTAGTTTACTTTCTTCTTCTTCCCTACTACTTACTACCTGCGGCCGGCAACCTGACTTGACCGGGACGTCCTACCTACAATTACCACTACTACTACTTACTACTTGCTTCTCGCCAGTTTCCTTCTGGTGTTCTCTTCTTGTCTCATTCTTCTCCTCCTTCTCCACTTCCCGTCTTTCCTCCCGGATCCGCGTCTCCCCTCCTTCCTCCCCTTTCCCCGTCTCTCTCTGTCTCTCTGTCTCTCTCTGTTCCTCCCTTCCCGTGAACGTTCAACACCAGAAGGCGGTCCCGTGACTCGTTCGGGGCTCTCGCTCTCCTACCACAGCTTCCCTTTTTCCCCTTCCACCCCGCCATTCTTTCTTCCTTTCCCCCCCCAAATCCCTTCCTCCCACTTCATCCACCGTTTCTTCGGTCCTGTTTGCGCAGGCGGTGTGTTTTGGCTTCGTGCCTTCCGTCCGCACTTCTTACGGCTTTGCGTCGTGCGACGACGTAGAGCTACGTTCGGTGACGATCCAGCCAGATGGCTTCTACCGTCAACTCGGTGCCGGCTGCCAACAGTGCGTCTGGCAATGCCGTGAATCCTCAGAACCCCGGTACTAGACCTTCTTTGAGATCCAGTGCTAGTACGAAGGCTTCGGAGGGCGGCCGGCGTCAATCCGGTAGTCCTCTCGAGAGCGGGCAGAGGTACGTTGTGAGGTCAACATGTTATCCCTCATTCCTCCCAGCTCCTTTCAACTCGTTTGCTTCCATTGCCCTTTCCTCACCGCTTGTCGCCTCACGAAAAGACGGTCGTTTGCTCTGTTACCATCCCCCCTCCCTCTAAACCTTGTTCAGGACGGGTCGTTTCCTGTCAATGCCCTCCGTGGCTGTCGGGTCTTCTTGACGACTGTTTGGCGTCATTGTGTCCTCGCTTCCTCATTTTTCTCACCCCGTGTTCTTGTTCTACCACCAGACTCGTGCCTGATGAAAGGGCACTATCGTCATCTCATACTCTTTGCTGATAGCCACGACATTGTATTGCCCATTGGCTAATCCATCTCTATTTTGATGATAGACGCAGTAACTCCACCAAAGCTTGGTCTCACGGCGCAAACCCGATCACACAGCGGGCCTCGTACTCACAGCAGAACGGCAACATGTCTCACAAACAGTCCGCCTCTCCTCGACCGACTCCGAAAGAGTCAAACACCCCCGATAACCACGCAAATGACCGTCTTGTTTTCTTGTTTGCTAGCTTCATTGTAAGCTCAGCGTTCCACACCCGGGATGTATCGACGTGAAAGGCTTACGGTTTTCAGGGTTTGAATGCTACGATTACCACAAGAAATGGGGATAAATACACGGGAATTTTTTCGTCCTCGACGTTGGAACCTAGCGACTGTTCATTCGTACTCAAGATGGTGCAACGGCCCACCAAGGCGGATCAGAACAAAGCGAATGGGGTTAGTGATGTCTCAAGCCCGTATATGGGGTCGGCGCCGGATCATAGCATGTCCTTCGATGTCAAGGATGTGGTCGATATTTCGGTCCCGAACGTCACCCCGGCCGATGTTACAGCAAAGAGCGCGAACGGTAAGTCACCGGGCTAGCTTGATAACATTGATGGCCACTCTGAAATCCTAACGAAGTATCAGGGACGCCTGTAGGTTTCAAAACGGATACTGACATCTCCGGAAATCTTGCGATTCGCGAGCGGACCCTCAAGCGCTGGGAACCTGCCGCCGATACGGACGTTGACCTCTCACTCGAAAGCGCGCACAATTCAACTGGATGGGACCAGTTCGAAGCAAACGCCAGACTCTTCGGTGCTACCAGCAGTTACGATGAGAACATCTACACCACTAGAATCGATCGGTCGGACCCTACCTATAAACAGAAGGAAGCAGATGCTGCTCGAATTGCTCGCGAAATCGAGGGCGCTACTACAGACAATGCACATGTTCGTGAGGAAAGAGGGCAGGTATCGGCAGATGATCATGATGAGGAAGCTAAATACAGCGGTGTCCGCCGTGATGAGAGGAACTTCCCGCCGCTTGTTTCGGGCCAGCCAAATAAGTACACTCCGCCAGCGCGCAGGCAAAACGCCGCTCAATCTGCCATGGCCTCGGGAGCTCCCGCAAGCTCTCTCAAACCGGTTCCTAGTGCTCCGAAAGAGGCTGTTGCCGCCGGACCGCCCAAGGAGAATGGGCAGGCCCAGGCTCAGCCTGCACCGTCCAGTATAACAGCAAGCTCTGCTGCCGATACGGAACAAAAGCAGCCTGCCTTGTCCAAGACCACATCTGGTGCCCCGGCTCCCGCAAATGCTACTTCGAATGTGGAGGCCGAGGTTCTCGACTCCTTCCGACAATTCGCCCACAGTGAAAAGGCGAAGTTGCAAGAGCGCCGTCGTAACCAGGCTTCGTATGATCGAACCATTAAGTTGAACGAACTTATGAAGTTTTCCAAGAACTTCAAACTGGCAACGCCAGTGCCCAAGGATTTGGTACCCATCCTAGCTAAAGACCCGCACAAGCAGGAAGAAATCATCCAAAGAGCTCAGCAGCACGCTGAGGAGAAGGTTGTGACCAAGTCCCCAGCAAGCGCTGACTCGAAGCCCGCTGCTCGCCCATCTGGAAACGCTCGCCAGGAGAGTGGAACGATGCCGCCTCCTGCACAGGCTGACCGCCAGAACTATCCTCGGGGTCGTCAAATGTTTCCCCCAACCGGTCCACATGCTGGACCGGGTGGGCGGCTTCCGCAGCAGCCCGTGCACCAGGGCCGTCAAGCCACTGGCATGCTCGGCCATCGTCTAGCAGATAACATACAGCAGCGAAAGGGAGCCGCGATGGGAACTGTTCCCGCTCCCTTGCCTATCAATGAAGTTCGCATTCCTCCAACTGGCCCAGCTGGCGAGCAGCCTGCTGTTACGAGCCCGAATAAGGTGCAGACACCAACCTCGTCCGTATCGACCAAGTTCAACGTGAGGGCCCTGGAGTTTAAGCCAAACCCCGCCGCAAGTACCTTTACACCCGGTGCTTCGTCCACCTCATCTCCTTTCACCCGAGGACGCTCCGTCTCACGGACCACTAGCCCCTCGTTGTTCTTCGGGGCTAAGAAGCCAAGACCGATTTCTGAGAGGCCGTCCCTTAATGATCAGTTCAACCCCATTAAGCGCATGAAGAAGGAAAATGCGGAGTCAAATGAAAAGGGATTCGCCTTCAATGGAGGCATCCCGCCTGCTTACAGGACTCCCCCTACTTGGGATGCCGCTCCCGGAAACGAAGAAAAGACTTACCTGGAAATGTTCAAGCCGCCTGCTTCGGTGCCGGCCATCTCTCCCCAGAGCCGCTCTGCGTCCAATCCCCAGATGCCTCCGCCGCAGATGCCGTTCCAGTTCCCACAGAACACTCCCGGCATGCCTCCCACCACTGGTCCACCACACGGGCCTCATCTGCACCCTCAGCAGCATCATAATTCCGGGCCCCCACACTTCGACGATCCCCACCGCATGCAGATGTCTGCCTCGACCTCGCAAGTGTTCCCATCCCCCAGGTTACAGCACGGTTACCCGTCCCCCATGGCGCCACATGCACAGCTTGCATTTGGCCAAGCCATGCCTCAGTTCTATGTCAGCCAGGCCGGCACACAACCTGGACATATGAGACATTACCCGGGCGGTCCCCAATTCGTCAACCCCCAACCAACCATGGGCGCTCCAATGATGGTTCAACAGCCATCTAGCGGACCATACATGGGTGTTCCTCAAGGCGTGGCCCCCTATACACCCCAGATGCAGATGTATTCCCCAAATCCTAGCCACGCGTATCCCCAACATGTGCCACCGCCCCAGCCTCACAGTGGCTATCCCAGTCCCAGTCGGGGTGCTCCCATGATGATGCACCAGAACTCTCAGCCCGGTCAGCCCCCCCAACCGGTGATGTTCATGTCCCCTGGGCAGCATGGCCAGCCCGTATACCCGACGCAGCAGCCTACTCACAGTATGTTATAACGAAGTCAGAAGACCGTTGAGGGGTTAGGTAGCTAACTAGCATAGTGCCCCCAGTCCGCGGCAATTACCCTCAGCAGCAGCCCCATTTCCAGTCCAGTCCCCACCAAGTGCACCATTACCCACCCCACCAGCATCGGACACCGAGTAGCGGTTACAACCAAATGCCGCAGATGCCTCCTCAAATGCCTGCTCAACCCCCGTCTACTGTCGCATCTGGACCTCAACCGCAAGAGGCAGCAGATGAAGTGAAATGAACCACCCCCGCTTGACAAGCGTGAGACGCCATATCGCTGGCTTAGCGACCTGACCCAAAACACCGCCGTTCCTCTTTGGAAATTCAGGCTTCACTTGGATGTGAACTCCAGTTGTTCACCGTTGGCGACTCAAATCGTCTCGCGTCGACCAACAACCTCACTATGTTTACCAAAGCTATCTGTACATTGTACGTATGCGCTGCGCTATGTGCACCGGAAGACTTAGAGTGTTCCCGGTTGGCGGGTTGCGATTCCCTGCTGGTAAGCTTTCCTCGGTACCCTCGATGGGTTGGTACGTGCTAACAAAAGGCAGGCGAGGTGGCAGCTTCGTGTGAAGTATTGCAGTCAGATCAGGTGTGTATAGGAGTATAGCCATGGGCTATAAGTTGAGAGACCTCTGGGGATTGGTGTGTCGGCAAATAGTTCGGCATCCGATGGCCTTGTTGCCATCCGATGCAGGCCTATACTATACGGCTTCTTGGAAGTGATTTACGGAAGCCAACGAAGGGATTCCACTACGATAACTTTCCAAGTTACTGGGGTACTCATTGCTATATGCCAATGATGTTCTGGGATTTATCATTTTTCTTTTTCTTTTTTTCCTTTCTTCGTCTTGCATGTCTTTTGCGTTGCCATCTCTACCCATGGGGAATCGAACCGGAGGAAGAGGGGAGTTCTGATGGACAGCAACGGGTGGAAGAGGCCATAGCGAGTGGTATAGGAGAAACGTTGCACAGTACGGGGGTGAGTTGTCGGGATGACATTGAGATGATTTGAGGGGAAGCGTTCTAGGGCGACTTGTTTTACGCATTTTGAAGGGGATGAATGACATTCATATAATCGAGCTTGATGCCTCTTGTAGACAGGACTCAGTGTAAGTGGCGTAGCAAATACGCGGGAGTTGCAATTCAGGATGATGGACATTGATAATAGTCGCAGGCCCTAACTAGGCTAGGATAACAAATTCCAACAAACAATGAAATAGTGCAAGAGCATTCTCCTCAGGTCTTTTCAGTTTCTTATTTGGTCATCATCCAACCAAGAAAGACGCCGCCACCGCGGTACTCTACCCCCCAACCCAAAGCCCAACCACCAGCCAAAGCACCCAGAATTCACCACCCCCGAGCCCATCACAAAACCACAGTTTAATCCCTGCTTCACCCTACCCATTCCCCCCATCCCGCAAATCTCCCATTCGGCAGTTAACTCAAAGAAAATTGAATGTACGCCGCAGCCATTAGTTTCTGAAATTCCTCATGGAGAAAAGCGGACCAGAAACCCCAAATTGCGGCTTGGAAACAAAGAAAGTAAATGTTTTGTTGTACACATGTCTCTCCAAGGTAAAAAAAAGCAACGTCGTGAGCCTCTCGACCAGAACCTTTATGCCTTTAACAAGAACTTGTGCCTGCCTTTATGATGGAGAAGAGCGGGAAAGGAAAGGAATGGAATCAGGTAGCCGCAAGAGATTTTCCCGTGATGTTTGCAATGGGAGGATATTCGAGGAAGGGTATTCTTTTTGTTGGATTGCTCGTGCTGGGTTGGTTGGTTGGGTTGGAAGGTGAGCACACAGCGGGGGAGTTGAGACGACGTTTTCGGATGGTTTTCGCGGTCTGACCTTTTACCAGGTGATCATCATTGGAGAATGGGTTGTCTCTTTTGGTGTGGGGTGGAGGGATTGGGGGGAAGGGTTGTCTGTGACTGGAAGTGAATTGAGTCTGGGACGGGGGGGAGGAGGCAATTAGGAAGTTATGGGACGTGCCTTGTGTTAGCTCAGCTCGATGTGAAGGGTTAGTTGGAGGTGAGTATTGTTTATTGATAATAAGAGCGAAAAGAGCATCATGTTGGTATTAGTGTCGTTGCTGCTATCATTCAGCAGAAGCGTCTGTCGTGGTAGATAGATATAGAAACAGGAGAGCGTGTGTGTTATGTTGTTAAAGCTAAAGAGAAAGAAAGAAAGACAAGCTCCGGCGATAAAATGGGGAGCTTTCCCACAAAAAGACCCTAAACCCGATTGGGGGCGGGGTACCACGGGCAGCGCCAAAGGGGGACAAATCCGTTGTATTATTCCCATGTCCCCGATCTCTCTCCCTATGAAACTTGGGGGCCGTTGAATCTCTTGTCGTTCTGCCTTGAACTAGAGATCGGTCGCATACGTGTCGTTTCTCTAAGGCTTTTTTCCCTTTCTTTCTTTTATCCGTTTATATACCCTCCCCTTCTTCTTCCCTCCCCGCCGAAGACGTTCCTCCACTATCGCCGCTGCGGTGGTAGTTATCTTTAAAGACCAGCTAGTAGTTAATTTAGCTGCCCCCTCCGCGAGGAACACCCACGACTGTCCGCACCACCCACACCAGCCATGGATTTCCTCAAATCTGCCGTCGCATCGGCGATCGCAAAGGGTAGTTCATTCCCTTATTCACTCGGAGACAGAGTCGACCTCTCCGACTCGATCTGGACGCTACACAATGCTACGAAACGGGTATGAGATGTCATGCGGGCCCGCGGAATCAAAACCCCCCATGGGGCTAATGCGATTGCTGATCGGCGCTTGGTACGTATAGGAAGACGGTTCGCCCTGCAGCGTCTTTACCTTCGATATTGCTTCCAATAAGTCCCGTCTACCGTTGGCGAAGAATGCGGTGCGCAAGTCCCGGACGCTGAGACATCCGGGTGTGATTAAGGTCTTGGATACGATAGAGGTAATTGGGCACACGATAGTTCGTGTATAATGTTTTATGGATGGAACGGCTGACGGGTTATAGACGGAAGCTAGCCTTTATATTGTCACGGAACGAGTCGTGCCCCTTTCGTGGCATGTTAAGCGGAGGAGTCTGAGCGAGGAGACGTCCAAATGGGGGTTGTATACTGTGGCGGTATGTTGTGACTATGGTGGTTGTGGTTGCGATTGTGATTGTTCTGACGTATGCGGTTCTATAGTCTACGCTCAAGTTCATCAACGGAGATGCAGCCTCTGTTCATGGTGTTGTCAGGGCCTCCTCGGTATTCACAAGCGAGAGTGGGGAATGGAAGCTGGGTGGTTTCGACATTTTGAGTTCGATGAATGATGAGAATGCGGTCATTTATGTCGGTTTATACTCTTCTGCATGACGAGATGCGCTCTTGCTGACAGCGCTTTGCAGACATATGGTAGTCTCGTTCCTGACGCGGCTCGATTCACACCTCCAGAGGTCGTCAAGAGCGGATGGGATACGATCAAACGGAACCCGCTGACTGCGATTGATTCTTACGGGCTTGGAATACTAGTTTACGAGGTCTACAATGGCAACTTCACTGGCGGGGACCAGGTGGGCAAGACGACCAACATCCCGCCCAGTATGCATCAGAGCTATAAACGCCTGTGCACGGCGAATCCCAAACTGCGCCTGAGCCCTGCCCACTTTGTTGAGCAGGGGAAGAAGAGCGGCGGCTTCTTCGAAACCCCACTTATCCGGTTGACGGACGATATTGAGAGTTTGGGGCTCAAGAACGATGCAGAGCGAGAGGAGTTTGTCAAGTGAGTCAATGCCTCATTAGGGACAGGCTGCCACTAGTGGATGCTGACTGAAGTAGTGAGCTTGATGAGCTGTCGGACGACTTCCCGGAGGAATTTTTCAAGATGAAGGTGCTTCCAGAGTTGCTCAAGTCGGTTGAGTTTGGTGGAGGCGGCCCGAAGGTACTGGGGGCTATTTTGAAGATCGGGGCCAAGTTATCCCAGGAAGAGTTCAACTCGAGACTTACGCCTGTTGTTGTCCGACTCTTTGGAAACCCGGATCGAGCGCTGCGGGTCTGCTTGCTCGATAACCTCCCGGTGATGATTGACAACCTGCCTCAAAAGATCGTCAATGACAAGATCTTTCCTCAGATTGTTAGTCACCACAGACCCCGGCTGGTTTCGATGCTAATCCCATGTTCTGCAGACCTCCGGCTTCACTGATGCCGCACCCGTCGTCCGAGAGCAGACGGTCAAGGCTGTTTTGCCAATCATCAACAAGCTCAGCGACCGTGTCATCAACGGTGATCTGCTCAAGTTCCTCGCACGTACCGCCAATGATGAGCAGCCGGGAATCCGTACAAATACCACAATCTGCTTGGGCAAGATAGCTAAGAACCTCGGACAAGGCGTGAGTGGCTCTTCCTAAAAGCCTCATACGCAATGCTGACCAGATACAGTCGAGATCCAAGGTCCTTATTGCGGCCTTCACCAGGTCTCTTCGGGATCCCTTCGTCCACGCCCGGAGTGCTGGTCTGCTCGCTCTCGGAGCGACGCTGGAGTTCTTTACCGAGGAAGATTGTGCGACAAAAGTGCTTCCGGCTATCTGCCCTTCCCTTTTGGATAAGGAAAAGTAAGAACATTCACTTTCTCTCATGGATCGGGTCTAATGCTTCATATAGGATGGTCAGAGACCAGGCGAACAAGACACTCGACTTGTATCTCCAGCGTATCCGGAAGTACGCCAGCACAATGGCAGACACGGTAATTCCTCCGGCAGCCAGTGCAGATCCGACAAAGGATACAGCCCGTATCGGCACATCCAACGATAAGTCATGGGCTGGATGGGCGATTTCCTCGTTCACCAATAAGCTCACGGCGGCCAACGGCGAAATCGAACCCACCGCCAACGGTGCTAAACCGGTCGAGCCTGAACCAGCTCGTCCAGCTTCTGTTCCCCGCCCAACGAGGGCGTCCTCGTCGGTGCAGAAAGAGACACTACGGCCTGCAACTCAGTCTTTGAACCGGTCCATGTCTGAGCAACCACCAACTTTGGCTAAAGAAGAGGATGATACAGAAGATGTCTACGACGCGTGGGGTGCAATGGACGATGATGAAGACGAGCAGCAAGTAGAGGAGGACCCGTTCAGTGCGACAGCAACTAGCAGTCCAACAGTTTCTGCTCCTGCACCTGCCCCTGCACCTAAAGCAGCCCCCGTTCCGTACGATGATGGCGGCGAGCCGGACTTTGCGGGTTGGCTGGCCGCCCAGTCCAAGTCAAAGAAGCCATTGCCAAAGGGTTTGAATAAATCCAGTCCCACCTCGGCATCACGGCCATCTAGCCGCAGTAGCACGGCTAAGCCCAGGACCGTTGTCGCACCAGCGAAAAAGATCGACACGACACCTAAAGACACTGAAGAGGACGATGGTTGGGGAGACGCTTGGGATTAGCAGTATAGATCCTTAATACCCGCATCTTTCTGTTCATCGGGGTACATATTCCCTTGCACTATATCGTGATTATATTTCTCATCTTGCGACATATCCAAGGCATCAAGGCAGGGGAGTTTGGGCGCCATGCAGTATATAGGCCGGTTAATTGCTTATTTGTTGCTGCTGCATACGAGTTGCGATAGGATAGAATCAATTATTGCAGACATAGTCAAATACAACTTGATTGACATTTGATAAATCTGGGGCAGCCCACTAGAAGTAAATATGAAACGCCGGGTAGCGGTAGGGGGGGAGCACCGTTAGACGAATCGATAGTTGAGTGGAGGAGAGAGAAATATTACTAGTCAGTCTGGCTTGAGGATCGACTCGATAAGGCGGAGGGGTGGCGCCAATCAAGCGCCGGCTGCCCCGTGATCACATCCGCCGCTGGTCCTCCGCCGCCCGAGACACTTCCAAGTCATCTTGTCTCTCCCTCCACCTGCCGGCCATCCCGTTCTCTGGCCTTCTGAATTCCTGATCATCTTACCCAAGAGTAGGACTCAACTCTCCTACGTCTGCCGTGTGGTTCGCTTGCTCGCCCGTGCAGTGCCAGGGCTGATTATCGTGCTCAGAATCTAGATAATCCTGCTGCCTTCCAGCGTCTCCGTACCTGAGTGTGTCCGGGAAGGCTGGTGGGTGTTGCATATCTTCCCATGCGCGATGGATGACGGGTTACGAACCTGAAGGTCAACTCGGTCCGTGATTTTGGTTTCACACTTCTACAACAATACCTGTCCTCGCTACAATGGAATCCGACGAAGCTCCTCCTCCGCCATACTCTGCGGTCGACCCGTTACTCGCACAAGCAAACAGCCGAAATGCCGCTGCAACTGCGGAAGTGAATCGTGTCCTGCTACGTCTGCGTGGGGGGGAGACAACCCTAGGCACCTCGCCCTCAAGTCCTGCGTCCAGCTCCGCCAGTCATGATTTTCCAGCATCCTCCGCCAGCTTGCCTACCCACTTCACATCTGCTGCGGAATACTTCGTGGAGCGACCGCCTCCGACTTCAAGCCGTCAGGGGGACATTGTGGAACATTGTGTAACGATCTTTCCGCGCAGCCAATCGAAGGATATCCGGCGTCGACCTCGTTGTTGGACCGCGCAGAAGACGGAAGACATCACCCAGCAGGACTGGGACGTTTTCCTGAGATACTTGTTTCCACCGCATTTGGGTCTAGCGTCTACTTCGGCACAACTGCCCCGTCAAGTCAGAGCAGAGATTCAGCGTGATCGCAAGGATCGGCCCCAGGAAACGGATGAAGAACGCAAGAGACGGATTGCTGCCGTAATAATGGAGTGGAACCAATACTTCTTCGAACCCCGCTCGGCTCGTGTCGTATATGTCTACGTGATGGACCCTCAGAGTGCGCCGCGATCTTCTTTGTGTCCTAAGTGTTGGCCGGCTGCTACAACACGAGAAAACCGAGTCGCCCAGGCGTCCGACGCTGGTCGAGGTCGCTTACAACAGTCGCCTGTGACACCAACAGCTGCTGAGCAGCCTGGTGCGCCTCCAGTCAGTGCTGTTTATACACCAGGGCCATATGCCTACCCACAATATCCTACCCCTCCTACACCTTACGCACCTTATGGGCATCCTGCACCATACAGCCCTGCTGTGTATCCGCCTCATCCCGCATACCATTACCCTCCTCCACCTCCGCCGCCGCCCCCGCCCGGTCACTACCCTCCTCAGCCTCCATGGGGCTGGACTGCTCCCCCTTATGGGGTTCCTTACCAGGATCCAAGCATGTCAAAGGGAGGAGGACCCTTAGATTGGATAGCGTCGTTGGCCTCGCAGGCCCAAAAGTATGGAGAGCGCTTCACTGAGCAAGCACAACATTATGGAAGGCAGGTGGAGGAACAGGCTCTTGCTCACAGTCGCTGGATCGAGGAGCAGGCCGGACTCCAGGGACGAAAGGTGGAGGATGCCTTCACAGGCTTTGTCAGTCCATCTCGCGATGATTGGATCGCGAACCAACCCCCTAAGCCAGGGTACGTACAGAATAGCACTGCACATACACCTACGACCACGCCTACGGCTACGGCTTCGACTACGACTACGACTACGACGGTTACGCCTCAACGCACTGCTCCAGCTCAACCCGAACGGACTCGCCGGGCTTCAATCGACTCGGAGGCATCCGACTTGTCTTTCTCTTCGATTGATTCCCTGTCAACAACGTCCGAGCTCAGCGCCTCTGATCTAGCCACGGTCCGCGCGCAGCTTTTGTCACTGAACGACCATCATGACCGGGAGCTGTACGAAGCCGCCGTGGGTCTGCGGCGTCAGCTTGACGTTCTACAGCAGTCGCGACGCCAGAACCGTACATCTGGACGAAGCGGCTGGCGACACGGCTGGAGGCGATGGGACTCGCCAAGCGAGCAGCACCAGAAGCAGTCAGACAAGCGAGCGGTCAAAGAGGAGACCCGAGCCACGCGGAAAGCATTTCGAGATGTATTGCGTCGAGCGCGCGAAGAGCAACGCGAGAAGCGGCGGCTCAAACGCACCCGCCGGCGTCAGGAGCAGCGAGCACGTGAGGTGCAGAGAGATGGTGCTGAGATGCCACTCGAGCAGCACATGCAGCGATTGGAGCTTGACACTAATCGCGAGAGCCGCTCAACAGTGCAGTCTTTCACCTCCATTCCATCCCCGGCGCGGTCCTTGGCCGAATCAGATAGTGAAATCAGTTCTATCAGCACACCGAGCACATCAAGTAACGAAAAGATGCCGGTCAAGGGAAAGAGCGAGAAGTCGGCAATCGAAAGGAAGCCGTGCAAAGAAGCAGAGAAGTCATATGAGAAAGACAAGAAGGGCTCCGATCAATATAATCGGGGGGCGTCACGGCGCAATTAGTGGGCCATGGCCAGGACATTATTATTTGAATTACTTTATGGGACGATGCATGATCATAGCGGTGTTTATATTCATGGAAGAGACTGGAATTGGGATTCTCTTATGTATTTATTACTTTCTTTATCATACCGGCGTCAACCCGGGGTACAATGTGGTCATTAGCATGCATTTTCAACATGAAATCTAGAACCATGCACCAACCAGTTCCATACCAATACCAAGCAAGACCCAAGACCAAACAAGATCTACCAAAAACCATCGTATAACATCTATTTTATACAAGAAAGACAACCCCCCTCTTTTCCCCCGAACCTAGAACCATTTTATAAAAAGAGAGAATTACTGAGAAGAAGCCTGCGCCTCATTCTTCTCAACCAAATCCCCAACACCCAACCCACGCCCAACCTTCACCTTAACCATCTTCTCAGTACTCTCCTTCTCCTCCTTCTTCCCCAACTCACCCACCTCATCACCCTCATCGGCATCCTTCTCATCTTTCTCCGCCCGCTCGCGATCCTTCCGCTCAATCTCCGCCCAATTGATAAACATGCCCGAGAGATCCATGCGCATCGCATACGCATCCTCCCCATCCGCATAGTACTTGCTCTCCACACTATCGACCTGGAATCCGAGAGTATCGCGGTAAAGATGCAGCGCCGCTTTGTTGGATACGCGCACGTGCAGGGACACGTATTGTGCGCGGTGGCATTCGGCCATTGCGCGTTCTATCAACACCATCCCCAGAATGATTAGCATGCGTTTTCTCCACAAACATTCAAAGTCACAATAACAGATATATAAATGGAAGGGGGGAATAAAACGTACGAGACATCCTCATCAACCTCTCCGCAATCCCCAGGCGTCTATGCGTCCTCATCACAGAAATACTCGTGATATGTCCATGCGGCACCCCATCCGTCGGCTCCTCCTCCATCTTTGCCAACACGTATCCCACTACCTTGGGGTATTGTTCTGCGGCGCTGCCGGCTCCTTGTCCATTCTCGGTGGTATACTTGCTGTAGCCGTTCTTGGGCCGAACCACGGCCACGAAGGATAGTTGGGGCCAGGTCAGTGCATGGTACAGGTAGTATTTTAGAAAGTAGTTCTCGGGGAGGTTCGTGATGTTGCAGGTTTGGATCGAGGGTAGGAGGTCGATGTAGGAGGGGTAGCTGCTGAGGGGGAGGATGTCGACCATTTTGGTTGGATTGGGTATATCCCGGACGAGGGGGGATTGGTTGGTATCGGAGGTGGGATTTGGTGTGGGGGGTTGAGGTATAGGGTTGTGAATTGGCCCCCGGGTGTGGATTGAGTAGCTTGTTGTAGTAGTAGTCTACTGTGTAAAGTTGTGGTGATGATATTGAGTGCGGAGTTGGTTTGGTGGTGGTGGTGGTGGTCAGCTGAGTGGGCGCTAGCTGGTTTGGGTTAGGGGCATCGGAGTTACTACTTTGTCGACTGGGGTATATTGGGAGCTATCGATGCAGCTACATAGGCCTAAAGAAATCTGTTCATGAGTTTAGTTTAACCACTAGGTTCAATTCTAACTGTACAGTCGTGAGTCATAATATAAGTGTATCCATCAACTCCAAACTCCCACTATATACGCTCGGAGCAACACTAAAATATCGATGCCATATACTGCACTCCCGCAATCAGAAGCAGCGTACTCATCACACTCACCCCAGGCATCACGCTCGTCGCGGCAGATGCTGCGCCGCAGCATTTCCCATCCCAGGTCACGTTGTTCATCTCGGCGGCCACCGCGAACACGGACCCGTTGAAGTTGCCGTAATTGTAGTAATCCACCAGAAGGAAGTTAGGCGGCCGGTCCCACATAGCTAAGAGGTAACGAGATTAGCATGTTACACAGACCACAGTCAGCTGTTACTTACCCGTGCAGTTGCGGGCCATCTTTCCCAGACTACCGTAGCCGGAGACCGCGTTGGTCTGGTTGAGCGAGGCAGTATTGGGGATCAGCAGACTGATGCTGGCAATATTGATGTCGAGATTCAGGTTGTGGTTGGCCATGTACATCCGGTCTTTGGCGTCCTGCGCGGATAAGTCCGGCGGGCGCTGCTCTGTGCAAGGGAAGGCTGCGTCTGTGGGCGAAAACGGCGTCTCCCACATCTGCGAAAACTCATCCATGAGCCACGGGTAGGCCGTCTGATTGGCCTGGTAGTCCATGAAGACAACGGCTCGCTTGCCAGACAGAATCATACTGGACATCGTAGGCCAATCATCCAGCGCCATTGGGATCTTCGAGGGTGTAAACACATAGTCCATGAGGCCAGAGTTCTGGATAGGACCCGTGAAGTTGCCGGGGTCTACATAATCATAGTTGCCTATCAAGATGGTGACCACGTCATATGGATGGGTTTTCACCCATTTCGTGACCGTCGTCAGGTAGTCTTCCAAAGGTCCCATGTTCAAAAGGTCGCAGCTGGTGTGACAGAGGTAGAGGGTGTTGTTGACCAGGTGTGTTTGAAATTGCACTGTCCGGGGTGTCAGCAAGATTCTATCCACAGGCTAAGCTTCGTCGATCGGGCAACTTACGCATCCGGATCCCATCGTCCAGCTGAGCGGTAACGTCCAATGCCTGGTTGGCGGCCGCATTGCCTGGCTTGACAAACGGGCTGTTGTGGGCAGCAACCATGGTGATGTTGGAGTACTTGCGCGCGCAAAACTCCGCGTGGCCATTGCAAGGCTGTGTGTTGACGACCGGAGTCGACGATGCAGTGGACGTCGCTGTTGTAGTAGCGTTGGTGCCATTGACTCGACCAGTCTGTCCTCCGACCAGCAATGTGAGAGATTGCGACGAGGAAGTCACCGTCGTGGTGAAATTTCCGGATGCTGTTGTAGAGTTGGAGGTGGTTGTCGCGGAGTGCGCCCCGGTGCTCGTGACAGTATGTCCATCGTCGAGGGTCATAGTGGTAGTGTAGGAGAGGTAGTGACCTGTGGGCAGCGTCGCTTCACTGATGGACGAAGTGACGGTCCCCTCGAGAGTCAGGCCGCCATTGTTGCCGGTCGTCGTCGTGGTGGTGCTATCATCTTGTGCCAGAGAAGGCCAAACGCCCACTGCCAGGAGCGGCAGTAGGTGAGCGATCAACCGCATGACAAGAGGTGGTCTAGAGTCAAGAGGCCGGTCTGTGGAGGCTCGGAGGTTTTGGATATATATACAGCAGTGTATCTGTCCGAGGAGGACCACACGATGCGATCAGATGCACCAGATGGAGCACCGGATGGATCAGGACCCTGAAGAAGCAGAATAATCACCGGGCGCGGAATGATGTCTTACGACGAAGTCAACCATGGATGCTGGGCTGGTAAGGTATTTTTAGGTAGGTAAGGTAGGTAACAGGTATTGTTACCACGCAGGGTTTCCCGCCTTCAGGGTACTGGCTTACTTTAGGGGGGCCGATCCCGGCAGCCATTGGTTGCCACCCCCCCTGACTGTCCGCCCCGCTGTCCCGGAGAGGAAAGCTCCAAGCTGGCCAACAGCCGATCTTAGCCTGGATTTCACTGGCAGATCGCCCGCATGGAAAATCCTCCCAGTCCTTCCGGCCAATTAAATTATTTCATCAGCCCAGGCAGCCAGAATTGAAAAAGCCACCAAGGGTGGGGCCCACCTGTCGATGACGTTGTTTGAGCCAGTCTTGGCCAAACAGTCACTGACAGAACCGATTTGTTGCCGAAACGCCAGAATAGGCAGTGACTTTTAATTCCAGGCCCTATGAGGGTCACTGCTAGTCTTTCTTGGCGAGTGGCTCCTGAATGTCGTGAGGATTGCCAGATCAGCCACGATCCCCACTGCATTGGGTAATCGGGAAAAACCATCAGCGGCTAACTCATGCCAATCATCACTGTATTCCAGCCCATCACCAGCCACGAACTGGGGTGGTTTTGGTGCTGGTCAACGGCGTCCACGCAGTAACAGCCCCTCGATCAACGGGGGGTGATTGCTGTACTTACTTCAGATTACTTCAGAGCAAGGATAAAATCTGCTCATGATCGGCCTTCTCCACTGTCTCGTCCACAGTCAGACTGCCGCCCAAGAGGGGAAAAGAGGCAGGGCAAGGAAAGTTCCTGCCACCATCGCAAAAATGTTCCCATCAGGGTCTAGACCAGCGCCGCTGCTAAGAATACCTGCTGCGGCCCTGAGACTGAGACTTTCTCCCTGAGTAAGATTATTGAAGCCGCCAGCGTTACGGCTCGTGTGAAATCCTCATTGTTGTTTTTATTATTATTGTGATTATTGTTTTGATTTTATTTTCTACTCCCCATTTATTTTATTCCACATTTTCTCATTCTGGTTGGCTGCCAAGGCGTCTAACTTTTTTCAACCTTAAAGCCCAATTCAATTCCACAGCAGATCAGATCAGTTCGGTAATATTCAGTCATCCATCTGTGTACTGAGTATACGTCGCTCTCGCCATCCACTTTGCTTTCCCTTTCCCTATTCTTTTCCCCCCATTCCCGCCATCTCTTCCTGTTCCTCGCTCCCCTTTTTTTTTTTTTTTTTTTTTTCTTTCCCAATCTCTGGTTCTCTTCTCCTGGATGTATCCCCAGCTTCCTCTCCTGATCCCGTCAACCTAATCCCGTGGTTGCCGGTGTTTCCCTCCCCGCTGGTCCTTTCTCTATCTCTCTCCCCATCGAATCCTGGCACGTGGTTCACGGGGGGCGTAAACGTCATCCAGTCGATGTCTTCCCAGATCTCTTCTATACTACGTATTAGAATTTAACTAGACGCCCTGCTCTTGATCTGGGTCTCTTTCTACATCATTTCCATCCATCTTCTCCTCTATCCTCTTCGTCTATTCTCCGACTCTATTATCCGCAAATTCCGGACCTGCCCTCTCCACCACCACGTGCTTGACAGCGGTCCATGGCAAAGCTGCCCCTGTTCAGGAAAGCTCCTGGACGTCCGCAGGTCGGCCGGAGCAGATCGAAGGTGCTCTGGCATCGTATCCTCCGTTCCTTCTGCTATCTCATCGCTTGGATCTTTCTGATCTTGGTCTGCATTGGCAATGTCGCCGATAAGCCCGTTCTCCGACAGACCTACTTCCTCGAGATCAACCTGGCGAATATCATCCCATTGTCCACCCCCAATGCGGTCCTGATCGATACCATTGCTCGCACAATCGGTCTGCACGACTTCTACCAGGTGGGACTATGGAACTTTTGCGAAGGTTATCAGGACCAGGGCATCACCCACTGCTCTTCGCCCAAACCCCTCTACTGGTTCAATCCTGTCGAGATCATCCTCAGTGAACTGCTATCCGGCGCAACGAGTACGCTCCTCCTTCTAACATGGAAAACGTTCCCTTTGCTAACAAACCTGCAGTTGCTCTTCCTGCAAACATCACGTCGGCTCTGCACATCGCCCGCATAGCCTCACACTGGATGTTTGGTCTCTTTATCACCGCTACCGTCTTAACCTTCATCCTCATCTTTTTGTCTCCACTTGCCGTCTCCTCACGGCCTCCTCAAGCTCTTTCTTCCGACCCAGTCATCAATCAAACCCACCCGCAACATCGCCGTCGAACCTTTGTGCTTCTCCGTTCTCTTCCCTTCCTCATCCTAACCTTCGTGACCGCTCTCTTCACCGTTGTTGCCTCCGTCGTTGCAACCGTCATGTTCATCATCTTCCGCAACGTCTTCACCTCCGCCAGCGAAGACCTCAACATCGACGCCTGGATCGGCACGCGCATGATGGCTTTCATGTGGGTCGCCTCCGCCTTCAACCTGATTGCCTTTATCCTCCAGCTTGGCTCCTGCTGTGCCTCTTGCTGTGGTGGCCGCAAAACCCGCAAGCAGCTCAAGCAGAATAGTGTCGGCACTGCGAGCCCTAGCAGCACAGCTTCCCCTGATGTGCGTGAGAAAGAGCATCCACACAGCCCCGCAACTACGGAGTGAGCTCTTTTTTTCCTATTCCAGACCACACATGCTCTCGCAGATTGTGGTCCCTTTTCCTCCTCTCATCCAATACCCTGAGATCCATACCCCGAATGAGAAAATCGCCTGTACGACGATGATAAATAGAACATAAAGGTGTGAGCATCGCAGGGGCCCGCCAATATATACTGATCTGGCTATGTATACTGTACGTCTTTCTTGTTTGGTTTGCCATTCTGGTTCGGGTTATGCTGTATAGACGCGATGGATATAGACTGGGGCATATTCAACTTAGACGGGATTCGGTTTTGGGTCTGAGTTGAGCTTGCGGTTGCCTCACTTCCTTTTTGATAAATTGGGAGGGCGCTGCGCATGCCATCCAGCTTGCATAGGTTACGATATTAACGACTCTGTTATGATATTACGAGTGTGCGTATGCTAAGAATTCAATTCAAAGAAGAGGAGTATTTATCTCAGATGAGAGTTGTAATTGACACCGGTAGTATATACATAACAGTCATGTTGACCCTTTTAAGGTTTCCTCTAGAGTATTCAAGATTCATGGGGCATCTCATCTCACTGTACCCAAAGTAGCGGCGGGGTGCCTTCTTGAGCCTAGTTAGTTGTACTTCATTGCTCACCCTAGCAAAGATTGGTAGGCCCAAACTTGCTACATCAATACACTCTTATGCGCGGGGACTTCTTGACTCTAATTAGTACTGTGGTCACACAGGCAATACCAAGAAAACATTCGCACAGTGCTCTGCATCCACCTACAGTAGAGAACATATCATACATATACTACTAGATTTATATATAATTTCACATTCGAAACTCACCTTCTGGAGAAGATCTCACAATTAGCGTGACAGTTTACTTATATTGATAATAAGGATACCTACTGCTCATCCCTTGCCTAAACAATACAATTGTGGGGCAAATACCGGTCCACTGCCTTGACAGTCGCTGGAAGATTTATGTTATTAAGGAATGGCGTTAGATGACTGGAAACAATTACAACCATGAAACCGATCATACAATAAACTCATGCATATACGGATATCGAACCAGGATTACTCGCTAACATCCAATGACGCAACACAGGGAATCAAGCAAAAACCTGAACTCCAATGCAGAAGGCGATTCGCCTTCGTGCCTCCGGCCCCAAACCAGGCACCATGCTGACCATTAGCCCTGAACCATACAAGACAATTGAAAGAGAAGAAAGGTTAAAAGACGCATACATCTGCCTCTAGGCAGCTTCATAATGTAAGACACAACTCTCAACGCGGCTCGGAATAATCGTTCAGCGCTACGCATACCGCCCCGCGGTGATGACCACTGTATTGACGGATGATCTGACCTGAAGCCAGCTCCCATAGGCGGGCGTAGTGGTCGCTGGATACTGTGACGAGATACGCAGAGTCAGCGGAGAAAGCGCAATCCCAGACCCACCGTTGGTGATTTGCAAGCGTGGTCTCTAGGAAAAGTGTTCCTGTCGCGGAGTCCATGGGGGGTCCGTCCGGTTGTACAGGGAAGGACTGCTGGGGTTCGTTGTTTATAGGTGTCGCTGCTTGGAAGAGACTGAATGGGTTGGCTTCAAAGTCGGTCCCGTTGGGAGATGCGTTGTTCACGTGTTGCGTAGATTCAGGGGAAGAAGGGCTGTCATTCGATTCGGGCGAAGAGATGGCTCTGGCCTTGGCCTTGGCGGCATTGGCGGCAGCAATCTTGGCCGGCGGATAATCAAGATCAAGGTTCCATACTTTGGCCGTGTGGTCTGCGGAGCACGTTGCGAGGTGCTTGACATCAGGGGAGAGAAGAACGCGAGTGAGGTAGTCCTTGTGCGCCTGGAAGGTACATATCGGAACGATGCGCGTTATCTCAGCGTCTTGGATCATGCGCCAGATGTAGACATTACCCTATAGGCCGGTCGCTCAAGGTCAGTGATGAAGACACGCGGCGAGTAATTGTCTTGTTTACCTTCTTATTTCCAGCGCAGAGCAGGGATCCATCGCTTGCGACACTAACACTATGAACAGCAACGTCGTCCTCAGGAATCAGCTGGTGAGTACAGACGCTTTCACCCAGGTCCCAAACCCGGACAATACCAGCGCGATCCCCACTAATGAGCTCGCCCTGGTTGGGGTGGATTACAACGTCGTTGACTGGAGCTTTATGCGCGTAGTTGCGCTGCAGGCTGCCTGTACGGGTATCCCAGACTTTAACCGTACCATCTTCCGAGCTGGTGACCATCCACTTTCCCTCGCAGTGAAACGCGACGCCAGTGATGTTGTTTGTATGGCCGTCGAAGGTCATGACTGGATTGGGATTGGTAGATTTGATGTCATACAGCTTGACATTATTGTGGCCGGCGGCTGCCAAGTACCGTTTGTCGGGGGTAATGCATAAGCGATTAACTTGGGAATCGGGATGCTGTATAGTGCGCGAGCAAATCCCCGACAAGGCCTCCCAGAAACTGGGCCAAGTTAGCGACGTCAACTTTCGCGGCGCAAGTAACACAGTCTGACATACCGAATGGTGTGGTCGTAGCCCGCTGTAAATCACGAGTTATAGAACATTGGTCAGTCAATTCTTCCCAGGAAAGACACAAGATATTGAAGACCAGTTATCGCTCAGAAAACTGCATACCAGTGCAAAGTATAACGCTCATGTTGAAGGTTGTAGACGAGCCCAGAAGCAAGGACGCTGAAGAGGCGAGGAGGGACGGGGAATCGGGGAGTCGCCAGTTACTAAAGTAAAGAAGATGCGGTGCCCGTCAGCTTCCTGCCGGCCTTAAAGGCACGGCCGCCCAGCTTGGCGCCGGACACTATGTGGGGCACGTGAGCGGTCCATAGGGCGGTGTGAAAGGCGGAGAACTTCATTTCGGATTAAATTTGGACGGAATGGGAATCTTTTCTACTGCGATGTACTTCTTTGCTTCTTTACTTCTGCGTGACTGACCTGACCTGGCCTTTTCTGGTCATTCTCACTCGTTCGGGGATTATATCGAGCACCCTGGACACGTGTGGTATTTCGATTTCTCCCAACATCGGCCGAACTGTACAGTTGTTGCACTCAAACCGGATTATGCAATAGGGCGCGTATCCAGTGGCTAGCCTGAGCCTGCTGACAGGCTATTTATCGGGGCACCTGCTGGCTCTCCCTGTTATCTACTTCCCATACGTCTTTCCCGTGGGACAAGTCTCAAATCACAGTCGTTTTGGGATCTGAATACTTGCTCTCAAGAGGTACGCTTCACAGCAGTCTCGAAGCGAGGGATATCCTCATTCTTACCATCTGCAGAGCTGGGCTATGAGTAGATGGAGCGCTTCATCTCCTAAGTGTTATCGCCACCTTCCTTAGGATATATTGAACGGCATAGCACGGTACACATTCATTTGGCCGTCTTTGAACTGGGCCTGAATTTGTCGCTGGGATGAATGGAAGCATGGCTGAAGGTATTTCTACCTCTTTCCAGACCTGTCCTCCAGACCCCCATGGTCTTCATGATCTTGAGGGCCTTCCATCTCCCCCATCACTACCTCTGCACGTGAATGATCTGGGGCTTACACCTCCCCCTGGGTCCCAGCTGCAGCTCTCCACCAAGTCCTCCCAACATGAAGAACGGAAACTGCCGACCAGAGATGTGAACGCAACGTCAGAAACCCCAGCCGATCCGCGACACTGCACACAACCGCTCGGAAATACCCACAAGGATCACAACGATGAGAAGCAAGTGGAAGTCAATGATGCACCCTCAGAAGAACAATCTCCGGCCGACAAGGTGGTCGAGTCCCGACAGTCGTGGGCAGATACCACGACCTGTTCTCCACAATTAGAGATAGACTTTTCGGCATTTGACGATTCCAATAACGCCACGGAGGAGTTGTACGACCCTCTCTTCGATTCCGAACTTGTTTTGCAGGAGATTGATGCAGTCTTGCAGCGGAAGCGGAATGGCGACGAGGCGTTCCCTGAAGACTGTGTCTCCTGGGACCAATCTAGAAAAAGGCAAGCCACAGAGATGTCGCAATATTCAACCACAGAGTCTCCGGATAAAACACCCTCGTTATTATCACTAGATTCTGGACAACCTGAACAAGGAGGCACGGGCCCTCATACGCCAAGCGATGTTGAGAAACAACAGTCCGATGCCGTCTTCGACTCTATAGACCTTCTGTTCGAAGACCCTTCGGGCGATTTTCCATTGGACATCCCTGATGGCGATGTTTCTTTCAACTTTGACATCCAGGGCGCGGGTAATGGAGAAGGAGGCAAGGAAGACATGTCAGCGACTTTTAGTGTGTTTGACCAATCCTTCGATCTGCCCTCCGTCAGCGAGATTACCAAGGAACGGTTCTCTCTTGATCATCAAGACATCTTCGACAGTACAAACCGTGAAGCTCTTCAGCGAGTGTTTGCCGAGCCAGAGTATGTCTCGCCATATCCACTTTATGGGGGCCCATTGGGATACATGCCGTCAGCTCCGAATATCCATGTCAGGTGTATCGAAGTTTCGGATGATCGGACAAACTTGCGCCTTGCGACTCTGCGGAATAAGGTACAGCAGCTGACGCTGGAGCGCAACAAGTATAAGCAGGAGTGGGCACTGGCGTCGGACCTGACGGCCATGGATCCGGCGACGGGTAAAACAAAACAACAGACACTACTTGAGCAGAATGCCATGCTGCGACGTGTGTGCTCCCGGCATCAACAAAGAGTCGAGCAGTACAAGCAAGAGGCTATCGAGTGGAAAAACAAGCTTCATGATCTCGGCACGATCTACAACAATCTACTATATGAGATTCAAGTTCAGAAGCAAATGCCCGCAGTTGCCCCGATTCCAACTGGTTACAAACCTCCCCGGGCACGCCAGGCTAGCTCGAACGCAACCTCGTTACAACCGTCGACCTCACAGCCACAATCCATGGCTTCTACACCAAATGCATCTGTTGGGGAGCCTATCACAATCGACCTGACCGAAGAAACAGGCGATGACGGGTCAGCTGCAGCGAATCCAACCCCAGAAGAACAGGAGGAGCGCCAACGACGTGTGGAGATGCTTCAATCACTGCGGAACAAAAAATACAGTTGGCTTGGTGATGCGGACGGAGACGTCGGCAATCAGAACCTCCGCATCAGTGTAACCCCAGCGCCTCGACAAGGATCTCTAAAACCCGCGGGTGGGCCTCACGACTCCGAGCGGAGCCGGGACAACCACGTACCAGCAAGGGGCCCCTGCGAGATTGCGTCAGACGATCGGGTGGAGGAGGACGATGATGAGTTGGCTCGAATGATGGAGCAAGAATTAGCTTCGCCGATTGCCACTTCCAAACCGGGTGATTGTGATGTACTCATAACCCAGGTTGGGGATAGTCCGAAGATTGTTTCTAAATGATCAAGATCCGTTCAATAAGAGGCTAGCTGTGCGGCTCTCGCTCTTAGGGTTGTATTATAGTTCAAAAGTCTGCAGTAAGCAGAATAGGAAATGAAAATAATCAAAATAATAAATAACATTGTTAGCTGAACAAAAACAAGTCACGCTAAAGGCATCCTCTTAAGAAGTAGAGAGTAGAGAATAGATGTGGCCGGGTAACCCTTGTCAAGAAAGATAGAGGCGGGAGAAATCATACGCACTGCATGCCGCAGCGACCCTAAGAGCTCTCATCTCAGAGACAGCTCATACACCAGTAGCCCTTGTGGCGCAATTGATAGTGCATAAGACATGTGAGTATCCAGCTTAGATCAATTTACTAACCAACTAATAGCTAATCTTAAGGATTTGCGTGTGGGACGGGAAGCTGGTGGTATGCAAGGATTGCATCGCTGAGGCGCGTAGGGAGACCCATGATGTTTGATTATGGGGATTATCTTGGTGGTGGATTAGGGGTCTCTCATACTCTGAGGGGCGGATTTTGACCCTAAATGTCGGGTACTGGAGTGGGAGTGTGATGGTATGGTATGGTGGGTAGTGGTTCTTGTCCTTGAACTAACCAGTACATACTTGATAGAGTAACAGATGAAGAAGTGGTGAATGTAAATGCACTGATTTGCAGGGAGTACTATTTCAAATAACTGCCAGGCCCGTTCCGGCAATAAGCAATATTATATATGCCCTTTAAAGAGCAGCAGCTAGTGGATTCGTCAACGATATCAATATATGCTAGACTATATCCGCCATAGACCTATTCATCGAGCGGAACTTGCCGGTAGGTTGGTGGTAGAAAGAATGCAAAAGGCTTAGGGGAAGAAACTGAGATAGAAAGAGGGAATTAGCAACAAAGCAAGAGAGAAGGAACTTACCGGATACAAGAATGGTCACTAAGATACTTTATGTAGTAGCTTGATTCCCTTGCTGTAGATAGTTTTCCTCTCTTAATTCAATCTCCTAGAGTTCGCCTCTCATCACTCCGCAATCATTGAATACTATTGCCCCCTTCAATAATGTGCCTCTTCCCTAAGCACAAAGATACCTTCACAGGGCTTGATTGAAGAGTTGTATTCCTGATTCACCGATTTACATCAAGTCTTTTATATAAATTGGCTCAACTTCCCCATCGAGAGCAACCAACTCTTTTTCAGTTCCTACTACATCCACAGGCCTGTCTTCTTACTATTTCTTCTATAATAATGCCACTCTCATTGAACCTTTGGTTATCGACTACAATGTACAAACTTCTCCGACAGCTACGTCTCAGTAGTTTCAAGGCTCTCACGATATCTCAGCCACAAACTGCAGTCTTGCAGACAACACCAGGAAGCCATTCGCACTGTTCTCTGCTTCCACCTATAATATAGTTCACACTGGCTCAGGTCATGTCCTGTAACCCAGAGCGAGCATGTCAATACTGCAAGTCTTTGGCCCACATCAGCAAATACTGCCTTGAAAACAAGACTTGTGTCTATTGCAAAGGAGACCATAATATCATCAAGTCGGATACTTCAGAGAGTATGTCTTTTCATACCGAAAAGAACATTTGCACATCATACAGATCTGCTTTAAAAATTGTCTTGTATCAGAAGCAGTCCTCTTTAAGAGACAGAGGGTACTGGAACATCTCGCTTTTATACATAATATCTCTGTTCAGTCACCAGAGCATTCCGGCAAGACATGGTTTGCTATTGATAAAGGTATGGTAGATGTAAGTATATGACTGCCAGAAAATATAACTATTAGTATTAACAGCCTTGGGAGCTAATAGTACAAGAAAAGTTCATCTTTCCATACCTTGAACCACTGTGCAATGAAATGATCAGTAAGATCATGCAGGGATTACTACTGGGTTCTTTATCGCTTCATTGCAACTACCCCGAGGTTATGAACGAACCTGATGGCGCGAATACAGTAACAAAATATCTTATCCAGCTTATAGATTGGCACATATTCAGGTTATAAAGCTGACTAGTCCTAGTAAGGCTCAGGCCGACAGATCCAGCTCTAAGCTATTTTAACTGATGACAGAAGTCAGTCGCTAGAAAGCAGAGGACAAAAGCAATCAACCTATGTCCCAGAGTAATTTCAATGATGTATTGTGACCTGCTTTGAACAACGAGAAAGAAAACCATATTGAAATCACACTAGTATCACTCCAGGTAGAAAGGAAAAAGTAAATTATTCCAGTATACGCTTTTGTGGTGGGTAGCTTTTGCGGAGATTGCTGCAATTCTTGACTATACATACCACTGTTTCCGGAGTAAATAATACGCCTGAACAGAGCTAGCCAATAATAGCAAAAACCAGCAAACGCTCATAATCAAGTGAAAAAGAACACCAAATTGGAAATAGACAGTAGTACCTACCTACCCTACCTACTACGTCAGGCAGGAACAGGAAAAAATCAGGGCGGTAAAAAAGCCCCTGGTGGGCACCCACAGCCTTAAGATGACCATGTCATAGAAGTCTTACGCGCTACCGATTGCGCCACAGGGGCCTCCTTGGTGAATGACAGGCCCACTTAGTGTATTATAAACTTGTTTTTGTGCTATTCATTACTTGAGGGTACATAAATAGCATGTATAAGAGGCCTTTCTTTCATCGTGATTGAAAGATATGAAGTGAAATCAAATGAGTCTCATATGTGAGGATTCACCGGATTTGCAAATAAATCTAGCAAAAAAAGGAATATAAGGGAGGAAGGTATGCGAACAGTCTGAGTGTTGGCTCGGAATTCTAGCCCTTTATCGGATAATCACGCGGTATTGAATGCAAAGCATGTACTCTGAAACGCATCAGGAACGGTTTCTGACAACATATTTTGTACTTTGTAGGTAAACTCCGTCGTAGAGAAGCCTTCGGATGCTGAAGGGAAAAAAAAGCCCCTGGTGGGGGTCACCCACAGCCTTAAGATTAGAAGTCTTACGCGCTACCGATTGCGCCACAAGGGCCTCTTCTATGACAAACCCTTCAAAAAAGGGGACTGATGAGGGGAGGAGCATGATAAGCAGTGTGTCCGATGCTTCCATGTCCCATGCTCATGGGAGAGTGACCCTCATTATATCATGCCGGCGGGGACTCTGTGAGAGTCTGGAAACCACCATGACATAAGCATCAACAACTAGTTAGTTAGTTAGTAGTTCAAGGACTGTTAAAAATTTGGGGAAGGGAAAAATAACCATCTACTGCCGGGGAATTGAGCCACTTTACATACCTTGATGACTCTTCGTGTACCCGGTAAGTTCCTTTCTTTTCTTCCCTATTCCCTCGTCCTACTTGTTGTTTGTCACGACCCCATCCTGGTGCGCTTCAAGACGTGAATCGCCCGATACTAACCACTCGGCTAACCGGTAAAGGGCTAGATTTCTGAGCCAAAACAGACTCAGAACGCGCATCTCATATAAGCTTCGATTCACTATTTTCGTTAGTGATGTGACTAGTCGTCACTTTATCGGGCTTACAATATCTCAGTTCTTTCCTGTTAGCCCTTGGCCACTTTCTCCTAGTTTATCGGCAACTTCCAGTTCTTGAGAGATAATAACTGCTAAGGATAACGTCATGTATATATCTAATAGTGTAGGCTTTATACGGAACTAACAAGGCTCAGTTGATAGGAACCAAGTTGTTAGTAGTACGGCAAATAGATCAGCACCCATAGCAATTCTAATAAGCCATGCACTAGAAACCAAGTGAGGGCAGAGATATCCTTTCTTCTAGTACTTTATTTGTACTTCTGTCCAAAGACTGCTGGTGGGTTTTCCGGCAACTTGTAGTATATACGAAATATCAATCAGAATGACAAAGTCCACCCATCCCATACAAACAACTTGAGACCAGCTGGCTACTTACTACACACAATCCAATGAGCAAGAAACCCCGAAACAGAAAGCCACCCACCAAATCGCATCAAATACCTCCCTTCATTCCATACAATAAACCAACCACATAGGAAAAAAAAAAGAACAAGATAACCAAAAGACTTCAGAAAACTCCCCTTCAATTCATTACTCTATATGGAAAGAAATTCCCCAACCCATCCATCTCCAGCAAGAAACATAGAAAATCGATAACCCTCCTAACCCAGCGCAAACCACGTCACGCTAACAACAACGTCCAGACCCCGTTCCTCAGCGCCAGGATACTTGAACGTCCACATACCATCGCGGTTCACATCCCAGAAAGCTCCAGACGCAGAGTGCATCCCGCGCTTGCCGGTGTTGCTGGTCGCGCCGTCAGCGGCGGCGGACTTGTCGATGAGGCCTTGTTGGACGATGGTGCTGTTCACGGTGAAGCGGTAGGGAGGGGCGGTCGAGGGAGTAGATGGGGCGGTGGCAGTGATGAGGGCTTTCAGGATAGTGTTCTATTGGATTTGATTGAATGGTCAGATTGATGTTGGGGTGGTAGTTGTGGGGTGGGGGTAGTAGGTACAATGATTTGAGAGTTCCAGTCGCCGACTTTGGTGTGTTCGTATTCGGTCACCTCTTTGAGGGCGGTGTCGCAGGCCTATATCGGGGGGAGATTGGTGGTTAGTATTGACATAGGGAGAGACGTGTAGTGGGGTTGTCGGTGGAAGTGGGAGGTCATGAATGTAAGGTATGGGTGAACGAACCTCGGTGGCGATCTTGGTCAATTCGGGAATCGGAACGGGCTATGCGAGTCGAATAGTAAGTATATTGTAATGAGTTGTCCATCTGGATAGGGACGCGAGAGGGGTCGGATGACGTTCGGATTGCGGGCTATCCAGGTACGATCATTGCACGGGGAAGGTGGTGACACACCGAAGAGGGGGTAGCAGCGTCGACGGCCATTGTGAATGAAAGAGTTGGGTTTGGTGTAAGGTATGTTTTGCGTGAGACTTGAAGGCTAGCGGTTAGTGAAATTCGCGCGGGTCTGGTTGTAGATAGGGGGATGTTCGTCGGGGAAGTGTTGATAACCATGGGATGCTGGAGATGCGATTGTGGGGGGAAGGACAGACAATGCGGCTCCGGGGCCGGCGAACCAAGCAACACGGGCTGATGGAATTGACGGATAAGATGGCCACTCACTCAATGCAAGATGCTATGCTATGCTGGTATGCGCGGAAGTGTCAAGGCGAGTGCGACAGCAGCGAAAGAACAGCTAGCGGGCTGGTGCTGAAGAATGAATGTTTGGGGGCTCGCCGTTGACTGGCATCATGGCTGTCGCTTTACGCTTCTTGATTGGCCAGGATGAATACAAGGCTAGGCTGGGAGGGGTTAGTGTCCGGTCCAAGACCGGACTAGCTGATTACTTGGTTGGGATTAGCTCATTAGCTGCCATCTGCCTACAATAGCAGGACTAAACAACTGGATTGAACTCCAGCCTTCTGCGTCCTACATTTGAGATACATGGCATGGTTAGTACATATTCACCCTGCAGATACTCTTGCTGTAAATGGCTACTGTTTTAAGCCTACATTTGGCTACATACTGATACTCTATACCAGGTGCTGCAGAGTCGCTTGTGCTTCTCAAATTATGAAAACTATCATTTTATCCATCAGATCGAGATTGCTTCCAGCTTCATTTGCACATCCTATAAAGTATAGAAGGATATTCATCAAGAATCTGCATATAATCCATCTAATACTTTCTTAACTCAGTCCCCCAAGCGATTATACCATTGCAAGTTACGCAGGTCCTTCAGGAAATCTTTGGCATCTTCATGGCTATCCAGACGCTGTCGCAACAACTCTCTCCATTCAGCGTCTTTACCAGTAGAATCACGGGCAATTCCAAGATACTCATACCATATGGGGTAATAAGCTGCAAACTCCCAATCAATGATCCCAACGAGCTGCCCGTATTTGACCATAATATTGGAGATATTAAGGTCGCCATGCGTGAGGACATAAGGACCGCATACAGGGAAACACTTCATCAATTCATCCTTTTTATTCGAAAATGCTGAAGACGATAATTCACGGCTGATGGCTTCCCGAAACTCAGAGTCTGAGTGGAAAGGTCCCTGGAGCTTACCATCATCAAATACCATATCTAATGGACAGGCTCCTCCATCAATGCCTTGTATACTCGGCGAAGTGATAGACTGCAGTTGCTTGCACACGTCGGCCACCTGGTCTGCGATAGTGGCCTTTTGATCCTTGGACAATCGCGGCCAGGCATTCTCGAGTGTCTCACCGTCCAGTTGTGTTTGCATCGAGAAGTGGTTCCCATTTTGATCAACCCAGTTACGGTCAGCTTTTGGTGCTGGGATATGGGGATGAGCTTCAAGTAGATGCAGCGCTTGACGTTCGTTTTCCAGAGAATCTTCGAACTTGGGGTGTGCTTTCAAAATCAAATCGGTGCCGATTGCCCATACGCCTCCTGCTCGCGAGCCGCGGATAAATCTTATGGGGTTGTAATGCCGGCGCATCGATTGCTCCGCCAAACTGCATCCGCACTCGTCATAGCCGGTGTATGTATCGGACATGGTGTGAATTGATTGGAATTTCTCAGGAGTAGAGGGTGAGTGGAGAGTCCTAGGTCAATGTCAGACAGATTGGATACGGAGACGACCAGTCCCTATTTATGTGACATGGTCAATCAAACCATGGAGGGGTTTCGGACTGTCCATTTGTTTCCTGGCATTAAGCAAGCATTGCCCTGGAATGGAAGCGGAAGTTGCCTATGGATAGCTGTATCCTGGCTTGGAGTGTGGCTCGTACATTAAATGCCAGGGATTGTATATACACTATGCTGTGGTTAGCGTCATTGAGCAACGTAACCTCCCACCCAATGAACATATTAAACTTACTACAGTATCTGTTCTGATTCCAGAGTCACGTTGTGTACTCGGCTGGTACACTGAAATTATGTTTGTTTTCTCGGATGGAATTGTATAAACTCCATGTCGTTCTGAAAGGCTTCTTTATGTCCTGAATTTCCTTTGTTCAACTAAACCATTAACCAACAATGTTTGGTATTCTGTGGAGGATGTGGCCATGAAAGCTGCCCGCAATGCTTGGAACGAACCGAGAATTAAGTTCAACTTTCATCTCTGCTATACATATATATCGAGATGAGCATATTCACTTTCTATATGGCCCCGTTATATGGTTCTGTGAATCACCCTTGAGCGGAGCACCTTTCGATACTCTATAATACTTTGAATTATAGGATGCAGTTAGTTGCCTGAATATCTACATTATCGTGAAGGCAACTAGTAGTACTTTCACCACAGCAAACCATGGCTGAACAATGCCAATAGAATGCATGTCTTATTTCACCAGGTTCTTTGTTTTGATGCCTAACTGGCAGTCTATATAGACATAGATGTAGATGGTCAATCCCCTGAGTATTCAATCGAACCTTGCAACCCAGCAAAGATACAGCAACCACAACTAAAGCCCTACCGAGCACACAGACATATTCATTCCCCACCCCCTCAAACGGCTCACTAGCATCCTGCAGTCTTCAACATGTCACTTGCCCTGAGTAAAGAACAAGTCACCCGCAGGAAGGAATATCTCAAACATCGAGACAAGATGTATTCAATCGAGAAAGACGAACTCTTCCCGCTTCTCGAGCAACGATTCGATATGTGCAACAAGGTCTGCGACAGGTCCGAGATTGAAGGCCTTTTAGAGCCTTATCGAGATGCATATCGACCAAATACCACTCCGCAGAAGATCTCGGAGATAATTCAGCTGATTGAACTGACCATCAAATTGTCCCTTTTACAGCGGCTCCCGGTGGGTTCAAGGGATTATTATAAGGAGTTCAGTCTTGAAAGGCTGTGTGAGGATGTTACACGTCTTTATGGGGTCGTTGAGTTTTAGGTGGTGGTATGATGGGGTTTGATAGTACTTTTTGAGTGATACCCTGGGATTGTGATGTTTGATGTATACTGTGTCGATGCTACACATACTTAATACTATATATACACTACAAAGTGCTTGGCCTGTCGAGTAATTGGTTCTAAATACTGTTATCCTAACTAGAAAAATATTGTTCCACATAATAACGCACTCTCTAGCCATGGAAATTGCCGTCAACCACTTAGCCACGAGTCTACTCCGGGCCCTGTCCCTTAACCTTCACATACCCTCTCTTCACCTCCTCCAGCTTAGCCATCCCAGCCAGCCAACGCTGAAGAAGGGGGTAGGAATCCAAAGACAGACCCGCAAAAGTATACTGCCTAACCCAGGGCTCCGCATGATAATCCACGGCGGTAATCTTTTCGGGCAGAATACTCTCTCCGTTCGACTTCTTCAACTGCCCCTCCAACACCCCAAAGCAGCGATAGACCTGCGCTGAATATCTATCCAGCGCATCCTGGTTCTTCACTTCATGGTAATTCCTTGATGTTATGTTAGCATAGCACGATTTCTATTGTGAACTTGTCAACCAAGTAGGTAGATAGAAGTACCTGAACCAATTAACCTGACCCAACATCGGCGCCAAATTAGTGAGCACGAAATACTCCCATTTCTCCAAGTCGACAATATCCTGCTCTTTTTTACCAGCGGGACCTAATTGCCCCTCGCGGTCATACACTCGGCGGATGTAGTTCATGCATGCGCCGGATTCCCAGGCCACGACGCCCGTGTTCGGGTCCTGAAGGGAGGGGAGCCGACCATTCTCGTTGATCTTCAAGTATGCCTCGCCTTTGACGCCCTTTTTAGGGTCGTCGCCAAATTCCCACTGTTGGACGTCGTAGGGAACTTTGAGGGCTTCGAGAGCGATTGCGATCTTGATGGGGTTGGGGCCCGTAGCGTGGGCGTGGAGGAGTAGAGGTTTGGTCATTGTGGATAAGGACCTTTTCAGAAATGTTTGCATGTTGATGGATTCTGATTAGAGGGTATGTGCCTTTTATAATCGAAATATTGTTCGAATGATACTTTGGTTTAATAATCTACTACTATGGCAGGGCTTAATAATGCCCTCTAGGTTCTCCACTGTCTTGTTTCTGAAAACGTTTAATGGAGCTGCGAACTTAAAATTCCGCGCAGTGATATTTGGAGACATCAATTGGAGCCGGTGATAGTATTAATAATTATCATCGGATCGTAATTTCTTCAAGGGGGTCCCTGGTACTCTCAATTGCATCAGTTGGAGCAACTATATAACAATGATATTGTGGTTATTAGGTAGAAGAAAGTCATTGTATAGATGGACATAGCGCAAAAAAAAGGAATGCTTTACTGGATGTGTTGTGCGTATTTTAAGCACTGATGCCAACCAGTTGCCAACATTTTCCTGACCCCACTAATAGCTCTCTGATCCTGCCTAGTTGCCTTGATGGAATCAATGTTGCCAGTAAAGATGGAGTCCATGCTGCTGTACGGATGGATACGGATCCTGACGTTCAACAAGACCCGAATCACACCCACACCCTAGATTTTTTTTCTCTAACCCAAACGCGCATTTTATAATGCATAGCCTCGGTATTTAATAATATCTCTGGCAGTTAAGATAGGTGTAAAATGCTGCACGCAGCATGAATATCTACTCCAACCACTCAAGCTGTAACCGACTCCAACCAACGGACCTTACCAACACAGCAGCCCTACTCCAACACGACATTCCTACCCCAACTCGACCTTCCTACTCCAATTACGTCGACCCTTGCTCGAAATACTTCATTCACATGAAAGCTCTGTCAATAGAGGTAAAATGCAAATTTACACTATATATATTCTACAATATCACTCACCTAAACTAGCCATCACCCCAGTACACTTTCAGTTGTACACGTACCCCATCTAGGAGGAATTGAAGTTAAAAAAGTCTAGCCAATCTTCAATCTAGCCACCGATCTCGTTGGCCACAGTTAAATGCGAGCTCAAGTGGAGTAGTTCACATACTGGGAAGCATGATGCCTCGAAATCACGGGGAAATGTTCGTGCTTAGTACACCTAGGGTGGAGGATGTGCATAAATACTGATCTATTCATTTGCGGCAGCAGTGAACTTGCACCTTCTTTCACACATTGGACTCGGTTTGATCAAAGCACTGCAGTATATCTGCTTCATGGCTTACAGACATGTCACCTCTAGTGGGATTCTAGCAAAGGCGCAGATAACTCATTTAGTGTTTGAGCAGCCAAAGTGCGTTCGTCACATATCATCCTTCACAGTGTCTTGATACTTCTCAAGCACTGTATACAGACCCATCAAGAATAGCCTTTCATTGCCTAACCAAGGATCCTCAAAAGACCTCTCCTTTGCTTGATATAAATTTCTACCTTCTCACAGATGCTGAAAGATCTCCTCAAGCGTTCACCTTCAAGTTAATGGCTACAAACAACGTCAATAACGCCATCAACACCCGCAGCTACCTGCGGCCCCAAAAGCCCACGTATGCTCAGATACACTCAGGCAATCTTAGGTCTCTGACTCATAAAGCACACACACCGTTCTATTCTTATAACGAAAATAGCCAACAGGCACCGTTCTGATCTGTATCAGTTCTTGACTGTTGCACACACCACCGCACTAGATCCTGACAACCCACTGCATCAGGCTGAACAAGTCAAGAGAAGACTGCAGGAAAAGACTTCCGCTGCACGGTAGATCCATGACCTCTCTTGTCTGCATCCTAGGACTTCAGTTCCCCCCTTAACCGCAAGCTATCATACATTCATACTAGTAGTAAAGTAGACCCCAGACCAATCGGCACCGGCGGGGCCAACCGGGCAATCACAACAACAGACTGCGGCACGTGCGCGCTACCCGGCGGTGAAGCACGGCAGAAACAGCCGCGGCGCGTTACACTAAACCTGAAGTGGGCAAAGTGTCGGGCGTCAAGCGGGGAAAGCGAGCAGCTCGTCTCGATCCAGTGCTGTTTTTTACTGTCCAGTACCAATCATGGCTATTACATCAATCCCCCCGGAGCTTAAATCTTTCTTTCCTCTTGTCTCCCTCCTTTAGAGAACTAACTCACTAACTAATCTAACGTTAGTTTGGCGTCTTATCACCACCACTGCAATTAGTTACTCCGTGCAGAATTCTCTTCTCTTTCTGCCTCTCTCTCTCTCTTTTCTTTTTCTCCCTTCCCTCTCTCTATCTTCTACCTATCTCCTACTCTCTTATCGTTCTCTCTCCCAGACAAGAAAAGAAACAAGTCACACGACCTGCTGCAGCTCTCCAATTAGCTTAGCTACCTGCACTACAACCACTTATCCCCTCTCCTCTTCTTCCTCCTCCTCCTTCTCCCTTGCTACAATCCTCTCACAACCACACCACACCACCTCACAATAAAAATGTCCTCTCAACCACTCCTCCAAACCGCCCCAGGTAATCAATCCCACTCCCCTCAATCCCCCACCCCCTTCAATTCTTTCCTCTCCCATCCTCACACCCCTCAAAACTAACCAACACCGAACAGGCAAAAGAATCGCCCTCCCCACACGCGTCGAACCCAAAGTCTTCTTCGCCAACGAGCGCACCTTCCTCTCATGGCTGAACTTCACCGTCATCCTAGGCGGTCTCGCCGTCGGTCTGCTGAACTTCGGTGACCGCATCGGCCGCATCTCCGCCGGTCTGTTCACCGTCATCGCCATGGCCGCCATGATCTATGCGCTGGTGACCTTCCACTGGCGCGCGCAGAGTATTCGCAAACGAGGCCAGAGTGGGATTGATGATCGCTTCGGGCCGACCATCCTCGCTATGGCGCTTTTGGCGGCCGTCGTGGTGAATTTTGTGTTGAGGATGGTGGAGTGATTCGTCTCTTTCATTAGCTGATTTTTGTGTGTTGGGGGTGAGGGTATGGGGAAGGCATTGATCGGTGCTGGTCGCTGGTTTATATGTATTTTGGTGGGCTGAGTGGATGGGAATGAATGGTATTGGGTATAACTGTGTCAATGGATGAGTTGTTGGGGAGGGAATTGAAGGAAGATGATTATGTATTGTTTCATGCTGTTTGTTAGTAGTATTGAGCATTCTTTTTCCTACGAGTCTAGACTGTGTTTTAACTAGTGTGTTTGTCAAAAGTCATCAATAGTACCCACTCATGAGCACATTCATCTCTTCATACCTATATACATCACATTCAATCAATCATACAACTAAACAACTGCTGCTGCAGCTCAGTTAAAATACCCCTCGTCAATAAACGTCTCATAACACCAATAATCCTTCTGCTCCCCCTGTCCATCCACACTCGTATTTCCCGTAAACTTGGCCGTCCAATACGCACTCCCCTGGGAATAACTCTGCCAAATATCCAACCCGGCCAACACATTCCTCTTCCTCAGCGCAAACGTATTATTATACGTCGCCTGAATCGCCCACTCGCCCACAAACACAGGGAACTTGCCCGTGCCGGACTTCTCCCGCGCATCCGCAAGAATATACTCGGGCAGATTCTCCGACGTGGAATCCATATGCTCGTAGTAATAGTGGTGTGTGTCGAAGACGAGATTCGTGCTCGCGGGGAAATCTCCCTCCCAGTATTGCGGGTACTTGAAGCTGCCCTGGAACATGACGGGGATGTTGGGGTTCACCGAGGCCACTTTTTGGATGACGGCCCGGATGTACTTGAGCACCCAGGCGGCGCCGTGGTCCGTCAGGGCGAGGGGCGTGCCAAAGACGACCATGTTGGTGTTGTTGTCGGCGGGTTCGCTGATGGGCTCGAGGGTGTAGGATTGTGGGGATCCCGAGGTTTGAATGAAGTTGATCACTTGGTCGATTACTTGCAACGAGTAGTTGAAGTTGGTCTCGTTGTAGAACCAGTACCAGTGGCCGGTGGCTTCGCCGATGGTCAGGCCGTTCACGCCGCCGGGGAGGGAGTGCGTGTCGATCACGATGTGCATGTTGTAGGTGTTGATGGCGTAGTCGGCGATTTCTCGGAGGTAGGCCGTTTGGTTACCGGAGTAGAGTTGTGAGCTGGGGAGGTCGATCCATGCGGCGTAGGTTGTGGGGATGCGCAGCACTGTGATACCGGCGGACGCGAGCTTGTCGATGTCGGCCTTGGTGATCCAGGTCGCGTAGCGGTGCTCGAGGACGGGACCGCATTGGGCGCCGAGGTGTTCGCAGAGACCCCATTCGTCGGAGGCGCCGCCGGAGTATTTGTCCCAGAAGTAACTGTCTATTGTGGACTCTTGCACGAGCCAGCCGCCGAGATTGACGCCGTTGCCTTTAAAGGTGCGCCAGTCGAAGTAAGAAGAGTTTGGGGGGCTGGCGAGGGGGGCTGCGAGGGCGGACTGCGCGCAGCCCAGCGCAGCGAGGAACCCTAGTAGATTGTACATTGGGCGCAAGTCTCAGAGGAGATGGATGGTGTGGACCGGTGGTATAGCTTCATTTGTCGGCATAGTTCCAGCACTTCTTATATCTCGTCCATGCTTGTGCTGCCGGCACATGGCCTCTGTCCCGGACCGAGACATCTGGATAACCCGACGAGCCATTCTTTAGCTAGCTCTGAGTTGAAGGATGCTTAGCACTGAGCCAAAAGGTTATTCGACGACGAGGGAAGCCAAGGTCCCAAGTCGGGCCATCCGAGGAGCTCAATATGGCCAAGGTCGTCCGTCATTTGACCTAAAGACCGAATACAGCAATAACAGCGAGCGCCGGTTAAATGAGCCATGAAGATTGTCTTCACTAGCTATAAACAGTAGACACCGGCGCGCAAAAATTCCCGCATGACGAATTAATTTGAGCGTAGTGCGGGGTGTGGGGAAATAGGCTTAGGGAATCTATTCTGCAGTCGGCACCTGAGAAACATCCGAATAACGGCCCCCTCCCGCTCAGATGAGGATCAACACGTTCAAAATCATCCCCTTTGAAGGATGACTCGGAAATTCCATGCCTCGGGATAATGAGGTCCGATGAGAGGTGAGATTCTCGGGTGTCCCGACGGCAGAGGCACCTGAGGCCAAGAGATTACCGTGGTTATAAACCGGGAGCACCCAACGCCTCGAGCCTCTAAGCCGTCAGCATGAATCTCATCGAAAGCAGATGGAAGCATACTGTCAGCACACTGCCAGATTATATCTTAGGACAGTCAACCGCTTGAGTGCTTGAAAAGCAGGTTTGAAAATCGGCTTTCTCAGTCGGTCATTGCGATGCTAGTCAACGGCAACCCAGCAATGAGGATGAAGCGACAGGCCATGTTGGATGCGAGAGGGTTGGAAGCTGTCGGCCTCAGGCATTAAAATCTGTGATATAGACGGTGGCACATTGTGATAAATCCCCTATTGTGGGAGCGACTTCGTATTGAGTGCCCCTCCTCTGGCAGGAATCCCTTAGGGGGCGTCTGGGGGTGGAGCACCAACGAGCAAGCGTGCCATGAAGCAGTGCTGGCGTGAACTCAATCGCAAGCTATGCTGTGGCTGGTGGAGATGATAGGCAGACAAGGACGCGAGTGGATGATGTAACGAGCCTTGCTCAACCGCCGATCCCGGGTCTGATCTGCTGGTGGAAAAGGAGTGAAAGACAGACGGTGCGAGAGCGAGTGAGAGCCAGATAGTGGGAAGGGAACAATGCCCATGTGTAGTGAACCTAAAATCGGGTGGTTGAGGAACAGATCCATGGAACTACGAGTTGTCATGAGCGAATTGGCATCGGTAGGCAGTGCAATGTGGTGGTGGTAGCCTAAATGTCTGACTGGGAGTGTCACAGGGTTTTAAAGGAATGTCTTTCATGGCAAACATAGCCAGCAGATTGGGAGAGAGGAAGCGAGAATCCATGTTATAACTAGGGCAGTTGGGGAGTACAATAGTGTGTGTTTAATCTACCTGAAAGTGTCTCAACTTTCAGACGGAGGGTACTTGACCGGGTAGATGCAGCAATGTAACGAGACGGGGGGTTTCATACCAGTACGGGTATGGGTAGGAATTGGAAAGAATAGAAACCCGCCCGCTGTATGTATGGGTGTATAGGTGTATGGGTGTATGTATGGTACTTTGTGGGCGGCAAAAGACCCCTGCTAGAGCGGATGTTAGCGCGGCCAATACCCCGGGCATCCATGGCCCAGTCCAGGCCCGGCATCACATCATGGGCTCCACTCGTTCAGGCAGTGATTCGACGTGTCATCCTCCTCCATCAATAATAGCAGCAGCTGTAGTACTGTATGTATGTATGTACTACTCTAGTACTGCATCTCGCTTTTGGATGGTCCTTTTGTCGCCCGGTTTTCCTCCCCTGTCACAAGTAGTCACTCACACTCACATATTGTAATCATGATGAGAGAATAACTAACTAATCCCATCTCTCTTTTTCCTCTTCTTTCCCCCCCAGTTGAACTGACTGACTGACTAAACCACCACCACCACCACCACCCTCTTCTGCCTCCCTCCCTTGAATACTTCCTCCACTCCCGTATCCCGGGTTCTTCCTTCTTCTCCCAACTTCTTTTCCCTACTTACCCTTTCCACTCAACCAAAATCCTTCATCTTCCCAATTAACCTTTTTTCGCCTCTCAAACCGGTTTGGTCCCTGGTCGGACTTCCGTAAGTATTGAAATTCCCCTCTCATCGGGTTCCTAATTATCTCCCAATAGTCGCCTTTTTTTCTTAACGGTATTTTCCCTCCAGGTTGACCTGAACAACACCACCAACAACATCATCAACATCAACATAATTATTCAAGATTATGATTATTATTCTGGCTACTATTACCACAACCGTTTTCTAACCCGACAACGTCCGCCTTCCTTCGTCTCCCTTGGTACTCCTCTCTCTCTCTCTCTCTCTCTCTCTCTCTCTCCCCCTCCCTCCCATTCTTTCTCTCTCTTTTCTCCCAACCGTACTCTCCCTCCCTCTCTCTCAACAACACTCCTCTCGATCCCTCCCTCTCTTAGGTTTGACTACCTACTACTACTAGCTTCGGGTGCTATCTATTCATTCCACTCGAACTACTTTACTATCCACACCCACACTAGAATAACTAGTATCTACCACTGGTTATTATTAATAGATTACGCCACCGCCCAACCTACTTACCATTACCATCCCGTGGGAACTGGGAAGGGTTGCCCTCTTACTTCTACCACCCATCAATCACTACTACTGCTGCTACTACTACTTTGCCTAGCCGTGGATCCGCTTCAGCTGGCTTCCCCTTCCCGGCGTGCATGTGACCTGCCTGGGAAGGAGGTTCCTCTTTAGGTTTTGCTTGATAGTTTGGACGCTCTCGCTGTGTCTTCCAGAACTCCGACCGGTCTTTATTATTCTGCTGGTCTTTGTTCACTGCTTTTTGGTCGCTCTCTCCTGTCCTGTTCCTTCTTCCCCTCCCAACTTAATCTGGTCATACTTGGGGATCCAGACAGCCCGGACTCTTATCATCAATATCCCTCTTCCTTTTTCGACCAATCCTAGTTGCCCTTCCAACTCCCTTCCCCCAGTCTGATCCAATAATCTTACGTCTTCACGCAGCAGCCTTGTTGCATGCTTTTACTGTCGGAGCTCCGGCTATCCGTTTCTTGTTGGGGCTCCCCCCGTGTTTCCTTTCTCCCCCTTGCTGGGTTCCCACCGGTCGCAAACAACGACGTCTGACCGATCGGCGGCAACCTTCATTCCCTCGTTGCCTGCTCCTCTCTTCCCTTCATTTTACTCCATCGTTCCTCCCCCGGATTTAGATCGCATTTGCATGCACAGGTGCATGGGGTCTGCGTGGCAAACAACTTTCGACTGTACCGTGCTTCTTACGTGGCGCCTCTAACTTGTCGCATTCCCGTCGCATTTGCGCAGATCCGCCTCTCTACATTCTTCCGCGCTCAACCTCGCATGGCATGTTTCGCCTGCTTCCTTGGTCCTCTGCTATCGGGGGCAACAAGGTGATGGCCGAGGAGCTTAAAATGCTCTCGACCTCGCCGCACTGCGCCGCCTCGGGCGTCAGTGGCCTGCCTTTACCGCAGTTGAAGCGCAAGCGCTCTGATTCTAGCGATTCCGCCCCCGCTCGAGATGCCCCGGTCGCAACCAAGCTGCGCGCCGACGATGCGCCCTCAAAACCCGTCAGCCTTCAGCAAGACCCTTCCCTACCTGCCACCAGCGCCGTGACGGTGTCGCACCAAGCTGGGCCGGACGGTCGCGCCCAGCCGATCTCGGAGTCGTCGCATCCGTCGCAATCTGGTCAAAGCGCGATTACAAATGCCTCGGAGATAACGAAGCAGAGCGGCACTTCCCCAAAGATCGACACGGACACGCTACGCGAAACCCTTGAAGCGCAGCTGAGTCTGGAGGTGTTGTTGAAACACAATGAGCTCAGGCTGATCGATCAAGAGATTGCCAAATGCCAGGTCGCGCTGGAACAACTCCGTCGATGTGCCGAGATACCATATCCGGGATCCAGGGTGGCGGGCTATTCGCAGTCGGTCAGCAATGGTACGGGTGTCGCGGTCTGGGCTCCTGAAAATGGACCTGCGCCGCAGTCTCCCGCGCCATGGGGTGTCGTGGAGGGTCCCTACTCGCGCCACTACTCTAGATGGCTCCTACCGGATCCCCGATTCGACGGTGGCGAAGTTGAGCCCGATACTCCTCTCAGTGGGCTACCTCTCATGGAAGGCCGCACGACGCGGGGGAGTTCGGGCGATCTGGGCTCGCTGGCTGGCAAGACACGGCCTCAGCGCGGCTCGGCAAGTGCTAAGCTCCAGGCTCTGCCCAACGGCTACCCAGCACCCAAGGACAAGGCTGGTCCCATGCTTATTCGACGAAAGTCGGATAATGTACTCGTCAAGCTGGTGTGTCTGGACTGCGGTCGGGACAATTTCTCCAGCACCCAAGGATTCATCAACCATTGTCGCATTGCACATAGTCGGAACTATACCAGCCATGATGCAGCGGCGATGGAGTCTGGCAAGCCCGTTGAAGTCGATGAGGCTGGCGCCGTTGTTGGCGGCCGGGTGGAGAGCTCCAGTACAGCAGGCACCGGCGGGTTCGTCCACCCGCTGATTCGAACTGCACATGGCATTGAGCCATCATCTAAAACACCGTCCTCTGCGTCTGAAGCCGCGGGCGGTAACGCAAGTCCCCGGAAGCGATCCTGCCCGAGTCGACGGGCATCGACCGGGGTGGAAACTCCTCGTGCGGCTGCCCGTCCCCAGTTGGAAAACCACCGCAGCACACCTGCTGCCGCTGCCACTTCGAGTCACACTTCGTTCATGGGCTCGCCCGCCACCCCTCACCTGTCGTCTCTCATGCAGTCCCGGGGCGTGGGGCTTGACCTTGATCGGTTGGTCGGGGAGGCAAAGACAACAGTGGATCTCGGCGAGTACTCTTCGGACGATGGCGAGTCGGACAGCGAGTCTGTGGCACCACCGGAAGCGATGAGTCACGAGCAGAAGGCGGCTGCAGTCCGTGCGGGCAGGCAACCCATGCGGACCACGGCCTCGCAGACTGCGCCCCAGCGCCCGGGCAGCCGCAAGGGGCTCGATAAAACGAGTCACAACCCTTTTTCCTTTGAGTCATTAACCCCGACCAAGCCTGTTCCCTATCAATCTCCTTATGGAGCGGTGTCCCGGCCGCCGCAGCTCGACGGGCTGCGAGAGGTGGACGGGACCGAGCCCTCGTCCAACCTCAGCCCAACTACCATGGAATCGAACCAGGCGCCGAGTCTCGTCAGTGATGACGACGATTATGAAGCGGCCTCGGATTCGGAGAGCCCTGGGCCTAGCTCGTCGGAGGCGGGTGATGCGGAGGAGGATTTCGGTCATATTGGCGTGGAGGACGACGAGGACAGCACGACGTCCACGACGCCGCCAGAGGCCAAGTCGGACATGGGCATGTTCCGGCGCCGGAACAAGAAGAAGAAAGAAGGGGTCATGTCGGCCTCACTGGGACCATTGAGTCGCAGCCGGGATGAGAAGCGCGTGAGCTTTGCGAGCCCGGATGCGAGCCCTGCCAAGGGCAAGAAGGACAGTCCGCGCCGGCCTAGCGGACGATAAACGATAGATTTGCACGTGTTTAATGTATGAGGATACTCTCCTTTCCTTCATGTATGGACTTTAGGTACTTGATAAATTGCGGTCAGGAATTTTGCGAGCGGCCGGGGTTTAGGATGTTTTAGCGATGGCGGATATGATGATTAGTAGACGCCTGTATTAAATGCTTGGAATTTACCTACATTGTAGTGAACTCTGGAATACTAGATTGTAGATTGCCCTACCGCTCGGAAGCGGCCAAACCATCCGCAGCTCCATAATCCCCAAACAACCACAACCGTCATCCCCCATCTTACCTCTACCCAAAAGAACCAACACACCAATAATCATACAAAGTACAATGGATCTCCACCCCCAAACCATCACCCCCCAAACCTTCCAACACCTCCTATCCCTCTACCCAAAAAAAGTGGACCTTCTCTCCCGCCGCAAAGCCGCCGCCAAGATCAAGCGCAAACCGGTAGGGGCAGCGGCAGCAGCGGCACCAAAAACAAAACAGAAATCATCCTGGACAGCAACAGGCACGAGATCAGAAGCAGAAGAAGAGTTCATTACTGCTAAAGCTAATGAGTTCTTGGCTCTCGATGGGTTTAGGTATGAGGGATTACCGGGGATGGTTGCTACGAGAGCAGAGAAGGATGGGAATGGGTACTTGGAGAAAGACGAGTTGGTGAAGTTGATGGAGTGGAAGATGTATAACCCCCTACCCTGTTCATCTAATATACTTTTATATAACATGATGATGATTATGGTACTGATTTGGGGATAGGCAACATGGCACCTTTCGTCCGGCATTACTAGGCATGATACGCTCGAATTCAGAGGCTGTGGTTAGGGATGCTACAGGGAAGGCATTTAAAGCTCTCACCGCCCATCATACTTCTAAGGAAGGTGATGAGGAGGAGAAGAAGTTTCCAAGCGAAGCGTTGGATATCCTGACGAAAGCGTTACGAGGCGTGGGAGTGGCTACGGCTTCGTTGGTGTTGTCGCTTGCTTCTACTGCGGATGTACCGTTTTATAGCGATGATGTGTATTTGTGGGTTTGTATGGAGGAGGTTCCGTCTCCTTCTACTTCTGGTTCTGGGGAGGGAGAGGCTCAGGCTGAAGCAGAGGCTGAAGCAGCAGATAGAGTTAAAAGAGGGGTGTATAAACGGTTGAATGGCGAGTTGAATGTCAAGTATACGATGAAGGAGTATCGAGAGTTATGGGAGGGGGTGAAAGGGTTGAAGGAGAGGTTAGAAGGGAAAGAAAAGGGAGTGTCTGGGTTGGATGTGGAAAAGGTGGCGTTGGTGGTGAGGTATTATTATGCTTTGTTGGGGGGTGGGCAGAGTGTTGATGGGGATGGGGATGGTGGTGGTGGTGATAAGAAGAGATCTGAGGGAATGAAGGTGGAGGAAGAGGAAGAAACTACTAAAAGGGAAAAGAGAAAGTTGGAGGATGAACAGCCAACAGGAGAAGGCAGACGGAGAAGCAAGAGATTGGACAGTCGCAGGATCAATCCTGCTTGATTATGGAGTATTGTTATATGATATGGAAATTGTGGTTGTGATAAGTACTCATTTAGTGGAAGATTAGGATCCATTCGCCATCAGCTGCTCCATTGACGTGCATGAGATACGTAGGTTGACTTCGGACTCGGTATAAATCACCTGTTTGGGTGTAGATGCCACCGAGATGACTATAGATCTCATTTAATGTAAATAAATGAAGTTGGCTAAGCAAGAGTTAGTTTAGGAACCAATATACACAGCAATATGTTTGTAGAAGGTCTAGTTGTCCCCGCAAATATGTGAAATCAAGGCGGGTCTGAGCTCCTGACGGTGTAAACCCGAATACGAATGATTCAGCTTCTCATTATTAATGAATACATGCTTAATATCATGCCAGAGGTTCCCCCGACGATGGGTGAATCCACAGAACGACCCACAAGGGAATTTCTGGCCGTGGGGGAACCCTAGAACAAGGGAGATGAGGATACATACATACCAGACTTCAACGGGCCAAGGAAGCTGCAGAACTATATTATGCCCATACCAAGTGAAGAATTCATGTGTACAGATGGCTGCCATGATTGATGACAGCCTGGCTTGGGTGCTACGAGTGGTGTAGCTACTTTCTGGGGATTGCTGTGCCTTCTACTACCTCAAATAGCACTGTTTATAGATTGGAGGAGACTGGGGCAAGAAATGGGCAATGATCACGTGAGTAGGGTCACACTCAGGGGTTTAGTTTAAACTGGATTCATTCTTGGCTCTGAAACATCTCCTTAATTGCTTCAACTATACTATCATTCTTGGCATGATATGCATTCCGTTTTCGGTTGGCATTTGCATCGTCTCTTTCTCTCTCTCCGATGGCAAACCGATCCTTGGATGCAACTGCACAGCAAACCGCCGGGGAAGCCAGAGATTGCGCGGTCGCCAGATTAATGCTGCCTGATAACTGGTATATTATTATCCATCATGATCCATTTCGCCATCTGCAACTCCAGTGGCGTGCATAGCATACGTACTCGAACTGTCACCTGTCCTGTTGGCGTTCTCTTCTAGTACTACTATTCAAGTGCCGCATTCGCAACGCCATCCGTTTTCAGACTTCCACATTCAACTTTCTACTATCGAGTCCGTACCAATTCCATTCCGTCCTGCTTTATTATAACCGACGCGATAAGGTTCTCCGACTCCGAATCCTTGGATGCTTCTCATCACATCCCACTATAATTGGCTTTTTCAACTGTCCGTCCGCGTGGTTCTCCACTACTAGCGCTGCCACCAGTGGATCCGCCTCCCACCAATTCATCCTGAAATGCCAACATGCCTACGAATCTGTCATCCCACTCCAGTCTAGCGCTGCATCCACACGAACGTCTGGGGCCCGGCTAACCTCTCTCCCGTTCGCTCGTTGGGTGGCTTCGGTCCATGATTTGCGACTATCCGCGTCATGCTCTGTCCCACCTCCTAACTGCCCGCGCCCACTCGCTCTCTCCGTTTGCAGCGTATCGCCTTTTTCTCCGTCGCCGCCATGCACGACTCTTTCTTCCTCTGGCAGGCTAGTTCTCTTTCATTGACTACTACCTGCCCTGTCGTGCTGCTTCAATCTGCCGTAGATGGCCGTGCTGCTGGTTCTCTGGGCCTTGTGGCCCATACTGGCATCGGCCTTCTCATGGCATGGCCTCTGGTATGACCTGGGCTTTCTGGGTCCTCATCCCACTCTGAAATATGAGTCTTTTGATCAGGAATCCCCCGAGGTCAATGTCCTGCGCTGGGACCCGCGATGTGAAGAGGGATACGTTTTTCTTAGCCCTCGCGGCCATTCATACCCAGACCCGGGGCCGCTAGTCTACGACAGCCAGGGGAATTTGGTATGGATTGAGCGGGAATTCGGCCAGATCATGGACCTCAAAGTCCAACGCTACATGGGGGAGGATTACCTGACATTCTGGGCGGGCGATGACGACGGCACACGTGGACTCGGCCAATATTACATGGTAGGTAGCAGCTGCATGACTGACTGGCATTGATCGAAGCTTATCATTCATAGCTAAATTCCTCCTACGACGTCGTTTACATCGTATCCCCCGCCAACGGATATACCGGCGACGTGCACGAATTCAAAATCACCGACGAGGGCACCGCGCTCATGACCATCTACGACATTTGCGAGGCGGACCTTTCCTCCGTCGACGGACCCGAAGACGGCTGGATTTACGACGGACTCTTCCAAGAGATAGACATTGCGACGGGCGAGTTGCTCTTCGAATGGCGAGCGAGCGATTACTACGACATCGACGAATCCTACTACCCCCTCGGCGAGAAAGGCTCCGCCCCAACAGCCCACGACGCCTACGACTTCTTCCACATCAACAGCATCGACAAGCACCCCAACGGAAATTACCTCGTTTCGTCCCGCTACATGCACACCGTCACCTGCATCAGCCCCTGGGGCGAGATCCTCTGGGTGCTAGGCGGGAAACGCAATACCTTCAAGGACATATCCCCGGACAAGTCCGCCACGGGAATTACCTGGCAGCACGACGCACGCTGGCAGTCCGAGACAGTCATCACGCTGCTCGACAACGGAGCGCACGAGCATCTCAACACTAGAGACCACACCCGCGGGTTCATGATCGAATTAAACTTCGACGACTGGACCGCCAACACCCTGCACGTCTACGATAGTCCCGGCTCCTTTAGCAGCCACTCCCAGGGCAGCCTGCAGGTGCTTCCCCGGACCGGGCATGTCTTCATCGGCTGGGGCAAGCCATCAGCGTACACCGAGTTCACCGTGGACGGCGAAGTGCTGTGCGACTTTCACTGGGGGCCGCGCGTCTTCTTCTGGTTGGGATGGATCAAGTCGTACCGCGCGCAAAAGTTCCACTGGGTTGGACGGCCGCGGGTGCCGCCGGATGTGGCGGTCGACGAGGCGGGTGACACGGCATATGTGAGCTGGAACGGGGCGACGGATATTGCAGGGTGGGTGCTGCAGCGGGCGAGGAATGCCAGTGCGGGAGATGATGAGTTTGAGAGTGTTGCGTATACGCCGAAAGAGGGATTCGAGACGCAGGTGGATTTGATAGGAGAGGGATATTTCCGCTTGATGGCGGTGGATTTGGAGGGGAATGAAATGGGCGTGACGAGGGGGTTTGAGGGATGCGTACGCCACCCTGCCACTTTTGACATATAAGTACAGGATTATGCTAACATGATACAAACAGGAGTTAACCGATATCGATATCGATGACGGCTCGACAAGCTCATTCTTCGTGTTCTCCGAACGACCATTCCAATGGATGCTCGTAGGGACATTCACCACGGGAGCAGTGGTAGTAGGAGCATGGAGGGCGAGGAAACGCATACAGTCGATTTTTGAGAGATATTTTCGTTGATACCCATATACCCATTTGCAAGCATTATACATATACATTATTCAGCCTCCACATCGTACATTACCCATCAATATCTATACCAGATAATAAGTAAATAGTAACATTACATCCACCGTCTCCTACCACCACATAACATTAACATACATTCCAAACAATTCAACATCATCCCCACACCTCAACCCTACCATACTACACTCCTACCACATAGTAGTATACACAGTAAGTAAGTAATCTCCTAAACCAAAGCAACAACCAACCCAGCCAACCCCATCCCCATCATCCCCACCTCCCCAACCCTAACACCACTCCCCGCCGCAGCCGCCCCCGAAGAAGTACTAGTAGGCACAGCAGTCCTACTACTCGTCGCAGACGAGGTACTACTCACAACGGCAGTCCTAGAAGAAGTAACCCTAGTAGAAGTGGAATACAGCGAATTCGCCTCCGCCGCATTACAATACTCCATTTTCTGTTGGTCCGCAGAGGTATGGTTTGGGTCGGAGGGGCAGTCGTTGTAACACCTACATTAACACCGGGTTAGTTTATATTAATATCATAGTAGTAATTCCCATGGTGGTTTGTAGATAGGGTATAGATGGAATGGGGGGGAAGGAAGTATCATACGTAAGCATATTCTTGCTCTGCGTACACAAACACGACCAATCATTATCGGAACATTTGTCCATTTGGGGTTTCATTTGGGAGAGGCAGGCGTCGAGGATACTATTATTCCCACAATCATTATTCCATTAGTATATGTGTATGTATGTGTGGTTTGTTTGGGGGTAAAGGGAGGGAGGTATACTTCTTCGCGCATTGTTGGTAAGGACTGCTGCTGTCGCTGTCGCTGCTGCTGCTACTGCCAGTAGAGGTCGGCGCTGGGGGTTGTGCGCCGGAATCTGTACCTGCTGCTACTGCTGCGCCGGTTTCTGCGGCGGGAGAGGCAGCGGAGAGGGAGGCGAGGGTCAGGGTTAGGAGGTAGATGAGGTTCAGTTTGAGTTGCATATTGTCTATTTCTTTCTGTTTCAAGTCTTGGTGGTGTGTTGGTGGTGGGTGGAATGTGATTAGGATGGAAGGGTATAGTATAGTATATATATCTGGGGATTGAGAGTGATTAAAGATGTATACTCTGTTGTGGAAAGGTATCAGTCTTATATCTATGGAGTATCGAGTACCACCCACATAGTAATAATCTAAAGTACGGAGCAGGTGTAGTATTGACCCGCTCATTATTGGTGGCGTACGACATATCATATAGTACTCTCTCTTCTGGGTACATAACTTGAGAATTTCCAGACCGATTCTCTTGATCATTAGTTCGGCATGGAATGTCGAATATGGGAAGATGCTGTGCGTCTTGGCTGCTTGCCAAACCTACACATCGGTGAACATCATGCCAATTGGAAGTATTCGACATTCTACTCCATACACCTCGCCCAATGGCTGCGGGCGCCGCAATAATACACTATATACAGTTCACTAAGCCCACTGCCGCCCTGCCTGCTAACCGAACAATATATCGACGAAAAGAGATAGTCCCCTCTCGGATCGTCTCCTCGCAGGCATAGTCCGTAACGTTATTCGGACACCATGTTTTGCCTTGCGTCGATGCTAGAGGTCATATGCAATATCACCCATCACCTGTCTACTCTTGTCCAAAACCTAATGTCTCCTCCACGGCAATGGACAGCTTGTGCTCCAAAACGTCGTGCGTCTTGTACGGCGGCAGATCCAGTCGGTTGAAACTGGCTTAGTTAGTATGCGCTGTAATCTTGCGTGAGTATAGGGGCTTACCAGGTGTGCGACTTGGGCAGCGCGATTGGATCGCCCGACTTCTCAATGGTGAACCGTCTCGGTCCGTCCGAACCCTGCAGATCCTTGAATCCATTGACCGGAATCCGAGACGTTCCCGTGGTGAACTGCAGCAGACGCGACTTCTGCTCCGCATCCCAGGTGCGCACGATCTTCCAGAAGTTCTGGATCACCTCGTCCTGTTCCTGGTATCCGCGGTAATCCGTGTGCTTCTTCCAGTCATCCACATCGATGTCTGCAATACCGCCGATCAGCAGCTCCAGCTCGCGCTCGTCGAACACGTTGACCAGATCCGCCGGAATCAGCTCGTTGAAGCCCGACATGAACGCGTTGAACTGTTCCTCGACCCGCTTCACGATCTTCCATTCCGTGACCAATCTAATTCATTAGCTTTGCCAACATTGCTAATAACGTAGCAGACAGTACTTACTCGACATATTCGTGCTTGTTCTCGTTGGTAACGGGAATGTCCCGGCCTCCGGGCTTCAGATCGATCGTAGTGCGCTCACCGAACTTCTCATCGTCAACGCAGAAGGTCAACTCGATGATGCCCTCAATGTCGTTTTCCCTGCGCAGCGTTAGAATTGGCCCATAACAACATTACAGGTAACCTACAAAGTCCACGCCAGATTGCGGTGCAGATCCTCGTCCACACCCTCCATGTCCTGTAGCGACACCTTCTTCCGGAGCATCATCTTGTAGAACGCTCCGATGAAGAACGAGTCAAGGAAGCGCCGGTGGAAGATAGCCAGCCCGACCACGCGTCCAATGAACTTGAAGTAGTTCAAGTGCTCCGGGTTCACACCCGAATGGGGATTAATTTGCAGGGTATAATTATCGTGTGCGGAATACTCGAAAAGACAATAGAACGGGTTAAACATTTCGTGCGAAAGGAGGAAGAAGAATTCACTATATCAGTCAGTATTTAGCCGTTTCTCAGCCAAGGGAAGAGTCCTACCGGGAAAGACCACCGTAATCGAGACCGTCTTCACCGTCAAACTTGATCATCAACCGCTTCTTCAGATCCGAAGCGCTTTGCCGCATGATCTCGGCGTACGAATCCTCAAAGATGTTGTTACGCCGCACCTTCACGTGGCACTGGCCGGACATGATGCGCAGCGCGGGCTGCGACCGGAAGTAGATCAGCTTGCGGCGGAAGTCACGCTTGTACTGCGGCACGCCCTGATCCAGCGACGACGGCAGACGGGGATCATCCCACGTGGTGGTCTTGGTGTTGTGATCCACAAAGTACACCCGGGCCGTATTCGTCAACCGCATTTCCCATCCACTAGGCAGAGGGCCCAGCTGAGACACCGGCTGCTGCTGGATGGTCGTGTTGCCGCCGTTGGCATTGTGCCCGTACATGCGGATGTACTGCTGTCGCCGAGGATCGACCCATGTGGTTGTCCGGGTGTTGTGGTCGACAAAGTAGGGCCGTCCCTCGGGTGTCGTCCGCTGCTCCCATCCGGGTGGGAGCTCACCAGTGCCTGCAGTGGTAGCTCCCGTGGCCATCATGGACACAGCGCTGGCGCTGCCACCGGCCGGCGGGGTATGGGCCTGCTGCGGTTGCGGTTGCGGGCTCTCCTGCAGATTTGGCGAATTGGCCCCTGTCCGGTCTTCCGGCAGCATCCGGCTCTGGTGAGCGCGGCGCTCCAGTTGCATGTTGGCCTCGCGCTGTGTGCGTTGCGTTTGCTCATTGTAGTTCGATGACGGCCGGGTCCAGGTGGTAGTCCGCGTGTTGTGATCCACGTAGTAAGTACGTCCCAAGTTATCCTCCCGTCGCTCCCAGCCAGCTGGTAGTCGACCCTGGCTGTCCTCGAAGGAACTGAGATTGGTGCGAGAACCTTGAGGGCCAGCTGGAGGGGGGGCGGCGCCATTGACGGGGCCTACCGTGCTGGTCGGCCGGGTGGTTGAGGGGACTCGTTGGGGATGGAGCGACACGTTCGACGCGGCGGCGGACGGCTCGGCTTGAGCTGGGCTGGCGGATGGATGCGAAGCACTCGAAACCTGGGGAACGAGCCCACTGGAGGTCGACGATTGAGCATGTGAACGATGCAGGCCATTGGCCTGGTTCGGGATGGGGGTGCTGAGGTTGGTGGACAGGTTGATAATGAGCTTTCCGTGCACCACAAGATTATCGTTGGATTTCTTCAAATCTCGGGTGAGCATTTCTAAATGGCGCGAGACCGCTGTCAGTATGGACGACCGGAAGAGGGGGTGAACACCATCCAATCTCGTGACTCACCATCGCCACCCATCTGTAGATCTATAACATCGCCAATCCGCACATTGATCACACCGAGGAAACCTTGATCCTTCTTCTTGAACTTCTTCTGGTCAAAGATCTGGATTGCGAGGATACTGTCTTCATTGACTCGGCTGCATGGACCGGTGATTAGTGTCGGTCCACGAAGACAGACAATCCAGCGGGTCCTTACAGGTCAAACATCTCATTCCAGTAGGGGTTCAGCGTCTTCTTGATCACCGACGTCGTGTGGGTTTGCTCACCCCCGACGGTGGCCACAGCGAAGGGATCGGGAAATCCTATCGACGAAGCAAATGTCAGCTGGCAGTTATCCGTAGATCGAATGCGGGGACGTACGGAAAACATCGCGCTTGTATAACCCATCCGCTGCGATAACTATCGAGCAAACCAGTCAGTCTCACATCGTCTCCACCATATCCCATCAAGGCCGTCGAAGATTCGCCGCCGAATTAAGCTTACTTGTGACCCGAAGATTTGGTTGCCTGCAAGTCATCGATGGTTAGCAATCTGTCGGTAGCACGACGCACATACAGAACACACGATGTTGATGTTCAAGACATCACGCAAGGGGAGGATCCGAGGTATGCACATACGCTGGCAGGTTGGAACCCATCCTGGAGGGAGGGAACAGGCAGACAATGACGCGCCTCTAAGTGCAGCAAAACGGCCGATCCGGACAAGCCTCAAAAGGTAAATCGCGGCGTGCGCATCCACCGCCGTCGACAGGCACGGACACCAAGCAGCAGCGGGAGAGGGAAGTGGCGTCAGGCGAAAGTCGTGGGGGGGAAGAGGAGAGGGGGGGGTTGAAGGGAAAAGCGAACGGTGGAGGGTGGAGAGCGAGGGGAGAGGAGAGAGAGAGGTGGGCACGGGGGAAGAAAGAGAGAAAAAGTAAGGACGATAAAAGATGAGGATGACGATAACCAACGGGCCGAGCGAAGGCGTTTAGATGATGATGGAGAAGGAGGAGGCGCGGGCAGTCAGTCAGTCGTAGATAGTGTCTTTCCAGTCAGTCTCGCAGGCCAGTTTGGGGCTGAGCAGGGCAGTCCTGACGTTGCGCTTTGGGAGCCAATCACGGGGCCGCGAGGGGTTCGCCCGGGAGGTGCAGCAAAGCAACCACTTAAGAAGTTACTAAGTAACTCACTTAACTAAGTTAACTAACTTTAGTTAACTAAGTACTTCTTAGTCAAGCAGACAAGGCAGAGACACACAAACACACACACAGAGACAAAGTCGTGGGACTTTGACCCGGAGGCAACAGGGAGGAGGGGAGAGACGAGTGAAAGGTTGGCGCGGGCAAAGGCGGATCTTCTTCTTCTTCTTCCTCTACTAACTAGTAAACTAACGGGTATCCCGTTTGTGTGCTAGTCAAGTTTAGTTGGGAACGATGCCCGGCTGGAAGAGTCCACGAGTATTCAGAGGATGAACGGTGGGTTTTTCTCCTGGTGCTTGTTCCGATGGTCGTGGCGAGAAAGGGAAAGGAGGGGGAGGGAAAGAGAAAGGACGAGCGACTAACTAACTAATTACTGACTAGAGAGACGTCAAAGCAGCTAAGCACAACTTGTTCTAGTCTCTGTATGTACTAGAGTCATGTAGTGGTTAGTGGTGGTGGTAGTAGTATCTAGTAGTAAGTAGCACGACTCTCTTCTCTATTATTCTTCACCGGCAGAATTAAAAAAAGATAGATCGATCTCTAGCGATATAAACTGTAGAAGATGCAATCAATCTCTCTGCTTCAATCTGATACTAAACAATAAGTTAATCTTAGTGACTTGCTACAGTCACTACAAAAATACTGAGTAACCAGTCTAGTCTAGTCTAGTCTAGATAGTAGTATCGATGATTTCCCTCCGATCGTTTGGGCTGCCCGGAATTCCGCCCAAAAAACACCAGCCCCGCGGTCACTTTTTCAATACTGATACTCTCTCAATAAAGAATAAATAGTTAAGTACATAGATGCCTATTTTCAAATTTCACTTTCACAACTCTGCAACATACTGGAAGTTAATCATATTTTAGATATATCCCTCCGCCCCCCTCCAAGGCAGCCAAATTCTTCCCACGGAAAATTGCACTTCCCCCCCTCCTCTTCCAGTTCATCTCCTTCTCTTCCTTCTTCCAACTTAAAACTTACCAATCAATGAATGATATCTTCACACCATTACAGTCAATTACACAAGCACAGTGGGGCACAATACCCAAGGGAGGAAAAGTAGCAGAGAAAAAAAAGAAGGGAAGCGATATGATTCCCTCTCTCTTGCTCCGCTCTGAGGAATAAACTCGTCAGCGCCTCGCATGGGTCGGCCTTTCTAGACTCTCTCTCTCTCTCTTGCTGACGGAGATTGGATGCTCCTCCGTCCCCCCTTTCCCGCTTTACTATTTGATGCTTGATATTCCCTCTCCAAATGCGACATCATGCCGACCTTGCCGATAGTGATTGACAAAGCCACAGTACTTAGTTGTAGTAATTTGGTTTTAGTGTAGGGCTGTTCTGGCTGGGTATCCCGTCCTTCATTGGTGTAGATTTTTATTACTCAGTTATATTTATTTCTATTTATTTTTCTCATGACGTTATTCCCTGTTTTTCTTCCGTCCTTGCTCCCTACAGTATTATTATTATTATTGGCATGGCCAATTCCAATGCCTTGCTGCCTTTTACTACATAGATTTTTTATGAGCCTCATATTTCTCTTTTCTTTTTTTTGCTGAACTCACAGCAGCTCCATTATTCTGTCTGTTCCAAGACCGTAATTCCCAATTGTCCGTCCTCTTGACTAGTTTCTTTTTCTTGACGGTTCCTGTCGTAAAGCAAATTCTCTCTGTAGGCTTTATGATATCACAACAAGGAAACAAGCGACTTCAGTGCTCCACCCATCTGGTGCAGTCCGAGATTGCCCGAGGGTTATCATACAAAGTACATCCCAGTCCATAAACTCCAGAGGATTTCCTCACTAGATCAAGAGAGATGTGTGCATTTCAGACCTCGACCTGTGCGTCGCACCGGACGTCTCCACCGCGATGCCACGTCGAGTCTGCACCTAACATTCGCTCGCATGCTTCGCCTCCTAGCAGACCATGCCCTTAGTAGGGCGCATAGCCGCGACCCCGGCCACGGTAGCCACCGCGATATCCTCCACGGGGCGCAAATCCGCCACGGTACCCCCGACCACCACCACCGCGAAATCCACCTCGTCCACGACCGCGGCTCATGCCGGGCAGGTTGGTACGCTTGGGAACGACCTGTAAACCACAGAGTATTAGTATCATTCAATCGATCAGTGGCCTCAATCATGCGACCTACCTTCAGGTTCCGGCCACGGAAGACACTCTCGTTCAGGACAAGGGCCTGAGCCACTAAACTGGGTTCCGCGAATTCTACATAGGCGTATCTGTAAATCATATCAGCATATGAAATTCCCTGCCTGTCAGATGGATGCGCTGCAACATACCCCTTGGGCTGGCCCGTGAACTTGTCCAGCAGGATAGTAACACGGTTTATTGAGCCGCAACTTTGAAAGTGTGCCTGGATCTCCTCGGGAGAGGCACCATAGTCCACGTTGCCGACGAAGATACTCCGGGCGTCGATCTCCTCTTTGTCCTCACGCAGGTTCTCCGATTGCTGATCAAGTGTGGCTTGCATCTCGCGTAGCTTCGCTGCCTCGGATTCCATTTCGGCTACCCGTTTCTTCATCGCCGCAATCTCCTCCTAAGAGTCATAAAAAAGAAATGGCACATTAGCTGGATCCAGTGTAAAGACAAATCGTAAAGTCAAATAGAAGCAAGCCAAGAAACCAGCAAAAGAAAGCACCAAGCGTCAGGTTTTCAGCGCAAGCCGTTCAAACGTACCTCATCATCACCAGCCTCCTCCTGGTGTTGCAGGCGCTCATCCTTGATCTCGTTCTCTTCCGTAGCCATTATTATAAGAGGTGTAGAGAGAGTCGCGTCGTTTTTTCTTCACGTCACTGAGTCGCAATGAAAGCTCAAGCGGCAACGATAGCTTCCGCGGAACTGGTCTAGTGGGCGGGGGAGGGAAAGCTGCAGGAAAAATAAAAGGTCCGAGAAGGGCAGAAAGGACTGGCACCTAGAACTAAACTAGGACCTGTTCAAGTAGAGAAAGTAAGATAGGTGATAGGTGACTGGAGGGTGCAGAAACCAAATGTGATGCTTGCGTTGATCGACGCCGAAGTCACTGCTTGCTCTTTCCGGCCTAGCAGGTTTGTCATTGGACCACTCCCGTCGGTACCGCTCTACATCATCCTGAGCCCCTAGTAGGACTCGGGCAAGTTCCTGTCGCATTGGCAAATGTTGGGATTCAATCCATCGCTACGTACGTATTTTCCAAGGCTTGCAGACTTGTAAATGTCTTTTTTCTATTCTTTTAGGTTCGGGGACATCAAAGTTACGTAAGAATGTCCACCGTACAGCAAGGAGCCTGTCAATCTCCGTAGCAATTACCGCGTCCTCAGTATAATGCCGATAGAACCTATCATCTCCTTGGGTAGGGGTCTTATTTGCAGCAGGAATCATGCTATACGTCAGCTACTGCCCTACGTGATGCGACATGTTCGGGACAGACCATGGATTGCAACCATACATCACTATCAACTAATTCAATATGAACAACATGAACAACAGTCGCATAGGTTAGAAGAACATCATTATCGTGCCTGGTTCTATGTATGTACAATAAGAAATTATAAAGCGTCAACTCATGAAGAAGGGATATTGTTCTTGCGGTAAGATACTTTCTCGACCGCGACTGTCTCAACCCCGTTGACATCCGTCTTCAGCTGGTAAACATACAACACGAGAACATCGCCTTGGATCTGCGATACATCATTAGCATGGAGCACGTAAAGCGTCTTGCAGCGAGCCCGTAGAGTTGTGCGACTTACATCCATCAAACAGAAACTAGGTGTCGGCTCCTCCCCTTCAGGCCAGTACCCCGTGCTCATGGCTCCGGTGGCACTGCCCGGGTTGATAAAGAATCTCCCCTCCAACTCAAAAGCTTCAAAGCGGTGGGTTCCACCCCATAGCAGTATATCGACATCCATCTGGCGTGCAGCGATCAGAAGGGCATCGGCGTCCCCCGGCGGGATGATGGTGTGGCCATGAGTAAAGCCGATGCGGAGACTCCCGTGAGTCACCACTTTGGAGAGGGGTAGGTTTGGGGAATCGACATCGAAGTCGCCTTTGACCAATTGCAAGTCTGGAGCGACCTGTCGGAGGAATTCGAAGGTGCTCCGATCGGTGAGATTGCCGAGACAGAGGATCTGGCCGATCTTGCCTGGCGTCAGGAGTTTCCGGAACTGTGCGCGTGTTAATCGAGAACGGGGGATTGCGAAACAGAGAGGAGGATCAAGAGGGATGGAGCAAAAGTGCGCACCTTGGCCGGGAGGTCCTAGCGAGTACAAGTCAGCAGACAGGTCAACCTGCGAGGATGCGATAAGGGATGAGGGGATGCGTACGGGGGCTCTGTCGGGGATGAAGAGGTCACCAATGACCAGGACTAGACGGGAAGTCATCCTAGAAGAAGCAAGCAAGCAGGTACTCAAGGCCCATTCCAAGTGGGCGTGATCTTGGAAGTATGATTGGCGAGAAGTGGTAGGCGGACAGCAGACAGCGACGGTGATGGGAACGGTAATGGGAAATTAAGCTACGTATTGACTATCAGTTGCTCCTCCGGCGCGATGGAGCTCCGCGGGGAAAGCTTATGGACGCCCGCCGATGGATGCCTGCCACCCCGGGCTGCCCTAAGCCCTATCCTACAAGCCGTTCGGGGTTAGCCTCTGTAGGTCACTTGGCTGGACAACTATTCATAAGTCGTTCTATTATAGAAGGCTCTATGCGACAATTTCAGTACTCTTAACTATACAGGTTAGAGGTGTCGCGGTGCCATGTTGTATCGTGTATGCTGGTAGAAGATTGCTGAGTAATCGACCGCTTATTCTTGTCCCCAGTTCAACGCCATACGATCACTGCTGATTTGATAGTCCCTCAGCATCTTAAGAACTTCCTCCACCTTTGTAGCCTCTGCAATGATACGAGCATTCTCAGGGCTCACCAGACCCTCTTTGACAGCGGCCTGGATCCACTGGAGAATCCCATTCCAGTAGCCGTTGATGTTCAGTAGGACGATGCCCGCCTTGTGGATACCAAGCTGGTTCCAGGTGGTCATTTCCATGAGTTCCTCCATGGTGCCAAATCCACCAGCAAGGGCAACGAAGCCTGACCCGGGACCGCCTTCAAGGACCTTCTGGGCCATCAATCTCTTGCGGGTATGCATGTCGGGGACGATGGTCACCATGCCGAAGTTGGATTCTTGTACGGACTGGTTCACGACACGCTCAGCAGCCTTGCCTTCCTTGCTTTGCGTGTCTGCTGCTGAGCCTTTGTAGCCTTCTTCGACCTCGACCAAGGCTTGCGGGATAATTCCCTGGACCGACTTTGGTCCTGATAATGATACCAGGGTTTTGGCGAGCTCTCCCATGATACCAACGGTACCACCACCGTAAACCAGCTGCACATTGTGCTTGTGGAAATCTTGCGCAAGCGCGCGAGCTGCTTCCAGATGGCTAGGAGAGTTACCGGGATAGGAGCCGCAGCTGATTGGGAATTAGTACTATCATTCGACAAGTACTGAAGTATCCGGGGGAGGTCAGCCTACAAAACGCAGACCACTGCGGGTTTAGGCTCTTGGGTTGCCATTGTGATGATCCGATGGAGGGGTAAAGAGAGGGGTAGAAGATTCAAGGGATTCCAAGCTGTAAACCGACAAGTATCCTGTTGAAATGATATGGACTAGGGACGTTGAATAGGACAGCTATTTATTCCTTTTGATGTAACCAGAATGAACGCAGACAAACTGCATGGAATGGATGGCAGGTCGTCGTCCAGCTGGAGGCTCAGACCCACTTGGAAGAGAACCAAGGCTCCCCGAAGCTCAGCATCGAATGGAAGACCAACAACACCCCTCCACGACAGCATGTGGGCGCCGTAAGCAACCAGGTTATTGTCTATCCAGCAGAGTCGGGCAGACATCTTTGCGCTTTCCTACATACATCTGCGAGGCCAAAAAATAAGACAATTTCATCTTTGCTGCTATGAATCGGAGAATCAGTTGTTGGGAAGTCCGAAGGCCCGGACTGCGCAGTCCGGGTGGTCACTAATTCCAAATGAAAGGACAAAGACCTGCGAAATGTGCTGACTGATGGTACATCTTGGGTAAGTAATTAGTTAAGTCAGTCACCAGGATGAATCTTCAGAGAATTGGCCGAGATCGTCCACATGGACATTGCAGTGAGGGAGGACGGCGTAGTATGGGTCACTGCGCCGGTTGTGGCTGTTACTGAGGTCTCATTTGTACAAAGACACAACTGACATTCAATGTGCCCAGAAGTATGCAAAGTAAATCAACAATGGCCCCATCGTGCAGTCAAACTACACTAGTTAGTCAATTAGTCATGTCATTTGTATGAGTCAAGACAGACACAGCCATTGTTGAACGCGGAGAAAATCGTGGAACGGAAGGGTCCGCCCGGGTTGGAGAAAGAATGGCGTCTTCCGGCCGATAGAATGTAAGGGAAAAAGGGGAAATAATTTGGAAAAGGGGAATGGAAAAAATTTTGAACGTGAGGAAATACAACTATTTCCCCAAAACCCGAATTCTTAAAAACCGATTCCCATAAATCGTCTCCAATCTTACCCATCGCATAAAATCACCCGGAATCAGTCATTGCACTAGGAAAAGTCCCATAGGGAGTGAGTAGTTGTGCCTGGAGAATACAGAGATTACAGCAATTACTGGCATTACTGCATCCAAGCCCGGCGATCCCCGAGGGAAACCCACGGTTGTTCCACCCTCCATCACAAGCAAAAGAGAGTTATCGTTATCCAATCTTCCTTTACCCCGCAGGCTCTCTCCCGTCGAGAGCCGATTCAATCAGCAACCCTGGCGGCCAAACGCACTCCCCAGCAGCGATTGAGCCTGATTTCCAGGCACCTGGATCAGCGACTCCCGCTGCCGGAGCTTAACACTCCCTTCTCGACCGAGAGGAACTCGTTGGCTCCCGACGATATCGAATATAAACCCCTCGATCGCACTGCTTCCACTCCGACTACCTCTCCTTCTACTCCTTCGACTCCTTCCTCTCCCACTGACTCCTCTCCCCCCGCCGCCAAAATGTCCTCCCAAGCCCCTCACCCCACCCTGTTGATCCCAGGGCCCATTGAATTCGATGATGCTGTCCTCCAGTCAATGGCTCACTATGCGTAAGTCAATCCCCTTCCCCTCCTCGTCCTTTTTCCTCCGATCTGCCCCTCATTGACCGATTTCTTGGCTTCCAGTGAGAGCCATGTCGCCCCCGGTTTCGTCAAGACCTTCGGAGAGACCCTGTCCATGGTCCGGAAACTCTTCCAGTCCTCCAACCCTGCTGCTCAGCCTTTCGTCATCTCCGGTAGTGGTACTCTCGGCTGGGATATCGTGGCCTCCAACCTGATCGAGAAGGGTGAGAATGCCCTGGTTCTGCACACCGGTTACTTCGCCGACTCCTTCGCTACCTGCTTGGAAACCTATGGTGCCAATGCCACCCAGCTCAAGGCCCCCATCGGCGAACGCCCCTCTTTCGAGCAGATTGAGCAGGCCCTTAAGGAGAAGCCCTACAAGATCATCACCATCACCCACGTCGACACCTCGACTGGTGTCCTCAGCGACATCAAGCGCGTGGCCGAGGTCGTCCGCCGTGTCAGCCCCCAGACCCTGATCGTCGTCGACGGTGTCTGCAGTGTCGGCTGCGAAGAGATCGCTTTTGACGAATGGGACATTGACGTCGTCCTTACGGCCAGTCAGAAGGCCATTGGCTGCCCGCCCGGCCTCAGCATCCTGATGCTGTCCGGCCGTGCCATCGACACCTTCAAGACCCGCCAGACGCCCCCGTCCTCCTACTACGCCTCCATCGCCAACTGGCTCCCCATCATGCAGAACTATGAGAACTTCAAGCCCTCCTACTTCGCCACCCCTCCCACCCAGCTCGTCCACGCCCTGCACACCACCCTCTCCCAGATCACCGCCCGCCCCATGTCGGAGCGCTACGCCATCCACGCCCAGGCCTCCGACCGCGTCAAGGCTGCTGTCGCCGAGCTCGGTCTGCAGCAGGTCGCTTCCCAGCCCGAGAACCAGGCTCACGCCATGACGGCCATCTGGCTGCCCGAGGGTCTGGCTCCTCCGGACGTCCTGCCGGGTCTGCTGAAGCGCGGCGTCATCTTTGCAGCGGGTCTGCACAAGCAGGTTGCCACCAAGTACATCCGCTTCGGACACATGGGCGTCAGCGTGACGGATCCCAACCGTTCGGATGTCGACAAGGCCATTGCTGCCTTGAAGGAAGCCTTGACAGAGGCCAAGCAGGCCAAGGGTCTGTAAAATCAATTAGTACCATAACGATATTTTAGACGAACAAGCCAAACAAAAAGAAATTATCACGAAATGAATAAAAATTGGATAAAATTATTTCACAAAATATATGTCGTAATATTCATACTTTGTATCAACCCGAATTCCCCGATGTCGGACACGCCGCGATAACGATAATTAAACAGCGATAGGAACTGACAGCTTCTGCCATATTAGTACCCTATCGGGTTTACCATTTATTCCGTCTCCACTTGGCCTGCAGTATATCTACTATTAGTCTTCCTACATGAGTATCTAAGTAAATAATTGGAGTACTTAGGTTAAAGAAAGATTCATTCCTACGTAGTATAGATTACGTGATACCCTGACAGTCATGCCATCATCACCCCTCGGTTAGTTCACAGTTACTCCATACTATTTATTCACTGGTAACTGTCCCCACTACAGCATATATATTTATCCACGAGTACTAAGTACGTAGTTACTAATAAGAACTTACTAGCATCGTAAGTCCCTGAGTCGAGGTATACTACTTACCTGTAACAGCTCTCGCTTTTGTAAACAGAAAAGAGTAGTACGACTCGGGAGATCTAATTCGATTGAACCAACAGGCCATTGATGGAATGGAATGATCTATCCCCAGGCTAACTGACATGACAGACATACAAAAGCAGTAAGAAACTCACAACTCGATCCCGATTGATTCTTTCAGTCAAAGAAGAGAAGAAGCAAAGTGGCAGTTAGCAACGCTGTCTTGATGAATAAAATTCAGACAGGAAGGTATATTGTATTTGAGGTTCGTGGGCGGCAAGGCGAGCAGTTGAGGATGGATCCTGACTCGTGAGACAAGGTGGAACAGAATGACACAAATGTAAGAATAGAGAATAGTAAAGAAGAATGACAATGGAAAAAAATAAAAAGGAATTACAAGAATCTGTAGGGTGACAAAGAAGTAGTATAATAAAGGCAAAAGGATAAAAACAGGAGAGGGGGTATGGTATGGTAATGGAATGGAGAGGAACAAACAATATGCTTCAGTGAACACTCGTCATGCTTTCCCTTCAGCCTCTTCTTTACATGAGCTGAGCTGAGCTATGAATGCATTATAAGAACTTCCGTAAACATCAAACTGTGCTTTCTCTTTCTTGCTTCTTTTTTTCTTCCTTTTTCTGATTTTCGTTTCTATGGTCTGGTAAAGGCCTCCACCCTCGCCCCTCGGCGCCAGATTAAGCTTCCGCTTCCCCTCTACGCAAGGCCAAAAATGCCCGCACATCGGTCACATACTGCAAAGCTTCTAACATGGGGACGAGGTGAAGAAGACCATTATCCGTGGGATCATTAATCCAGCCCTCAATTGGGATAGCATTATCTATTGCAGGTGTTAGAGCAGACCGGAATATGGCGGTAGAACCACGCCGAAATCGGGACGTACCTTCGTGAAAAATATAACTCATAGGACTGTTGTCCAGGATCATCACCTTACTCAAATCAGGCTCCACAGAGCTGAGGTCCTTGATATATGCACCATTCCGTAAAGTACAGTGCTGACGGTAATACCGCGCCTGGAAGTATTTCCGCTCCTGCTCAAGCCAGTCAATGACTGGATCCGCATACTCTTGCACACTGGCTGTGAAGATGACCAGCTTGTACCACTTGGAGATCTTGCGCAAGAACTCATCACAGTGGGGTCGTTTGTGTACGTAATACAGAATAGGGTGCTGCGGGCCCAGAGTCGTGGGAGGTCCGCCGGGTGTGAGTGCAGTCGTCATCGGCGTGGACAGTTTGACCTCAACCATGTGGCCACTGGACATGCGGCCGCCTTTGGCCAGGGAATGAATGAGAGTCTCATCCAGATCGAGGACTAGAGTCTTTTGCGGGCTCTTGGGAAGGCGGAGGTTGGCCGTGTAAGACGGCACACGGGGTGGAATCAGCGGGCGAGGAGGGACAGGAGAATGCGGATACCTGGTGAGGCTATGCACAGACGGAGACGTGGGAGATTTGAGACTGTCAAGGTTGAGAGTACCCTGAACCCCATTTTCCGGTGTCTGGCGCAGATCAGCACTTTGCGACCGACGTTGCCTCTGTCGTTTGAGTGCCTCTTCACTATGAAGCTTGATCCGGATCGAGCGTCTAGGAGCGGTCTCATCTGGCCTTGGTTCTGGACTGGACGATTTTGCCTTGGAGGTTCGTGACCGACTATTGCCGAGTGCCTTGGCGCTCCGGCGATCTCCTTCCGACTCGGACGTGCTCGAAGCGATGGAATCCCGTGAAACGTTGCTTTTAGACCGTCGCGAAGTACCTGTTCGTCGCTTGCTCTCCGCTTGTCGACTACCTCTACCCGCCGTCGTGGAGCCAGTCGACTTGGATGGGCGGCGAGACACGGACCGTCGTAGCTTTCTCACAGGTGCCATGAAAGAGTAATGACCGTTATCGTCTTCGAAACATTGGGCAACATAAAAACCGGGCGCAGCCAAGGTGGATAAGATGAACTTGATCGTTTCCGCAATCGCATCAAAGAACCGTTGGGCAACGAATCCCAGGGTGCTTTTCGTAGCAAATGAACCATCTTTCTGTATACTTCGTAATAGGGGCGATTTCTCATCAAACGTAATTTCGTGGGAGTAGTTTATATTCTCGTCGGGCGCATCATGGCCATTCTCGTGGGCCTCGGTCGAGTGAAAGTTGCTTTCGCTGTACGACCGAAGCTTGGCAAGATCGCCGGGCTCACTCGCTCTGGCGACGTCTCCCTGAGACCGGGAACGCTGGCGGCTCCGAGCTGGGAGGGACGACTGGCCAATGACTCGAGACGAGAGGATGTTGAGCGAGTTCATCTTCCCACACGGCCCACGGGTGTCTGGGCTGGCGCAGGTGACTAGAGGGAGAAGGAGCGTAGGTCAGCAATCATTTGAATATTGCAAGCTAGATAGTCGAGGCCGGTGATGGGACCGGGGATGTTGGAGCATGATGCGGTGATAGAGAGAGCCGAAACTGTTGGGGTCTACGGACCTCAATGCGCCAGTCGACAACCCGTGCTTTTTCGGATTTCACCGTTACCCGACCTGGTGGATGGCGGAATGACGACAAGTAGATCCGAGGAAAGGACGGGCGGAAAGGAGAGCCCGAACGTGCGGAATTCACGGCGACAACGAGAGGGAGGCCTCACGGAGAGAAGGGAGGTATGAGGGAGGAAGGGCTTGGGGGGGAAGGAGGAAGTTGAGACGGACAGCAGCCGATCAGCCGGCGGATGAAGTTGAGGAACGATGGGCCGAAGTAAGAAAGTGTGGGGAGAGCAAGAGGAGAGAGTGAGAGAGTGAGAGAAGCGGCCTGGCCGTATGTTACGCTGAGACGTATGTATGTATGGACGTATGTATGTATGGTTGGGCCGAGCGCAGTTGAGACCGAAAGAAAGCGGGCAAATTCTCCCGCCGTCACCACATCCCACCTTCTCCTCTTCCTCCCTCTGACTTCCCCCCTCTAACACCCTCACTTTTCTTCCCCCCCAAAAAAGTCTCCCACGTGGAGTTCGTTATTCTCCGGTTCGATCTGGTCATAGATTCCTCAACCGGTGCAATTTCGAGAAATCTTCCAGCGACCTCAAAGGTACGCTACCGTTCGCGACCATATGACTCCTCCACCTTCTAACACTGTGCGTGCCTGACCAGGAAGCCATTGGAGCTCGTCAAGACCTTCAAGCCTGCCAGTCAACTTAATAAGAGACCCTTTCGCGGTTAATCGCAACCATGCCGTCCACTTCCGCGGCCCTGACGCCTGGATTGGCGTCGTTCCTCAAGTCCTTGAAGACGAATCCAATTGATACATCGATTGAGGATCTGATCTCGTGCGTCCTCGACGTCATATCACCGCGTGTCGCAGCAGCTCGTGCAACATACTGACCAGCCTCTAGGCTTCTGAAGCGCAGACAGATTCGCCATTCCAGATCATGCGCGACCGCAACCGCCTACCTTCTGCGCAGTGTTATTTCGGCCACTCGGACTTCGGATGCGAACAAGATGATCGAGCGGGTCCAGCATGTGGGAAGGCGCGTGATGGCTGCTCAGCCTAGGGAGATGGTGGTCGGAAACATTGTCAGACGTGTGCTCGGATTGATCCGTGATGAAGCGGAAGACGACAGAGAGGCCGACTTCACTCTGAGTGAAGCGGGCTCTGAAAGCCAACCTCAGACCCCTCGTGCCCTAGACGGTCAGTCCTGTCTCATAGCACATCAAACCAGGACTGTTGTGAGCTAATATTTATGCCGTTTGCAGACCCCTCCGAGGTTCTCTCTTCTCGCCATGAAGGTTCCGACCGGTCATCCTCCAGACAGCCTTTTACTTCGCTGTCGGCCACTCCCATTTCCATGTTCAGTCTCCTCTCACACCCAGAGCCTGAGTCGTCTTTGCCTGGCACTCCGGCCTCCGCGTCTCCGTCCGGCCGCCTACTTGGCCAAAGCCACAACAAAGACATCCGTGCCGAAGTTCTCGACGGTATCAACGAGATCATCGATGAGTTGGGCCAGGTAGACGACCAGATTGCGGCCTATGCCTTGGAACACATTCACTCCAACGAAATCATCCTCACACACACATCTTCGACTACTGTCCAAAAGTTCTTGCTCAAGGCTGCGGCCAAGCGCAAGTTCACCGTGATTCATGCCGAATCTTATCCCAACAACCATGAAGCGACTCATGCCACTGTCAGCGGACAGGCTCCTAAGGACGACGACATTCTGAGCACCGAGGCTTTCCAGAAACCTCTGATTGCTCTTGGCATCACTGTTATTCTCATCCCCGACTCCGCAGTCTTCGCGCTCATGTCCCGTGTCAACAAGGTCATCTTGGGCACACACTCGGTCCTTGCCAACGGTGGGTTGGTCGCTGCGGCTGGCACGCGAGTCATCGCTCGCGCGGCCAAGGTGCACCAGACTCCCGTGGTCGTTGTGAGCGGTGTCTACAAGCTCAGCCCTGTCTACCCGTTCGACTTCGACTCGCTGATCGAGTATGGCGATGTCAGCAAAGTTATTGGGTACGAAGATGGTGACCTAGTAGACCAAATTGACGTTCAGAACCCGCTCTACGACTATGTCCCCGCGGAACTGGTCGACCTTTACATCACTAACCTGTAAGTTACCCTAAAACTTGGCCCATTAAGTCTGCAGAACTGACAAGCATTCCAGGGGAGGCCATGCGCCATCTTACCTTTACCGTATTGTCTCGGACCACTACCGCAAGGAGGATATCAACGTCTAACGGTTTTGAGGATTATGGAAATGGAAATGAATCAACATATGAACAAAAACTTAAGGGAATGCAGATGGCTGCAAGATGACATGCAAAAAGTACGGCTATAGATGAGTAAGGCGTAAGGGCATAGATAATGGAACGCAACGATACCCGCGGGGATACTAGGATAATCTTTATGAATGAGATCAGTCCTTATCGATTGACGCACCCATCCGACGTAGATACTACAGTAGTATGTGCGTTCTAGATTCGCAGATTGCCGGAAGGCTGATTTGATCTACAAAAACAACTACGACAAAAGCTAGACTCATTTTTTTGAAGGATTTGAATTTTAGGGCCCTCCCAAAGAAATAAATCATGGCGCCATCTTTTATGGATATATCAATCGTAGTACGCTGCAAATGGTATGTATTTTGCAGGGTCTCATCCGTCCTGAACCATCAATTCCAGACCATAGACTTGTGTTTGCTTTGCCTTTTGCCCCGAAGCATCTTCCATGGAATGGGCCCCCTTCCACCCCGCTAATAACATCTTTATTAAATTCCCCAGGGTTTGGGTTATTTAAGAGCGGGGCTTCTCCTTCTTCTCCTTCCAGAGAGCGAGCAGACCGACACCGGAGACCTTGACGACCTTGAAACGGACACCGGGAATATCACCCTTGGCCTTGCCCTTACGACCGAAACCGGCGAGGAGGACCTCGTCGTTCTCATCGATGAAGTTCAAGCAACCGTCGTTGGGGACTATACAGAGCACCATATGTTAGCACAATCGATACCCAGAATCAGATATTCAGTATTTTCCCGGTGTCGCCCCCAACTCCATTCCATGCTCCCCTTGCCCTTCTCTCATATTGTCTGTGTCCTCCACACACAGAGACTTCCATCATATATTCCCCCAAACCAGACACATCCATCCACAACCGGGAAAATAAAGAGAAATGAAGAGGATAGGATCACCCACCGAAAGCGGTAACCTTCTTGCCGTTCTTGATGAGCTGGACCTTGACACACTTGCGAATAGCGGAGTTGGGCTGCTTGGCCTCAACACCGACCTTCTCAAGAACGATACCCTTGGCGTGGGAGGCACCTCCGAAGGGAGAGGACTTGTAGGCAGTACCGAGGAGGCGCTTCTTGTAGTGCAGATCGGCCCAGCGGTTCTCGCGACGGGTGGTCGCGAGCTTGCGGGCGGCGTTCAAACCACGGGGCTGTCCCTTACCCATCTTGTCGGATTATGTTCGAAGGAGGGTGAACTGTAGAAAAAGCAAGAATTTCCGTTAGAATTATATTATTTTTCCAATGAATGGGTGAGATTTCGGTGATGAAGTTGGACAAGTTGCAGGTGGCGGGCGTGTTTGCGGATTTCTCTCTCTCAAGATTCGGGGATATATATAAGGCGGACTTTGTGTGTGCGTAGGGGGATTTTCTCGTGTCTTTTTTTTCGCAACCAGGGAAATATCGACTGGTGATAATAAATTCACAATAGGGGGGTATCTCTATACGTACCGAACTGATGGATAAAATTGGCTGGATGGGCGGATGGTTGTCGAAAGTCGAAGGGGGGGTTCGCTTTCACGGCCGGCGGTCGCTCGACTAGATCGAAAATGTTCTGCTGTGCGGCTTCGCCCTAAACGGCCGCTAAGCGAGGCACGGGACTCGGGCTGGGTCGGAGTCGGAGAAACTTCGGCCCTCTCCGTCTCTGTCTGTGTCTGTCTCCCCGTGGTTCCTGATAACGATAAGGATGCTGTCACTACTATCACCACCTTTCTTCTTCAACTTTAACTATACGATTGATACTCAATTGTTATCCATACTATAATGTTTAATCTATAGCAAGAAGGGAAGGAAATAAATATACTGCCAACCATGGACCCTCCACTCAGAATGGATCCCAAAATGGATCCTAAAATGGACACCAGGAAGATAAGTGCCCAGCGTCTTCCCCCGCCTGTCCTCTTCCAAGGCCCGCCGTCACATAATGCCTCCAACCTCTCTCTTCCCCCGCCGGTATCCGCTGTTCCGACGACGGGAGCCTCTCCGCGGCCGCCTCTGCAGCGCAATCGCTCCTCCCGGGCAGGAACCCTCGAGGCTCCAGGGTCCCTCTCGCCATTCCTGACTCGCAAACAGTCTAAGGGGGAGGTGGACGGTTCCGAAGCCATATGGCAGGAGATGCAGAGCGCATTGTCCGAGGTCGAGCTGAGCGCGGCAACGGGCGAACATGTCTTTGGGGAGAAACACTCCGAGGCGTTGGAAGATCTCCGGACAAAACAGCTGAAGCTTGCGCAGGCGTGGGCGCGCAGCGAAGCCGGGGATGAGGTTGTGGAAACAAAAGGTGCTGCCGCTGCTGCTGCGGCCACGGCAAAGAGTAATGCGTCGCTGCGACCAGCGTCGCGAAGCACGGCTGGACCGGGTGATTCTGCTATTCCTGAGGATGGCTCCTCGCGGAATCTGGATGAGGAGACGGAAAAGGATATTCTTCTCGCGCGAGAGAGACGGGAAGCTAATGATCGATACTTTGATCGGGTTAATAATGGTGTCTTGGATGTGGTGGCTAAGCTGGAGGAAGTCGCTCAGGCTATGCGCGCGGTGGAAAGAGAGAGCAAAGACATCTGGAGTGATACTGATAGCATGAGTACCACGACGCAGACCACGACTGATACTGGGTGAACTAGCTGTTGGCCTATACAGACATCTATGGGGACTTCTTGATAGCCCTCTGTATTATAGAATGAGGCGACTAGCCCACTGACAGTGGACATGCATTGCTGTCAACGCGGCATACAGTGGCCAAGTACCAGCAGTCGCAAGACAATCGCATCAAGTCTGCGCCAACCCGCATACTGAATCCACGACACAGGCGGCAACAACCCCCAAAGCCCTGCTTCATATACCCAGCAATCACCACGAACCAAGAAAACAAGAAATGTAGCATTATACCGCTAGTCAAACAAATCAAATCCAAACAACGTATAAATATAGAACAAAAAATCAAAGGGTATCTGAAACTTCATCTCCATCAAACCCACACCCACACCTACACCCAACGCAAACCATAAACAAAAGGCAGCACTAGGACACAAATGTATCTACTCCTTCTTCACCAACCGCACCACCGTCTTCCACCCCTCCACAGCCGTATCCCGCGCATCCTCCCACCGACTCTCATACGCCTTCCTCGCCAACGTCTCCACCTCTTGGTTCCAGCGATGTTTCAAGAAGTCCTTCAAGACGGGTTTCGTCTTCCGGTCTTCTTCCTCATCCGGACGCTTCTGGGTCTCTTGAGGCAATAAGCGACGGTCGTATGCGCCTGCTGACGAGGCCAACCAGTTCAGAGCGCGCGTTTGTTCGCGAATGGCATTGCGCTGTTCCAGGCGATTGGCTTTGTGTACTTGGAGGGAGATGTACAGGACGGAGGTGGTGAGGGCGAAGCCGCTGAACTGATTTGGGCGTAAGCTATGATTTTTTGGATTGGTTTGATTTGTATGTGACGGAGGATGGAGTTGAAGGGATGGATGTAGGATAAGTGGATGAAGAGGTGGGAGAGTAGTAAGGGCATAACGGGGACTTACGAAGCCAGCGAAGAAGCCCATGTTATCTCTATTCTCGAAATTACAAGACCGGATATTCACAAATGGTTTGACCAAAAGTCAAATAGAGGATGTCGAGAATGGTAAAGTGTACAGATGAAAGCGGGGGTTCTTCAAAGCCCTTGCGGACAATCAGACAATCGGGATTGATTGAGATGGAACGACGAGGAGTATCGGTCTCGTCTGATGTGACCACCAAACGGGAGATAGGGACAAAATAAATATGTCCGACTTGTCCAAATACCACTGTACAGTTCAGGCAAAAGAGATTCCCCAATTATAAGACGTAAAAGAACACAATGGGGGATCGAAGGAAGGATTGAAGATCAAAGATGTTCCCAAACGGAGGAGAAAGTCGGGGCTGCCGTACCCGCACTCCGATTGGCTACGCGGCGAATCGAATCTTTCCGCCATCTCCATCTCCAGCTTCATCTTTCCCTCTCATCGACAACCAAAAACAACCGGCGACTCCTGATATCCCATTGATCCTCCACACCGGTTTCAATCCCATCCGGTCTTTTCGAATCGATCCATCCGATCCCACCGCCTGGCCCCCGAAGCCAGCTTATCCACACACTCCGCCCCGAAAAGAAACCCATATCAAATAAACCACTCTCACCACCACCAACACTATGGCCGGAGGTGCTGCCAAATTCCGCCATCTGAGCCGCAAGTCCTCTCACAGACAGGCCCTCCTCCGCAACCTCGTCACCTCTCTCTTCCAGCATGAATCCATCACAACCACATGGGCCAAGGCCAAGGAGGCGCAACGACTGGCCGAGAAGCTGATCACCCTGGGCAAGAAGAACACCGAAGCGAGCCGGAAGCGCGCATTGTCGACGTTTTATGTATGATGCTGCCCCTCTATCCTTTGATTTCTTTCTCAGGACATATTTCATACATACCGTGGAGAATACACGATAGATGAAAGCGAACAATCTGAACTAACCAAATGAATCAATAGACCCCCCACGAACTCCTCCCCAAGCTCTTCGGTCCCCTTCGTGAACGCTACGCCGAACGTCCCGGTGGCTACACGCGAGTTCTGCGCGTCGAACCCAAGAAGGATGATCAAGCCGCCAGTGCAATCCTGGAGTTGGTAGATGGACCTAAAGATATGCGGTTTGCTTTGACGGCGCGGACAGTTGCTAGACAGCGGTCTCAGGGTTTGGAGACTCTCAATGAACTTACCACAATGAATGTGAACAAGGTCACGCGGTTCCGGAAGGGGGGAATCTCTGATCTCGAGAGGGAGATCAAGCGCTTAGAGATCACGGGTCATGGGAAGGAGGAGGCGGGGAAGGCCAAGCCTGCGAAGCAATAGAGTGAGGGTGTAAGTGATCGATGGTGGTGGTGGTGGTGGTGGTGGTGGTGGCCTAGGTGGCCTTTATACTGTGTACCTTTACTATTTCTTTACCTTCACTGCTGTGTGCTTGGGCCTTGTGTTTTGGCTAGTCATGATTGTGTAATTTTAGCTGTTTTGTTTCAGTGGTGTTGTGTATGTAGATTGGACCCGTTCATCCCCTTCGTCGAGATTATCTCCAGGTAGTGACGACTACTTATACATCTACGTCAATATTTTAACACTTGGTGTCATACAGTGTATTTATCTAAGCACTATCGCCTGCCCCTCCCAAGCCAGCAAGATCTAGCAAACATAGCAATGCTCAAAGTACATCGAGTTATTCAGGTTTCCAACCAAGTCCCGAACGCCCACGAAATCCCAGTCGTCGACAGCGAGGGGTTGGGCGGCGCTGACAGGACCTTGAAACCCAGTTCCCACGCATCAAATCATTTCTCTCTCCCACAAGAGATGCGACGCTGATCACAACAGTTCCTATGTCTAATCTTCCAGAGATACAGAACGGCCACGTCAGGAACCTTGTCACCAGCAACACATCACGCCAACATTGAACCATATGTACTTTTGGTAGAAAACAGTCAAGTAGTAGTATCACTCTAATGAAGAAAAGATTTGTCTGCCCTAGGCAGGAGCACGTCAGTTGACCCGTGGCAGGCTTGCTCCGCCAGAAACAACTAGCGGCCCGTTTTTGGTGGCGGGGAGCGTGTTGCCCGAGTAAGGATGCGTCGAGCTGGGCCCACTGCGCGGTTTCAAGTCAAAGTCAGAAGGCACCTCGGACGGTGGTGGCTTGGGTGGCAGATGTGACGGTGTCCCCCACTTCGCAATAGAATCTCTGCCTCCCGAAGGCCCACCGCGGGTCGGGCCATGTGCAACTGAACCAGGCATGTCTTGAGCCTTGCTGCTCAAATCTTGGAATCCGGACCACTGGGGCTGCATGCCCGGCTGCATACCGGGATATGGGTTCATACCATGCTGATTGCCCTTGCTGGGGTGCCGTGCTAACGTCGCACCACCAGGGACAAATGAGCGGGTTTGTGGGTTGAAAGGCGACCTATTGAAGCTTCCGGGCAAAGGGTGAGCACCGCCGTGGCCCTGCATCCCCGGGCTCATGGGCTGTCCGGGATATTGAGCATAAGGATAAGATGTCGGTGTGGGAGGCTGCGTTTGATAGCCGGCCCATCCAGATGGGGGAGGATTGCGATGTGATGGTTGTGGATAGGCGCCGGGATAAGGTGGCGTGGACCAACCAGGATTGGGTTGATATTGGACGGAGTTTGGCATAGGATAACTGCTTAACGCAGGGGACGACTTAGTGGATGCCATCGCGGGCGACTGGTTGATGGTCGCATATCCAGAGTATGGGGACTGCTGGGGCACAGGGCCGTTCTGCCATGGGCCACTGGGGGTCATCTGAGGCGACACAGGCATCGAATAATGTGGCATAGCATTCATGTTCATGGGCCCGGAATACATTGGACCAGTCTGGCCACTCTGACCGTAGCCCATACTAGGCGGCGACACACCGGGTCCCACCATGCAAGGTTGGGCTGGGAAAGACGGATCGTTGACAGCCATGCCGTAGGGCATTGGTCCGTTGGCATAAGGCATTCCCGGGTAATACGCGTTGAACTGAGATCGAACCTCGAAACTGTCATCATGAGGAGTTTTCTGGCGCTGTGCCTTTTTGCGTCCACTTGTTGAGCTCGAGCGTGACATATTGGTACCGGAAGAATCGCCATTGGCGTTCTCGGTACTCTTGGATTCGGTAAAATCACGGAAAATTCGCTCCCTAGCTTCTTGGTATTTGGCCTCCCTTTCCTCGCGAGTCAAGGTCAACCTGTCCTTGGCTGGGGTAGATCCCCGCTCCCCGTCGTTTCCGCTGTCCCCGGCTTCGGATCCGTTCTTAGATGCAGCGGACGAGCTTGCCGCGATGCTACCCTCGGTGGAAGGCCGCTCACTATCGGTACGACGCATGATCTTCATTGCAGGCATGGCGGGAGGCGGAGTACTGTTAGTCGCAGCGTGGAGAACTGAGAGAGGCGTAGGGCTACAAAAATTAGCACATGTCAACCATACAAGATGTGAGGATCGCAGCGCAGACGTACAGCCGACAGAAAGGCGTCCGATGAAGCCGGACGGATGTGACATTATTGTCAACAAAGTGCGTCAGATGGTAGTAATCGCCCAGCTTGTGTGCAAGGAGCCGCCCAAAAGCGTTCGAAGGCGGGAGTTCCAAAGAGTGCTCCCTAGGAAATCATCAGAATACTGAACTCAGAACCACAAAGGCAACATGGTGGCCGACTTACTTGGAATTCTGTATAAAGTATCGGACCTTTTCTTCCAGTTGAAGAATCAAGAGGCGGTCTTTGGGGGACTTCATAGCCTCAAGGAGTTTCTCGTCGGGCTCTGACGGGAACCCATGTATAGGCCGTCCTGCTTGAAAAGCATCGGCATTCGGGTAATTGTTGGCGACAGTGTCTGGCAGTATGGCACCATTTGTGCGCTGCATACCATCAACGAAGATAGGTCCCGTGGGCTGAAGAATTCCCCTTGGTCTCTGTAAGAATCCGCGGGCACCTGATTCTGACCCTGTCAGTGAATTCGGGGCACCGGAGGCGTGCCCAGATAGGGACTCCTCCTCATCAATGGCCTGAACGCTCGCACTGTCATCCGGACGCAAAGAATCTTTTTCGTCCATTGCGAATGTCGTTACAGAAGCCATGCTCTTAGAATCGAAGCTCGTGGGCTTGGTTGAGGAGTTTGAAAGATGAGTACGATCATCCTCGAACGAGTTCTCCCGTTTCAGAGAAGCGTTGTCTGCAACCTCATTGGAGAATACAGGACCGTCGTGGTACTTTTTGTCATCGATGTGGACACCATGTACGGCCTGCGATAGACTGTCGACGTTTCGATCAACAGCGACAGCCTCGTTTCGGACGGATATCGGGTCTCCCTGGCTGGAGGAGACATTTTCCGAGCCATGTTGTTCGGAACATGATGAAGGGCCATCGACGGACTGTAAGCCGTTCAACTCGTCAGATGATACGGGAACTTCCGGATTTGATGGCGGAGGCATGGCCGCAATCTGCTTGAGCGGGTCAGCGAGAACCCGCCGTTGGCCGACTAGCAACGCAGCACCTACCTTTGCAAAGGAAAGACGATGCTCGTCTCTTGTGGAACTGTTGGATGCCATTATTCCGTGACTCTCTGAGCCAAACGTCCAGGAATCTTGTAGCGTTTCCTTCCGCTAAGACAATAAACGATCGGATACGGACGGATTGAATAAGGGGAAAACCCGACGAGAGACTGCACTCTACCCGCTCAGGTGTTGACGAAAAAAAAAGCCGAAATGAATATCGATCAAAAGCCACTCAAAGATCCCACTTCACACAAGCCCAAAAAGAAAGACGGCACATATCTGGAAAACGTAGGTCGCCATAAGGAAAGCTGCTTCGACGTCAGGTCCGGTCGGAATGTCACAAAGCCGTGCTCTGTGAGAAGCGGGGTGGAGAGAGGACTGGCTGATCAGGAGCCGGAATATGGGATGCAGGCAAGCATGCAGAGAAAGAGAGGAAGGAAGAAAAAAGGCTGCTCTTACACGATGGTCAGAAAGATTGGCTCATGGCTTTCGATATGTAACGCTTGTCTTTTGGGGGGCAGAGGGGGAAATGAGGTTTCCTTCCACTAACAATGAGACGATCGGGACACGAACCAAGCCAGCCGGAAAAAGTAGGGAGTGGGAGTCGAGACGGAAGCGCCCTTGGACTTCCACTAACACCGGAGGGCAAGTTTGGGGGGAAAGTGGATGTGGATGGGGGGTGGGTAAAAGGGCAGGCCAACGATGCTGGACCGGCTTTTTGATCTTTTGGGCTGAGAAGGAACGAGCAACGCTTCAAGTCAATCGGGCGGGTTTCGCTTGGCTCCTCCTTCGTGGGCCGCCGCCCGCGCTTAGCCGCGCGCCTAACCTGGTCGGCCCGGCCCACATTCTGCCTGCGACAGCCGCGGGGAGGAAAGAGCTTGGGTTTGGGATATCCAGGCTGATTTCCTGGCGTGCGGGGATCTTTTTCTCTTTGGTGTTCTTGTGTTTCAGACAGGCAGCCGATCCATAGCTTCTTTTACGTATCCGCTACTGGCTTGATACGTGCCCCGGATGAATCGCTATCGAAATGCTCCCGGCCTCAGAGGCCCTACCAAGGCTACTCCTAGCACCTTGTGTCAAAAATGCCTGAAACGAGATACGTAAAGACCATCTACACTATACTTTCATATTCGCTGACGGTCCCAGCACGGCACTACAGCTATGAATGTAAAGTGACCGCCCAAGAGCGGCCGTACACGTCTCGTCCATCACGCACGCAGCAGTTATTGAACCCCAAACTGCGGCCGCAACTCTCAGCTGATGTCCCTAGTGACTCATCACGCACGTAGGTCTATCCTTTTTATCGAGCTCATGAGCGAGCTGTCACGAGCAGGAGCTAAATTGCGTACAGGAAAGGACTAGCGACTGAGATCCTTGCTAAGCGCGAGGAAGAACGAGGTCGCAAAAGAGAGCACGATGAGGCAGATCCTCTTGACAGTCGCACTCAGACCTCTAAACGAGCTCGGTCAGCATCATCACATTCGGTCAGCTCGGTATCAACGATATCGACTAGTCGATCACACTCAAGATCGCCCACTCGCCATGCGGACTATGGTGCACGAAAGGGCCATGGTCGAACAAGGTCCATCTCTTCCCATGTTTCTGGACAAAGGAAGAGACGCTACAGCGATGCGTCTTCTCATGATTCCGCGGTCTCTTACTCGTCCGGGGACAGAGACTCTCGTTCTCGATCGCGTGAGTGGCAGGGTGACAGGAACACCCGGCGGAGGCGTCGAGAATCCAGCCCTGAAGAGCGAGGCCGGCCTCGACACCTGTCACGGGATCGTGAACGACGAGACAGGTCCCGAAGTCAGAGCGTGGATCACAGCCGGATTGCCAGGACGAGACGGTCTGCGACCCCAGAGAAGCGACCAGAGCGTGGCTATCCTGCTTCAAGAGATTATAGGGATGGTCCGAGTCATTCGCAGAAAGACGGACGGGGCCAAGGACGCGCGCCGCCTCCGCCCCGTGAGAGGAGTCTCAGTCCTTACAGCAAGCGTCTTGCGTTGACGCAGTCCATGAATCTGGGCAACTAGGTGTCTTTGGCTTGAGGTTTTGAATAGAAAAAGTACTGGACAACGGATGTGCGGGAGTTTGGCGTTTTTCCTCTTTCGAGGCTCATACCACGGGCTGGTTCTCCAAGGATTATAAACGGGGGACTGTACTATAGTAAGACCATACAGAAGGCTAATGCATTGAAAGTAATTTTTCCAAGTAAACCGTATGCAGAGATCCTCAACGCCTTGCGACACTTGTCCCAAATCCTCCAACTGTGGGCGCCTGTAAAAGCAAGATGCAAAGAGATGAGACCGAATCGCAACTGCTACCATACATCTTCCCATGGGGTATCAAAATCATGCCTCGTCATCCTCCAGATCATTGCCTGCCTCCTCCTCTTCCCTCTCACGGACATGAATGCCCTGGACCAACATATCACCTTCAATGCCGACTTCCTCGCCCTGTTCACCTCCATTGGCACCTGCTCCTTTCGCCTGAGCTGCGCGCTGTGCCTCTTCTATCCGTTGGCGGACCAATTTCGCGATCGCGTTCTGAGTTCTAACATTGAGGACGTTCATCTTCTCATCCAGGTCCCGCTTCAGATCCCAATTCGGCTTCTTGGGCTGTAGCTTGAAGAGGTCAATGGGCTGGTCACCTTCCTCATCCTCCTTGGCTTTTTCTGCGGTAGCCCTTGCGATTTCTGCAGCCTGCGCTTCCACGGTAATCTGACCATCTGATGGGGCGGTGTCGAAGCCCAGCTTTGGGCCGCGCATTTCTGCGTCGTAGTTCCTCCCGGAGAGGTATTGCTTTGTTACATCTGGAGCAGCATCTTCCAATTCTTCATCGGCGGCACCAGCTTCGGTCAATGGCTCTGGCTCTGGTTGTTTCCGCTTCAGCGCAGCAAGCTTTGCAAGGCGTGCTTTGCGCTCATTTGCCGCCGCATCGAGAGAAGCATGATTCGACGACATCACGGCGGGGGGAGGAGGGTCGGATATAAAAATCGAGCGGGGGGAAGGATTTCACGATACGGTGTAAGTACGGGGTGAGAAACGAGTAGCGATCTTTTTATTCTGCCCGCAGAAAGCTCCGAGTCTTTTCGAAAGGGTCTCGCGTCACCCGAGAACTGAGACGATGTGATGATGAAGTCTAGAATGATCTTTCGGTAGATACTTGCTTGTGCTTTGGTTATCGGGCGGTGCTGCGCCACATCTGTACCGCACCAGCCACATAGGCGCCGGAGCAAAATCCGGCGGCGGAGGGAAAGATTATTGGCTACAACAATCGTGCTTCCCTTCGTTCCCCGGCCCCGAACCCGCGCGGTGATTGTTCTCGCAACTTTCAATCGAGATATGAGCTGAACAAGCTGTGAGTCTGAATGTTACCTTGTCCGCACTATCTCCCGCGTTCCCGCGTCTGCGCTGGATTGCCGGTCTACAACCCGCAGCATAGGCTCCGCCTCGGGCGACGGAGAGAAGGACCCCAGGATGCAAGATCCTTTGTCGACAATGCGCCGCGATCGAATACGTCCAGTCAGCCAGTTAATTTTTCAAATGGTGTGAGGCATTTCAGTGTCTACAGCACTGTTATTCCGGAAATGAAGACCCAACGCCTCTTCCATACAACTACCTTCGGCCGATCTGCAGGGAATAGTGTACTTCATAACCAGCCCTCGATTACCAAAAGGGAGTTCTCACTTCTGTCACCCGGAGCTGCTTCTCGCAATGCAACTTTACTATCGCTCATCAACAAAAACACTACCCTATCCGTCGTGCAGAAACGCAGTTTGCGTACCCCGCCTACCCTCGCGAGCTTCAGCGATGTGAAGCCGCTCTTGACATTACGCTTTGGAAAAGAAACCAAAGCCTTGGATTTGGCTATCAGGTCCGGATCATATACGTGCAGTGGCGATGATATTCGAAAATGGAGGTTTGCGCAGAGAGAGTTATTCCAAGCGAAGTACGATGGCAGAGAAGTGCAGGAAGAGTTGGTGCCTTACCCTCTGGATTCGAAAGATAAGGAGCTGCTGGAGACAATTCAAATGGACAGCCTAGGAGCGTTCCGTGAGGCCTGGAATGGCCTTACTCCGCTGGAAATGGAGATCCACTGGGGACGATTGTCGCTGTGGCTGTTGCGGAACTCTCCTGAGCTGGCCTTGGAATTCCTCTTAGTCACTTGTCAGGCTTCTGTCAAACCGGTCTTTGCTATGATTGCGGACTGTCTAATCTATTTGGACACTATTCATTCTCGTGAGATGCAGCGGTGGGCCAAGAATTCCCACAACTATCAGTCTGTCATACGTGCCTGCTTGGATCCCATGCAGTGGCCTGTCTCCTATGTGCCGCAGAAGGGTGTGCGCTTCTTCATAAAGAAGGCTGACCGTAGCGCCGTCTATGAGGCTTGGGATCTTGTGGAGACCAGGAAGCATAGATTGAAGGGCGAGACCTACCTTGGTTTCATGGGCCGCTTCACGGAATTCAAAGACGTTGACAACGCACTCCTGGCACTGCGCAGGGCTGGGCGGCAGTTTTGGAGATTACATCAGAGCCCCATGGAGATAGCGGTTTCACGCCATTGCAGCAAGCTCTTAGTCCTCGACTCGGTTGTGGATGGTCCGGATGGACGCAATTTCCGCATTCTTCCCGAACTCCTCAGTATGGGGGTGCAGCCCGACCGAGACATGATGAACGTGGTACTTTCCAACGCCTTCAAGACAGGGGATCCTCAATTAGGGCTTGACGTACTACGCCACATGAAGGCTCAAGGCTTCCAGCTTGATTCGTACACTTATCTGACTCTACTTAGCGATGCTGTCGCTCGTCAAGACAGAGAGCGAATGACACACTTGATGGAGGAACTTGAAAGCCAGCCAGAGCTCAAGAAGAACCCCTATATTGCGAGCAAGCTTTTCCACTCCCACTTCGTTTTCAACGTGAAGCACCTCGATGGTGCTACAGACCGCCGGGAGATTTTCTACTCTCTGTTGCGCATGTATTGTGAGCTGCATGACATAACGCCCTTGAAGGAGCTCTCGATTGTCCCTCGTCAATACGATCTTCCAACGACTGGCGAGAAGACGCCACCGTCAGTCATTGCCTTGTATCTCGTTATTGCGACTTGGCTTCGGTGTCAAGCCCACGTGGGCAGTGTCGAACGTGTCTATACCAGGTTCCGGGAATTGGTGTTGCAAGGCCACAAAGATATAGCCCCTCTAGCTGCGACCGACCATACCTACAATGAGTTCATGCTTGCGTATCGCAACAATGCACACGGGCTACGACCCGCTGTGCGCGTTGTTGAAGATATGCTACAGTCTGCTACTGAGGTCGACGCCAAGACTGGCAGCTCTGAATCAACTTTCACGCAGACGCAGCCAACGGTCTTGACCTGGACGCTGCTGTTAAGTGCTTTCATCTACAATAACCAGCCACTCGCGGCTGAGAAGGTGAGAGAGATGATGGCCAAGCATGGAGTCGTATACAGTATGACGACCTGGAATGTCATCATCAGCGGGTTTGCCAGTCAGCAGAATGCATCTGCCATCGCGCAGTCTATCAAGGACCTCGAGGATCAGGGCCTGTCTATCGATGCTTACACGATGAAGGGCCTACGCTACCTCCGGGATCCGGAGCAGCTCTGGATTGCTGTGGAACAGCTGGACCTGAAATCTGCCTCACACTTGAGGAGGGATGCTTTCAATCCGAACCCCGAATCTCCCCAGCTGGACGAAGCGGAAACTGAGCAGCTGCTCGATCGAGGCCTGCAACGTCTAAAGGCCAACGCATGAGATACCCTTTCTTCTGTTTCCCGTCTGTTTCTGTTTATTCTCTTGCATCTCTAGCGCGGACCTGGGATTACGGTGGTTTCGGACAAAATCCTTTTTGAACATAGACATCCTGATAGTGTAGAATTTATGTACGATATACAGATCAATAATCATGAGAGACCCCTGCAAGAAAAGAAGATGCGAAAAGAGAAGCTTCAGTAACGCCACCACCTGGTAGAATGACCATCTAATCTGAGACCGCAAGGAGTTGGGGCGAGTCGATCAGCCACCGAAGAAGATCGAGACCTGGCAAGAACATGGGCATTAGCATTGCAATTTAAGCTAGTGGTTGGTTCCCGCAAGGTGCTTGGGTATACTTACAGCCATCACGACGCAGCATATACTGACATACGGGCTCAACCGTTCCCCAATTCGAGCACACTTCCAGAAGATCCCGAAGAAGCTAAGAAAGAAAATATCAAATCAGAACCATGTCACTTCATAGACTCGACATGATGTCCACTACACAGCAGCAGTCAGCAGCACTTACCCGCTCTGATTGCGGTCCATGATCCCAGGCATCATCGAGTGCGCATATGTGCTCGTGCAGATGATAAGCAAGAACACGAGCAGAAGTGATTGAAAGTTGAACAAGGCAGACTGCATCATGCACTAGAAGTTAACGATCCATCACCAGTAGAAGTGGCAGCAAGTAGGAAGATTGCGGAGTATATTCACTGACCATCTTGAGGGTAATATTCCCGTAGTCGAAAGCCTCACTGCCTCTTAATTACTTTCTTCACCTTCTTCTTTGCTCCAATCCCTCCCAGGTCGTCTGTATCTCAAAAGGTACCTTTATCGTTCGTGTGTAAACCAACAGACGAGAAGTAACAACTGTTGAGCCAGAACGACTTCCGTCCCGCGCGCAACCAAACCAAGTGATTCTGCCACCATGTCTTCCGTCACGAGTCCCCACCGCCTTTCCGCGCGGAAGTCCGGCCATCGTTCCGCCGCAGCTCCTGCTTCAATTCGCAACACATCTTCTGCTGCCCGTCCAGCCTCGCAGCCTCTCCGCCGTTCTCTGCCATCGCAGCAGACTTCTAGGGCTTCACCAGCCCCTCCCCGTCAGCCCAGCACTGGCCATGTGTCGAGTCAGCTCGCTTCTGCTTGGCCGTTCAATCCCCAGGAAACAGAACTAATCCGCGCCGGATACCGTCCCGCCTTTAAACCGCAACCCGTCGCCGAAGCGGACGAACAGCCCTCGAACAATAGCAACAAGAACAGCAATAACAAGGGATCCAAGAAGAAGAATAATAATAATATGGCGGAACCACGAGCCCGTGCCGCTAGGCACAAGGGTCAGATGAACTTTGCATCTGAACGTACGTCCGCCGTCGTTGGCTACAATCACTTTATAGATATATAGTCGTCGTTGCTAACATTAATACACATACCAGTCCGTCTCCTCCTTCTTGCCTATGGTGACCCCCGTCCGCACCCATCTTACCCTCCCGAGCCACTCCCCGAAACCATCCGTGTACTGGACGAGATTGTCACCGACTTCGTTCTCGAAATGTGTCACGGTGCGGCACAGTACGCCAGCTATTCCCGCCGACAGAAGATCAAGGTCGATGACTTCCGATTTGCGTTGCGCCGGGATCCGAACAAGCTTGGTCGTGTGCAGGAACTTCTTCGCATGGAGCGTGAGCTGAAAGAGGCTCGTAAGGCGTTCGATCAGAATGATGATCAGGTCGGTAACTTGAAGGATGCGGGCAAGAAGGGCCTTGAAGAACTTGGTGAAAGCGTTGATGGGAAGAAGAGTAAGGGCAAGGGGAAGAGGAATGCCAGGCGCGATTCTGATGCAACAGAGGATACGGCGCCGAAGAAGCGAAAGGTCGTAGGATGAGCTGAAATGATCTCGTCCGATACCTTTCCTTACTGCTCTGGCTACTGCTTCGATTTTTGCTTTTCTGGCGTTCGGGTCTACAGGGGTAGGGCTGTTCCACCTGCATTTCTAAACATATATGATATCCACTACTATCTGGTCGGCATTGGGGGGCGTTACTTATGTATCAAGATTGAAAAGCCTATTTAGCTTAAACTAACTAGCTCCTTAGATAGATGAAAACCTATCGGGGGACCCATCACTACTGTAAAAGGTAAAGCTGCATCGATAAGAAATGATCTACCCTAGATAATACTCTATTGCAACGTCTATCAATAGAATACTAGACAGACATGAAAGTCAACATGCCACAAATATACTGCATATGTACCTCAAACCCACCAAAACTACCCTACCCTACCCTACATCACATACAAGAAAAATGGACAAGAACGAAATGCAAGCTTCTGTTGCAAGGCTGATTGCATGTACGTAAGTAAAAGCATCTCTTTCTGCTCTCTTTTCCCATTTATTTCTTCCATTTCAAGCCAGACAGACGGACTCCCATACGCCGTTCGTTGCTCTTTTCTTTCATTCTTTCATTCTTATTTCTTTTTCCTCCTTTTCAATTTTTGGGGTTCATTGGGTTCGGTTTTCGTAAGGTCCTATCCGTCCCTTATGATGCTCAATTTTTCGGGGGTGATCATTGATGAGGTGCGTGTTGGTAGGGATCCTTGTAGGTAGGCTTCCAACCAGACAACATGACCTCAGTTCCCCTGGGTTGGCACAAGGAACCGGATATGGACTGGAAACATATCATATATCCAGGAAATGTAACGATATCAAGGGGACATGCTTTTTGTTGCGTGGCGAGAGAAATAGACTGAAAAGAAAAAGAAAAGAATTTTGCACAAATGAAATAAATGTTAAAAAGAGAAATGGAAAGGTATCGTTATAATAACCCTATGATATCCTCTTACGCGCGAGCCTCCTCTCCACTCCGTTCTTGAGTCCGCTGTTGCCCGCCCCGGCCTCCTTTGCCGCCCCGTTGGCCGCCGCGCTTGTCGCCCGACTCGCCGCTGCCGGACTCGCCTCCAAGAGTCAGCTGGGCGGTTGCTAGCCGGTTGGACAGCTCCATCTGTGTACGGATGGTGTTGGCCAGGTAGGACACGACCAGGACGTCCTGGATGTGGTTGTTGCTGTTGATTTTTTGTTAGTTTGATACTTGGTTTCAAAGAGATAGCTGAGGGTTGGGGGAGAAGGGGCAACATACAAGTCACGCTCAATGTCAGCAGGCTCAACCTTAGGTGCCAGAGCCAAGGTGTTGAGCAGGTACTGGCCCAGGGCCGTCGAAGCAGGAGCCTCCTCGTCAATGACAGACTCAACGTAGCGGGAAACCCGGTCGATCATGCCCAGAACATCCTCAATCGCACGCTCCAGAGCCTCGATATCAGTGAAGATGTTGGCACGACGCTCCTCAGCATCACGGGCCGCAGCAATAGCCTCCAGACCACTCTTCTCGGCCTCACCGTAGCGGATCTCGTAAGGGACGGGGATGAAGGCGGCGCTGTCGGCGGCTCTCTCCGCGGTCACACCAACGGGGGCGGAGATGTAGGCGCGGGTCTCGATATCCTTTCCAGCCTCGGTGGAGACGGTCAAGTGGACGGCAGGGTGAGGCCATGTGCCATCACCCTGGCCGCTGTAGAAGTTCTGGATCAAAGCGGAAAAGGTGTTCAGCTCGGACGAGGTGGCGTACCAACCCACGAGCACTTCCTTGGGGTTGGCCTTCAGGTGCAACGCAAGCATCTGCTTCTGGTATTCCATGTCCACCTCAACCTGGTCTGTCGTCTCCGTGTGTCCAACAGCGAAGGTGCTGCGGATTTCCACCTCGGTTCCATCCTCGGATCTGGTTCCCAGCAGAGTACCGATGACACGCTCCTGGTCAGCGTTGCGACGGAGGGAGTGGTCCAGGATTGAGAAGAGTGCCTAGTCCAGAGAGTTAGCACTATGACCCTGGTCGAAAAGTCTGTAAGACCCAGCCATATAACACGTACCTGGGGCTGGATGACAACGTTCAGAGGGGCGGTTGTCGGTGCAGTCCCCACTGCCACGGGGCCCAGAGGGCGAGCGAGGTGAAGGAAGGAATCAGCTTCAGCCATGATGAAAAATAGGTCGAGCGGTCTCTCGGGTTGATCTCGTCCTGGCCGTGGGGGGGAAAGAGTGGCACTCTGGGGTTCGGGATACTAATTAAATCTTCCGCCTCTGATGCCGCGACGGAGGTTCTGCTGCGAGGCTCAAATTGTGTGTGCGCAAAGGGAATTTCGCGCTAAGATAAGATAAGCAACTCCCCCCCAACGCCGCGAAAAAATAATCCGCCCAACTGCAATCGACCCCGAATTGTTGCTATTCTAGTGGCCATAGCCAATTTAATTTTGTCTTTACTTTATTATCAATGGCTCCTCCAAGAGGCAGAGCTCCTAGAGGCCGCGGCAAACGCTCGAGAGGGCCCGTCGGGCGCCGCGATGCCTTCCAGGCTTCTCGGGTTGCCGACATAGAGTGAGCATCACTTCCGCGCTGGTCTCTACAGTAAAGCTGACCAACTGTGCAGGTCTGATGATTCTTCGTCCGGTGAAGACGGTCCTGTTGATGAGCATATGGAGGGGGGTATGGCCGAAGAGGAAGCCATGGATGTCGGTTCGTCCAGCGATGAAGAGGATGAGGAGAAGTCCGGTCGTCCTTACAACGAGCTGCTACAACTGTTGAACACATCTACCGACTCCAAGGGCCCGGCTCGCAAGAGGAGAAAGGTCGACCATAAGACTACAGAGACCGTCGAGGTTGTTCGCGAGGACCCTGTTGCGGAGGAGGACGAAGAAGCTCTCGGGGAGGACGATCTAGAGCAACAAGAGCCTTCGGATGAAGAGGACAATGCGAATCAAGAAGATGCTGGTGCACAGGATAGTGATGAAGAAGACGGTATGGTCTTATGCTGTTTATTGATTTTGCCATCGCACTAATGTTCAACAGACAACGATCCTTTCGACACGCACTTTACGAACCCGACGGAAGACGAGCTGGCCAAGAAGATCAAGGCTATTGGGGAGAACAAGTGGAAGAGTGCAAAGAAGGAACTGCCAGAAGGCTTGAGGCTTGTGCGCACTATTCCAGATACTGGCGACGATGCGTCCTGGCTACCTCCAATGAAGCAAATCTCAAGCGTGAAGGTGAGCGTGGCAGCCCCAGTCTACTGAAACGGCCGCTGATATAGATCCGGTACAGCTTAAGAGAAAGCTTAAAGAGCCAGCCTCCGATAAATTCCCCCAAATCGGTGGACAGGCCCAGCACATTGCTCCGTACATCTTCGGCTACCAGGACGTTTTGTATGGAGCCCGGACGCCATCCAACTCGGCCCAGATGCGCGATCTTCTGGCCCTCCACGCCACCAACCACGTGCTCAAGACCCGCGATCGAGTGCTCAAGAACAATACACGTTTGGCCAAAGAGCAAGACGCCGACATTGATGTCCGAGACCAGGGCTTCACTCGGCCGAAGGTACTTTATCTCTTGCCTACCAAGCAGGCTTGTGTGCGGGCCGTCGAGTCCATCACGCGCTTCTTCCAACCCGAGCAACAAGAAAACAAGAAACGTCTCCTCGACACCTTTTCGGCGGCTGACGACCCGTCATGGGAGAGCAAGCCGGACGACTTCCGCGAGCTCTTCGGTGGCAATGACGACGACATGTTCCGTCTGGGTCTCAAATTCACCCGCAAGACTGTCAAGTATTTTGCGCAATTCTACACCTCCGATATGATCCTGGCCAGTCCACTGGGTCTACGCACCATCATGGACCAGGCAGAGTAAGTCGACTAGCTCAACCCTCGAGTCTAGAACGTTCTATCTAACCCTCTCACAGTGTAAAGAAACGCGATCACGACTTCCTCTCGTCTATCGAAGTAGTAATCGTCGACCACGCGGATGCATTGCTCATGCAAAACTGGGATCACATCGACTACATCATGAAGCACCTCAACCTGCAGCCCCGAGAGGCACACGGGTGTGATTTCAGTCGTGTACGGACATGGTACCTGGACAACAACGCGCGGTATGTGCGGCAGATGATCATGCTCACTTCATTCGTCACTCCGGAGATGAACTCGGTGTTCTCGACGCACATGCACAACACCTCGGGCAGGGTCAAGGCCACGCCGATCCACGCGGGCGCGATTACCGAGCTCCCCCTCCCGGTGTCGGTCAGGCAGACATTTACCCGCTTCGACTGTCTCTCGCCGGCGAAAGACCCCGATGCGCGGTTCAAGCACTTCACCACGACCATCCTCTCGTCGCTGGTGCGCGACATTGCCTCCGGTCGCGGCAAGGCCAGCGCCGGCGGAACCCTGATCTTCATCCCGTCGTACCTGGACTTTGTGCGCGTGCGTAATCACTTCGCCACGTCGCAGCAGACCACCAACGTCTCCTTTGGAGCCATCTCCGAATACACCGAGCAGCGGGAGGCGGCGCGGGCTCGCTCGTATTTCATGAATGGGCGCCAGTCGGTGCTGCTGTACACGGAACGTCTGCACCACTTCCGTCGGTACCAGCTCCGCGGGGTCAAGCGGATCATCATGTACGGCGTGCCTGAGAACCCGGCGTTCTATAGCGAGATTGTCGGGTTCCTGGGATTGGATCCAGCGGCGTTGGTCGAGGCGGCCGAGGGAGGTGTGCGGGCGTTGTTCTCCAAGTGGGATGCGCTGAAGCTAGAGCGGATTGTGGGCACGCAGCGTGTGGGCAATATGATGCGCGAGAAGGGAGGGGATACTTTTACGTTTATGTAGATCATATATACTAGGATCTGTATAATTTATTTGTATACTGTTGAGACAAACCAACAACTACTTAACACAAAGTCGGGGCACGGACCTTGAGGAATTGATAAAGTTTGATCCCTGCTGCTCACATGCAGATGCACATCTCATTGAATTTCCATGTTGGCGTCATATCCGCCCATGTGTTCTACTCCATGATGTGATATCGCAGCACATCCGTGGACCTTGTGTTAGTGTCACTTCAACAAATATATATCTACCTAGGCAGCTACTTAGATATTTAGTAGATCCGATAAGCGCACCACAACCAAGGAAGCATTCCCATGCACAGCCAGCAAACCCCAAGGATACCTGCATAGCATTTCAATCAGATTGTTATGCTTCCTGAACAATACAATACATTCTCATATCCTCTTTCCAACAGCACACTCAATCAATCGATATAACAACATAAGAACAGTAAGATTCGGACAAAACTCCCCTCCAAACCGAAGGGTGTCACAAGGGCCCGATTAGTCATGCAACAAAAACCAGGCCGATCGCGGCTCTAAAAGCAGTTTGGTGTCACGGGCTTATTTTGACTGGGATTTATTATTTTCTTCTTTTGATTAATAAATCAAAAAGTGATATCGTCGCATTCCAGTGCTCTTCCAGCCGGTCTGTTGACTTGCAAGTTTTTCTTCCTCTCTCCAAAGGGGCGCAGGGATACACTACTTTTACTTATTTTTCTTATTTCATCCATGAGTACATGAACGATTAAACGATAATTCAAACCATTTTGTTTTTCATGAATTTATGATTTACGAAGAAATAAGGAAATCAAAAACACGAAACTCACCAAAGCAAAATAAAATCACTTAACCTGGAACCACTGGAATAAAAATGTCTCTGAATCCATCTGACGCAAGGGGCGTCAACTCGACCGCGGGTGAAGAAACTCAGCAACAGTATGTAACTTTACTACCGGCTCAGAACAATCAAGTCGATGAGCAGCAGCAGCAGCACGTTGTCTATTCAGAGCAGACGCCACTGCTTCATTCGGGACATGGACATGTTTCTGCCTCTGCTTCTTCAACAATGCAACACTGCTCAACTCAGCCATGGTGGAAGACGGCGCAGCAGGTATCCTGCGATGTCTGGCTGCAGGGTAAGGGCATGATCTTGGTCATGTTCGCGCAGTTCTTTGGCGCGTCGATGAATGTCATGACGCAGGTTTTGGAAATCAAGGGTCGTGATGGGAAGGGGTTTCATCCGTTTCAGGTGCGTTTCTATATCACCTACCTATCTGCTGGATAGCTAGCTACCTAGTAGATTGATGATCTACTGTGTGTACTGGTGTAGGGGACGCCCACTCGTGGGGGCTCCCTCTAGTTGAAGACGCTAGATATCCCTGCTCAGGAACCCGGCTGATCCCCCGTACTACAGATCCTGTTCGCCCGCATGTCTATCACTGTTCTCGCTAGTTACCTCTACATGTGGTACGCGCGAGTACCGCATCCGTTTGGAACGCGCGAAACCTTTACTCTGCTGATGCTGCGCGCTGGAGGTGGATTCTTCGGCGTCTACGGGCTCTACTACTCCGTTCAGTATTTACCGCTCTCCGAGGCGACCGTGGTGACTTTCCTAGCGCCGATCCTGAGCTGCTATGCTTGCTCGCTCTTGATCCCCAACGAGACCTTCACGCGCAAGCAGCAACTTGCCGGACTGGTCTCGCTGGCGGGTGTCGTTCTCATCGCTCGGCCGTTCCCGTTCATGCGCTCGGGCGCCGACTCCGAAGAACCGGAGCAAGGCGATAAGCCCGGTGCCACCGATAGCTACCACCACGTGCTGGCCATCGTGGTGGCTTCGTTCGGAGTGCTGGGAGCCTCGTGTGCGTACACCACGATCCGAATGATCGGACAGCGCTGTCACCCGCTCGTCTCAGTGACTTACTTTTCCTCATTCACGACGGTCGTAGCTACACTGGCGATGCTGGTCATGCCCTCGGTTCCGCTGGAGCTGCCGGGAACGCTGTGGGAATGGACGCTGCTTCTTGGGCTGGGTGTTAGCGGATTCTTGCTGCAGTTCCTGCTCACGGCAGGTCTGGCGTATGTGCCGCCAGTGCGGAAGACCAAGCCCAAGACTTCGGTGGAGTGGGATCGGGACTATGGCACGCGCGACGAGGAGGAGGAGGAGGAGGCATCAACGAAGCCAACATCGTCCGGATCGCGGGCTACTTTCATGCTGTACACACAGATGCTCTTTGCCGTGTTCTACGACCGGGCGATCTGGGGTAGTACGTTGTCGGCGGTGAGCTGGGCGGGATCGGCGCTGATCCTGGTGAGCGCGATGTATGTGGCCATGGCGCGAGAGGGCGCAAAGGGAACCGCATCCGAGGAGAAGGAGGGAGGAGATCAAGAGGGCACAGACGAGAACCGGGCTGGAGTGGCTGCAGAAGCGCGTCTGGAGGAGGGCGGGGAAAGACAACAGAGCGGGGGTCGCGCATGAGGCGTTTTGCAAATCGCGCGACGATCTGAGGGATTTGCCTGAAGTTTTTTGGAGGGAGGGGGAAGTAAAAAGGAAGCAGGTCGGCGTCACAGTGCATAGCTCGACAGCGGAGGGAAGAGGTTGAGCGATGCCACATGTCGATAGGGGGAGAAAGGGCTCATATTGCATAGCATACTGGCGCAGAGCATAGCAGTATATACAAAGGACATATAAAGTCACTAGTTATGGGGTAGTGATTGATTTTGATAAATTGATTGATAGCAGTGAAAGTGAGGCGGTCGAATGCAGTGATACTCCCATACTAAGTATACGCTAGTAAATGATGCCAGTCCGCAAGTGGCAAAGTGTCTAGAGAGCTCCACTCCAATGGGCATCCCCAATTGCTTTTGAGGGCTGTGATTGGTCGTAATGTGGAAAAGTGGCTGAAGCTCTTTCTGGATTGGGATTGTGATAGGCTCGCTTCAATACTCTTACCAGACTAATACTGATACTGACGGAGATAGTGGAGGGAGGGCAATCCGGGGATATCACTTCTTCTTATACTACTCTTTACTTTGTTCATGTAGCATCTCTACGTGGCATTTTCAATTGGAACAACCCAGAATACAACTATCCTCATTCTGCACTTCAACATCAATACTACCAAGTACCACCACCACTACTACGACAACCGGAGCACTCTGATCCTACCGGCGAGCTTGACTGCAGCATCCCTGCATGTGAACCAGTTGATTGGCCGCCACCACGTCATAAGGTTGCACTTGAGACCGTGCTGTTCCGATTCTCGAATATTAACTAATTTATTACTTTATACTCTTCTTATATGTTGCTATTATCACTTCGTACTTCTTTCTATCTCAGTGTGTATCTGCATTTTCCACTACTAAACTAGCTTATATATAAGCTAGTCCTGTCATTCTTTCTCTATACTCCTTCATATTCATACACCTTTTAGACTTTCATTCTACTACACTTTATCCATACATCTAAACCACTAGACTAGACAAAGATATATACTCATTAAAATATACAAAATGCGCCACTTCGACACCTGGATCCTCCGCGACCCCTACTCCATCTTCCACTACTATCCCACAGGCAAACGATGGCCAGAAACCATTCGCGAATTGATTCAATCTCGTCAAATATGCAGTCCTCCATCTACATCCACATCCAGCGACAACATCATACCATCCGCAGCAGCAGACAGCACCTCCCAACCAACAAGCAGCTTCTTCCAACGTCTGCCCCCAGAAATCCGCCTCATGATCTACGCCTACGTCTTCAACGACTCCCCCAACACCAGTCCCAGCCCCAATGACACCACTACTACAAACACAACCATCCACCTCGTCCAAATCCGCAACAAAATCCACCACGTCCGATGCACACATCCCTCCCCACTCGACAAACACCGACAATGCTGTCCCCAAACCATGGCCAGATGGCGCACCTCTCCCACCACAATCCCCAAACCCATCATCACCACCACCACCACAAACCCTCCCAAAGGGACATCTCCAGCAAAAGCCCACGATACAAACAGCACCCTCTACCCACACACGCACCCTTCCCTCCCCACCACCCTCTCCCACAACACCACCTCCCCCCTCCTAACCTGCCGAGCAATGTACCTCGAATCCGCCCCGCTCCTCTACTCCCTCACAACCATCGACACAGACGACCTCTACACCTTCCTCTCATTCATCAACACCATCTCCCCCCATCTCCGGAAGTACATCAAGTCCCTCACAGTGCAATACACACCGATCTGGCAGCCCATGGCGGGCCAGGAATATCCGTTTTCAGTGTATACACATACGCACAATGATATGCTCTGGGGTGGGTTCTGGGATGCCGTGGCGAGGAAGTGTCCCGGGTTGGAGAGGGTCAGGTTAGGGCTGGATTTGGGGACCGTGTTTGCGGTTAATAACCATGTAGGAGGAGGTGGGGGGATGTCGGTGACCGGGGGGAATATGGTCAGTTTTGGGACTGAGGAGGAGTGGGTGAGGCCGTTGTTACAAGTACGGGGATTGAAGGGGTTTGAGTTGGGGGTTATGGTTAGGTGTGATCGGTTGGCGAGACGGGTGTTGGAGAATGGGTTGGTGAGAGACGTGCAGGTGCTTAGGGAGAGGTTGGTGGAGGTGATGTGTCGGGAGAGGGTTGATGGAGTTATGAGTGATGAATGGGAGGAGGGTGTGGTGGGTGCAAGGAGGGGAAGGTTGGCTATTATGGCTGCTTGAGGGGAAGAAAGTGATGTTTAAAGCGGTTTGTTGCATGATAGATACCCTGTTTTGTTGTTTGTGTGCACGGTAGAAGTCGTTGGTTAGACTGATTACTATATATACTGCATCCCCATACTGCTACTACAACTTTCCCATATCCATGAATGAATTAGCCCTTCTATCAATCAATCTAGCTGTACATTACCATCCATCCATCCATCCATCCATCCATCCATCCATCTCATGCCCTGAATAAGAATTGAAAAGATATGCAATTTACCAAAAAATAACCCAACCAACCAACAATAACCACCAATCCATCCCAACATCCCATTAAACATACCAATCCAGACAATCATTACTCATTAACTCGGTCAGAAAGGCAAAAAGAAATATCAAATAAAACGTCTATTCCTTTTCTTTTTTTTCCAACGCTACCGTGAGCTAATGAAAATAAAGTCCTCGCTTAACTTACATCGATCGTTGCAACAAGTCAGAACACAGACCTCTTCACCAGTCTGGGGTCTGATGAAAAAAATCGTAGATGATCAATCAATCAATCAATCAACCGTGATGCTGCTCATGCTCCTGCTGTTGAAGCTGCTGCTGCAATGCTTCCGTGCTGCGTTCCACCTCCGAATCGTGCTCTTCCTCGCTGGTGGGCGATGGTGCCCGGCTGCCCACGAGAGAACGGCGACTGCGCATCTACATTGGGGTCAAAATTAGTCAATGCAACAGAGTAGTAAGAATCATGCACCTACCCATGCGCGAACACCCCCAATCAATCCCAAACTGTAGCCCGTTGCGAAGTCCGGCTCGTTCCGACCGTTGCCGATTGTGCTCTCCGGACGTCCCAGAGCCTCTACCCGAGAAACATGCGCCTTGCTGCCCAGCACAGGACTGGTGACACCGCTGCGCGAGCCGCCCAGATCCACGCTGTTGCGCGCGCTCGATAGCGGGCTGTTGGGCCGGCTGTTTTGCCAGAACTGACGCAGCTCCCGACCCAATTCCTGGCCTGTCGTAGTCCAGTTAGACCGGATGCTGTCCCGGAGCTCATTCACGTGACGCTTGATCTCCAGCTCATTCTTCTTCAACCATGACACGTTCAGTTCCTGTCGTGAAGCACCACGCTTAAACTGTCGAGAAATGTACTGGTCGTAGTCGCGAACAATTCTGTATTGGAATGAGCCCCCATCCAAGCATAGCCATCGAGCAGCACAACTCACCTGGTAATAATTCCCGTTGTGCTCACACCCTCTGTCCGCTGTGTAGCCAAGAACTTTCCTTGAGCCTTGATCGGCGCATAGATATCATCTCCCTCATCCGCACCATATGGTAGATCATCATGCGCAACGTAATCAATCTGGTGGTCGTCGATGAATTCCGGCGTCACAATCCAAGGGCAATTGGGAATCACTTCATCCACCCATCTGCAATGACGGATGCTTTCTGCGCGCTCGGCACCGCTCAGGACCGTCAGTCCCTTGCGCTTATGTGTTTCCTCGTCTCCGGTCACTCCGACGATCAAATGCACGTCAGGGAACGCCTTCTTCGCTTGTTCCAACTGTCGCATGTGTCTGCACACCTCATGGTTAGCACTCCTGTCCACATAAGCCAGATGGCCGATACATACCCCACATGGAACAGATCAAACACGCCGTCCGCATACACACGCACCGGCCGTCCCGTTGGCGGAGGGTTGGTGTGATAACCAACGGGGTCCTGAAGTCCAGCACGCGCGGGAGGGCTCATCAACGGCTCCGATGTGTCTACCTGCAAGCCCGGCCGGCTCTTGCTCCGACTCTCGATATCACTGCTGGCCACGGTGGTCTCTGATGGCTCGCCCGGATCCTCCTTGCTGAGGGCCGATGGTGCGTCGGGGAGATCGCCATTGGAAGCTGGAACGTGACCTTCACTGGTGGACGCCTTGCGGGCCCGTTTGGTGGGCGGAACGGTGCCGGCAGAGGTGACATCGAGAGACGATTGCTTCTTGTGCTTGCTGGGCAAGGGAATGGCGGAGCCTGTGGACTCGTCGCCTTCCTCACCGGACGCATCGCGAGAGGAGGGTTGCAAAAGTTCTGCAGGGGATGGAATGGCGGCATTGGCGGAAAGATGTTGGGAACCGCTGCGCTTGCGTTTAGTCGAAGATTGGGGGGAGGACATGATGGCCGACCGAGGGAGCACAGCTCGACTTCTGTCAATAAAAAAAAATTACACGGAAATGAAGAAGCTGAGGAGGAGGAGCGGCGAAAGAGTAGGAGGATAAGAAATTAATCCGCTTGGCGACAGGTGAGACAAGAGGACAGAAAAGCAGGACGGAGAGGATGTGGAGGACGGAAGAGGAGTGTACGGGAGGGCCCGGGGATGGGATCCAAAGCACAGAGGAGAAGATGAAATCCCTCAACAAACCATGGGGGGGGGAGATGGTGGAGAGGGGGGAGAAGAGGGAGGAAGAGAGAGAGAGAGAGAGAAAGAGTAAGAAGAGGAAGAAGAAGAGGAAGAAACTAGAGCAGGACCCTTGACAGACGGGCGATGGAGCAAGCAAAGACAAGGGGAAGAAACCGACCGAAAGTATCGCGGATCCGAAACTAGAGCGCAGACTAAAAAAGGCAAGAATCTCAAAATCTTCCCGACCGGGAATATTGATTCATGTATGGTACCTTACTCAAAACTCGACTGATCACCTCCGATAGAACTGACCGCTTACCAGTAAATGGGTCGCTAATGACCGCGAGAAACTGCTAATTACTGCTAGATACTGCTAAATTACTGGCATTGCCCACAGTGGGGAAAGCAAGCAAGACAACTGACCGTCACGTATGGTCCTGCCCCAACCATCATCGCCCATCACGGGACTCCGGCGGGCCCTCTCATTCGCCCGGTCCTGCCAAAGTACCATACGGTGTACCTCAATCAGGCCTTTTTTGCGAAGTACTGTACTTAGCTACCTACTAAGTACTAGATCCATCCTACGGACTCCTCTTTCACTATAACTACGCGCATCCCCACATCTCTTGTCGCAATTGACTTCCGGATGGTGTCAAGACTCCTGCACAGCCAACGTTTCTATATGCATACGATATAATTTAGAACGAAAAAGGAGACAAAAGATTCAACATACACGGCTCGCTTCCATCCCGGTTCCAGAAACTCCGCTGCTGAAGCAAGCATTCGACGAGTTTGCCTTACCCGACCCCGGACTTATAAAAACTGTACGTCATGCCATCATGGAATATTTCTCCCCCCGGGACGCCATACATGGTGTGCAACTCCGCTATTTCCCTCCCCTCCCTGACGTGATCGATTGGTTACAACATACCAATGTCGCGCTCAAGCCGGGACATCGCAAGGGCTGTCCCGCCGGTAATTTCCAGGCTGCAGCTGAGGTGGACACGGCATCGCATCGTCAAGGAGCAGGGAAGACACAGACAATAAGATAGAGAAAGAAAATTGGGACAATCATGGAAAATATCATGGTTCATCAACAGTGGGCGTTTTGTGCGGTATCTTGTTCATGGCATGAAACAGACGTACTCTCGTGAGGCCGGCCGCTCGCGGCTCTGCAATAAAACTGGTAAACATAAACGAAACCCTCCGACCCGATTCCCATGCATCCACCCCGCAACCAATGCCGAAATATTGAGTGACTTTGGACTTCCTTCTCGTAAAAAAAGGTCACCTCGCGATTGGGTTCCACCGCCTCTGAAACCACTAGGCCATTTCGAAAGGGAGTAAGGCTGGAGTATGATAAATAGAAGGGGGGAGTTCGACGTGAGGAAGCTTGACGCTTCTGAAGGGGCAAGGCAGAAAGAAGTCCACGTAAATGTAAGGAAATAGGTAAAAACGGGGCACAGTCGTAGAATCACACAAGGATGGTTTTCAAAGAACCAAAATAAGGAAAAAAGGAAAAGGTAACAAGCGCGGCAAGGGTAGACAAGGAAATAGGAAAAAAAGAAAAGACACATCAAGAAGAAATGCAAGAGATCCATCATGACTACGAACTCGTAGGCTTTTGCGGCGTTCCAGGGGCACTGCCGGACGAACCCTCCGCGGTGGTAGACGGCGACTCCGATATCTCAGCGGCGTCCGTTCGGGGAGTGTCCTTAGACTGAGGCCCAGGAGTTCCCACCCGTTCATTCCGAGCCGCATCAGGTGAATCACGGTGCACCTGATTGACAAGGTCCTGGTCTTCCTCAGCCTGATCAAAGAGTTCGTCATCGTTCTGTTCCGGAATCAATTCAGTGCCGTCCCCCAAGAGGATGATGCGGCCAGAGCGGACGCTGAAGCCACGCGCACGGTCGTTTTCCATGTCAAAGTCATCCGGGTTCTCCTCAAATTGATTCCGGATACCGGGGCCGCGGAACTCAGCTGCACCCCCCGTTCAGTCAGTAGGGATTGGAATTGGAGGCCGTGGGATCCTCGAGAGACTTGCCGTACTCGGGCGGAGCGCAAGGGCCGTCGCCGTTCGCCACGCGCTCAGCGATCTGGTTGTACCACTCCTCTTTGGTCCTACCGTTAAGGAGACCGATGATAACCATCGTCATGTTGTCACAGCCAACACCACCGGTTTCACTGTTGGAGGCCAGGCAGTTGTCCATCATGTTCTCACAGATCCGATACAAGTCCTGCTTCGCGGCAATCCCACGGCGGACGAATTCTACCACTGATTGGGAGGACTGACAATCCCAGATACCTGCATTCCGAAAAGTTAGCGATCTCCGAGACCCTCGCTCCCTTAATCACCAGAGAAAGACCCACCGTCACAGGCAATTACGAGGAACTCGTCATCGTCACTGAGATCGTGCACAGTGACGTCGGGATAGGCAGTGACGATTTGCTGCTCAGGAGACAACTCGGGGCTCTTCTTGAACTCGAAGTCACCAATGGCCCGCGACAGGGCCAGGTTGCCGTTGACACGGCCAAAGTCAACGAAACCACCAGCAGCGCTGATACGAGCCTTCTCGCCTATATTTGGTCATGTCAGCATCACCAACGCAGGTCGTTAATTGAGATGTAGGGTCTGTACCTTCGTTCTGAGGCTTGTGGTCAAATGAAAGAGGCTTCGCGCGGCCCTTGACACCCAGGACAGAGCGAGAATCACCAGCATTGGCCTAGAACCAGTCAAAAAACATGAACCGAACCCATCGTTGTTTCCAAACCGGCCATGGCTAGAATACATACCACCCAGATCTTGTGCTTCGAGATAACGCTGACGGCTGCGGTGCAGCCAGACACTTCCTCCTCATACTTCGGGTCTAGCCGGGTCAGTCCGTTGCTACCTCGGAGGGACAGAAATCAAGAAGGAGAGGGAGAGGCGGGTGGGAGGGTTGCCCGAACTCCGATCATAGCGCTCACGAACCTTCCAAAATAGCCCGGTCGGTAGCGAGGAAGCCATCCTTCAGGGCCTGTTCGATATCACCTTTGGCAAAGGAGTCCTGCTTCGCGACAATCTTGTGGACGTTCTCTCCGGCGAATAATGCTACTTTGTCTCCACCGTGCCCGTCATATACACCGAAGAAAGCGAGTCGTTTATCGGGGTCGGTCGGCTTTTCATCCTGGTCCGAGTACTTGGCCTGCAGGTCGAGGACGGCAGCATGGGCATCCTCCATGCTGATTCGCCAACCCTGCATGGCGGAAACACCGTATATACAGCACTCATCTTGACCTTCAGCGGAAGTCTAGATAGCACCGGAAGTGGTTAGTGAGGATGTAGGAAATTAAGGAGAGATCCGGAACACAATGGAATGGTGACAGGTCATCCGCCCGAAATCGCGTGCAGGAAATTTTCATCATCCTGTGGAGGAACCCCGCAGGGGAGGGATGATCACCACATTGCAGGCGCGACACACAAGAGGAGGAATGAAAAAGAACGCTGTAGGATATAATAATGCTGGGCAGTGAACATGTTTGACAAAAGGATACAAAAAGGGGAGAATGGGCGGGTATGGCACAGAATGGCAGTTGTGGATGGTGGACAGATTAGAATGGCGTAAGATGCGTGCAGTGTGGGGGAGGATCAAAGGACCAGACAGGCAAACGCAATGCTTCAGGTTTCACTCACCTTATCGACCACGGGCTCGGACAAGGTCTGACCCATGATTTCTAGTGGATCACAATTAAACTGTTCACGCAGAGAAAAGGCCCGTTACAGACATACACACACCACCGAGGAGGGGAGGGGGAAAGAATAGAGGAAGAGAAAAGGTGGAAAACCCGGCGGATTCTTTTTGGGGGGGAAGACGAGGGGAGGGGGATGGGGAGGGAAGAGGCAGCAGATCAGGTGAAAGAGAAGAGATTAGGTTGGCTTTGAGGGCAAGGGCAGAATGACTATTCGGGAGGCGGCAAGCGGGAATGGAACCAGCAGAAAAGCGTGAGCAGAACTGATGATTGGGATGGTGGAGGGAGAGAGGGGGGAAAGGGAAGCTAGTAGTAGTAGGGAGAGAGGGGACCAAAGTGTGTGAGGATTTAGTAGTGTGTGTGTCTCCGGACTGCTGTGGAAGGTTAGTTAAGTTCCGGACTCGGTGGTGTAATAATAATAACAGCACCTACTACTACTAGTAATTAACTACTAATACGTAGTAGTAGTGGTAAGCGGTAGTGGGAGTGGTGTAGGTACGTAGTAGCCTGTCTGCCTACCTATCATTCGGGGGAGTGGGGAAAGCCCGATTCAACGATGACGATAGCTCTGAAATTGGGCGAGAAGCAGGGTGATTGATATAACAGGCAAGATAGGTCAGACAATTGGGAATACTAAATAATGACACAAGGGACCGAGGCGAGGAACTGGTCCAAGTTAGGAGGAGATGGTGTCACAGGAAGGGGAAGAGATTTTCTGCACGATAATAAAACAGACTAATGGGCATCAGGCATTATCTGGCCATCTGTTAAGAGAGAAAAGAAAATCAATCACAAGGGCGTCAGCCGCAGGCAGACAGAGAGAGACAGCAGGCTGAAGCAGGCAGAGAGCAGCGCATGTACCTCCAGGGTACCTCCACTCCGTTGGGGAGAAAGGTAAGGTACTCTCACGGTACTTCCACCGTACCATTACAACCTGATCGCATGCGGCAGGCGGTAGGCCCGAAAAGGGAAGAGCCGGGGGAAAGTTTGCCAGTCGCGTGCCTTTTTCTGGATGCGGCAATTGAAAATAATTGAAAAATTGAATTGAAATTGAATAATGACGAAAACTCCTTGGCGTCGGCTGACCCGAACTTTTTCACCCATCAACTCCAGCCACAATTCGAGGTACTTCCCTCCCCCTACGTCTCTAGTATCTGCTGGAAGATAATAGATGATGTGCCTACCTGTTACAGCTCCTGCATAGCATCTCTACAGTATGAAACCCCCATTTAATTTGCAGGTGAAGTACGGATTATCCATTTAAAGACCTTCCGGTGGAGCTGACACTGTACGTACTAGTTAGCTCAGCCCATATCTACCTTCAAGCAAGAACGTCGTCCGTGCCACGTTTCCTATTGACTTTCAATGCCTGGTTAAATTGGAAGTTGGCAAGGTACCGGGGATCTGGGTTACTAATTATATGAACTACCAAAGGACTGGCTCGTGCTAAGATAAAGGAACTCTCAAAACGCGCTACTGATGGGTTATACAGTAGATCAGACCCGTGCATCTGGGTACGTGTCCATACATGCAAACTAAACCGCTCTGGTAAATACCCTCTTGCCGCCTATGTTCGACTAGAGGCCATCTATGAGTTCTGTCTATACCTTGCTTGCTTGCTTGCCTGCCAGCCAGCCAGCCAGTTGCCTACTTATTCCCCGACAGTCCGAACTCAAGCAGCTTACCTTTTAGCTCTTGCAAGGGGACTGGGGCTATTTAATTCAATTCGTGTCAATTCGGGATTTATCGAGGAACCGAGAAAACAGCATTGACCGACTTATGATGAGATACTGATAATACCCAGTAGCTTCAAAGGTCCCTTGTAAGCATTCGTTGTGTAGAAAGTGAGTACATAAGCGTGGCGGTTGGAGCGTGGTCATGTGGCAGGACGAGTGTCTTTGATCTAGTAGAGAGTCGCACCTGCTCTTCCTCTCAACTAATTCACTACTCCATACGTTCAAACCTCTTCCCTAGTGAACTGCCTTTCCCAGACCGCTCCCTAGAAGATTCCAGTAGCGATGCAATTGTGGATTATTACCATCCCACCCAAAGATCCAACCTTGAAATGGTCACATCTCGCTCTGCGAGCGATCGGTGTCCATCTTTTCTCTTCTAGCAAATAGGGAATTCTATACCACCACTACCAGTAAGTCCATTCAGGACTGACCATCGTTGCCCTGGGTATCTCCGCTTGTTCTCCCTTTCTGGGGACATTCAAGCTCGCGGTCATGCTCTTCTGTGATCAACCTTGATCACTTGTTTCTCCTACCATGCAGCTGACCTGACACTAACTGTCACCAACGGCCAGAGGATGATGGCTAGATCTAGCTCTGGGCTTGGAGGCAATACACTGTCAGGATGGTTGCTGCATACAAGATAAATCCTGCCATCCATGGAAGCCCCATCCACGCTCCTTCCCAGGCCATCCCTGCTCGAAATAATCCAGCTAGGAGTGGCCCAGATATCATGAGTCCAACTCCCTGTGTCAGAGTTATGGTCGTATTCAGGAGTCCAACATGCGATGACCCAACCAAAGCACTCCCGACGCTGCGCAGAGCGGCGCTGAACCCCCCTCCAAGAGCAACCAGAGCAACTCCTACAACGAACACTGCTGGATGAGATGCCACGGACATGAAGCCAAAAGCAGCCATTAACAGACATGCACAGCCTATGGCCACTCTAAGGTCTCTTTGCACGGGGGACAAATATCGGTCGAGGATCTTCGTAGCCATCGGAAGTACGAGCATCAAAGCGAAGCAATTAATGATCCCCTTGACGCATATGAGAAGGCTCGCCTTGGAAATCATATCAGCATACCTGAAACTTGAAGTATTTGTACATTTTGCCGAAATCTCATACCTCTGCTAAGCTCCATGAAAAGCGCTTGGAGACATATTGGAGCATGAAAGGAACTGCTTCAATGCCATAGCTCGAAAAGAGGAAGGCGAGGGAGATGACTAGGGCACTTGGATACTCGCCGATGAACTCATGCAGTTGAGCGAACTGTGAGCGAGTAAAGTGTACCACACTGGCCCATGTAAATGCCGATGGTAGCTTCAAGTGGCCTGCCATATCCGGCTGAACATCATTGACGGGGTTGACTGAGGGCTCCGGTTTAGTCTCCGGCAACAAGAGGATCGTAAACAGGCTACCAAATTCGCAGGCTAGTCCGAGCATCCAAGGGATCCAGGCGTTTGATGACATCAGCCAGGCGCTTAAGGGAACAGCAAGAATCTCTGACAGCAGTATAGCTGCCGACAAGATGAAATAGGTACTTGAACTGCAGGAGCCTTGATTAGCAAAGGGGATGTGAACAGGTTTAGCAAGATTTCACTACCGTTTCTCTACCGGGAAAACATCCGCGATGATGGTGAAAGCCACTGAGGTAGCTATCTGAGAACCGCCACCAAGAATCTGAAAGATTGGTGTAAACCAAATAGCTCGTGGGGGGATGGTCGCATAATACCAGGCTTTCACATTGGAGTTAGCCTGTCCCTCCACGTCGCAACATCAGCTGAACTTACCGATGACTCTGATCGCCATCTCTTGCAAGACACACCCAGCCAGGCTTAGAAATAAGACTGGTTTACGACCAACGCGATCTGCCATGAGTCCATATGGAAGCGCCAGAATAATGCCCGGAAGCTGGTCAAAGGTGCTCATCCAACCTTTGAGCAACGCCAGCTCACCCTGCACATCAGCAGTCTTGCAAGCCGAAGGAACCACTGAAGGGAGAACCCCGCCAGGGTTGCTATCAAAGACCTCCGGATGCAAGCGCTGGCAGATATTCAACTCGAATATCTGAAGTTGGGGAGCAACGGAAATGTAGTTGCCGATATCGACAGTGACCGCTATGAGGCACGCAAGAAATAAGACCTGCTGGGCTCTACGCGTAACACTTTTTGGCTGCACAGGAAGTTCATTGTGCTCAGCTAAGAGAGAAGTTGTCTCAGAGGGTGTTTCTGGCTGTTCGGCAGCAATGGTCATCATGAAGGAATCCCAGGCTTCAGATGAAGAGGAATGCTTCAAACTCAAGGGCCAAGAGGCTGAGGGAAGGAATAAGAACCCCCCTCTGTCCCAGAAATGATGATAAGGATGGGCTTTGATTAGCCTCATTCCCAAATGACGCTAAAAGGAACGGCCATGGCGCTGGCCAAAGGATCCGACGCATCTTACTGGGAGCTAAATGGATCAGTCGGTGACACATGGGCGCTTCTCCGATGTCCGATAAGCGGGAACAAGGGTTTACCGCTGTTTACTGGCCCATTGTTCTGCTGACCCAATGCAAGTGATATATTAAATGGATTGATTATTTAGCTACACACTACTGGGTACTAGATAAGCGCAGAACCGTCCAACGGTCCGAGGATCAACAAAGAAACCAAATTCAGAATCCATGGATATCACGCTCGCCGAACACTTTTCTAAACGACCTGGTCGACAGTGAAGCAAAACACTAAAACAAATATGAACATAAATACTAAGCATTGCGTTTGTCACCCCGTTCACAAGAAGGCTGCGTTGTTTCTCAAGCTTCCTGCCGGCTCCCTCTGCATACTGTGCAGCTCTTCCCATTCCCGCTCCACCGCTCGGTTCAAGCTCACTCGGCGTGATTTGGAATCGAAAGGAATGGAGTAGAGTGAAGGGCTTTTTCGCGATGACTGTCCGGCACCAGCTATGTCGCCGTGGGTGTAAAAGCCGGTCTGATACCAAGGGCGTGAGCTCCCGCCGAGCTGCCGCTCAGTGGGCGGATCGTTCTCTTTCCCCAATCCTGGCCCTCCATCGAACCGTTTCGGCTCATCCAAGCTTACTTCGCTGTAGAAGCGAGGCAGGGGCGCAATCGTCTCAGAGTAGTTCTGCGCCAGACTCGATTGGCTGGGCAGTTTGCCCACGGGGCGGGGTGGCCCCATGTCTGAAGATTCTTCGGACAGGCTATGTAAATAAGCCGACTGACGATGATCATCCGTGTAAATGGAGGCAGACATGGCTGTCGACCACGGCCGCTCTTGAATTGAGTTTCGATATTCCTCAATGTAGTTGGAACTGGCTACTGTGTCGGCGCGACTGGCTGTGCTTCGAGCTCTTTCGAGAGCCCGGCAGCCTGATGATGCTCGACGGCCAAATTGACCTGCGAAGAGCGGGTTGGACGAATTCCGACTCTTTGCGCGGCTGTGAAGAAAGGCCTCTAGTGAGTCCGCTTCGGAAATGGTCGATTCGTCAGGCTCGACTGTTCGCAGGCTCATTCGTCTGGAATAATCCCCACTCTCTCTGGTTCGAGGTGGCGGTCGTGGAAACAGCGGCGCTAGGTTTCCTACGTCACTCTCGTCACTTCCGAACGAAGCCTGTGTGTTTTGCCAGGAAAGACGGACCACGCCATGTCCTGGAGGTCCGAAACCACCGGCCCCATGTCCGGCACCACTGAGTCGGACTGGAAGTCCGGACGCCACTGTAGATATACCACTTGACCGTTTGGAATATCTACGCGATCGGGTGGTAGAATTTCGCTTCAGGGACCTCCTAGGCTGAATCGGCCGAAGGGGCTCTCGTCTCCTAGAACTAGTGGTGGTCGTTCGTCGGTGTAAGGGGGGACTGTTCTGGAAAGACAGGCGTTTCGGCTGTGGCGGTGCTTCCTCCACTGGTTTGGCCTCTTCTGGTTCGGGTCCCTTGAGAGAAGCGAAACCTCCCCAATCGAACGTAGGATCGGAGAGGGTGTTTTCTTTGCCGGCTGCGTCTGGTGCTTGCTCATTGCCTTTCGACGGGCTCGCATGCCACAATGGTAGCTCCAGTTTTGGAGGCTCCGATGATTGTGAAGGGATCCTCAGAATCCTCGGGGGCTCGCCCTGGGAAGTTTCCTCATAAGGCCGACTATGTGTGATACCTTCGCCTTCTGGCTGAGTTGATAGCGTTTTCTCGGCTTCCTGTCCATCCTGAGATTTCTTTGCGGCCGCTTTACGCTTGTGCCGCCAGCAGCAGAATAGAAGCAAGGCAGTGCTCAGAAACACGAAGGGGACGACGACAGCAATAGCAATTATACCGGCCTTGCCTCCGCGAATGCTATTCTTTGCATCGGAGGCCGTAGAATTGATTGTGCCTGGCCCGCCTGTGGTCCCTTCTGACATCGCCTTGATAGTTAACTGCCGAGTGTCCTCTGCGGTACCCTCCCGGGCAGTGAGGTTGATATGATAGCTTCCCGGACTGATATCTGAGGGAACTTGTCCGAATATAGTCTTGTTGTCACGGTTATAGTGAAGCCAGGAAAGATCTTGCCCTAAGTCAACATCTACCTGGACAGAATCGTTGGTCAAGACAGAGTCGTCGAGGACCAGCATAAAGAACTGCCCGATGATAGCATCGCATACATTCTGGTCGTTGCGAAAGAATTGAGTGAACTGTAGACTGACAATCAGCGTGGCTACGTCTTGATATTTATCCGTCACGGTAATCGTGACATTGTTATCGGTGGCATCCGCAGGGGGCGTGCCACTCAGAGAGATGGTCTCGTCATCCAGGGACAACCAATCCGGTGAATCCACCTTAATGTCGGTCAAGTCACTCTTCGTCGTGTCATGTCCATCCAAGGTGAGATTACTGGCAAACTGCGGACTAGTGAACTGCCGTCCTTTTGAGAGGAAAAATGTCTGCGTGCTCCGATTGAACGCCAAGATATGTGGACTGATGGTCATCTCAAAGGTCATGGTAGCTGCGCTGAACCCAGTCACGTCCGAGGCTATAAGATTGAAGCTGAATGTTTGAGGTCCACTACCTGGCGTTGTACCAGAAAAGCTGAGTGATGCTGGGTCGAAAACAATCCATGAGGGTAGCGGTGCATTGTCTGGAGATGTGCCATAGTAGGCCGTTGACGGGCGCGTGTTGGTGAACGTGTCCGGCTCAAAGGATAATGAGAAAGAGTCGCCAGTGTGTAGGAGGATGGTGTCTGGGGCCGAGGTTGCCCCCATGTCTTCGAGCTGTGAGAACAGCGGCTTTCCCGGTTGCGGTCCATCATCGGTTGTTACAATTAACGTGACTTGCATGTCCACAGACTCCGAGCCATCTGAGGCCACAAGATCGAACGTCGGTGATCCTTGATCATCTTTCTGCGGTGTTCCGGATAGCGTGCGGGATTGGCTGTCGACTTCGAGCCATGACGGCGCGTTCGAAAGCGAGTATTGTGTGTTGTCATCGCTGCCAGAAAAGGTGCCCGGCGAGAAGACAAATTCGAATGGCTTCGATACCCGGGCTACCGGAGGTAGCTGCGCGTTAACAGGGTAGCTGGCCTGCAGACCTGCAACAACAGTCACCAGGATGCTGAGGAGAGCCAACGCAAAGAGCGCCATATCTCCTAAGCAAGTGGAACGGTCCTGGCAGGTATTCGATAGACGTTCCTATAGATCTTCCAGACGTATCATCCAAGCACAGCTTGAAGATCTAGGAGTGTATATGAAGTTCACAAGAAAGTGAGAGAGAAAGAGACGACAAAGATAGAAGGTGGCAGCTGGAAGAGCAAAAGTGGCGGAAACAGCCTGCCCTTAGGGCAAAGAGTATGCCCCCAAGGGCCACCGCGCCCAAGGGCCCATTGGGCACAGGAGAGGCGCGAAGCGTGTGGCCCCTTCTACAGAGCCATACCTGGATATGTTTGACGTCACTGAAGTATGGGAATGGTTAGAGATGGATGGTTCGCGGCGCGGGAGTTCAAGCTCACGTTGCGAATGCACGCGCCTGCAAGGGATGGCTTGCAGGAGTCCACACAGGAGCATAGCCGGCCCAACCCCTCCCTCTCAATAGCGTTCGTATTTCCCGAAGGCTTAAGGGAGAGTATTTGACAGGCAAAGCCACCCTAGTTTCGAACAAAAAGTACCAAGGAGAAGTCTTGTGGCTCCTTTCCACCGCGTAAAGCGGAGGGGTAGGGGGATCAGGCCTGTCTATCGAGGGGCCGAAGGCCATGCTTAGGCGCGACAGGGCGGGTACAGGGCCCACGCTACAGCTAAAGATCGAGAACCATCTTGATCCCGGTACGCCCTGGCGCATAATAGTCCGGGATCTCGTCACGCTCCTTGAAGCCATTGCGGACGTATAGAGATCTAGCGGGCGAGCGGGCTTTGTCGACCCATAGCTGGATCTGCTGACACCCCTCGCTCTGTAGACGAGCTCGAATATAGTTCATGAGCCGCATCGCGACACCCTGGCGGCGATGTGCTTCACCCACGCAAACTTTGTGCAGTAGGGCTATTCCCTTCTGGCGGACGTAGACGGCATAGGCCAGCAAGGTTGGGCGGACATCATCTGGAGCCGATGGTGCACGGGTCACATACAGAACCCTCGTGTTGGGCTTCTTGCGCCAGAGTTCCTCACCGAAACTGAATGCCTCGTTAGCGGGGAAGGTCTTCTTCTCGACGCGTGAAATCTGGGCAAGAATCTCCAGGGCCTGGTCTCTCTTCAAGGAATGGATGTCTGAGATGATCAGACTGGGAGTCAGATCCGCTGGCGGCATTCCGGAGAACCCCTCCAGGATCTACATTCACGATCGTTTGGAAGATGGGGAGTTGACAGGGGAGGTTCCACAATTATCCCGGAGCACGAAGGAAAGTTCACTAGAGATTTCTCTTCTGATTTAGCAGATGCCCAATGTCGTGCGAAGGTCCAATGGCTTTCAATTCAGCTCAATTGCCCGAGTTGTTAAGAGTAACTGGAAGTTTTCTACTAAAGGAAAAACCAATCACAGAGACTCCTCTGTCCCATCTGGGTATAGTGCATAATACGCTAGTCACCGCAGTACCACACTTACAATACGACGTTACATCTCAGTATTTGAGTAATATTGAGTTGAAGACCGGATAGGAATGGTTCCTTCAATTAACTATTTACAATCTACAACTCCAGTCAACTTCTATCTATAGCTTATACCCTATAATCCCCGATATACACTTTCCAGCATTCTGTCCATCGTTTCATCTCCCCGTCCTTCTCTCTCTCTCACTCAACCCTCACTTCCAAACAAAAGACTTTACTACATTTTCCCTCCCCGAAAATGCCCTCCCAAGCCGACGACAAACGCCAGGCCGCCCGCGAAGTTATTGACATTCTTCACGAGATTTCCACCCTTCTTGTACGTGACACCACACCCACCACCCCCTCCATCGATTTTTCCTTTCATTCTTCTGCCTGGCGTTTTATTTTCCTTTTACTCCATAATCATTGTTGTTACTGTCGAATATTCTAGCTTTTGCTATCATCTACTTCCTATCCCCAACATGCCAGGCGGGAATAGACCAGACTTTCTGGTCTAGACTGGATCTGGTATCATCTCATCTGACAAGACACATAATGCACACTTGGGTTAACTGATTGATCGATTGCTTGATTGACTAACTATATCCGAACTTCATCCAGAACACTAATTTAGACCGCACGGAGCTGTCGCTTTGTGTGTCCTTGATTGAGAATGGTGTCAATCCGGATGCTCTTGCTGTAAGTTCTTGCATTTCTATCATCTTGTGATTATATGTTTACTTTGTCTCGGGGGTGCTGGAAGCTGACGCTGTCTATTAGGCGGTCATTAAGGATCTAAGAAAAGAATCTGGTGTGCCGCGCGGGTTTGCGAATGAGCAGCAGCAGCAGCAGCAGGGTTTGCCGGAGTGAGATAGATGGCTGTTAAGAATCTAATTTGGGGTTGTGGGATGTGTTTAGTATGACTATTTTAGGTATCTATGGCGTTTTCTGCTTCTTTCTGTTTGGGTTGGTTTTTCCTTGTGATACCCGTTTATTCTCTTAATTAGAATGGAGTATGATGGACATGACTGAGCGGTCTACTACTAATTGTGGTAATATTCGTCGTATTCATAGTCCTCGTTAGGGATGGACCGGTCTCTGGGACTTCCCACTAGTGCAGTCTTTGGTATCATTAACGTCGGCCATATGGCCATTATCAGGGTAATGGTATGAAGAGTACATGTAGCAGACAGGTGGTGCTAGGGATGAAACGGCATGTGTCGGGGAGGAGGCAAAAAAGGAAATTCTCATAATTATTAATCGATTACTGAACAAGCCCTACGACTTGCCAGCATTCTCGGCCTTGCTGCTGCTGTCTTTCGACGCTTCGCTGGCCGGCCCAGCTTCGGTCGTGCTCTGCTCCTTGGCCTTGACTTCCTTTTCTTTCTCATCATCACTGTCGCCAAGACTGAATGGGTCATGCTCCCCGACGGGCGAAGGGTCAACAGTCGACAGAGGCTGCCACTTGCTCGACTTGCCTGTCGCGGGGGACGTACGTCTGACAGGCTCAGAGGCATCGTAGAGGTTGTCAATTTCAGTAGGCGGTCCCTCCTGGAAAGAGACCTTGCGTCGATCAGGGGAAGGTGATGAGGATTTGAACAGGTCGGGGTTGGCGAGGGGCCTTGGGGGGCGCGGGGGAGGAGCTGCGAACGGAGGTCAGCATTCGAATGTGGATGTACTGCAGAATTAGGGAAAGTTCAGGGTCAACGTACCTTCCGCATCTCTCAGTTCAAGTGAGGCAAAGTCGTCGTTCAGAATGCGATGATCGGCATCGTAGCGTTCGCGATCGCCGCTTCGACGACCTAGGTCTCCGCTCCGTCTAGGTCTACCATAGTTCTCTTCAGGCTGGCCTTGACCAGAAGGGCCGGCCTCGGGTTCGCCGTCGAGGCGTTTCTTCAGGTTCTGGACCCACGAGTTGACCTTCGTCTGGGTATCTAAGAATCCTTTGCGAAGGTTCTCGCGGATCACTGGGAGATCATCTATACAGGCCAGCTGTTAGCGACCAGGATAACGTAGTAAAGATCCATATCACCGACCATCAAAAAAGCTGTATTCTTTCTCCTCCGATCCATCGCTTCCCCTTCGCGGCCGCTGCTGTGGGTACTCGTTGTCCCAACGGGGTTGGCGCGCAGGACGGTTGTAGTGCTCGGCCAGCTGACGGGCATACATCTCATCCGCTTCTAGCTGCCTCTGCGCAGCAGTTGGGCGTGGTGGCTTGGGGGGCGGCGCATCTTGTTCGGCAGCGCTGGGATCCGTCATGCCTAAAGGGACTTGTTAGTGACCGCGCATAGCAGTACTGTCCGTCGCAATCCACACGTACTAAGCAAAGCATGGAATGACCGTTCCACATCCCAGTTACTGGCCACCAACACTGCCTTGATCACCGATGCCTCAATAGAGGGGAATGCTTCCTTGAGAGTATTCTCGGCCTGTTGACGGGGGCTCAATGGGCGGGGTGGCTTAGGCGGGGCAGCTTCCGCAGCGCCTTGCTGAGTAGGGGCTGTTGACGGCGCTGCGGTGACACCGGTTTCCTGGGGTTCATCATCAAAATCGAGAGGGCGCGCAGTAGTCGGCGACTCGGGTTTGGGACTAAGTGGTCCAGTGGAGAGTTTATTGGGAGTCTGGCTGCGAGTGAGTGGCCGGGCATGAGGTATAAGGAGCGGGATATAGAGGACAACCTACAGTCTTGTCTTCTTCCGACATCGTGAGAGCAACTTAGGCAGCGTTAGAATATTGCAAACTTGCTGTCTAGAAGGTGGAGAAGAGTGCCAAGCTTTCGCAGGCCTTGGAGGTATTTATGCGACCAGGAAATTTGCCCAACAGGCAGAAAGCAAGCTGGGGATGATGCGATTGGAGCTTCGGAGCCTCTCAGCCCCCTTCGCACTTCCGATGCCCGCGGAGTGACGTTGCGCCACGTGATGGTCCCGGTGCTTAGGTAAGCACTGCTGCAGCTGCTCCAACAATATCTACTTCGTCAAAGTAGAATCTGGATTCAATTCTGGCAGTGCAAGGCTTGCGCAGCTGACACGGAAATTGCGATTTCAATATGCTTACCTGGGGTTTTCTAGCGCAATAATAGCTTGCCCCTGCTTGGAACCGGTGCTGCAAATCACCTCCTAGGTCCATTATCATTCAAGGCCCAATCGCAATGGCTTCCGAGCTGGATCTGTCCACCAGTTTTATCCCGGCTCTATACAAGCCGGCCGCATTGCTTCCAATCGCAAGACATAAGCAGAGCTTGTTGTATCTGGTTGAAACATATCCGGTGACCATTGTCGTTGGACAAACAGGAAGTGGGAAAACAACCCAACTACCCCAGTATCTCGACCAAGCAGGATGGTGTGCAGATGGGAAGGCCATAGCCGTGACACAGGTATGGTTTTCCTTCAGATCAACTCGAATGCAAAAAGAGAAGCTAACATTTCCAAGCCACGTCGGGTGGCCGCTACCACGGTGGCCGCTAGAGTAGCTGAGGAAATGCGCTGCAAGCTCGGCGAAGAGGTGGGCTACTCAATTCGTTTTGAGGACTTGACCTCGGCTTCCACTAGGATCAAGTTCCTTACAGATGGAATGTTACTTAGGGAGGCACTCGTAGATCCTCTGCTGTCAAGGTACTCTGTAATCATGGTGGATGAAGCTCATGAGCGGTCCCTCAGTACTGATATCCTCCTGGGTATCCTGAAAAAGATCATGAAACGACGGCCGGAGCTTAGGATTGTGGTCAGTAGTGCAACCTTGCAAGCTGAAGACTTTCTGCGTTTCTTCGCCGGTGAGGAGTTTGACAGCAGTCCGGAATCCGGTGAAACTGGCGGCAAGGTGGGAAGGATCATCAGTCTAGAAGGTCGCATGTATCCGGTGGACATGCTCTTTCTCGAGAACCCTGCAGAAGACTATGTCGAACGCGCAGTCAAAACCGTGTTTGACATCCATCTTCAAGAGGCGGAAGGTGATATTTTGGTGTTTTTGACTGGCCGAGAGGAGATTGATACCACGGTGCAGATGATCGCTGAACGTGCCGCAACGCTGCATCCCAAGGCGCATAGTATACTTCCGTTGCCCCTTTACTCTGGCCTCACAACAGACCAGCAAATGTACGTGTTTGAACCGACACCAGAAAACACCCGCAAGGTCATCGTGTCGACCAACATCGCCGAAGCATCTGTTACTATTAACGGGATTGTGTATGTCATTGATTGCGGTTTCGCCAAATTAAGAGCTTATAACCCGCAGACTGGCATAGAGACATTGACCGCAGTGCCCATATCAAAGGCAGCGGCTGTTCAGCGTGCTGGCCGAGCAGGGCGTACCAAACCTGGGAAGTGCTTCCGCCTCTACACGCAGCAGGCCTATGAGCAACTCCCCGAGGCCACCGTTCCGGAGATCCAGCGGTCGAACCTAGCACCTGTGATCATGCAGCTCAAGGCTTTGGGTATCGACAACATCGTACGATTCGACTTCCTGACTCCCCCTCCTACAGAGCTTGTTATTCGCGCATTTGAGCTGCTGTACTCTTTAGGAGCAGTTGATGACTATGCCAAACTCACAAAGCCCCATGGGATGCGCATGGCAGAGCTGGCAGTCGATCCAATGATGGCAAAGGTGCTGCTATCAGCGCCATCTTTCAACTGCTTAAGTGAGATCCTCTCTATTGCTGCCATGGTGAGTCTTCAAGGGACCGTATGGGTTCAGCATGAAGGCGACAGGAAGTCATCGGAGAGCCACCGGAGAAAGTTCGCAGTTGAAGAGGGCGATCATCTGACGTATCTTAACGTGTACCAAGCGTTTATCACCAAAGGAAAGAAGGAGTCCAAATGGTGCCGTGACAATCTTCTGAATTTTCGATCTTTGCAGCGGGCTGTGAGCATTCGGGGCCAGTTGAAGCGATATCTTGAGCGTTTTGGGATTCAGGTCGACGAGACTCTCTCCGCTCGGTCTCGGCAAGAAGACCCAAGTAAGCTTGCGGAACAGATTCGTAGGTGTCTTACTACGGGTTATTTCGCACACGCTGCGAAGATGCAACCCGATGGTACCTTTAAGACGGTGAGCGGAGGCCTGACTCTCCATGCTCACCCGAGTTCATTGATGTTTGTATGTTGACAATACAGAGTTATGTTCTATATTTGCAGTCATTTGCTAACTGGGCTATACAGAATCGGAAAGCCGACTGGGTCATCTTCCATGAGATCTTACAGACCGGCGAGAAGACCTTCATCCGCGATATCACTAAGATCGAGAAGAACTACCTTCTCGAATACGCCCCGAACTACTACCAGGTCCATTGAGCTATAGGGCATAGTGCGTATCTTGATGGGGCTTATATGATGGTGAACCTACTAGTGATTGTGATTGACGACATGCCTGCCTGTACTATACCCGCCAGCGTTGACCTCTATAGAATGTTAGAGATGCATATTCCTTCTTTCTGTTACCTGTAGAATTCATTAGTATCAGTAAATCTACTATACCAGGGGGACACAACAATTAATAAAATGCTTACAGGTGTAGAGCGTACCTGGGTGGTGAATAAACCAAGCAATCGGTCACCTGGATCATGATGCGCATCATTTTACAGCAGCCAGACGGTCCTTTCGCCGAAGAACAACAACGCTGACCCATCTTTCTTTCTTTCTTGTTAAAAGGTCCACCATCCTGACAATCTCGGACACACTGCAGTCCACAAATCAATAATACTCTATCAATCAGACAACCAAAATAAATCAGTGTCAGTCTTTTCCAAATCTCAAACTCGAATATGTCAGGTCATCACCACCACCACGATCACGGCGGCCATTGCCACGGAGAAGACGGCCATGATCATTCCAACGACATCACCCCCGCAATTCAATCTCTCCTCTACTCTCAAATCCAGTTTGACTCGATCACTACATTAAACGGTAGGCAAAACGCGATATTAACCTCTTCTGCAAGCCGTGTGTGCAAGCTAACCCGGGGTCCCACCTGCAGAGGCCAGTCCCAAGTCCGGCGCCGCGATTGTCAAGAAAACATGGGCCGAAAGGCTCGACGATGAGCCCGAGCTGGAAAGCGACGCAGACGAACAGCTGTTGATGTATATTCCGTATGTTATACCCCTTCATACCGTCGTGGTTATCGACCGGATTTGCTGTTTGTGATGTGGTTTTTTACCCCGCCAAATGCCCCTCATCTCAGCTTCTTGTCGCAAACCCAACATTCAAAAGTCTTTTACACCACAACCACCATCTTATCCATGAAATAGCTGCTAATTTAAAGAATTCCAGATTCACCGACCAAGTTAAAGTTCACTCCCTCCTTATATACACCGCTCCCACCCCATCTGCCCCGAAGACCCTAAAGCTATTCAAGAATCGCGACGACCTGGACTTCGGAACAGCTTCGGACCTGAAGCCGACGCAGACAGTCGAGATACCCCAACCTATGCCGGGCGCAGATGTTTTCGAGTTACCGCTGAACCGGGCGCATTGGAATGCGACTACCTCCATCACTCTGTTCTTCGAGGATAACTGGAGCGATGGGGAAGAAGACGTCACCAAGGTCGGGTATATTGGTTTCAAGGGACAATTCATGGCACTGAATAGGGAGCCGATCAGTTTCTTGTATGAGGCGGCCGCAAATCCGGGTGATCATGTTGCTATCCAGGGTGTAAATGGGGTGGGGAGCCGGATCCTGTGAGCGGGAGTAATATGGATCGGATTTCAGTATTTGTTTGAACATGGGGCGGCCATATGTTGGTCTGGAATGTATGAGGTCTGTGACAGACTGGAATAATTGATCAGAAGCTACGGATACTGCCTTGGGTATTGAGCTGGGCTCTATCAAGATAATGCACGCCAATCCATGTTTCGACGGTCTAGTTGCTAGCGTTCAAATAGCGAAACGTATCTAACAATGCTATACTATACTTGAATTTCCTGGAAACCACCAACGCCGGCAATGCTAATATCGAAATAAAGAGATCATGTGGATGGCACAGTCTCAAGCAAGAATAGCAGTCCGCTCCTCGACTTGGGCCTCTTCTTCCGCGGCATGCTCGTCCTCCTTGACTCCCTCCACGTGCTCTGGGAGCTTAGAGCTGGGCGCATTCGGCAAGACAACCGGGCCCTGCGTATCCCGCTGCAAAGCCTCCAGTTCCTCTTCGACCTCATCCTCATCCTGAGTGGACAAGCGTCCAGCAAGCATCTCGCTGATTTCCTGTACAACCACCACCAACTAGTCAGCATCCAATCCAGAATACCCTTCTCAGATAACCATTGGCAATAGAAGCTTACCTCTTGATAGGCTCTCGCTTCCTCCGTCTCGCCCATCAGTTTCTCCACCCCCTCAAGGCCACCCATCTCCTTGTTAATGGTCTGCAGGACCTTGGTCCCTTGCTGCAAGCCGAAAAGAACATCTTTCTGAACCAGCGCGAATTCAATCTGCCCCGTAAGCTGTTCGAGCTGCTCGAGTTGTTTGTCGGTCTTATCTAGCAGCGACTCCTGATACTTCTTGCGACGCAGGGCAAGCAGGGCGCGCTTACGGTCATTCCTGGCGAGACATTGTTTCGCGATGTCGGTTTCGCGGTCTGTCAAGACGGTTATTCGCTTCTGATATTGGTGGAGCTTGTCTCGCTGGTTCTTGAGGTCAAGGATTGCCCTGAGCGTTAAGAGCGTTAGTTTATGGGTCGGAGACGGAGGAATGGGGCTCGTGACCCGTGCCGGTCGGCGCTGATGGAGACAGCAACAGGGCGAATCCCGTTGAAATGATATCAATAGACTCACCGGTCCTGAGCAGAGATCTTATGGGTGCTGTTTGTGTTTCCCATTGTCAGCGCATGTTGCTTTGTTCCCGAGGATGCTTGAGGGGAAGCAGTCAAAGGCCGGCGGTGATAGAATGATAGATAACTAGTGAGCAGTGAGTGAGTCCACCGCAGATGACGTCCGTTATCGTCCTATTGCCCCATCGGGACTAGTGTCACATTCTCGGGAATCTGCCGGTGTTTTCAGACGATTTTGGGGCTCTCCGCCGGCGCATCAATTCTCCGGGTCTCTAAAATTGTGGGAATTCATCGCCAGCGGGGATCTTTATCACCCCCGATTATCGCATTCATAGCCCCTGCTCTATTTCAAGATGCGTCGTGGGGGCAGGCCGACGCTGAGGCAGGGCCTCGACAAGGATGTAAGTGCTGCGACTCGTCCCTCGGCTTACATCAATGCGATCATCGCTAAACTCGCTATACACAGATCTACCAGATCGTGCGCAAAATCATCGACGACAATGCAGAGAATGCTCAATTCCGCCTGTCGGTGTCCAGCATTTACGATACCATCAAGCGGTCCAATTCCAGCCTGAACAGGAAGCCGAAGCGCATTCTCGAAGACAGCATCGAGCGCGTGGTGGAAGTGCTGAAAGCCGACGTCCTCGGGGAAGATGAGAACGACTCCATAGACGGCGACTTTGAAGGTCTGGAGGAGCCACCGGCACCGGTATGCGACATGCGCGCCGCTTCATGGGATATCTGCCTTCAGAAGCGGCTTTAAATTTGGCCAACAATGGAGAGGTAGCTGACGGGAGCAGGAATCCAACAGCCTCAACAAGAGCCTGGTTGGTATGTGGAATACAACCAACAGCTCGAAGCCCTCGAAACAGAGCGAATTCAACACCGCCGAGTCAACAGCACCACCTTCTACCTCCACGAAGAAACGGCACCATGGTGGTGAATCGCAGTCCTCCAAGCGCCGCAAGGCCGAGGCCGCAGTCGACCGTTCTCCCCCCACACATATCAGTCTGGCCGATCTGGGTGGATTGGACGATGTCGTGCAGGAGCTCGGGGATCTTGTCATCCTGCCAATGACACGCCCACAAGTCTACATGTCGTCCAATGTCCAGCCTCCTCGCGGTGTTCTGCTACATGGTCCGCCAGGTTGCGGTAAAACCATGATCGCAAACGCATTCGCCGCCGAGCTGGGCGTCCCCTTCATCTCCATATCCGCTCCATCCGTTATTTCCGGCATGTCAGGAGAGTCCGAGAAGGCTCTCCGCGAATACTTCGAAGAAGCCAAGAGAATCGCACCCTGCTTAATATTCATTGACGAAATCGACGCTATCACCCCCAAGCGTGAAAGCGCTCAACGAGAGATGGAGAAGCGCATTGTCGCCCAACTTCTCACCTGCATGGACGATCTGGCCCTCGAAAAGACCGACGGAAAGCCCGTCATCGTCCTGGCGGCCACCAACCGTCCCGACAGCTTGGACGCAGCCCTGCGTCGCGGAGGTCGTTTCGACAAGGAAATCAACATGACCGTCCCCTCGGAGCCCGTTCGCGAGCAGATCCTGCGCGCCCTCACCCGCAAGATGCGTCTCGTCGACGACCTTGACTTCAAGACCCTCGCCAAACGCACCCCCGGTTTCGTCGGCGCTGATCTGAACGATCTCGTTGCCACCGCCGGTGCCGCCGCCATCAAACGTTACCTCGAACTCCTCAAGTCCAACAGCGGCGAGGAAATGGAAATGGAAATCGAAGGCGAATCCGACATCATCAGCCCTAAGGTCAAAGAACTCCGCCGCCTCATCACCCACGCCAAAGAAACGCCCATCGGCGACGAAACCCAAACCGTCCTCGTCTCCAACGCCGACTTCTTCACAGCCCTCCCTAAGATCCAACCCTCCTCCAAGCGCGAAGGCTTCGCCACTATCCCCGACACCACCTGGGCTGACATCGGTGCCCTCGGCGGCATTCGCGACGAACTGTCCACCGCCATCGTCGAACCCATCAAGAACCCCGAAATCTACGCCAACGTCGGTATCACCGCTCCCACCGGCGTCCTCCTCTGGGGTCCCCCCGGTTGCGGTAAAACGCTCCTCGCCAAAGCCGTGGCCAACGAGTCCCGCGCCAACTTCATCAGCGTCAAGGGTCCCGAACTCCTCAACAAATTCGTCGGTGAATCCGAACGCGCCGTCCGCCAGGTCTTCGTTCGCGCCCGCTCCTCCGTCCCCTGCGTCATCTTCTTCGATGAACTCGACGCCCTCGTTCCCCGTCGTGATGATACCCTCTCTGAAGCCTCCGCCCGAGTCGTCAACACCCTCCTCACTGAACTCGATGGCCTCGGCAGCAGCCGTCAAGGCCTCTATGTCATCGCGGCCACGAACCGGCCCGATATCATCGACCCGGCTATGCTGCGTCCCGGTCGTCTGGAAACCCTTCTCTTCGTCAACTTGCCCAGCCCGCTCGAGCGTGTCGAGATCCTGCAGACCCTCGTCAGGAACTTGCCTATTGAGTTCAATGAGGATCTGCGCAGACTTGCCGAGGAGTGTGAGGGCTTCAGTGGTGCTGATTTGGGCAGTTTGCTTCGTCGCGCTGGTTACTCGGCTATTAAGAGACGGGATAGTATCAAGTTCGAGGACTTTGTCGCTGCCAAGGCGTTCATTCGGCCCAGTGTTACGGATTTGAAGAAGTATGAGAAGTTGAGGAGGGATTGGAGTGGTGGTGTGGTGTAAATAATAATTAGATTATTCAGTCAGTGGTTTGGTGTGTGTACATACATCGATGTACCTTGGGATTGTTTCTTTTACTTATTATCTCTTTTGTGCTGTTTTTTCGTTGTGTGCATATAGAGAGTGTGGAGGGATCCAAAAAAGTGATGAATAATGATAGATCTTTTGAGGGATATTCAATCCAGGATGCCACTGATTACTTACTACTACAAATTACTACTGGTATGAACTACAACTGCAAACAACCCAATGAAGGAGTGAATGAACTTTTGGATATCAGAAACTCTAAATTTAGTTATGCACACACCAAAACGCCTCCCATGTAAATTTGAACAGGATACACACAAGGAAGACCAATTATAATAATTACATCCATAACCGGCAGGTTCCATCCGCACCGGCACTGACACACCAGGCTTCGCGCGGGTGCCAGTCGAGATCCATGACACCGAGCTCGCCGGTGATCTTGTGGCCCTTGAGAACCTTGAGCGGCACAATGCTAGCATTGCTGAGCATGTCACCCGTGACACTGCCGTGGAAGATCTGGAGAGAGCCGTCGTCACTGGCGTCCGCGAACAGAGGGTAGCGGCCGCTAGGGTGGAACTTGACGGCACGAATGGCCTTGCGGTGGTAACGGAGGGTCTTGTAGGGGCGCTGGGAGAGTTCAAGATCGTGCCACAACAGACGGCGGTCGTAGGATCCGACAATGAGGTTGTCTCCGCCCGAAGCGGTGGAAGAGGTCGGATGGATGTCGAACGAGGAGATCCAGCGGGCACCGGGCTGGATGATCTTGACGAGCAGTTGGCGGGAGAGATCGTAGGCACGGACGGTGCGCTGGTTGGCAACGAAGAGGATGGGCTTCGAGGGGTGGAAATGCGCGGTCTGGGGCGGGCCACCACCCTTGATGCGCCGGCTGAAGGGGTACTGAGTCAAGTGCTTGGACAGAGTGTGAATGGCAATGGCCATGGATGCCGGTGTAGAAGAGCCCGGGCAGACGGTAACAAAGTAGTCACCGCGGCGATGCCACGAGATAGACTTGGCCACGTAGCGGAGGGGAATGACGGCGCACACGCCGTTGTCGGCGAGAGCGGCCGAAGGGCGCACCCACTGGGGAGGGGTAGTCTTCTTGCCTTCTTCCGAGGCCTTCGGGGCAGGCTTAGAAGCGGCGTATCCCCAGCCGGCGTCGAGAAGGTCCAAACTGGCTTGCTCAAGCTCGGGGTCGAGAATCGGGGGCACGATGAGGTAGATATCGTCACCGGCGGCGGCAGCCAAGACCACGGCATCCTTGCTAGGCCTCCAGCGGACAACGTTGACAGGATCCTCTTCACCCACCTTGACGCTATACAGCTGGCGACCGGTGAGCAATTCCCAAACGCGGACAGTGCCATCGTCACCACCAGTGGCGAGCCACACACCAGTGGGGTCGACGGCAAGAGAACGAACACGGCCCTTGTGTCCGCGGAACACCGTGGCGCAGACAGACGGGAACGGCTTCAACTCTTCAGGGCTGGGCAGCTTGGGAAGCAGACTCTCCGGGTCGATGTTGAGCTTGCTGCGGCGAACTCTAGGAGCCAAGTAAAGATCCAAGCAACGTTCGAACTTCTCCTTGACAAACTCGCCGTAACCAGGAACCTTGCGGAGAGAGCCAAAGTCGGTAGGGAGAAATTCCCGGTCCCGGTCTTCGGGGTCGGCTTCCTGCCAGGCCTTGCGCTCCTTGTTGTCGGGGAGATACTCCGGAGGCGGGTGGTAACTCTCCTCGTAGCCTGGCGGAGGAAGCTTGGGCGCAGGGACGTGCATGGGGTGGTCTGGACGCTCGGCCTCGTCTGCCCACAAATCATAATTGATGAGCTCGAGGTCCTCCTCCTTCTCTTCGGACGGAGGCTTGTAGGGCAAAATGCGACCTTCGCGGATGGCCTTCACAATCTTCATGACCCGCTTGGCTTCGTGCTTCGACGGAACGAATCGACGCTTGGGTTCCGGAGCAGCACTGAGGGGCATGATTTCCTGCTTGTTACTGAACCATTCCATCAAAGGCTCGTATGGGTTGTAGCCCTCCTCGGGGATTTCGTTCATCTGCACCTTGCGCAGCAACTCCAGCTCATCCTGGCTCAGCTCCAGAGGCTTACCGGTCGAGGGATCAGTCAGACCGGTGAAGCCCTTGGGGATCTCAATGCTGTCAAGCAAAGCATCCAGAGCCTCCCCGGTGGCAGGACGCATGATCTTCTTTCCATTGATATCGTAGCCAATGTGGGGGTATTGGTCGTAGAAAGACAACGGGATGTTACCGATCGTGTTCGCATTCTCTTCGACGTCAGAGTAATCGGAGTTGTCGTCTGGGTTGATCTCGTCGTAGACGTAACGGTCGTTTCCATTGGCATCCTTTTCAATGCGGAAGTTAGGTTGCTCTTCCTCGCTGGAGCTCTCGTCGTCGTTCGTAGGTACTTCCAGGTCCGCAGTTGATGTGCCGGACTTTTTCTTGAGAGTCGCCTCTCCATCGGAGGGGATCTCATCACTGTCCAACTCCTCTTCATCATCATCCTCATCGGAGCTGAAGTCGTCAACCAATTCAACTTCGGAATCCTCTTCGTCGCTCGATAGGTCGTTGGCATCGTCCGAAAGCGCACCATCAATGTCGCCGACGTTCAATTCGTCGCCAGAGAACACACCGGCCTCCTCCTCGACATCTTTGGTGACAGCCTTGCGCTTCTTGGAAACCTTTGCAGCACTCATGGCGACGAAGGAACACTCCGAGTGGGCAGAATCTTGTGCAGGATCGAAGCACTGCTGGAAGGAATTCGAAGCTCGACTTTTTCGACTTTTTTTTTGCTGCCCTCGATTTGCGGAAAGACATACCGCCCACGTGACACACCGCCTCTCTTATCGATCCCCTTCATGGCCTCAGGCACACAACTTTATCGATAACAAGCAATCATTATTATGAAGTTTAAGATCAACTACCTACCTAATAATCATATTACCTTTGTGGCTTAGTTGAAAGCCGGTACAACTTTGCGCTGGCTCTGCAGAATGATGCACCAGCAATTCTCTCTCGAATGCAGCCAACCACATTCTGTATACCCAAGCAATGCTTCCATGAGTGACGCCGCAACAGGCGTGGCGCGGGGGAAAAGACATGCGGCCTGTGATGAGTGCAGTATGTCTGACTTCTTGTCAAGTCGAAGTAGAAACTGTATGGCGCTAATCAATTTCCCTCATGCTAGGAAGTCGCAAGCTAAAGTGCTCCGGAGAGCCCACTGGCTGCACTCGCTGCGTCAAACAAAGTCTCACTTGCCACTACTCCCTACAGAAACAGATGGGACGGCCTCCGAAGAAGCGTATGCGAGATGATGAGGATCTATCACCACCTTTTGGACTCTCAGGGAATGAGCCATGGGCCAAGAACTCGGAATTTGCTTCCCTTGTACCATCAACCATTGAGTCAGCCGAGACCGCCCCATCAGACTATACGGGGTACACCAACTTCTTTGCGGACGCAAATAGCAACGTTGACGCCGGGCAATTCCTCCTCAACAAACCAATAGATGCAGCTCCAACGACAGTCAGTCCATGGCCTGATTTCTCCAATGTCTCTTCATCAGCAGCCAATCTCTACACCCTCCCACCAGACCTATCCTTACTGCAGCAGTCCTCTGCCGCCTCGTCCCCGGACTCAGAGGAATCCGACCGCCAATGCCCTTGCCTATCATGCCTCTACCTCTGTCTCAGCCATCTGTCTTCTCTCGCCCCATTCCCGCTCTCTCATCACAACCTATGCTCCCTCTACATCGCATCCAGAACCGCCCAAGCCGTCATCCGCTGCCAAATTTGTCCCCTCCGCTTCACTACGGGCATGCAAAATGTCACCTTCACTGGCACCTTATTAACCGTCATCGCCGATACTTGGCTACGTATATCCAAAGTCAACGCCGTCGACTTCGGCCGACAATCGGCACCACCGGCTTACGCCGCAGCAATTGATGCCTCCCCTAACCCTACGGAAGGCTGGAAAGATTGGCTACGGCAAACCGTGCGATACCGTGTGCTAGGAGGGCCGTGTGATCCGGCCGGTATGCCCCCGGGTGCAGATGATGGGCCTAGCCTGCTTAGTCTTATAGAGGAAATGGAGGAGCGGCAACGGCGTTGGCATCGCTCGCACCCGCTGCCTGTCGAGGAACGTCACCTTCCTATACCAAAGACGGACGGGTCCAAGGAGGATGAATCGTGCCTTGAGCGGGATGCGCTGTGTATGCGCATCATTCAGAGCGCGCGCAATGTCATTCCGAAGTTTGGTTTTGAGCCAAGTGATTATCCGGTTGGTGCGGGTGCCAAGTAGGCCCGGCATCTTTGATAAAGAATTCCATCGATATAAGGTGGCTGTATGGGTGGAGGGAGCCACATTTATATTGAGACCGGGGTTCGATTTAACGGTGCCTAATCTTACGATTTTATGACAATCATACAGTATACTCCGATCTCTATTTCGGGAAGGACTAGTCTTGTGAATTTATGATATTACTAGCAATGTAGATAGATCTAGCGGTACGGTATGTACAAATTTGCATATCGCCGAGTCCGTTAGTTGTTTCTTAATTTTGTAAAATTCTGGTATGATATCAAAAACATAACATTGAATGGGTGGTGACGACCATGCATGCGCCCGAAGAATGACTCCCAGAATGGATGATACAGTTACAATGTCATTAGAAGAAGCAAGTAAGAATGTCAATATGGCTTAGAATTGAAGAGCCGTTACTCTTCATCATCGTCGTCCACAATGTAGCGGTTCTTCTTCCGGGTTGGAGGGGTGCCTCTCTCAGGAGCCTCGGGGGAGGCTCGTTTCTGTCGCGGTCTGGCAGGTGGAAGGTCTTCCTCTTCGCCCTCAGCGTCCTCGTCTTCATCCTCCAAGACATCTTCTTCGTCGTCATCATCGACGATTTCTGGTTCTTCGTCACTGCCCACCAGGAAACCATCGTCTTCGTCGTATTCGTCTTCGCGAGTGCGTCCGCGACGGTCATACTCTTCTTCGTCATCGGTGTAGATCTCGCCCCGACGGTTTGGCCTGCGAGGCTTCTTCGCGCGAGGCCGGGTAGTCAGGAGACCGTCGTCATCTTCCAGGCCACCCACTGTGAGACCAGCACCTCCGGTGCGCTGGGTGAATCCATGACGGCGGCCACGGTCCATCTCGCGGTCCTGAAGCTGCTGGCGGCGACGAGCAGCCTTCAGCTTCTCACGCTCGGCCATTTCTGCCTGCCGCTTGGCGAGTTCGGGGTCCTCCTTGACCTCGATAACCGGTGCCGATCCGTCCAGCGTCTTCTTGCCACCACGAGCTGCTGCTGCTAGCGACTCCTGCAGACGCTGCACGGCGTCGTCAGTCTCCACGGTCGTGGGGTAGACCGTAAGTCCATGGGTGAGATGGGAGGTCAACCGGAAGACCGAGGAAGCTTCTGCGGCTGCTCCCAGATAAACGTGCGAGTCTAACTTGGTGTCGTATTCGCCAGACTTGCTGAGAGGCGCCAGTGGCTTGGTCGAGATACGGTATTGCTCCTTTGGCGCGGACGCCAGCTGCAATGTCATGGAACCATCCTCCCAGCGGATGATTCGTGCATTCGATTGCAGCAGCGACTCGTTCTGGGGATCATGGCGCCAGCAGAGCGACGTGGCCGCTGTCGTGAACGGAGGTGGAACATAGGTCTCTGGGTTGAACTCTTCCGTTTCAACGGATAGGAAAGGGGGTACTGGCATTGTGTAGACCTAGAATGGGCAATGGTGAGTCCGGGATCATGCAACAGGTGGATGCTTGTGGAACATACCTCGCCGTTCGAAGTCACAGGCTCTGGCGCCCGGCTCAAGCTCATGTCCATGATATTTACAGTCTCCTCATAGTCTGCGCCTCCTTCGTAGTCCATGGGCTCTCCAACCCGATCATTGCGATCCACGTCATCTCCGGAATCGAGTTCTTCGTCGTCGAGCGTCCGCTGGGGTCGTCTGTTCACTAGTCAATGAATGTCTCTCGAGCAACAGAGGCAATTGACCGTACTCATTATCATCGCCAAATCCTCCGTCGGAAGCATCCGAACCAAACAGATCCGCATCATCGTAGCCGTTCGCGTTGCCCGCATCCGAGCCCGCGGGACTCTGACTTCGCGCCGGAGCCTCGCTGTGTTCACTTGCAGACGGACTGCCTGGTTGACCGGCACCTGTACTGCGCCCCGGACGGCGTATGACATCCTCATCTGAAGAAGACATTATGGGTGGGAAAGAGAGAGCTCCGGTGGGTGCGCGGTCAATGCCGAAGATGAAGTTGTGTTTGGTGCTAGGAACAGCTAAAGTGTTCGGAAGAAAAGTTGTTCTTGTAAAGGCCCTGTATAAAAAAGAGAGACTGAGAAGAGGGTAGAATAGGAATAACACCAGGGCCAGAGTGCGATCAATGGGGCTGGGCGACTCTGGGATGAGCTGCGCGGTAGCTGTTAATTATTACTAGTTCAGACTCAATAAACTATGAGTTGAGTTAGTGAAAGTAACAGACCCCCTCGGTGGATAGAATGATCCCTTCCGGGCCCAAGAGGGACTAGCGCAGCGGGCAGGTGGACGGGCCAGACCGAATCAGTCGAATTCCAGATCGGGACATCCCCAAACTCATTCATTCATTCATTCATTCCTCCTCACTTCCTCCCCAACTCTTTTCCTGTTAACTCCGTCGTGGATTGTTCCCTCCCCCCTCTTCAATCCCCTCGGATCTCTCACTGAACTATCTCGGATTGCCTGATCGCCAGATTAGTCAGTGTTCCCGCACACGTGTATTCCCGTTCATCATGGCGACCTTCTTCCAGAGTGTGTATGTGCCTTCCCCTCCTCTTCCCCTAATCATGCATCCCGTCCCTGTTGGACCCTTCACTCGCATGCGCTCTCTCTGGGTGGACAGTGCTGCAACATGCCTGGGCGCACCAAAAGAATGATGCCCCCTGAAATCAGTGGCCACGTCCACCAGTCTGTGTCCTTTGTTTCAGCGCTGCGGCTTCATCTCCTGACGCCCTCTCCTTTTCCCTCTTCCCCCCACATCTCCGTCTGGACACCAGCCAGGACTGACTTGCGACTTGTTTCCCCCTTCCCAGCCGCCAAGGGTTTGGCAGAGGCAATAACAACAAGAACAACAACAACAATAACAATCCCGCAAAGATGAACAATGGAAGTCCGGCTCCGTCGCCGTCGTCCCAGATGCCTCCCGCCGGCCATGTGCCCAACTCGCCGTCCCTCACCTCGAGTCTCTCCGTGGACACCTCCTCCACCTACGACCCCGATGCTCCCAAGTACTTCTTTCAGGAGAAATATGCCCCCCTCAATGTGAAGGGTAACTTCTTGACGTTGTGTGCCTGTCCCAAGAACGTGGAGCTGGGTGAATGGCTGGCCCATCAAAGTAAGCGGACTTGCTGCCTCTTCCGCTCGGAGAGTCCCCCGTGCTGATCGTTTTCTCCACACAGTCGTTGAACAATATCGCCTGCTCCATGGCATGCTCCAGGTTATCCAGGAGGTCAATAGCCTTACAGGACTGCCGATCTGTAACGAGAACACCTGCCCCACCATGTCGGCTGGTCGGTAAGTTGCTTTTTTCCCCCGCGCTTAAGATTCGGAAACCAGTCTAACATGGGCATCGTCGGATAGCTTGACCTACACCTGGCTGGTCGACGGTCGTGCCGCCAAGATCTCGGCCCCCAAGTTCATCAACCGTGTTGAGAAATGGATTGTCAGCAAGATTCACGACCCGGTCATGTTCCCTACGGAAAAGGTTACTGGTGTACCAGACACTTTTGCGGTCAATGAAGCAGGCGGCCCCAGCGCTACTTCCGGAGAGGAGTGGATTGGCAAGTCCAGCGGCTTCCCTCAGACGTTCTATAAAGACTGCCAGGGCATCATGAAGCAGATGTTCCGATGCTACGCCCACTTGTACCACGCGCACTGGCTGAACCCCTTCTGGCACATTAACAAGCATGACATCCTTAACATGTGCTTTGTCCACTTCGTCACGGTGGCCAAGTACTACAAGCTCGTCTCTGATAAGGAAATGGAGCCCATGCAACCCCTGATCGACCTGTTCATCAAGCAGCAGCGCATCCCTCCGGAGGCGCTAGCAGGTGGCCACTGGGGCCAGCAAGCCTCTAGCTGAGCTAGGGCGCAGCAGAACTCCCATTCTTCTTTCCCCAAGTAAGAAAGCGGTCCGACCTGGCGTTGGAACCCTTTGATCGGATTAGACGAACCGACTCGATCCTATGATCGCGGTTTCATGGTGTCTTGACTTCTTCAGGACGCCGCGTGGATTACGTGACACAGAGTTGGCGTTAAGCATTTAGCATGCGGTGTGAATATGTTCTTCCTGTGATTTTCTGCATATCCAGTCGTGGGACCCCCACTGACTACGCGATTCTTGTAGCCTAGATTAACCTTGCGCATCCTGGCTGGACGAGAGCATTTTGAGATTATTTACCTGAAACTAGCCTGACGTGGAGATGACACTGATCAGCCAAATTGAGATTATGAACAATCAGCATGAAGATAAAGTAGGGCTTTCCTTCGGAAGGACTAGATTTCGACTAGCATGGACACAATCAGCGGCGCGACGTCTCTCACGCTTCGACTGTACCCAATTGAACTGTACCCAGTAGAGAAGGCTGACCGGACAGTGGTTCAAATGGCCTGCAAATGCGACATTGCGACACTCTCGGCGGTAGGTGAGGTAGTCGGTAGCTGCCCATGTAGGAGTTCTCGTATGCGATAGATGGATATTCCTCAAAAGCCGCATTGTACCTTTCCTGGTCTCGAATTCTTCACCAAGACGGAGACTCACGACTACAGATAAACTCCCTCCTGGTCCTGTTCCTGGTCGTGATCTTGATTCCGGTCCTCATTCCCCGCAGCGGGGTTCCGCACCTCCTCCGTCCCTTCCACCGTTCCATTCTCATTTCCATTGGCAGTCCCTTCACCATTCTCCTTCTCCTTCTCCTTTTCCGGATCCTCCAGCTCAATCCATTTCTGTCCCCGATTTTCCACCTCAGTCTTCAGTAGCTCTATCCTCTCCAGCATAGACACTACCACGTCCTCGTTCTCCTTGATATATGCCTCTAGTTCTTGCTTTTCGGAGTCCGTGTCGCATGATTCATTAATGAATGTCCTCAGTTCCTGGTTGGAGCGGTGGAGGTGCGCCATGGAGTTGCGGATCTCGGAGACTTTGGCGTAGAGCACAGGGAGGGGAAGCTCTTTGATGGCTTCGGCGAAGGCGGCGGGGCTGATAGGGAGGGATTCGGCGGACATGGTTGCTTAGTTGTGTCGAGTTTTGGTGCGTATATGTAAGATGAGATGGAGGGTTTGATAGATAGAGACAAGTAACTAGATGAATGAAGATGTTTCTGAAGCAATCCAGAAGTCATTTCGTCTGGGAAGTTCAGTTGAAGCTTATCGGACCAAGGAATGTGATCGCGTTATCTCCACGTGATGGTCCACGTGCATGAGGCTATTCGGGATGATGTTTCTTTTCTAGAAATACAATGCTAGAACCCTATTAATTTCTTTTCAATTGCCTCAATTGAGCTGATATCGTAGGTGGCATCTGCATTGCGCCATGTTGGCAATACAGACATAACCCAGTGGACTACTAGCTCTACGAACCACCAAGTAACTATACTACTTAGTCTCACTACGGAACATTCCTCTCGGCAGACGGAGAAAATCCGGCTCTCTCCGCACTCCATCAAATCCACCACCAACAATCAACAGCATCGTCCATTGTGATACGGGTTCCCGGACCCCTCATTGCAGGAGATGAGCAATGCGTTGGGCGTAGCCTGGCGCATACCATGCCCGGGGCTCCGCGCCTCGAGCTGGTTTGCCCCATCAACATCAACATCACCGCTGCGCTCCTCCGCTCCTCTTCGTCTCTCCGCCTCTACAAACACCCTCCCATGGCAACCCGATAACATCGCCAGGCGCCTCTTAAGCTCCTGGTCAAATCAATCTCCAGTTCTCTCCAGACAGACAACCGCTCCCTCCTCATCCCTCATCCTCATTCGCTCCCTCCACAACACCCACTCCCTCCGCGCCAAACACCCAACAACTCCAGACCAACCCCAAGAACAAGGCACTCATCCCCGCTCAACGCCCTTCACGACCACCGAACTGAAAACTATCTTCGGTCCACGTACCAAACTTCCTCCAGCCCTTGCGAACCGTGTCCTCGCCGTCCTCCATGGCCGCCGTCTCCTCGGCACCTTGGACCTAAACCTCCCCGCTGATATCGTCCGCTCCGTGCACCCGCGCAGTCTGGAGCTAGCACTCAAGTACCTCCGTGCGAACTACCCGGTCGATGAAGATGCTGCAATTCTGGCCCGCGTTGAGCGCGAAATGGACGAGGAGGAAGCAAGGAATGTACAACGGTATATGCCGCAAGGTGGGGAGTATGGAGCCGATGTAAATGGGGGAGCTGGTGCGTCGCATAATCCGTCGGGAAAGAGTGTGTTGGAGGAAGTCCGGACGCAGAATGAGGCGTACTTGCTGGCTGAGCAGGAGAGGAAACGACAGGAGTGGTTGTCCCGGGGCATGCAGCATGATGAGAGGGTTAGGCGCTCATTCGAGAAGAATAGTCTGGCTTTGAGGAATGTGGATGAGAAGACTGCATTGGAGATTGCGCCGAAGGGTATGTTAAAGTGGTATAAGCATTGGGTTCATTGCTGGATGGCTGACACTATGTGTGGGTGCAGACCGACAACTTGCGGACCCCAAGCAGCGTCCTGTTCTTGCTTGGGTGCAGAAGAATTACATGGCTGCGGAGGACTTGGACTTTGACCTGAACAAGCTCACCCTGGTAAATCTCTCAGTCCATCATCTTGCATGATTGCCTTTTCTGATCCCATAAACAGCGTCAACGGCTTCTCCCCTCGTTTGCGTTCTTGCTCCTAACCCTGGGTCTCTGCTACGCCTACACTATGTACTACGAACCGCCCGCAACCTCCGACAGACTATGGCCCAATATTCCTCGCTCAGCTGCAACGGTCGGCACCATCATCGGTATCAATACGGCCATTTTCGCGCTCTGGTGGTTCCCTCCGTGCTGGAGACTCTTCAACCGTTACTTGATCAGCATCCCCGCCAACCCTAATCCTCCCCTGAGACTCCTCGGCAACATCTTCAGCCATCAGTACCCTAAACATTTTATCTCGAATATGGTGTTTCTGTGGTTTATTGGAACCAAGTGTGCGTGGTTCTCCCCTATTCTCTGCTTCGAGTTCTCAACCCCCAAAACTGACATATGTGTGTAATTGCTCACAGTGCACGATGAAATCGGCCGCGGAGAATTCCTATCGCTCTACATCGCCTCTGGAGTTGTCGGCTCGTTCGTCACCCTCACAGCTCACTGTCTCATGGCTCAGTGGACTGTCAGCGCGCTCGGTGCCAGTGGTGCCCTCTCGGGAGTCATAGCAGCTTACTGCACGTTGAATGCCAAGTACGCACCCCTTCCCATCTTCTCCCCTCTTTGAACTGAATTCAAGAAAACTAACACCCCACAGCGAAACCCTGCAATTCTTCTTCCTCCCAGAAGAATGGAAGAAGATGCTTTCCGTCCCCGGATGGTCCATCATCACCACCATGGTTGCTCTCGAAGCGATCACGTTGGTTCGACGACTACGTGGTCCTCATAAACTCGATCACTGGGCCCATATGGGTGGTTACTTGACGGGTATCTCCTGGGCTTTGTGTCGGCCAAAGACGGAACGGAAACATCCTGATGGTAGTGGGACGTGGTATCGCTGGCTGTCTTCGAAGAATTAGAACCTAACTTCACTTGGGTTCTTTCTTTGAAGCTGTGCTATTAGCTACTGCTAGATTGCTGGTAGCTGTGTATTTATAGTTTCGCATTTTGGAATGTTAGATTGTATGAACGTTTTCTCTATTCAGGGAGATAAGCTATGTCGTAAATCTGGGTATCCCGTGTAAAGTCTCGGGTTATTGTCTGGTTCTTGCTCCTGTTTTCCTCTGGATGTACCCTGTCCGATGCAAGGACAGGGGTTATATGGACAACGCATCATCCAAATAATGTATATCCCGGTGATCCCCTTTTATCCTCTGTTGCGCTGAAGGACTATCTGGTGTTGTTGGATGTATGACAGGTACCCCTTTAACATGGTACTTCCCGGCGGATCATAAATGGAAAGATGGGTAGAGCCACACATAGACTGCATATGAACGAGTAGAATGGACATACTCTGGGGTTGTCCCCTTCTCACTAGTAGCAAGTTCGTCTGTCTATAAATAAACACCATAGTACCTTTCCCACGCACGTACGCATGGCACTCTTCCTCTGTTCGACGCGCACGTCCCACATCTGTCTCCACTTCATGCAGTTGCTATATTCATACTTGTATATGCGAATTGTAGAACGCGTCAGTATGTAGGGTCTTGTTCCTTTTCCATCTTGAGGTGATCTGGCAAAGACCCATCTCTCCCCAGACACTCGCCTAGCCCAACCTGTCAGTGAATGGCACCTCGCTCACAACCCCAATTTCTGTTGTCACAGAGAACCTCTATCTGCTCAATATCATTTCTTCCTCGAGGAACTTGAAATCTCCACAAACCAGGCCATTCTACATCAACTTCGTTGTCGCCTCGATTCACTCGTTTTTTCTGTCAATCCACATATCCTCAACCTTCTTTTCCTCCAGATTGATATATCACGGTCTGTTGCTTCAGAACACGCTCATCCCTTGGAACCCGGGACGTAGTCGACACATTGCTGCTGCTTCGCGGTTGTTGTATGAACAGTCCTCGAGTGCTTTCAGATCCTGCTTGTTTTTGTCACCATGCCAGCCCAGGTTCTCATAAGCTCCGAGGTTGAGCCCCTCTCGTTGATACCAAAACTGGTGAAGAGTTGCAAAGGCGCAATCTTGGACCCACAGGAGCTTAAAAATGCCACTTTTTCCCTTACTGAACTTGAAGGGTCCCACACCACAGATGAGGACTTGGATCACATTTCGGATGTGGCTCAGACAGTCTTGATTGAACCTCCTATGCACGATGTTGAGTGTTTCGAGACAACGTGGGCACGAGACTCCATTACTTTACCTGCCGAAGAGAGCGCGGATGTCGATGAACTCTCTGATGCCGACGAATATCCGACAAGCGAATCCCCAGCTTATATTCTGACATGGTTTGGGTTGAACAAGATCGATTATCACTTGTACCTCGCTCACAACGAAAGAGGCATGGACGATAATACGAGACGCAACAGCATGTTCTTATTTGATGGCGATGAGTGCCGTCCCTGTCTTTACAGTCAGCTATCTGATCTACAGACTTATCATCCAAACGGTATCGGTGAAGATAACGACCCTATTATGCTGATCAATTGCTTGCCTGTTCGTGGTAATCCTGCTGCTCCCGCTGACAAGGCCTATATCTTGGGTTTCGATTTCGACAGCGGTAATCTCTTTGTCCGTCAGTTTGCTTGGTTACCGGAATACATCGACGACGTCTGGTGCGTCTGGAATGAGGGCTTTAACCGGTACGAAGTGCAAATCAAGGCCTTGCGTGATACCCTCCGGCAGTGCATTGACGAATGTAAGCTGGATCCGGGCGTGGGTATTCTTAGCAAGGGCAGGTATGTTGTGGATAACTGGGAGGGCGCGGGAGTCAGTGAGGATCCCGGCATGGAGCTGGTGATTGTCATCAACTTCTGTCTGTGGGTCGTAGATATGGCAGAGCCACTGATCCTGCCATGTGTTCCTGGAGCCGAGTCTCTCATTGCAGATTTTCAGAGGTATGAGGATGAGTGTCGCAGAATCTTGGCCTGCGCCTCGGCTAGATTCTGGAAGCGTGTCCAAAAGGGCTATACGGAAGAGCAAGAAAGATGCGAGAAAGCGAGGAGCCGCTACATCGATGACTTGATGACCCTTCACGTCCCTGAAGCACATGAGCTTGAGAATGTTAGGGGATGTGCGCCCAGTCTGGATACTGCCAGCAAGCTTCGCCAGCAGTACCAAGATGGGCGGAGAGAATGCCACGAGCAAGGCTTGCAGGACGTGTTTACCTTGCCAATTGATGCCAGCGTCCCCAAGTCGCCAGAATCAACTTTCAGAGAAATAGTTGAGAGATCAAAACAGGCATTGGCGTCGAGCATACTGTCCTCTCCTGCTCCTAAGGCTTCGCAGGCTAAGTCCCGTCACCTTGATCGGGCTCGATCGCACAGGGACTGGATTGCTACAGCATCAGGGCATAGCACTTCATCAAGTGAAGAAGATAGCTTCTCCGATGCCTCTGAGTCCCGCAAATCACCTGTTCCAGTGCTCTTGAGGCGGATGTCTGACCTTTCGCAGGCACATCCAGAACTTGACAATGTCAGTATCCGAGAACAGTTGGAGACGATTCTCTCGGAGATGAGACTGACGACTACGGGGTAAGACTCTGTGGAGAAAGGGGATGCAGCTGAGGATCATGGCCTGGGGAAGAGAAAGTTGGAGTTCACATGCTGGTAGAGGACAGTATTCCCATTCCAGACTTTGATTAATATGGTGGAATTAAATGCAGGGCGCTCTATGGAGTGCGTTGGAAGTGAAGTACTCTGGATGTTTTGAGTCCGGACCATGTCTAAATGCGGATGTTTGGAGTCACTTTGAACATGACCACCTGGCGGACCATTCTAGCGTTCTGTTGGTGGAGTCTATTACCACTTCTTTGTATCCTTTGAGGTCAATTGATGGATAATTGTTTCACATCGTTCTCTCGCAGGATGAAGATGTCTTTACCTTTTTCTTAATAGTTCCATGACATGCAAACATTACATCTGACATGACTCCTTTCATCATGATTGACTGTAGCAAGTGTCTCTTAGAATCAGTATCATAATCTTCAGTTGAAGCCATAGGCTGCGAGGCTGCGAGATCGTGACTTTCAAGGCAAAGACGGTTCCAACGTTGTGCAACAGGGCCTTGCAGCTAGCGAGGTCCGATGAACGTAATACTTGTCATAGTAGAAGTAATTATATGAGCATCACATCACGAAGCATGTTGCGCGGCAGCTTCCGTTTCATTGGTATTATATCTACGAGGAATTTCACAACCTCGCATTTCTGGTGGAACAGACGGAGCACAGCATCACGTGGATGCATGTATCTTGATGACCTGCATCGGGAAGGCACGGTACTGACGATGCCATACATACATGCCATAACTTACATACATATCATCAATTGGATATCACATGATACCTAGCCGCAAAGTGGTCACAGCTGAATAATTGCCTAAAACTACTCCGTAGAGACAGACAGACTTTGTCCTGTAACGAACAAACACGTTGGAACTGAACTGAATCATTACGATCCACCGCCAAGGCCACCCATTCGAGCTATCCCAGCTAGTATTCCAGTTAGGCAGCCACAGCGATGCTGCACCGCCGCCCACCAATCGGGGTTAGCCGCAAAGCCAGTGTGGCTTGAGAGTGGCTCTGCAGTGGGACAGCCGGTCATGGATCGCCCCACCGGGTATGCCGGCAGGTGTTTATTGGCCCAGATGGGAAGGTTAAGCGCCCCGCTATCTCTGGGCAGTCATCACCAGCTCTCCGCTCCTGTCCAATCAAGTGACAGCTCATAAGATGAGCCAAGGAAACAAACGATCAGCGGTAATCCTCGACGCGATTTGGAGGATTATAATTTCAGGGAGAACGGTGTACTTACCGTGTACCATTTAGCCGACATCCATGGTAGTACCTGACCCAGCTTCGTAAGGTATCCATTTACTCCTCCTTCTCCTCCCTAATGGACCCTATGGCCTATAGATAACTTACTCCTCCTACTTACTGTTCATCCCTACCCGGTCTTGGTCGGAGAGCCAAGCTGAACCCCTGAGAAACTGCTGCCAAGATCGCTAATCTGTCGGAGAATTGGGGGTCCGCGCAGCCTGCCAGGAGTCCCGCATTAGAAATCTTCCTTATGAAGAGTCCACGGTGATTGGAGAAGTACGATCTACTGTGCATTTCAATTTTTGGCGAGAGTCCCTTGAGGGCACAAGTGCCACTGCCTAGTACTAAGTACTACTAGTAGTTGATAGGTACCCGTCACTAAATAGTCCGCCCCCGTGTAACTTCACCCTGCGCTCTCGAGGTACATGCAGGCAAACCCAAGCCAGCCTTGTGCCCGTCCTTCCCTTCCATTCATCCCACCCACCTTCCACTCTCGCTCTGGCTCTCGCTCTCTTTCCGTCGTTCTCTCAGTCTCCCCTCCCCTTCTCAGCCCTGCAGCCCTACTCCCTTCTACTCCCGACCTGTACACGGTTCGATCCCGTTCGTCGTGCGACCGTCGCTTGACTCGCTTCCATATTGTTGGGGCCTGCCATACGAGATCTCAACCATTCTTTCTCTCCCTCTCTCTTTCTTTTTGACTCTTGGCCCCTCGCCTAGCTGCATCTTATTTTGCTTTCCTGTCACGGTGGGCTGAAAGTCAGCTGGCAGTTCCTCGGCCTTAAAAAAACAAGCATTGGCTGTATCCCGTCGTTCCTTCCTTAACTTGACTTTCAGGATCTCTCCTTCCTTCCCATTCCAAACATCTCACTCAACCCGCGCCCTGCCCTTCCTTCCTTCCTTCCTTATTCATTCTTGTCCTCTTGGCTGTTTTCTTGATACCCTATACCTGTCTTTTTTCTCTTTCCTCTTTTTGCAAATAATCACTACCACTTCCATATCGCCTGCCATTCCCTGTTCTGCTCCATTTCCGATATTTCCGGTATTTTTGGTATTCTACATCTACTCCAACTTCAACCTCAATTACTACTCCTACGACTACTACCATTACTCCCAAATCTCTTCGGCATGGCTCTTCCCGGTAAGCTACTGTCTTTCAATCCCTTGATACTTCCATTCAGGCTTCATTGCCTACGATATTCGGGATCTTGTAGCTGACATCATCAGCCCATGCCCCTGTCGCGGCCATGAATGGTCATGCGTCCGACCTCAATGCCCAGGTGGACGTAATATGTGGCCCTTTGATTAATTTCAAGAATATGGATGTCAATCCCTCTTCGTCCATTTGGCGTGGAAGTGTCTTGATTGTTACTAAACCGGGTCAGAGCCAGCCACGGCTGCTTCTACGCCAGGCTGGCCCCATTGGGGCCAGTTACGCCGGCAATGGTGCTCGTGCGGGCGACTCTGCTGTGACCGTGGATGGTGTCCGTCTGTACGAGGATCTCCAGAAGGCATTCTGGCGTTTCTCTCTCTCTTTCGCTCTGGAATCCTATGAAGCGCGCTGGGAGTACGCGATTCCGGGATTTACTTATGCGGAGGGCGATGAAGCACCTTCATCATGGGACTTCGCGGTTCCTTCTGTAAACCAGTCAATGCGTATGATGTTCCACTCGTGCAATGGCTTCTCCGTTGGTACGGACATGAACGCATGGGTTGGGCCTAACCTTTGGAATGATGTCTTGCGCGTGCACGCGCAGAAACCCTTCCATGTTATGATCGGTGGTGGCGATCAACTCTACAACGATGGAATCCGTGTGGACGGACCACTTAAGGAATGGACTTCCATCTCCAATCCTCACACAAGACGCGCCCACAACTTCGACAACAACCTGCGCGCCAGGTGTGACGAGTACTATTATGCAAACTATGTCCGGTGGTATTCTACCCAGCCATTCAAGGGTGCAAACGGGCGGATCCCACAAATCAATATCTGGGATGACCATGATATCATCGACGGCTTCGGCTCGTACACCGACCATTTCATGCGCTGCTCCGTCTTTCGAGGCATTGGCGGCGTTGCCTTCAAGTACTACTGCCTCTTCCAGCATCACATCGCTCCGCCAAAGTCGACCTACACTACCGATGCCCCGCAGACTATGCACGCCGTCAACGGCACCGCCGGCGCGGATCCACGACAGCTTGAGAACACTTTTGTCCTGGACGAACAGCAGGAAGATGACAGCTGGATTATCGGTAAACGTCCAGGACCTTACGTGGAGGAAAGGAGTAGGAACCTGTACATGCGCCTCGGCAAGCGGATTGCCTTCATTGGCGTTGATGCGCGCACCGAGCGCACTCGTCACCAGGTGAACTACCCAGACACGTACGATCTTATTTTCTCTCGGCTTCAGAGCGAAGTGGCAGCAGCAAATGGAGACATCAAACACCTGGTCGTGCTTCTGGGTGTCCCGATTGCTTATCCCCGTCTCGCATGGCTGGAGAACATCCTGAGTTCGCCCATCATTGCCCCTATTCGTCTGCTGAACAAGCGGTTTGGTTTCGCAGGAGGTCTGTTCAATCAGTTCGATGGCCAGGTGGATCTTTTGGACGACCTAGACGATCATTACACGGCCCGGCAACACAAGAAAGAACGACGCATCTTCATCCAGCGTCTACAGGACTTTGCCAAGGCCCATTCAGTACGGGTGACAATTCTGGGTGGTGATGTGCATTTGGCGGCCATCGGAAGGTTCTATTCGAACCCCAGTCTTCGCATCCACAGTGAACACGACCCGCGGTACATGGTCAATGTCATTAGCAGTGCGATCACCAATAAGCCTCCGCCCAAGGCCGTCGCAAATCTCCTCGCGCGGCGAAACAAACTCCATCACATGGATTCGCACACTGATGAAACGCTAATGGACTTCTTTGACCGCCAGCCCGGTGGGCAAGAGAAGAGCGCCACCTGGAATAAAGTAACGATGCCATCGCGAAATTATGCCTGTATCACCGAGATTGAGACGCCCGAGTCTAATGGCAATGCCGCAACGGCTCAGGACGACATTACCTCGTTCCCCATTGCCATGGACGGACACTCTCCCCTCCACAAGGGCGAGAAAAATGCCGGCTCGACTCACCCTGCCGCCGATGGGTTCAGTAGCAGCAGCGACATGTGGGGAGGTCTGGACGTGGCCATCCGGGTGGAAATCAACCCCCAAGATCGGGACGCAGCAACTGAAGGCTATGCATTCAGCAGTAAGTTCCATGTATGCCGTTTTTCTGGCGTTCGTTCACTGACTCGCGACGCAGTTCCCACGTTGGCTTATGTGCCATCCGAAGCTGACTCTCGACCCACTTCTCGCGCTCGTTCACTGCGCCCTCGATCCCTTCGTCCTCCATCTCGCCAGTCAGGGCGCCGTCCCCAAAGTGCAGTCTAATGGTGGACAGACCACTGATTGAGACAGCTGTCTATACCTATGCCGCCCGTTTGGTGCATGAACTTTAGGTGAGGTTCAGTCCGCGTTAGTAGTTGTGCTTCGATTGCAGTACCATGTTGTGTTCATGTAGGATATATCCATTTGCGTGTCATATATTTTCTATTGTTTGAATACGTAATGCAGTTATCCCATTCTTTCTTCTGAATGCTTCCACTTTTTTTCTGTCTCTTCAAGCCGTCAAGCAACGTCTACGATTGGTACTTGTCAGGCTTTATCGTTGGCTTTTCACCTTAGCATACTGCTTGGTGTTCTCACCGATCTCATGTACAATGCTACAGGATATGGCCAAGCACTCAAGCTGCAAATAGCACCGTCATATTCAGGCTGGGAAATCGACATGTTTGGAATCGCATTCTTCCTTCCTGGAGTATCAGGTCCGGGAGTGTGTTGAACAAAAGCGGGTAATTCAATGATTCTGTATCTTCAGGATTACAGTTGAACGGCTACACGTGTTCCTCATGATAGAGTATATTTGGAATTGGTGGCGCCACTGAGAGTGATTGCGGACTCTGCCTTCATTTGTGCGACTTGTCAGATCTGTCCAAGTCCACACATCTGGGCCATTTCCACTAACCTCCCAGGATCTATGTCTGCTGCCTTCTATTTATTGCATCCACACGCAATGAAGGCCTGGTTCTGCATCGGTTGACCTATTCTGACTGGTATTCAATGGTCTTTTGATATGCTTGCTCCGAGGCAGCGCACCAAGCTGACGCATGTCTCGGTCGCTATGCAAGGGCGCTCAGCCAGAGTGCCGAAACACGATTACCGCCTCCCACCGATAACTTACCAATCTCAATAAGATGTGCGTTTATGGCCTGTTGTGTTACCTAAGACAATGTCACCTCCTATTCAGGCCTGCAAGGGCGTGTGACCGATTCCGGGCTGCTAGATAGCCCAGGGGCAGCGGGCACAATCTTTCATGTATATCCCACAAACGCTTGCCACTCGGTTTAGCTCTGTCATTGATCTAACCGCCTGGGTTAATTCTTGCGATGGATGCGACCAAAGATGACGAGCTGGCAGGGCCTAGCAGCCCTGCCCAGGAAAAAGTCGCACAAATATCAGAACTAGGAGACAAACACGAGCAGGACAGGCTCGAAGGCTCGAGGTACAAGCCGCAATTGCGTCGTAACCGCTCGGTCTTCACTCTTCTTTTCCAGACATTAGCCATTGCCGCGATTCCCTTTGGAGAAGGAGGGCCTCTCCTCGACGCCATCTATGGCGGCGGTCCATTGTCCATCTTCGTCGGCTGGATCGTCGTTTGCCTCTTATGCGAGTGTATCGCACTCTCACTTGCTGAACTCGCGTCTCGATATCCCACCTCAGCTGGGCCGTATTACTGGTCGTACCGGGTTGCGGGGAGCTCTAAAGCAGCTGTATCCTTCGTTACCTGTTGGGTTTGGCTGGTTGGCAATTGGACCATCACTCTATCGGTCAACTTCGGGTTTGCATCCATAGCCGCGGCCTCGATCTCAATGTTCCGTCCAGGATGGACGATCACTAGCTGGCAACTTTTGCTGATCTTATACGCTGTCTTATTGGGAGCATTCGTCATCTGTACATTCGGTAACCGGTATCTACCTCAGGTGGACATGATCTGCGCACTCTGGACGGTGCTTACAATTCTTGTCATCCTTATTGCGCTCTCTGTGAAGGCGGGTGCCGGCAGGCATAGTGCTGCCTATGCATTAAGTCACTACGACTCCAGCTTGTCGGGATGGTCGGGCTTCTCCTTCTTCATTGGACTTCTCGCGCCCGCATACACGTTCTGTGCCATCGGCATGGTTGCATCCATGGCAGAAGAATGCAACAAGCCAGCCGTGGAAGTACCATGGGCCCTCAGTCTCTGTGTCCCCGTAGGGTGCATAACAGGTCTATTCTTCATCCTCCCCATCTGCTTCACCATTCCCCCTTTGGAAGATGTCATCAATGCCCCTGTTGGTCAAGTCGTGCCATATATTTTCCATGTAGTCATGGACAGTCCCGGCGGCGGCCTTGCTCTCACTGTGCTTGTTTTGATCGTCAATTTCTGCGCTAGCCTCAGCATTACCGTCTGCGCTTCACGAGCCAGTTGGGCGATCGCTCGAGATGACGCTATCCCTCTCTCGCGATTATGGGCGCGCGTACACCCGGGCCTTGGCGTACCTGTCTGGTCCTTGACCTTCGGCACCGTCATTCAGATGCTTCTAGGGCTCATTAACCTCGGTAGCAGCGAGGCCTTCACTGCCTTTGTCTCTGCGGGTGTCATCGCTCTCGCAGTCTCGTACGCTATCCCCATTGCACTGAGCCTCCTGAACGGCCGTCGCGAGGTGTCCCAAGCTCCTTGGACGTGTGGCCCCATCTTTGGACCAATCGTCAACGTAATCGCCTTATGCTGGATTGCCTTCGAGCTGGTTCTTTTCAGTATGCCAACTTCGCTGCCTGTCACTAGTGTTTCCATGAATTACGGCTCTGTTGTCGTCGTAGGATTCATGGCCATCTCGGCATTCTGGTACGCCGTGCATGCGCGGAAATGTAGGTCTTCTCCACCCATATCACAAAGTATATTACAAAGGAACTAACCATATCATAGCTTTCAAGGGACCACTGGCAGCAGTTGAGATGATATGACTTTTTACAGCCCATTTGTCTAGTCAGTCACGAAACTTTTATGATCTCTATATGTCTAACGGTAGTCACTGTATTTGCTCTGCCTTATTCATTGCCAACGTACACCTGATACTCTGAGTATACCTGATTGCTCCGCAAATCTTATGCTTGTTTCATATGTCGATATGCAAATCCGTACGTGAGGTGAACTGTTCCAAATCGAATTCTACAGTTATGATATTCAGTGTAAATTCGGTGGTTTGACTAGGCAGAATCGAGCTGGAAGATCTATCATGTGGGAAACCGCAACATAACAAAGAACCATTATAGACGGCGCATGGGTTTTCAGGGGATATGGACATCACCAGTTAGCGAATTGCTATCATGTTAATACTCGTAGTTACTTGCGGTATGATTCCAGCCTCGGCAAAGTAGATCATCATGATCCATTGGGCACACTTCCACATATATATATCCGCATCCGATATAGACACCCACCCCATTGAAGTGAGGCTCACGGGATGGTAGTACTACTAGTAGTTGAACGCCACTGCATGACGGGTGTTTCAATCCCGGCTATTATGAAAGAGTAGATTGTCTATTAATATGTTCCAAAATTCGAAAGTACATCCAAAACAAGATTTTTTCTATCCTGCACTACGGTAAAGAAAAGGTCATGCAGTCAGGTTTTGAACACTTTCACTCTTACAGGTACCGTTTACAGCTTACTTACTAGTAACAACGGTATGTATGTCTTTACTGTATCTTACGATACATCGCATTATATATATATATATATATATAGTCCATAATAAAAGTAAGTAGTAGGTGATGACCAGAGTAAAATGTGCGTAAATTACCGCACAAGCATCAGGAATTGGTATGCAACAACCCTTAATAGTTTGAATCGTCCTGGCAATCCAAACTTCCAGAGAAGTTCAGCATATCTCTACCATAATCAATGCTATAGCCTCTGCGGCGACGCGGGAGTCCCTCATTGGGCATGCGACGCGGCGTTGATGGGGCGTTTTCGGATGGTTGTCGTCGACGCACGACCTGGTAGCCCTTGTCGATCTCGATTTCGATGACGCAGCGGACTTTCAATGCGCTGACGGCGGGCCAGACGCCTCGCTCTCCTTTGAGAGACCAGTAAGCCAGACGGTCTTTGCTTGGGTTCTGGAAGAGCTTGGGGAGGTCCAGGAGGGAGACGTCGGGGACGAGGGTGATATGGGGGCCAGGGATGGTCTCCTCGATGAGGAGCCGTGCAAGAGTGGCTGGAAGGAGGCCCATGTAGTCTAGTTGTCCGAGGCGGTGGTGGAGCTCGGCAGTGAAGAGACGCATTAGAGCCCGGGTGATGCTCCATTGGTCGGTTGGGCGACGGTCCAGTAGGTTGGAGTCTGAGCGTAGGAAGGGGATTAAGTATGGTCGGGCCTGCGACACGATAAAATGGTTGACGTTGAATAGCTCGGCAATCCGGGCTAGCGGTGATTCTTCCTCTTTGTATTGACCTTGACGCCAGGATTGATAGAAGGTTGCATCCCGAGAATGCGGCCAAGGTACGATCGAGCCTGTTTCGTCTTTGCAGTATATTGTGACTGGCTGGTAAAGTGAGTTGTTGGATGCGTTGGAGGCTACAGCGGCGGACCAGATCAACTGTGAGAGGAGTTAGACCATAGACCGACCAGTAATGATAGGGGCAGAGAGAGCGTATGTGTTTCGCCACGTACCACATTCGGTGCAGTCAAGTAGTTCAGCAAATTCGGGGTAGCGTTTTTATTTGATGTGGCAACAGTGATATTGAGTATGCGCTTGGACCGGGCATATGCTTCTTCGAAAGTGAGATCACCGAGATTGGCGCGCACGCATTCTTCCAGCACCTCCGCATCAAGGAAGTAGCCTTTCTGGATGAATCGATTGACTCGCCGCAAGAGTGTCCCCAGCCAACTGTCTCCGAGGTTAGTAGGCAGCCACCAACTCTCTTCTTCTGGCCGCTTCATCCGCCGCCTACGATCGAAGGCGCTTAGATCAATGGCACCGCTGTCAAGGAATGTGAGCAGCTCATCTTCGCTATGGATACCCACCAATGCCGCAATGAGCGCCCCCATCCCTGTCCCGGTGATGATCCTTGGCAAGAGGCCACGCAAATGGAGAGCCTTCACCACACCGAGGTGACAGAGTCCGAACATGGAACCGCCCTGTAATAGCAGGGTCGTTCTCCCGAATGCCTGCCGAGTATCGTGCAAAAGCTCAAGTTTTGCCTGCGACGAGAACCCGCTGTCGTGGATTGGAGCCGTCTGTAGAGCGGTGACCTGTTGAATCGAGAGTGCGACTTGTGTGATATAGTCATCTATGAGAAGCTTGGTCCCGGCGTAGGCATGCAGAAACATCTTGGGGGAGGTGATGTTGCCCAGATTACGGAGTAACCCGGAGCGAAGCAGGTTCGCAAGGGTCAGGATATCCTCATCCTCGCGAGCGCTCATAAGAGCTTCCAGTCGACCCAGTATCAGTCGGTAGTCATAATGCCGGCTTGTGGGATTCTGACGCCTAGGCAGGAGAGTCAGGAAAGGACAGAGATTGGAGATGATGCTTTGGACGCCGGAGTAGTATATTCGGCAGGAAGGGAGAGTCTGCTCACCAGAGATCCATGCTGAGGAGCTCATCAAGCTCGAAAGCAGCCTCTTCCCATTCCTCAAAGGTAGATGCTGTCCTCAGGACATGTTGCAGTCGCTTCCGGGGAGACTTGGATCTCCACCAGGACAGTAATCGCTTAAGATGGAGAGCTGCGTTAGCTACCTGCCCAGCACCAACTAGCTTGTAGCATTCATCATCCACATCCACATCCACGGCAGGGCGGGACTGCAGGGGACAACGTACTTCTTTCCAGAAGAAGGCGACGTCGAGTATCATAGTTAGGACAGCGAAGAATATTCGGCAGATGGTCGTCCAGGACCCCATTGCGACTGGAAAGAAACAACCGGGCTTTCTCACTCGGCGGGGAAATCAAGAACAGCGTTGGCACATGGCGAGGGGAAGCGACATTCACATGCTTGACGCGGTCAGCAGGGTCTGGACAAAACAGGGAAAGCTACCAAGCATGTGGAGGGGAGAGAATATGGTCATATACATGAGAAGCCTGGAATGACAAGTAACTGATGGGAATGAGAGAGGGGTGCGGAGAGAAGTGATGGAAGACAATGAAGAGGAAGACGATGATGACATACACCAGATGGGGGAAGGGCCTCTCTCCCCGCAAACCATCGAAGATGCATGGAATCACTCCCCATGATCTATACTATTATGATAATCAAACTTACCTCGAAACTAATTCCAATCACTCTACTACACAGCAAATCCATGGCAGGGGAATCCGTCTAAAATGTCGATGAGGAACAGAAAAGAGGATATTTGGATTGCTCAGTAAAAGCCGACCGGTAATTTTTGTCTACACACCACGCACACACTGTCATTCTCTCTCCCAACGGAGGTACAAGGAGTCATCCCGATCCGTAAACACGTCAAGGGGGGCATTTGAATTCCATGATTTTGGTTTTAAATTCCGCGTTGCTTCCCTATGCAAGTAGGCGAAAAAAAGAGATTCTCCAGACATCCGTCACTACCCACCAAGGCGGACAACCACCGTTTACTCCTCGACAATGTTACCCCGCTCCGACACGTACAGACCGTCAAGGAACTGTTAAAAAAATCATCATGTCAGTCATCAAACGAGATAGCCAAAAAGGTATCTGGTGGTATTCTTCTTACCTTACGGATATCCTTGTTGCGGACACGGCAGATCTGCTGGATGTCGGCAGCACTCTGGGAGACACCCTCCAGGGAGTTACCGGAGATCTGGAGCTCATCCTTAACGTTGGGGGAGGTGATGACCTCAACGCCAGGCTGGGCGGTCACACGGCGGACGTACTTCTCACCCAAGAAGTTTCTGTAAAACGCAAATACCCATCAGCAAAATGTTCTTTCCTCCAAAAACATGACAATTGACCCAAGCACTGGTAGGAAGAAGCCGGAACCCGAACGGGAAAAGACTAAAAAAAATCCTTTGGTCGGATCCCGGCTCATCCCCCAGTCTTCGATGTGCGTGCGAGTAGATTGAGTTCGGCATACCTGATCTCAACGTCGTGCAGGCCGGTCTCGGGGTTCTTCTCAATGTTGACGTTGATGGGAAAGTGAGCGTAGACGTAGCGCATCTTGTACTTGAAGCCCTTGGTGACACCGATGATCAGGTTGTTGATGAGGGTGCGGACGGTACGAAGGGAGGCCATTCCCTTGCGGACACCGTGGTGCATCTCAATGGAGATGACATTCTTCTCGGGGCGGCCGAAGGTGACGGCAATGTGGGAGAGGTCCTTGACGAGCTTGCCTGTAGGAGGGGGAAAAGGACCCATGTCAGTGTCGCTGTAATCAGACGGGTGCGGCACATGGCTCGAGCCGTAGGCCACAAAACGCCATGTAGAACAAATTGGTCGAAATTGTTCCAAAGGGGCCGGTCGTGGTGGATTGTTGGAGAATTTGCATACCTCGGGGTCCCTCAACGGTCACAATGCGCGAGCGAATGTGAACCTTCACTGTATGAGGAAATTCGAATCAGTCCCATGTCCTTTTTATCATATCACGCAAAACTGAGATCGCAAGAATCGATCGCGGGGACAGGCATTCAGTGTGGCATCTCCCTTTCTTTTTCTCTTCCTTCCCCTAGCAATTGCCGGCTTGTAACTGGCGCAGCGCTATCCTCAACCTCCCCCCAAATCCTCGATGCCATGCCTGTCCCTCCGTCCAGATCCTCCTCCGCGTTCACGCAGCGAACAGAGCGACAAAGATCGGGGGAATAAATCGAAGCTCACCATTCTCGGGGATAGGCAGCCGTTCCTCGGAGTAAATGTACCGCATCTTGACTGCGTGGGCTGTGGTGTGTCCGCGAGGGAATTGTCGATATCGTCGAGCGGTCGGTCGTCAAAAGGATCGAAATTCGACAAGGCAAACCGCAGTCGAGGAGTGGTGGAGCGAAAATCACGGGTTGTGCGTCGCTTACGGCCCAATCCGGATTAGTCCTCTTGTCCGCCTAGGGCTGCCCGTTTTGGGTCTAGTCCCGACCCGTCTTTTGGTTCATGGTATTTTTCACGAGCAGAAAGATAATAATGAGCCTAACAATTATAATAATGAATGACCAATATTCATATAATGAATCATTATACCCATCTCTCTCTTTTGTACTCCATGTTATCAATCATTTGTCCTCTGTGTCCTGCCAAATGAGGAGTTCTTCCTTTGCTCAATGCGTGGGACCCCACGAATTACGGGCAGCTGGCAATGTTCTCATTTCTCAAGGCTCTTAGACTCCATACTACACAAGCCAGTTATCAGAAGTCTTTCTTGCACAAAATATCGTGGTGTCAATTATTACTAGTATACTTCGTATGAAAAGATCGCCTGTTTACCCACCCCTACTATGTACTTAGAATACATAAAACCCTTCACCCACTTGGGGAAATACCTTCCATATTATGTTGTACAAATCCGTGGTGCTTGGGGACTATCCAGCCAGCCCATTTGGATGCCAATGGAGACCATGGTTTCAGTGCCTGGCCTGCTGGTTCAAAAACAGAAACCCCCATTGCTTCTGTCAATCCGGGCATACTAGGCATTCATCTCTTTGCTGCCTTCCTACTGGCTTCATTCTTTACGATGGACCTCCTGGACCCACTTACCCCCCAAGCTTCTCAATGTTGAAGCCAATTCGTCCTTTTGATCCAGAGCCGTCACATCATCCCCTCCTCCAATGCTTTTCCCGTTAACCAACACGTTCGGGACAGTGCGACGCCCGGTATTTTCTCCCAGCAACGCCTGCAGCGGTCGACCCAACTCATGCTTATCAAGTTCCACCACGAAAGGTGCAGGAACAATCGAGTATTTGTCCAAGAGGATAGACTTCGCCTTGGCGCTATACGGACAGTAGGACTTGGAAAATACAATGACTGGAGACAGCAGCACATAGGGTTAGCAAATGTTCCCAAACACCAAAAGGAAGGTCTCCCGTAGTAGGAAAGAAAACAGGAAGACTGCGTACTTGGTGCCCGCTTCAATATCCCGTTCAGCTCGGCCACGGCGGCCGCATGATCATCTGTCTCCGGTTTCTGTTCTTGCGGCTGTTCCGACGTCTCTTTCTCCGGGTCATTTCGGTTCTTAGGTACTGTCATCTTGGTTCTGCCTGCAATCGGGATCTCTTCTACTTCGTCCGCATCGTTGTTGGCCTTTGGGATGGCCGGTTCTTCCTTATCGTTGTCCATGGCAAGCTTCGTCTCTTCCTTGATAGGGTTCTGTTTGGGCTGGTCCTTCTGTGGCGGTATGTTGGCTGCTGTTCCGGCTTCCTTTGCCTGCTTTTGAGCCTCCATCGCCGCCACGGTTGATCGGTAGAATTGTTGGTTCTGAACACTCCGGGCTTCACTCTATATGGAATTCATGCATCGCATTAGCCATTGTAACGTTGAACCTCCGTATGGTCACGATGTCATAGAGTATATTACCGAGTAGTAGAAAGTCATGATGATTATGACCACCACGGCGATGGCCAGAAGCCGAATGCGCCGCTGCGAAAGCATCTTGACAAAGGTGTGACACCACGTCCAAACAGGAACACGGCAGGAAGGAAAAGAGAGAAGGGGTGATTCGGCGAAAAATATAGAACTCTCTCCCTCTTTTTCTCTCTCACGGTGCCGATACTGAGTAATTGCTATACGTCACAAGGATTCCGAGCCAGTGGCAGCTATGCGCATGCGTTCGCGTGGTTCAAGAGTAGGCTGGTTGAGCCGACAGGTCATAGGCGCAGCTCCAATTCCAAGAATAGCTGGACATTGGGCGAGCAGACAACCACGAAGCCTCTGCAAAGCTCGAGATTTGGTATCAGATAAAGATAATAAATATGAGAATAACACCTTCAAGAATAATGATAATACAATAGATTAGACCCCCAGGATAAGCATGGAGGGGAAGTAGATGACTGATGGGGGGAAACTTTGGGGGAGGTTTACTTTACGGGGGGAGAAACAAGGCAAGGATTCCGATTCATGAGGAGAGCAAGTGGGGCAGAAACAGCTAGTCGGGGTTGGCCCGCCCTTCATTCATTAGTTTACTACTAACTACTGCTAGCAGTCCTGTCAACATCTACAACATCGCATAACTATCTATAGCCTATTTACTGACGCCTAGACAGATTCGCTAAATTACTCGTTCCCATCTCTTGCACTGACACAAACATTGATTATGCATTATATTAGCAGGTATCTCTATGTATGCTATGATCGGGGTATGGAGCTAATAAAGGGATGGTATCATGATTAAAAGCACGAAAAAGCAAAGGAAAAAAAAAAAACGACAAGGGCATCAAGTCTTGCTAGTGACACGCACTAGATAGACACACATGTGGAGGAATAACAGCCGCAGCAAAGCACCGCAGAACCTGCAGCGGTTAGGGTTGACCCATTCTAGACTCCATCCAGTAAACGGGGGTCTTCATCGGCTTTCTCTTCCTCCTCCTTATACGAGCAACAAAATTGCATGCTCCGCATAACCTTCATCACGCTTGGACTGCAATGCCTGAACGTGTTCCAACGGTAGCTCTGCGCTTGCCCTGGACCACGATCATCCAATCTTCCCATTCCTTGGCAATCTCCATGAGCACATTGCCCATCACTGCCGCCGAGGCCATCAGCCCATGACCCTCTCCTTCCAGCACGCGAACCTCACATCGTCGCATCATTTGTCCCAGCCATCGGACATTGTCCACCGGGACACGGGTGTCCCGGCTGCCATGGTGGATGACAACGTTGCGGGTGATATCCACATATCGGAAGCCAATGGGCTGACGACGTTCCAAGCAGACCAGCAGATCTACCGCCGGGTTTGCATTTGTAGTCGCTAACTCCCAAATCTTATGCGTAAGTCGGTTATCGTAATCGGTCTGGCGTTCCCGTTCTTGCGACGTGGCAAGTAAGGCCTGACTTGCTGTGGGGTCGGCCTTCGGGTATCCCTCGGCAGCAGAGAAATCAGATGCCTTCAGTCCCTCAAGGGCCTTCAAATCTGCCCCTTGCTGGGAGATCTTGGATGGGAGCCGTTGCGTGCTCTTGGCTTCAGCGCCGGTGGGACTGGAGCTATCCTTGAGCAGCCCTTTCCGTTTAGCCCGGCGCGGAGACTTTGGGAGGCTAGAGGTCAGGCTTGCACTGGTTGCAGTCATGAAGCTTGAATTGGCCACCTTGAGAATGGACGTCGGTAGGGCTCGGAGAATCCGCTGGGAGTACGGGACGGCATTCGTGGGGACGGGAGCCTTTTGCGAGCCAATGCTAGACAGCTGCGAAGGTGGAATCCAGGGTGCTAACAGATGAATGCGGCCCCGGATATGCTGTGGGATCCGAAGCGCAGTAGCCAACGCATAAATAGCACCCGCAGAGTGCGCCATGATCGAAAACTTGGTAACTTTGAGGTGGTTGCACACAATGGCGACATCATCTGGGATACGATCATCAGTAAGGACAAGGCAACAACCAAACTGGAGGATACTCACCAGGCCAACTGAGGGGAGTTCCCACCTCGTCGACGTAGGGGCCGCTTTCTCCCACACCGGGACGATCCAATGTAATGAGCCGCAGGCGCAGTGATCGTGCCAGCTCATCGTAGAACGCCATCAGATATCTGGTGAGGCCCATTCCAAGACAGCAAAGTACCACATATCCCTTAGGATCTCCAACCTCGGAGAACGCTATGGTACGGCCTGATGTAGGATGTGACACCTTCTGGGTAAGTTTCGGGGAAGATATGTAGTCGTAGACCGCAAGATCAATGGAATCGGCACTTGTGGGGCGTTCCTCCCCACTCGAGACACCAACGGGAGTAGCAGAACCGGATGGGGAGCGCTTATGGGCAAAGGCTGAGGTCGATTGTTCCAAAGGACCACGGTAACGAGCAAGCTGGTCAAATCTCTCCAGAGACGGTGGCGGGTTACTGATTGACTTCGAGGCCAGCGAAGAGCGGCTCTTGCCCGTCATGACTGCTGGGGCCGGCGCACTCTCGTCGAAGCCACCATTTGCTTGGCGGACGATCTGCCTATGCTCCATCGTTCCGCTGCTGGCACTGGCATTCTGCATCTCCCGGGCAGATGCGACGGCGGGGGCAGGCTTAGAAGGCTTCTCCGGGGTATCATCTATTTCTAGTTCGCTCTTGATCTTTTGTTGCTGGTCTTTCAATTCTTGTATTCGCTTCGTTACCTGTTCGGCTTCGTTGCCCACGCCCGATACCGCACTGTCCACTTTCATCTCTCTGCTACTGGTTGAAGAGTACCGGCTATGGCGGGTGGATCTGCGGTGCTTTGGGCTGGAAGAAAAGCTATGGCGTAACGAAGACTCGCGTGCAGGAATAACACGTCCGCTACCAATACCGCCTGGTGTACTCGGCGCACTATCGCGAGCGCTTTGCAACGAATGGCGTTCCTTACTGGAGGGTCTGCTGAATGTCGGTTCCCGGCTGGGCTCGGTGGCTGCACGCACTGGGCGTGTCTCCTCCACGACGTCAGCCATAGAACACAACGAACGTATACTAGCACGACTGCGCGGTATATTGTGTCTCAGGCCGTCGTTGTAGCTACACGTTTTGCGTAGCCGTTCGGTTTTCCTGTCCTTATCACTGGAAAATTCTCGAGATGGCCTCTTGAGGAGTCCAAACTGATTTCTCAGGCTCTTCCTAGAGCCCGAAGATGCCACACTATTTGCTGTAGACACTCGTGGGCCCGGTTCCGTGGTGATAGTACCAAACGCAGTATCTTCATACGCTGCCTTGGATGACGTGTATGAGCCCCTAGATGTCGGTCTTCCCGGAGACAAGGGCGGATCGAAAGTCGCTTTATGTTTGGGGGATGGAGGCGCCCGTGCCATGCGAATGATAGGAGGAGCCGCCGCATCATCTGGATGCAGAAAGGGAGTCTGCAATGCCTCCTCAGACGCCTGCCGCGTCCTGTTCCTCACTGGAAGATCATGCTCGCTGGGTTGCCGTTGGTCAAGACTGGGAGGTTGACCTGTGGGAATGTACACTGGCGCAGAAGGATTCGTCTCCGTATCAATGCGCGGGATGTTGTCGAAATGCGACTGGAGAGGCACCGAGATTGTTGAAAGCGAGGAAATCAGAGAGGAAATGACTTCGGGAGACGCCGGGTCAACCGCCGTTGCTGAAGGGTCACTAAGCTGCGTGCGCGAAGGGATGGACCTGTGATGCCGGGGAAGCGAAGGGGGGGAGTGAAAAGGGGCGTCATCAGACTTTGACGCCAGAGGATCCTCGGCGCGATTCATGGTTGCCATTGACAAGGAATATGACGGTCTAGAAACGTTCCCCCGGGCCAGGATCAGGAGACAGTTACCGACGATATATGCGGTCGAGCGTAGTGCGCGCTTGCATGATCCAGTGAGAACGCAAGATAGCGTATGCAAGCTCGGTAGCTTAACGGCAAGAATCAATAGACTGCGGGCGCTTGGCGCATGTGCCACTTAGAATCCAGGCTGGAAGATCCAGGGCGGCCCTATGGAGCCCCTGCAGGTTGCAAAAGCAAGCCCCCTTGCCGAACGGTGATTGTCTAGAAGCAAGACCTTAACGAGGAGGGTGGGAGAGGGAGGGGGGAGTTTGTTGGAACTGCCGATCCGAGAGAGGGGGGGAGAAGGCGACTGGAAGGGTTGTTTTGGTTGGGAGTTAGTATAGCGCAATTGCGCGCGAAGAGTGGAAGAGAAAAAGATTGGTGGAAGGGAGCGGATAAGATAAATATTATTTGCATTAAATCATAAGAGGAAAAGGGGAAGAAGCTAAGTAAGTGGAGGAAAATGGACGGACGGAGGTACGATCGATTAAGGGAAATAAATGTACGGAGTACCAAAAAAAGAAAAGTATTTAGTTCAGAGAATGGAGGGGCAGAGGAAAGCCGAAGGATGGATGGATGGAAGGGAGGAAGGAAAGAAAGTGAAGATTGTGAGGAGACAAAAAAAGAAAGAAAGGGAGAAGAAGAGATAGAAAGAGATCAATTCAATTGATCCCCAAAAAGCCACAGATAGAGAAAGATGCTGGCCATTAGATAGGTAGGTAGTACTCCGTAGATGCTTACTGCAACCTCTCCCTTCCTCTCTCTCACTCTCATCCACCAGCAGAACACAGCTTCTCTTCTATGCCTATCACCCTCACCTGATGGATGGATGCTTTTGCGAGACGGCACGCCAGGAACAAGGAGAGAGAGAGAGGGAAAGATTAATTAGTGGACTCCCTTCCAAAAGAAATTCGAGGAAGGATTTCTGCCCTGTCATTTGCCTGACCGAATCCCCGCCCGTGTTTAGTGTCCCTGCAGGGCCTCCACTCCTCGATTCCAATTGAATGCGCCATTTCATCCTCCGCACAGTTCGCAGATCCAAATTTCATGGGTGTGTGTATACAAAAGCATCTAGTCCAGCATTGGATAGATATGCCCTGCTAGCTAGGGGCACATGACTGCCTCCTCAAGAATGAGATCAGCCTTTTTGTTTCAGATTTCAACATGGTAATTCTGTTTACTAGTTAGTTGGGAGACATGACCCTTGGATCTTTGCCAGCAGGAGATGAGGATGATGATGATGATGATGATAAATGTCCCACCTTGCTCACTTATACTTCGTATTTGTGTTAATTAACTCATGGGTTAATTAGTAGTGGCTTGCTTTCGTGCTAGCTTCGTTTCTGTCCACGGAAGCGAATTGGCGAGGAGCTGGATGGACTCGATGGAGAGGCTCCCCGTCGTCCAATTCCCCACCGGGCCACAGGCTGGCTGAGATCGAAATGAGGGTCGATGCTGGTTCTGGAGCCGGGACCTTGGAACGGAGATTTCCGTCCTCCTGAGTCCCTTGCCATTATTTGTGGCTTGTAGACTGCACAGACGATCATCCATCCGGTAACGATATGCAAGGTCGTTAGAACCCCCCTCCATGAGCTGGATCATGGACCTTATGCATTCGGGCTGCATGTTATTGCGTCATGATATGGATGACAAGCTCAAGGCAGCAAATTCTACCGGCCCATCTGAAGGGGGTTCAAGTCAATTGTTAGCCATATTGGAGTGCACCCCAAAGGGTGGACGGGGGCTGGACTGAAAAGTTGAATTTCACTATCATCCGCAAGGTCCAGTGGATCCATCAAAAAGACAGATGCCCGACCTAATAATTAACACTTGAGGGGCTCGAGGTTTCGTTAGAATATGCCTGACTCGGGTGCCAAATGCACAGATGCTATAATGATCATATCTCTCGAGACTGGAGAAGACATGTCGAGTGGTTCCAAAGGTGAAACTTTCCCCCCGGTGCGTACTACTAACAAAACCTTGAAATAATGTAAGGTTCAAGGTCAATATTTAGTAGTAGCCATAGTACTAGGCGACAAATTCCACCTTGAAAGATAGTACTAGTGGTATGGTCAGTCTGCCAGAGCTGATTATATATCTTGGCTCTACCGCCGTCTAGTAATAGCCAAGTTATTACCTTAAATAAAATGTACTAAGTAGTACAGTGGTCTTGCACATGGTAAAAAGCTCACGCATCCACATTAGGCAATAACTTAATACACGCCGACAGGTCTCATTTTGATGCTTCTCTCACCTGGAAAATAAATGCTTGGTGTTCAGTATAGTACTGAAATTTCCATGATCGATGTAGACTTGATGCCTGACAGATACAGCCTGGCTTGGCGTTGTTTCGGCGATGGTAACCGAACGGACCATCAATTTGTCTCTCCAACACTAATGTTGATGCAGTAGGAAGTTCTGCGACGGCAAAAGTGTGCAGGAACTAACTATAGCTCTACAGCGTGCGAGGGACCGAAGACAACGTCTTATCAACACAACCATCCTTCAAGCCATTTCCGGACTAGTCATCACTCCGTGGTGGCCGTTGAAAGACCCCTCGGCCTAACCAGACATGCGGTGACCGAGAGCACCACCCAGCAGCTTGTGTCCGCAATGGACGCCTACCCGGAAGATTATGTCGCCCACAACCTCCCCTTCGTTTTGCTTTCCGGTCTTGAAGCAAGCTCCGACGATGATCTGCAGTGCGTGCGAGCTGATTATCCCCTCCTCCGAGAGAGGGGCGTGAAGATATACTCGGATTTCCCGCCTCTGACCGGCTCAGTTGCGGAGGAATTGCGGCGTGTACTTCTCGAGGAAAACGCTTTCCGTGCCCCGTGGGATACTAGTGAGGATGCACATGCATCTTCATCCAGAATTGAGTACAAAATCAGAAGCGTTGGACGGGTAGGTTGATAACACCTTGGCTGTCGAAGCATTGCCCCCTTCCTCGTTGCACCTGCACTTCGGAGACAAACAGCTA